>NC_140183.1:52472415-53672415 GCF_963971535.1 Notolepis coatsorum | reverse complement strand
TGAATAACAATGCCCAATATGTATTTGAATGTGTATTTGAATGGTCATGAAAATTACCATAATTGTGAGTTTTTTTCTGGGGTATTTAGTGTTTGGTGGGGTATTTATTATTATATATATATTTTTTAAGCACTTGAAATCAAACAAAACATCATTCAAACATAAAAAAAAAGGCATTTCTTTTATTTAATTTCAACATTATATTAGATTTGTTTTACTTCAACAAAATATGGAGATCATCTGAATAGCACAAGTCTAGGCAGTTGAGAAACAGCATGTTGGACCCAAGTGTTATTGTTTAGCCACCACCAGCAGAGTGCAAAGGAGACGAGAGAAAATGGATGCCTCTGTGAATTGTGCTGTTTTTATTTTTCATCTTCTCTCCATCTCCCTGCCGTCTCTGTTTCTGTCTGTCTGTCTGTCTGTCTGTCTGTCTGTCTGTCTGTCTGTCTGTCTGTCTGTCTGTCTGTCTGTCTGTCTGTCTGTCTGTCTGTCTGTCTGTCTCTCTATCTCTCTCTCTCTCTCTCTCTCTCTCTCTCTCTCTCTCTCTCTCTCTCTCTCTCTCTCTCTCTCTCTCTCTCTCTCTCTCTCTCTCTTTCCCTCTCCCTTCTACTCCTTCTCTCTATGGACCGGGCCGGTCTGCTGTGATAATACGATATGACATCCAGGGCCAGGCATGACGTGTGTCATCTTTCACGCTCGGCAGCGTGGCGATGCCATTGTTCTGCCCCGCGTCATGTTAGTGTGTAGCACAGCCGACGCCTTAAAATGTTCTTTCCTTTTTTCCCCTCCCACCGCCACACCACACCGGCTTCAAAGCAGACGGCACGGTAAACAGGCACCACTATTTATCGGAGCAGTAACTTTTTTGGAGGGACCTCATTTTGATTCCTGTTGTGCTTCTACTGCGACAGCACTTTCTCCCCCATCGTATACAAGTACTCATGTATTTTCTAGAATCAAACGGGGACCACGTGGGATTGGTCCTCAGCCGCGGTACACACACACACACACACACACACACACACACACACACACACACACACACACACACACACACACACACACACACACACACACACACACACACACACACACACACGCACTGTCACATTGACAGATGCACCATTAGGGAGATTGCACCTGGCGGCTTTGATTTGATCAGAAAAAAAGAAATGATGAATACACACACGGCACGGCGTACACAGTGATACAATTTCCCCCGGCGCTATGGAACTCAGAGATGTCTGCATGCTTTATTTTCCGAGTTAGGGCGGAAAACGCTGACTTATTAGAGCATGAAAAGGCAACCGCGGGAATGTTAGGGAGTAATAACAACCTTGTCTTTTGAAATGAGTCTGCCACAGCTCCAGCCGAGCAAGCCCCTTGCAACCCGGGCTATCTCTCCGAGAAGCTAGCAGGAGGAACTTTGTGTTCGTTGCCTCCAGATCACTTTCCCATTCACACATGTACACTCGAGGGTGGCATGCTCCCAGGAAGGGGGGAGGGGGACGATTAGAATGCATCGCAAATAGCTTGTGCTATTTTTCCTGCTCGTCTCCGCAAAGTTACTTTGTACCGTAATTGGTACATGGTTCCTTTTTTCCCGATATTCAAAAATTGTGCTAAGGAACGAGAACGTTGAGGCAGATAAATGGCGCCATTTTAAACCCGCGGCTCCATCTCGGGTACTTTACATTCTACACTTCAAAGCTGTGACACTTGTAACCTGGATCTAATTGACTGAGAATATAAAAAAAGCCATTTAGTGCAAGAGGGACTTTGCCTTTGATATTCAGTCATAAAAAGAGAGTACTGTAGTTAGTAAAGCTAGTAAAGTAGCACATGATAAAAAATTTCATAAAAAAAAGTTTATGTTTTTCTCTAGCTGGAGGCGAACGTTCTTCCAGCGTGTGTCTTGCATGCTTCTGTTCCCCCAGCACCAACCCCACAGGGTGCTAATGAAATATCCATGTTTACACATACCCACCCCACCACACCCCTTGTGATACACAATTGTGTTGCCTAAATCAATACTAAAAAAGAAAATAGTAAGTTTGATTTCTCACAAGATTATTCGTGAAATATTTGAGAATGTGGGAATTCCAGTTTCAGTTTATTGTATTACCAGTGTTGGGACTAACGCTGTTACTTTTGGCAGTAACTAGTACTCTAAGTCTAACGCATTACTTTTTAAATTCAGTAACTCCGTTACCGTTACTAAACGATTCGTTACTGCGTTATTTGTATGTAGATCGGTAGCAAGCGATAGCGAGCAGTCCTGACTCCTGTGTGCGGAGAGTGGGGAGACACGTTGTGGGCGTGTTTGTTTACACACTGCTACTACACTTGCGTCGCCAGTAAACATAATAGTTTCAAGACATTGCGTCGGTCTGAGAGAAGAATCAAACATCGGAAATACATTTGGACTGCAGTATTCAGTTGTGGATGGTTATAAAACCTTTGTTTACATATTGTGGTGTGGATTAAAACGTTCGTTTCTGGACCCGTTTTCTGCCTGGCTGAAATCAAGCTGGCGGGCTCGTTCAGAAGTTGAACACAGCTACAACCTCCACCACAAGTCTCTGTAAGTAAGCTAGCTAATGCATCCTTACGCTACTGGCAAGTATTTTCATATCTTAACCAACGTTGCAACTTGCAAGGTGCTTATAATGAAACGCTCCAACAACGACATCAAGGCCATTCATTCAACCTAGCGTGCACTTATTTTCAACCTAGAACCTAAGCGTTCTCTCTCTCTCTCTCTCTCTCTCTCTCTCTCTCTCTCTCTCTCTCTCTCTCTCTCTCTCTCTCTCTCTATCTCTATCTCTATCTCTATCTCTCTCTCTCTCTCTCTCTCTCTCTCTCTCTCTCTCTCTCTCTCTCTCTCTCTCTCTCTCTCTCTCCTCTCTCTCTCTCTCTCTCTCTCTCTCTCTCTCTCTCTCATTCTCATTCTCATTGATTATGTTACCAGGAAGGGGGCTCAGAGCCATCTCTCAATATTCTTCATCAAACCAGACCTCATACAGGCAACCACGTGTGTGTGTGTGTGTGTGTGTGTGTATGTGTATGTATTTGTGTTGTGTGTGTGTATTCAGAAAGAGAGGGAGAGATTGAGAGAGGGAGAGGGGAGGGAGAAAGAGAGAGAGTGGGGGAGAACGAGAGACCGCGAGTAAGATATTGTAGAGAGAGAGATAGAGAAAAAATGCTCTACACTTCAAGCCCAGATTCAATCTAAAGTTGCAATGCCGTGTGTGTGTGTGTGTGTGTGTGTGTGTGTGTGTGTGTGTGTGTGTGTGTGTGTGTGTGTGTGTGTGTGTGTGTGTGTGTGTGTGTGTGTGTGTGTGTGTGTGTGTGTGTGTGTGTGTGTGTGTGTGTGTGTGTGTGTGTGTGTGTGTGTGTGTGTGTGTGTGTGTGTGTGTGTGTGTGTGTGTGTGTGTGTGTGTGTGTGTGTGTGTGTGTGTGTGTGTGTGTGTGGGAGGGAGGGAGGGAGGGAGGGAGGGAGGGAGGGAGGGAGGGGGAGAATGAGAGACAGAGAGCAAGAGACATACTAGGAGAGAGAGAGCGAGATGAGTCTAAACTGTCAAATTGATCAACAGATGTTGACTGTAAGAATATGTAAGGGCATTAATGCTAAATAGTTACTTTTCACAGTAACGCATTACTTTTGGGTGTAAGTAACTAGTAAAGTAACTGAGTTACTTTTTAAATGAAGTAACTAGTAAAGTAACTGAGTTACTATTTGTCAGTAACTAGCACAACACTGTGTGGGCTAGATCCACAAAGTATGGATTGCACGGAGCAAGTTGCACCCTTACTTACAATGCATTATGAATTGAAAATGGGGGACCCTGATGTAAACAAGACGAAAGTCTTTCTCTGGTCTGCATCCCCTTAACACAATGGGGATGAACAACGGATATCTCCGTGTTTCGATTCCACCCGTTGTGGACAGAAGCACGGATATATCCGTGGCAAGTTGTTATTGCTTTTATTCCATTTTAATAACCTATTCAAGGTCGCCGAGCGGCACTGCAGATTTACCCTACTCTTTGAATTCGAGAAGGTGCAATATCGGCCAGATCTTTCTCTGGTCTGCATCCCCTTAACAATTGTGTATATTGAGCCGTACTGTATTATACCCATGCTGCAATCTGTTAATAAAACGTTCATTCAATCAATCAATCTGCACGGTGATTCATTGAATGAAAATGTTATTAACAGATTGCAGAATCGAGCTAACATAAAACTCCATTGAAAGAAAAAAAATAGTCCACCGTTCAGCCACAGGGCACACTGCATTATCGCGATAGCGCCCCTAAGAGGATCTGGCCGATATTGCACCTTCTCGAATTCAAAGAGTAGGGTAAATCTGCAGTGCCGCTCGGCGACCTTGAATAGGTTATTAAAATGGAATAAAAGCAATAACAACTTGCCACGGATATATCCGTGCTTCTGTCCACAACGGGTGGAATCGAAACACGGAGATATCCGTTGTTCATCCCCATTGTGTTAAGGGGATGCAGACCAGAGAAAGACTTTCGTCTTGTTTACATCAGGGTCCCCCATTTTCAATGCATAATGAATTGTAAGTAAGGGTGCAACTTGCTCTGTGCAATCCATTCTTTGTGGATCTAGCCCACAGTATTACACATATGATGAACATCGACTGTTATTTTCCACAACAAAGCAGATACAGTATGGTGATATGGTATAAACACACACACACATACGCCACGTTTTATTCTCAGTCAGTCTCTGGCACTGAGCTGTGAATCCCCTCTCTTCACTTTATTTGGACCTCAACAGTAGATCTCTTTTAATTAGCCTGCTGCTGTATCCTTCTCTTTTTTTATGTGAGGACAAAGACACCAAGGGGATTCGTTTAAAAACAACAATAAGGCCCAATCCTGCCAAACTAAACGAAGTCCCGTCCCTCTTCATTGGCGTCTCTTCTCTGTGTGTAGGACCTGATGGCGATTGACCTGGAGCCGTACCGTTTCTGTGGTGTCAACATGACGGGCTTCCGTATCCTCAACGTGGAAAACCCCCAGGTGGCGACCATCATTGAGAAATGGTCCACGGAAAGGCACATACCGCCCAAACCGGACTCGGGCCTCCTGGAGGGAATCATGACGGTATGTTTTATTTCCTTCTCTTAACTGTTTTTTTTATTTTATAATTATTTTACAGTAACAGTAAGTTACTTTGTTTATGAGTCTGTTATGTATATAAATGTTAAATAGTATATGTGATGTGTTGTGATGTCATGTCTGTATGATGCATGTCTAAGCATCACATTCCCCTACCCCCCTACAAGGACCACAATGGAAATAAGCTCTGAGCTTTTTTGTGTTCATCCTTGGCAGTATCTCCTGACTGTGCTTTCTGTCACATGTTATTTTTATATTGTCAAATAAAGTCATTCATTCATTCACTTAAGGGAGCGTGCACAGATAATGAATAAGTACCTTGGAACTAATGAGGAGTTATATGTTAACAAGCCATTTAATAACCATGAGTTATTGTGTAATGCTTTGGAGCAAAATAATAATTAGGTGCACTGTTAACAGAGCTGCACTCAGAAGACTGTAAAAGAACGATAAATGTCTGGCAGCAACGGTTTCCAAATACTTAATGTCAAATTACAGTAAAATCAAATACATTTACAGATCACAACCTTTATTTAATGGTTAATATTTTGATAAAAGGTAATTTACTGTATTTTTATGGTATTTACACTTAAAGTAGAAAAACAAAGGTAATCTGTCAAATAATACAGTGAATTTCCAGTGAAAAAAACTTTTTTTTTAGTGTGTGTAGGTCCTCTTAGTTGATTAATTGAGAGTTCACTTTCAGAATCAGAGGTGAGGAGATAGAAAATTGCCATTTGAGCATAAAAATATAAAGATAAATAAAAAGGTTTTTCATTGTGTCAAGTAGAAGCCATTATGGAAGGAATTATCCGTAGCCCAGGGGCATTGCCAGACCAGAAGTGTCACACATGCCACTATAAGCCACACCCCGAAGAATTACAGTTCCACCTATGCAATGGTTTAACAGTGAAAATTACTTTTTGGCTGATGCAATGTCTTTGATTGGGCGACAATGGCTGAGGAGGTAGAGTGGTCGCCTGGTAATCCCGAAGGTTCCAGGATTGATTCCGGCTCATTCATGAAACATGTATGATCACATTTGAATGTGTACTGTATCTACAAACGTTTCCACAAACATTGGCATTCATAATTTTCCTCTCTTTTTATCTAAATTTGTTCTTTGGTATGACCAAATCTTCTTATAAGGGGACCTTACAGCTTAACACTTTGAGTGTCAACGACGATAAATCTCGTTGTTCGCCACCATGTGTTGAGTGCCAATGACGAGAAATCTCGTTATTTAATCGTTATTGCTTTTATTAGCGATATCCATTAATTTTTCATCAATCCAGCCTCACGTTATCCTTGGGACTGTCTATGAGCTCGAACATGGAAAATACCGCCCCCTATCGTCTCCCTGATGGTAATGCACCCATTGGATTGGACTCAATGGAAATGCATGGGGGGGGGGAAACCCGGAATCCATATTTTACTTCTCAGGCATGTAAGCCGAGACGATTGCATTCATTGTGGACCCTCAGAGCAGCGTGGAATATGTGTTTCGAGTACATAACGTTGGATCAATAAACGCAATTTGGAATGGCGATCAGGAATTAGAATAATCTTTTTGCAGAACATTTGATGTGAGGTAAGGAATCTATTTTACCAGTCTTGGGGTAATCAGATGTATTTTTCACATATATCTCAACGTGTCCCCTATGTGTGTATGTGCGTGTAATTTTCAGCCCGCTTCTCTAACGTGCATAAGTACACATATACTATCGATAATCTTTTATTTGAAAATTATTCATAAATCAGCCGGAAAATGACGTGTTGTGTGTATTCCAGTAAAGAGCTATTATCACGGAATCTTAATTTTTTCTAGTAATTTCCAAAAACGTCTGTAAAAACGGTATAAAACGGAAATGTACAGATGAAAAAACAATCCGTTTAGTACATGTTGACTGCAAGCAAGTCATTGATAAGCGACGGGCGTATTAGACACATAGCCATAATATAGAATATAGAAATAGCTCCGCAACGACGAGAGGGCCTACCTGGAAGAGGTCAAGGTCCTGGCGGGATGGTGCCAGGAAAACAGCCTCTCCCTGAACGTCAGCAAAACAAAGGAGATGATTGTGGACTTCAGGAGGTCGGGGGTCAAGGACTACAGCCCCCTCAGCATCGACGGGGCACCGGTTGAGAGAGTCAACAGCTTTAAGTACCTCGGAGCCTACATATCCGAGGACTTGACATGGACCACACACATTAACAGTGTTGTGAAGAAGGCACGACAACGCCTCTACTTCCTCAGGCGCCTAAGGAAGTTCCAAGTCAGCCAGAAGATCCTTAAGAACTTCTACTCATGTACAATAGAGAGCATCTTGACCGGCAACATCACCTCCTGGTTTGGGAATAGCACTGCACAAGACCAAAGCAGACTACAAAGAGTGACACGTTCAGCCGAACGCACAATTGGAGGGGGGCTCCCCACCCTCCAGAACATTTACTACAAGCGTTGCAAGGGCAAGGCTAAGAGAATCATTAAAGACTCCAGTCACCCGAACAACTGCCTCTTTGAACTGCTGCCGTCAGGCAAGCGATACAGGAGTCTCAAGGCGAGCACAGAAAGACTCAGAAGAAGCTTCTATCCCCAGGCCATCAGGCTGCTAAACGAACAATGAATGAACACTACACAACAACAACCACCAAACGCACATAGCACACACATCCACACGCACACACTCACTTTAAACAAACACACTGTAGCACCCACTCCACACACTTATAGCACACACCCACTTTAAACAAACACACTGTAGCACCCACTCCCCACACTTTATATTTATGGATGAAGGATTGCACTACAACTCGTACACCTTACTGTAAATTGTACCTAAAATTGTACCTCATCCCATTTCTGCTTTGCACTAGATAGTACTGTACATTAGTACACTGCATAGTATTGTGTATTGTATATTATATGGTAACTCAGAACATTGTACATATGTCTATACCGAACACTGTGACCTCATTTTCTTCTTCTAAATTCATGCTATATTATGTTATTATGTTATTTGATACTATCTTGTCTAGCACAGTCTCTGGAGCGTAACAGTAAGAAGCATTTTGTATGAAAGTATTCTGTACTTCTGTATGACAACTATTAAAGAACTTGAACTTGAACTTGAAAAATCATGAAATATCAGAAAATCTGTCCAAAAAGGCTGGCATTTAAGCGATAAATTGTGCGCTCCCTGCTGGCACTCAATGTATTAACACTATCAGTGCCGGCCTTGTTTACCTTTTTACCCCCTTGAATGCCATCATCCACTTCAATGTTAGGGTAAAAAATGCATAATCTATGTTTTAAATTATGGCTATGTGTCTAATCTGCCCGTCGCTTATCAATGACTTGTTTGCAGTCAACATTGTCGAAACGGATTGTTTTTTAATCGGTTCATATCCTTTTTATAGCATTTCGAAAAGCTATTGTTCTCTCGAAAAATTTTGGAAAATTGAAAGATTCCCCCATAAACGGCATTTATTGGAATATTCTCGAATACACTAGACACGTTGTCATTTGTCGGCCTATTTATGAATCGTTTTCAAATAAATGCTAGATTATCTATAGTATATGTGTACTTATGCACGCTATAGAGGCGGGCTGAAAAATCTATTATCCATTTCCTCAAGATCACACACACACACACACATACACACACGGCACATGCTGATATCTCAGTGAATACAGCTCTGATTATCCTAAAACTGGTAACATAGACTCCTTACCTTAGATCAGATGTTCTCCAAAAAGATTATTCCAATTCCTGATCGTCATTCCAAATATCGATCGCGTTTATTGATTGATTATTGGCTGCTGTAAATATATATTCCAGGCTGCTTTCCATCTCGCGATCACTTCCATGTTCATCAGACGGCTTGCCAGCACAGTGGAGCCAGTTGGCTCCACCTCTACAGATCCAGCAGTATAATCGAATGACCTGCAGTTACACAGGGATAGACGATAGGGGGCGGTATTTTCCCATCTGAGCTCCTAGAGGGTCTGCTGTACCAACGGGAGACTTGGTTGATGTAATATGAATTCAGATCGCTAATAAAAAAATCAAACGACAATACACGTCGTCGGTACTCAACGGGGGGCATGATAAGACGACAATACACGTCGTCGGCATTCAAAGTGTTAACAGGTAAAAAAAATAAAAGAGGATCAATGAAAGAGATACTGTATACTAGTCAAAGCTTGTCTCATAATGGATTATTATATAGATGGGTAATTACTAGGCCTGTCCCCGACTAAGGATTTGTATAGTCGACTTTGATTGGCCAAAATGTGCTGATAGTCGTCTGAATGCAATTATTTTTTTATTTTTATTAATTAATGTCTGAAGGAGTCGACTGAAGGCTTCTTGTCCTCTACAAAAGCATGCAATTGGTCCACTGATGGATACATCTTGATATTTGTCTAGAGTGTCCATTATACCGGTGAAATCCTATTTCAGTGCCTCTGTGCTAGTTTTCTTAGGCAGTTAGCCTCGTTAGCCACACTTCTAGGCATCTTTGCTTTTTGGAAAGAATGATAAAAAAATATATATATTATACACTTTTTTTAATTAAAATGTCCTTGCATTCGACTAAGAGGTTGGCAGTCGACTATGGCTCCTTTCGATCGATTAGTCGACTATTCGACTATAGTTGAGGTCAGCCCTAGTAATTACTATAGCATTTATTGAAGTACAGTCTATTCCATGACCACAGCTTTTGTAGATCCTGTAATAGCACTGGAAACTATCTAATAATAATCCAATAATCCAAGTGTTAATGAAAATAATACTTTTGTGGCCAATTATTGTCATAATGCCAGATAAGAAGCTCTTACTGGAGATGTGGGGCGGTCACATGCAACTAAATGTTGATCTCATTTATTCAGATTATTCATGGGAACTCATTATACTCAGATCCCTTCATAATAGTTTAAATCCAGTTATACAAATCCCACCTTTTATATTTTAATAAAGAAGCCTTTAAAATCCTTAATAAGAATTTGGTGATAACGTGTCAGGAATCGCTCCTATATCCAGTTGAATATTCAGTAGCCGCGTTTGTTTTCTTTTGTTTGTTTATCTGTTCATGTGTCTGACTTGCCCACACAACATTCCCCCAAGTCTCATTAATTCGATATAAAGATGTCTTTTTTTTTCTTTTTTCTTTTTCTTTTGGAAGACCATGTCGTTTCCTTCAAGTATGAACTTTTCTTTTTAACTTGACAAAAAAAAGCATCATAACCACATTTACAAAAGGCATAACAAGAATGATATTAGATTAATTAACTGCGCTTCTAATTCGACAGAGCATGCTTTGATACACAGTAGGGGGGTTAGATGAACGTGTTGAATTTAGTTTTTGCTTTTGGTATTTCTTTTTGATAGAGCTACAACACAGTGAATCACCCCATCAGTGTTGTAGTCAAGTCACTAAATCTCGAGTCCCGAGTCGAGTCTCGAGTCCCCAGTGTTCGAGTCTGAGTCCAAGTCTGAGTCGAGTCCCCATTATCCTAGTCTGAGTCCGAGTCCGAGTCATCAAGATTGAGTCCACTCCACTCTGGCAGTCAAAGAGCTGACATTGTAGTGCCGAGAGATGGGAGTCGGAGACGGTGGCTCCAGGCCAAATAGCATTTATTAAGCACAGAGATACAACATGCTACTGCTACGTTGCTTGCAGTCGACTGACGTGTGGTGGCAGGTAGAGCCACCAGGTATAATGTTCGGGCGGAACCAATGTTCCTAACAATAGTTCCGTGGGTGAATTATGTACAATTAACAATCACTACAACATACAAATTAAAATAGGTCTACATTAAACATAAATCACACAGCGGTCACCATTTCAAAGGGAGTTTATTTACTTACTGTACTAGCCAAACAAATGCATTAGCCATCAATATCGTATGCCAAATGATTAGGGCCTATTACAAAAAAAAAAATGTATTTTATCAATTAACAAGTCCAAGTCCTCATCTGCACCTTCCGGGTCTGAATGCAGTCAATGCTCGAGTCACAAGTCCTGAAAATCAGTCCAAGACTCTGACTCGAGTACTACAACACTGCACCCCATATCCATGTATGCGTTTTTTGGTAATGTTTATTTATTAGCTTTATCCAAAAAACAAACAACAGCTCACACTAGTGCAAATCAAGGGGAAAGCAGCCTGGGATGAACCCACAGTACAGTACATAGCATGCTTCCACTTCCGCCCACAGTCCACCCTCTTCCCTTCAGCCATCAGCTGAAATAACGTCCTCCCTTTATTCCAGACAGATGCGGCTCTGACCTGTGTCCGTCTCCTACCAGCACGCGCCGCAGATGACCGTCAACTCGCTGCAGTGCCACCGCCACAAGCCCTGGAGATTCGGAGGGCGATTCATGAGCTTCATCAAAGAGGTAAAGAGCAGGGACAGGGATGGGGGGGGGGGGGGGGGGGGGGGGGGGGTTGGGTTACGTCCAAAATGTGAAGACTTGAAGCAAAAGGGATAATCCACACACTTAGCTAAAGTAAAGTAAGTAAAGTAAAGTTTATTTATATAGCACTTTTCACAGAGACAACTCACAAAGTGCTTTACATACAGCAGAAATTAAATAAAATATAAAAATAAAAAGCAAGAACCATTCAAGAGATAAGAGACAGAACAAAAACACAATGCATCACAGAGAAAGAAAACAAAACAAAAACAAAAGACATATTTTATACAGTACCTGGAGGAGAAGCTCAAACATTACCCAAAGGCCTGTTTAAACAGTAATGTTTTTAGCTGATTTTTAAAAATGTCAACAGACGCTGCAGCCCTTAGGCCACGAGGAAGGGCATTCCAGAGTCTAGGCGCTACAGATTGAAAGGCTCTGTCACCTTTGGTGATCAACCTGGTGCGCGGAATGACCAACAGATCCTGGTCAGCTGTCCTCAGGGTCCTGCTGGGCACATGTCCAGCAGGTCGGTTAAATATTCTGGTGCCTGACCATGCAAAGCTCTAAAAGTGAGCACCAGGACATTGAAATTAATTCTAAGATGTATAGGAAGCCAGTGCAAGGAGGCTAGGATTGGAGTGATGTGACACCTTCTGCTTGATCTGGTTAGCAGTCTTGCAGCAGTATTTTGGATGAACTGGAGGCGGTCTATGGATGATTTATTGAGGCAGGTGAGAACCTAATTGCAGTAGTCTAGACGAGAAGAAACGAAGGCATGGATGATCAACTCTAGGTCAGAATGGGAAACAATCGACCTGAGCTTAGCAATATTCCTGAGATGGAAAAAACAGGTGCGGGTCACCGACTTGATATGAGTGTCGAGGTACATGGCCTGATCAAAGTTTACCCCAAGGTTCCTAAAGTATGTATGTCCTTGTATATAACCCCCCCCCCCCTCCCATTTGTCAACCCCCCACACCTACTATAGTCAGCCTGTTGTTCTCCAATATCCACATCCTGTCTCCCTTGATCAAATCCCTTTGTCCCCTGATCAATCAGTCTGATCAACCTAAAGCTCCCACCTTCCCTACCGGTATAATAATAATAATAATAATAATAATAATAATAATAATAATAATAATAATAATAATAATAATAATAATAATAATAATAATAATAATAATAATAATAATAATAATAATAATAATAATAATAATAATAATAATAATAATAATAATAATAATAATAATAATAGTAATAATAATAGTAATAATAATAATAATAATAATAATAATAATAATAATAATAATAATAATAATAATAATAATAATAATAATAATAATAATAATAATCTTTATTTATATAGCACCTTTCATACATAGAATGCAGCTCAAAGTGCTTAACAGAGCAAAACAAATTAAACACAACATTTGATTTGATTTATTTTTTTGTCAAACGTATTCAAGTATAAACATCATAACCATGTCACAACAGCATTTATAATGTATATTATCATCAATACGTTAGTTTAGGAATATAGTTAAAGTGTTATTAGATAGATTTTCCTTTTCGAGGGGCGGTCGGGTGGCGTAGCGGAGATTGCGCTTGTCACCAATGCAAGAGGCTGCAGTCTCGACTCCCGGAGTCAACATTGCCTGCGGCTTGGGCCGATCGTCATACTAACTCATTTGGCTGAGTTAGCGGGTAGGAAGTCGTGGGTGGGAATCTGGCGTTGTGGACAGCGACGCCTACAGGTCAGGTCTGGGCGCCTGCTCAGCGAAAGGCAGGAAGTGGTGAAGGCAGCGTTACACTTCACCAATGAGAGTCCTCGCTGCCAGGTGAAAAGAGAGCCGCTGGCTGTCTCCGCATGTGTCGGAGGAAGCATGTGGTAGACTTCAGGGTTCCCTTGTACCGACCAGTAGGGGGAACATGCGCACAACAACCAGGTAGGGGAGGGGGGGAATTGGCATAACGACTAAATTGGGGAGAAAAGCATAAGAAAATCAGGCGGAGAAAAAGAGAATAAATTTTTTTTGGAAAACCTTGAACCATGGAAATTGTAGTTTTCTTGCGGCCATTTTGTAGAGGACATCTATAGCTCTGGATCTGCATTGGACATTTTTTATACTACACTTCCTGAAAGGATCTATGGGGTTCAAGGTGCATAGTCCTGTATGCATTTTTTTAATAAATCTTATTATTCGGGATAATATACCACAAAACATAACGTTATTGACAAATATTGAAATGCAATTAGTTTCTCTTCCCTATTGTTAGCATGCAGCAATAATTAGATCTGAATTTTTTTTCAAAACGGTTGCACCCTGTGAAAATAAAAAAGTAGAGTAGATTACAGTAGACATTATCTGTTGTTATGCACGCCTGGTGATACTAAATCCAAATTGAACTCGGCCATTTGAAAGATAATATATGTATATAAATGTGCGAATTGGCTATAATAAGGTAATTTATAAGCCTGCTATTCTATATTCTATAATAATATTTCAAATTGCATTGGTCCGGATGGGAGAATTCAGTACTGTATCTACAGAACCTTCTGTTTAATCATCTTCCCTTTATTAATTTCCTTAGATTGTCTGTACACATGATCTCAAGAAGGTACTGAACGAGATCAGTGGCCGATTTTAATGTCATTATTAGCATGGTGTTATTCACTGTCAAAGATGCAAAGAAAAATCATAATTCATATTCTCCTTTGTTTCATCACAATTTAAGCAAGCCTAGTAATAGACACAATATTTCTGACACTGGGAATACATTCACTGAGGTCCATAGATGTCCCTAGATACCAAGAATATGCAAAAGGAGCTTGTAGAAGTGGAGCAATATTCCATTTACTTAGGTATGTATTTTAGGCGGATTTTCAGAAAATAGGCTCCGGGCTTAACAGGTTAAGAAAATAGCTAAAAAGCATAAATGACAACAGGGATTTTAAAATCAGCTAAAAGCATATAAATAAAAGTATATGTATAAAAATAGGTCTTGAGCTGTGCTTTAAAGCTATCCACAGAGGCTGCCTGTTTTATATGTAGTGGGAGATTATTATAGTGGGTATAACCTGGTATCACCTGGTCACACGGCCCCACCCCTTCCTGTCATGGATAAATATCTACGTATTCTGTGTCTCAGGGAGCCCATTTCGAGACCCCCCCCCCCCCCCCCCCCGCTAAATGTCCTATTTGACCTAATTAATTTGTAACAACCAACTATGGACCAAGCTAATTATTTCCACCACATCCAGTGTGCCGGTGTCTTCACGCTCACCTTTATCCTGCACCAGGCCTAAAACAGGGTTGGATTTGCACACTGTTGTACTACCAGTGTTGGGAAAGTTCACTTTCTACATGAACTAGTTCAGTTCACAGTTCACAAATTTGAAAATGAACTAGTTCAGTTCATAGTTCATAATTCAAAATTGTTTCAAAAATGAACTAATTTATAGTTTATAGTTATTTTTTCAATACGTTGCTGCGAGCTATTATTTGTCAAATATATTGCCACAACCCATATAGAACCACAGAATACTGGCATTTCCATAACGCTTTGCTGCCGTCCATTCAGTCCACACTAGTAGCAGCTGCAGCTTTCATCTCTACAGTATATTTTCAAAAACATGAGGAAAAACGAGCTGCTTGAATGGTCTTTATTAAGTATAATAATGTAAATACTTAAAGTACCAAAAGTTAAAGTAGTCATTGTGCAAACATATAACATATAAACATGTGCCGACATAACTCTGTACTAACACAACACGAGGTAGGAACCAGGCTGAGGTATGAAACTAAGGTTGTACCTCAAAGTTCAATATTTAAAGTGCAAAACATTTACTGACTTTAACTAAAACTCTTTTAAATGCTCATACGACGCCGCGTAGAGTCTGACTCTGAGCGAGTGCTGCTGCTATACTACCCGACTCCCCGAAGCCCCACCCAGAGCGGTTGCCAGATTGGGTGGTTTTCCGCATTATTTTGAAGCCTGTTTACGGTATGTTTTAACTGGGTTTTCGGCTGAAAGGCATATGAAATCTGGCACACTTTTGAACGCCGATTATAATACAGTGCTGAGAATGAACGCACTTTTGAACACCGTTATACAGCGCTGAGAATGATCGCGTTCTCAATTACGTTCATCTAGCGGAAATACAGTACGTTCAGTTCACGTTCGCCCAAAATAGGAACGCATTCACGAACGATCGTTCATTGAACGCGTTCAGGTACATCACTGTGTACTACTGTGCTTTAAAAATGTTATCTGTTACAGATTAGTGCGTAATTGCCTAGAATCAGCATTGTAATCTACTAGAAGATGCCAACTCATTAATCTCATGTAATCTAATCTGATTACTAGAAGTAGTAACGCTATCGGATATCCGTCGGTTACTTTCGCATTACCCTTACGAAATATAGACAAGATCGGTCCGGTGGTGGACCGCAAATGACATCAGGCCATAAATCCATCTCTACAGACTGTATGAATTAATGTTGCGTTTTTTTTTCAAATGTAGCCAAGACTAAAGACCATAACCCTGTCAAAACAGCAGCCAAAGTGTATATTTTCAGCAATATGTTTGTTTACCAATAGGTTAAAGTGTTATTAGTGAAATATGAGTTTTAGAAATCTAGTCGGAAACATACGATTATTGACGCTAGGAAATGCGGGCCGCCATTTTGTTTGTAGTCATATAAGGAGAGGAGACCCACGGCTTTCGATGGGCTTTGGGATTTCGAAAAACGACACTACCCAGCTCAAGCCAGCTCCTGTCAATCATCTGACTTACTTTTTTATTTATCTAATTTTTCAGGATTATCTCCCACAAAACTGAACTTTATTGGCATAAATTAGAACACAGTTAGTTTCTCTACCTTTCTGTGAACGTCTAGCAAAAAACGGCGTTGCAATCTGATGAAAAATGGCAGAGAAAATTACATTATAAACAAGTAACTGTACTTACAGTAGATTTCATTCACGGTTTTTGCTGCACGCCTGGTGATAATAAATCCAGATTGAACTCTGCCATTGGAAAGGGGAGATTTGGCCCGATTCATAGATGTGCGACTTGGCTATAATAAGGTAATTTATAAGCCTGATATTCTATATTCTATAATCATATTTGAATGAATGAAGTTTATATTTTTCTTGTGTACAGACAAATCAAACACACCTGTGTGGACTTACAAAAGGAAAAGAAAAAAGAAAAAAAATCACAAATTTACATATTCAAGGCAAGCTCACACACAAAATCCAAAATCAACGACGAAAAAAAGGAATAGGCTGAAGCACATGCTTATTTTTGCCTATCCTTTACAAATTCTTAAAAACTAAATATATTTCTAATTGCATGTGTCCGGATGGCAGAATTCGGTACTGTATCTACAAAACCTTGTTAGGGTTTGAAACCGACCTCAAACGCACGGCACAGACAGGTAGTTCAGAGTTAGCCAAATACTAGGGCGTATTTATTTTCAGAGTCAAAAAGGAGCAAGTAACAATCTTGAAACAAAGGGAGACTGCCTTCAGCAGAGTTATCTGCGGCTCTGCAGATCCTCTTGGTGTTCGAGGTGGGGAAACGGTGTTGACGCCGAAGCGGCTCTGCAGATACTCCCAGCTTCAACTCGAGGTGGAAAAGAGAGAGAGAGAGAGAGATCAATAACAGTCCACATCACACAGAGGCAGTGCGGTCTCCTCCTCCCTTAGCTGAGTCCAGAACAAACAAAACGATATCTTCAGTGTTCACCACAACACACAATTTAGCTGAGGGTCAGTGCAAAACAAAAACGATAATCTTCAGTGTCTCTTCTAAACACACACCCCAGCTGAGTCCAGTGCAAGCAAAATGATAATATTCAGTGTCTCCTTTAACACACAACTTAGCTGAGTCAAGTGTAAGCAAAAATAGAACTCTTCAGTGTTCTTCAAAACACACAAAACAGAATAGTCCAAAAAGGGATTTGGTTCAAACTCACCAAAGCGCAAGAGTAAAGCGGGTAAACGAGCAACGGGGAACAACAGGCAGAAACAGAAGTATTCAAAGCAGTAATACTCAAAACGACCCGACATCGAATGACAGAAGGTCCGAGTATATGAAGCCTCTGGAGCGCTGATTAGAACACACATCAGGTGCGTGATGGTAATTGATACTTGACCTAGAAGTGTGCGTTAGGCAACGGACCAATCATCACAGTACCTTAAGAAGTGTGTGGCGGGGAATGAACCAATCCTCACAGTACCCCCCCCTCCACGGGAGCCACCCGGCGACCCACTCGGCCCCGGCCTGCCCGGATGGGACCGAAGGAAGCCGGCGATCAGGGGCACTGGAGAGGGGGACAGAGACAGAGGCCCGGAGAGGGGGACCGGAGACGGGGACAGAGGACCGGTGAGGGAGGCTGGAGACGGGGACAGGGACCCGGTGAGGGGGGCCGGAGAAAGGGACAGGGAACCGGCGAGGGAGGCCGGAGACGGAGACAGAGGCCCGGAGAGGGGGCTAGAGACAGGGACACAAGGGGAACCCCGGGGCGAAGGACTGGACGCCGCCTGAAGACACTGGGCATGACAGGAGGGGCTCCACCCCCTGATGGTGCCGGAGGACCAGGCGATGTGGGGCTCATGCAGCGCGAGCCAGGGCCGACCCAGGACTACCGGGACAAGAGGGGATCTGGTAATGAAAAACTGGAGTCTCTCAACGTGGTTACGAGCCACGGTGAGGAGGACAGGACAGGTGCGTTGAGTGATGTCAGCCAAGCGGCGATGATCCAGCGCGAAGACCTCCAAGGGCCTCTCGAGGTCCTCAAGTGGAATGTTGGCCCGGGTGGCAAACTCAACGTCCAGGAAACTCCCATCAGCACCAGAGTCAATGAGTGCACCCACCGTCGCCCGCTGGTCCGCCCAGGCTAGGGTGACGTTCGTCAGACGGTTAGGTGGTGCACGGGTGGGGGAACAGGAAAAACGGCTCACCAGGATCTCCCGGGGTCCCGGCGAGCCTGGTCTTATTGGCCGGGTAGGGCAACTGGAGACACGGTGTCCATCCCGGCCGCAGTAGAGGCAAAGGCCGGACCTGAGCCTGGACTCCCGTTTGGACGGGCTAAGGCGGGTGCGTCCCAGCTGCATGGGTTCCCCCTCGGTCACAGCCCGGGAGGGAAAAAACCCACCAGTCATGGAGGGGGCAGGACGGTCAGCAGAACGGTCCCGAGGACGGGGGGTCTGGGGAACGTCTGGGGTCCTAGTCGTGCTCGCTCACGCCTTCTCTCCCGGAGGCGTCCATCGATGCGGATAGCGAGGCTGATCAGGCCCTCGAGAGAATCGGGCTCCTCTTGGGTCGCGAGCTGGTCCCTTACTGCGTCGTGGAGCCCCCTTAGGAAGGTGAGACGAAGCGCTTGATCGTTCCAACCGCTCTCCGTTGCGGCCAGTCTGAACTCCAGCGCGTAGTCTGACACTGCCACTGCCCTGCCGGAAGGTGCCCAACCGAGCTCCTGGGTCCTGGCCACGAGCTGGGTGGTGGAAAACCCTTCGGAGCTCTGCCACGAAGTCTGGGTAGGAGAAACAAAAATCGGCCCTCATGGCCCAGGAAGCAGTGACCCACTGTGCTGCTCGGCCTGTGAGCAGGTTAGTCATGTAGGCTACTCGGGCTCCCTCTGACGAAAAACGGCTGGGTTGATGAAGGAAGACCAACTCACACTGCATGATGAATGTGGCACAATCCTCGAAGTTACCCTCGAACAGACGTGGTTCGGAGAGACGGGGCTCCCGAGGTGAGAGGTCTGCCGCGGCTGCGGGTGGTGATCTGGCTGAGACTCCTGGGACAGGTGGGTTTAAAAGCAGAGTGTTTAATGCAGTACTGAGAGCCTGTAGCTGGTGCAGAATAACAGCCTGCTGATTACCCTGGGTAGTCTGCTGGGTGGCCAGAGTGTCAAGGGCATCCAGAATGAGCTGGACCTGGGCCCGGAGGTCCTGTAAAGCAGCCGCAGCCGCACCCAACTGTTGGGTGTGGTCGTTGACCACCTCGATCTGGACCGCCAAGGCTGCCCTGACCCTGTCTGTGTCGGCTGAGGTCGTCATGGTCGGGTCGTAATGTTAGGGTTTGAAACCGACCTCAAACGCACGGCACAGACAGGTAGTTCAGAGTTAGCCAAATACTAGGGCGTATTTATTTTCAGAGTCAAAAAGGAGCAAGTAACAATCTTGAAACAAAGGGAGACTGTCTTCAGCAGAGTTATCTGCGGCTCTGCAGATCCTCTTGGTGTTCGAGGTGGGGAAACGGTATTGACGCCGAAGCGGCTCTGCAGATACTCCCAGCTTCAACTCGAGGTGGAAAAGAGAGAGAGAGAGAGAGAGAGAGAGAGAGATCAATAACAGTCCACATCACACAGAGGCAGTGCGGTCTCCTCCTCCCTTAGCTGAGTCCAGAACAAACAAAACGATATCTTCAGTGTTCACCACAACACACAATTTAGCTGAGGGTCAGTGCAAAACAAAAACGATAATCTTCAGTGTCTCTTCTAAACACACACCCCAGCTGAGTCCAGTGCAAGCAAAATGATAATCTTCAGTGTCTCCTTTAACACACAACTTAGCTGAGTCAAGTGTAAGCAAAAATAGAACTCTTCAGTGTTCTTCAAAACACACAAAACAGAATAGTCCAAAAAGGGGTTTGGTTCAAACTCATCAAAGCGCAAGAGTAAAGCGGGGTAAACGAGGCGCAGCTCAAAACGGGGGGACAAGGTCTTCACCAGCTGCAATCCACAGATGTCCTGGAGGGAGAGTAGACGAGGCACAGCAACGGGGAACAACAGGCAGAAACAGAAGTATTCAAAGCAGTAATACTCAAAACGACCCGACATCGAATGACAGAAGGTCCGAGTATATGAAGCCTCTGGAGCGCTGATTAGAACACACATCAGGTGCGTGATGGTAATTGATACTTGACCTAGAAGTGTGCGTTAGGCAACGGACCAATCATCACAGTACCTTAAGAAGCGTGTGGCGGGGAATGAACCAATCCTCACAAACCTTCTGTTTAATCATCTTCCCTTTATTAATTTGCTTAGATGTTTTGTACACATGATATCAAAAAGGTGCTGGATGAGCTGGTACAATTTAGCATGGTGTTATTCACCATTAAAGATAAAAAAAAATATATATATATATATATATATATATATATATATATATATATATATATATATATATATATATTAAAAAAACATATACAAAAATGTTATATTCTCCTTTGGTTCATTACAATTTACTCAACCCTAGTAACAGACACAATATTTCTGACACTGGGAATACATTCCCTGAGATCCATAGATGTCCCTAGATACCAAGAACATGAAAATGTACCTTGTAGAAGTGGAGCAATCTTCCATTTACTTAGGTATGTATTTTTAGGCAGATTTTCAGGTCTAGGGTTTAAGAGGTTAAATAAACAGCGTGTTCCATTTGGCAGTCTGTAATCTGAAGAGCACTATTCATCATCCACGATCAAGCATTATTTTAGGCAATTTCAAAAAAAAATAGTTATCCAACAAATAGGCCTAATCTCTTGTATTTCCAGCACTGACAGTAATTCACGTGTTATTTCCCCCAGTAACTGTAACAGATCACAATGACCTTTCCATTTGATTAAAGCAACGTTGATATTGTAACATATTGATTGGGTGGTGAGAGTGACAACACAGGCCAAGAGAGGACAGCATAATTAGGGTGGGACCTACATATTTACCCAGTAAATCAATGAAATCCACATAAACCACCTTTGTAAACAGAGCCGTGGAAGACGTGTCAGTGAAGTGTTGCTGTAATCTCTCTTAACCCCCTGAATCCGTAGCCCTATTTATTTATGTGTGTGTGTGTGTGTGTGTGTGTGTGTGTGTGTGTGTGTGTGTGTGTGTGTGTGTGTGTGTGTGTGTGTGTGTGTGTGTGTGTGTGTGTGTGTGTGTGTGTGTGTGTGTGTGTGTGTGTGTGTGTGTGTGTGTGTGTGTGTGTGTGTGTGTGTGTGTGTGTGTGTGTGTGTGTGTGTGTGTGTGTGTGTGTGTGTGTGTGTGTGTGTGTTCCGTTTTCAGTGAAGGTTCACATGGTGTGTTGGCGGTGCACAAGAATACCTTTTTCAAAGCACAAATAGTTTTTTACTTCATCCAAGACGAGAGTCTGAGGGTGACATTGAATAACCACAAAAACATACCATGGTATTTCCATCACTCTTTGGTCACTGCGGTGATGGTGGGGAGAGAGAAAATTATGGAAATGATATTACCACTGGTAATCCTGGTCTAAATGGGATTATACAGTCCAAGTCCAGAGGTGGTACCGAGCTGATGCACAACGTTTACCACGGCAGCACTGTGGTAAATTATCCATACGACGGCTGGTGTTGTGGCGAAACTGAAACGACAATCAAAGTACCAATGGCGCTGTTCGGCAAAGGGCAGGCTGTTGGAACGTCACGCCACAGAGCACCGGCGGTGTCATAGGCTTTATTCTGGTACTGTAGGGAACCGGGGAGAAAGGGGTTAAGCTCCCCCAGAGCTGAACTTAACAGACGCCTCTCTGTTGCACCCGGAGCCAAGAGAAAATATCCTGGTAGTGGGGGGGGGGGGGGGGGGGGGACGACGACGACGACGACGACAGTGACAGTGTGCTGCATGTGTCTGTGGAGGGTGGTGTTGTGTGGTATGTGGGTGATGGGGGGGGGGGTATCAGGGGATGATAATAGAGGGCAGTAATGTGTGCCCCCCCCCCCCCCCCCCCCGTGGGGAATCAAGGGAAAGAGATGGTCGTTAATTAACACTGTAGTCTAAAGGGAAATGCATCCGGGGCCGGGGGAGAGGTGTTGGGATGTAAAATGTAATTAAAAAGGAGAAATGTGTGCCTGTGCCTGTGTGTGTTTTCACTGTGCGGGCTTACAGTATGCGTGGGCGAGTGTGAATGAATTCCTTCTCACTGAGTGTTGGTGAGTTTTGTGAGGTGTTGTGTGTTGTGGTGTGTGTGTGCACGTCACAGAGTGCGTTGTGTTCCTTTGTGTACGTCTGCAGCTTTTGATTTGATCACCGCTGCTAATGTGTTTGGGTGATTATTTCTTTCAGTCCCACTGGGACGGTCTGACGGGACGGCTCTCCTTCAACAGGACGACGGGTCTCCGCACAGACTTTGATCTGGACATCATCAGTCTAAAGGAGGAGGGCCTCGAGAAGGTGATTTACAATGAAGAAGTTATCACACGTTATGCTCTGTTTCAGTTTCAGTTTATTTAAAGGTCCCGTGACTTGCTATTCCTTTCACTATTGGGGCAACTTTACACAATTCCTGTGAGTCTATGGAACACATCTGTAAAGTTTTTTTCAAAAAAATTCATTGTTTTGGATTTTCAATCAAGTACTCTAAAGCAGCATTTTTCCACTTCAAGATTTCAAGCTGTTTTGGGCTGGGCTTCGACCATAAGCGCTTTGAGTGACAGTCACCCACAGTCTGCACTGGCAGACAGAGAGAGACATAGAGAGATTGAGGGGGATACTAATTAATTTCGCCGCAGGGGGGCATAATCCCACGGGACCCTTTCAAATGACAATATATACCCCTGTGAATATTATTGCATGGATCGGAATACGGGCGCACGTGTGGGAGCGTGCGCAATGATATTTTGCAGCAGGTTGACAGTGATATGCGAGTGCTCCCGACTGTGTGTGTGTGCACGCGCAGTCGGGAGTGTGTGTGTAAATGCTCCGTGTCCCTCTCTCTCTCCCTCTCTATCTCTCTCTCTCTCGCTCGCTCGTTCTCTGCTCTCTCCCGCGGCACGATATGCGAGTTCTCCCGACTGTGTGTGTGTGTGTTTCCCCGTGCTTGCGGTCGGGAGTGTGTGTGTAAATGCTCCGTGTCACACTCTCTCTCTCTCCCTCTGTATCTCTCTCTCTCCCTCTCTCTCGCTCGCTCATTCTCATCTTTCTCCCGCGCCACGATATGCGAGTGCTCCCGACTACGCGTGTGTGTGTTTCCCCATGCGTGCGGTCGGGAGTGTGTGTAAATGCTCCGTGTCCTTCTCTCTCTCTCTCTCTCCCGCTCGCTCGTTCTCTGCTCTCCCCCGCGTCACGTCAACCCGTTTGAGGAAGTGTCAGTATTTCCACTCGCTCTGTTGTTGAGTGCGCTACAACCATAGAGGGGGCATTAGTTATGCAGATCAGCTCCTTGCTACGTAGGATAGCGAGTCAAATCAGAATGGCTTAGTTCACTGGGGGAGGTTATTGTCTCAACTAAATTGGAGCAATCCGCCAAAATGAGAATTAGAGACACAGACCCCATTGATACAAACCCCCATTGCTAGAAAGCAATGCTAAACACTGGAAACAGCTATTTATAGGACAGGGGACCTTTAAAAAAGGACAGTACACATTAATCAACATTTCTGTAAATGTGTCAGTTTTAGCCAGCTGGCTAATTCGCAACTGTAGTCCTGTTGGTAAGATGTTATAAGACCGACCATACACCTAGAACTGAAGCATTAAAAGTAAAACACAGTATTTACAACACAATCCAACATAATAGTAAAAGCAATAACAAAATAGTAAATACACAATGAACTGATTAAAAGTGATCACATGTTTGATTGGTTAATAACCAGGCCTTGAGTTTTTTTGTAAAGGTGTGGTAGGTAGCACAGTATCGTATTTCTGTTGGTAGGATGTTCCAAAACTGAGTGTCTCTGACTGCAAAACAGGACTGACTGAACGTAACGGCACAGTATAGCCCCCTCTCTGGGTAGATCTTGTGGACCTATTATGAGATGTTTTTTCTTTAACAAAAGTACTGAGAGGTACTTGTTCCGCACACCCCCACCCCCCAACATGCATCTATCCTCCATTAACCCTTTCACATGTTTTTTTCTTTTTTTTTAATTACGTTTGTGTATTTACATTTTATAACGCTGCCATTGTGGCGTCATGATTAGTTCAGTTCTCAAAATTCTAATCTCACATTTTGGTTTAGACCGCAGTGTTTTCTTTTGTAAACACATTCCTCATCGAAGTGGAGTGATACAATGATTCATATTCTGATTGTAATCGCATGCGGGCGTTTAGTAAAAAAAAAAAAAAAAACGTGGGACTTTGATGACGGCTACATTTGTAAAGAAGAGCAGATATTAATCTCTGAAATCCATTTCCAATTCCGTCGATGTGGAACAAATAATGCAAATTTGACAGTATAATTTACCTCCTTAACAAGGAAGCAAATTGGCTGTTTCTACAATAAGCATAAATTAGTGGATCATAAAGCAAAGTGGATTAGGGTACACATTAGGGTGTTAATTGCAGTCTCTCTTAATGGTAATTTGAGGTGATGCCCAAAATGCTGTTTGCTGGTAATGAGGTGTAAACACGCTTTACAATATTTTTTTTGGCAATGCAGAAGTAATTTTAGTATGGTTCGGAAGGAACAATGCCCTGCGGACTATTACAGATTCCTCCAGTCTAGGTTTTTCATACATAATGGATACATCAAATAGAGATACATCCCATTATGACTTTCTTAAGCACTCCCTAAAGGCTGAAGACTAGTTGGGGGGGGTTGTTCAGCTTGTAACACTGCTGTTCAAGAATAGGGGTGAAAAAACAGTTAACAGTATGAAGCCGATAAGCTTAGAAGCTTAGAAATCAACCCCAGCCCTACCCCGACCCACAGACTGCCATCTTGTCCCGAGTGTTGCATATGAGGCACAATTTGTGTAGCACATGCATCTCGGGGTGGGGGTGGGAGGTGTCTTTGATGTCACATTAGTATCTTCCTCTTTGTGTCTCCGTCAACTCTTATACTCTGGCATGTTACACTGATCCCCCCTTCCCGCGTACTGTATATCCATGGAATCGGCTTTAAACTGCTTGAGCCTGTAAAGATTTACCACTTATTTCTCAACTAATCCAGTGTAATTGAATATTAGCTCAAGTTTGAGCTCATCCTGGAATTATACATTTTTTTTGTATTATTATCTCTGAGTGGCACTTCCACTCGAAGCGGCGCAGCATATTTCAAAAGTGTGGAATGAATAAACGGAAAAGCTTTCCCAATAGGTGCGTGAGTAACTAACTTATGAATAACTTTCTTCAAGTTTCAAGTTCAAGTTTTGTTCTATTCGTCACATACAAGGTACATACATGTACATTACAGTACATGCAATGGTACATTTCTCCATGCAAGTGTGTGTACCTTTAACCCTTTCACTACCACACGGCAGAAGGTTAACCCTTTCACTACCACACTACATACGGTTAAATGTATGTCGTGTGGTAGTGAAAGGGTTAACCATTTGTAGTGTGGTAGTGAAAGGGTTAACATTATGTTGGGTGGTAGTGAAAGGGTTAACCATTTGTAGTGTGGTAGTGAAAGGGTTAAATGGATCCACCTTGAGCACTAGCCCCTCTGAATGTTAAACGCTGTGTCGGTAGTTACGGCGGATGGGAGGAGAGTTTGGCAGAGAGCTCCACTTGCCAATGGAGATCATTACAGACAGCCACAGGACTATTTGTGGTAATGATATGTTATAGAGTGTGTCTCTGCAATATGCAGGGCTTTCACCTGAGGGCTTCTCTCTCTTATTTTAGCCAGAATATGTATTATTTCTTCAGATATCAGGGTTTATTTTAGCCAGATTATTTATTATTTCTTCAATTCTCAGGTATTATTTTAGCCAGATAAAAATGTCTCGCACAACATAATCCAGTTTTTCATGCCCAGAAATCCCATGCTGGACCTTCTTTCAAAATTAATTTAGGTATTTGTGTTTCTCTATAGTCCTAAGGGCATAAAATGGCAAGGCTACCAGACCTGAAATAGCTACAGTAGTTGGTAATCACACAGGGATGGGCATATGGGTTTGCTATGCTTAATGCAGCTTCCTTGTGCATTTCAACATATTACATTGAAGTCTAAATGGTAACCTTTCTTCCACCAGCATTCACAAGGATGTTCCAATTTGATTGGAACAGAGTTTCAGTTCAAGAGTCATTTGACAGATTTCCCACTGATAACATCCATCCCGACAAGCTAGCATGACTTGCTTGGTACCTACAGTATGTATTGCAGGTTTTCTAGTGTCCTATTATTCTTAAAAAGTGAGCATGCTAGAGCCTGCGAAAGTCGGCAAAAAGTTGTTTTTGTTGTTTTTGGAAAACATTTTTACTAAAGGATCTAAAGATGGGCTTGAACCCCCCTTGAAACAGGTTCTGGCAATGCCACTGGAATACAATGATCATTAACATTATGTAATAAAACAGTGGTTCTCAATCTATTTGATGCCGAGGCAGCCTTGTGCAATAATAAAAACTCATAACAATTATTTAGCTTGTAAATGTCATCTACCTGTGAAGTATATAACAAATCATACAAGAGGAGATGACAAAGCAGGAAAGTTTATTAATTTTGATTTGGGAAGAAAAGTGTTATTTCAGACCAATTTCACTATATTGTAATGAATGTAATTTAATATGTTTTGTTTGATGGTGACTCTTGACATTCAAGCTAAATCTCAGGGCGCACGTGAACTGATCTCACGGCCCCAGCAGCTTGCCTCCGCTAGTCGATTATCACTGTACGAAGCCACGCGAATGCAGATGCGAAATGTTTGCACAAAAGGTCCGTCTTCCTCTGAAAATTTCTCATGTTCATCATTTCAACATATCTCTCTCCACTTTATTCAATATCCTTCGCCCTTCAGTGCCCTCGGAGACATTTATCCGACTACCTTCTCTTTTTCCAAAACTGCCTGACCCCAATGGCATGAAGGTGATTCAGCCAATCAGCTAATGCTCCCGGAGACGTGTCGGGAGGGAAAGGGTCACAGGCCACTGTGGGGAAACTGAACACTTAGCTACATGCTTTTCATCTTCGCCAGGTGGGGAAGTGGAGCGTATCTGGCGGTCTCAACATCACTGAAGTGCCCAAGCGGAAAGGGATGAACATCACTGATTCCTTGGCCAACCGTTCCCTTGTCATCACCACTATCCTGGTAGGTCATCCGTGTTGGGGCGCCAGCTCCCCCCGTCCATCTCTCCTCCCCCTCCCTCAGAGGAATCCATAGCAAATGATCAAACTATAGGAACAATTTGACAAAAGTTTACTGTAGCTTTTTTGGCCATCAGGGTTGTCTTTGTGCTGTTATCCATCCATGTTGAGGCTTTACTTATGTATATAGTTGAGCACACTCCTACGTAGAGATGTCTCTACGCCTGCACGTTACAGCCTGCTAAACAACTATGCCCAAGAGAGCATTTTCACCAAATAACTTTGAATTGGGTGTATACAGAGGATCACAAACAATTAAGCCTGTCTGAACATTCATGAGTTATGCAGGGATGTAGTTATCAGAAAACTAAACAGACTATCTTCTCTGAGTAAGGAAACCATACTTTTTTGGCTGTGTCCACCGTCGTTTCCATGGACACAGTGAATAAACAAGGCTGCACAGACACCATGAAATACAATTAACTTTTTTCAACACCTTTTCGGTTCTCATTTATAAAATAGACTATAAAATATGGAGGGAACAATAATATAATATAATTTATTCAATATGTTAAGGGAGAATAATATATAAGTACAAGTATAAGTAGCACTTATACATTATATGAGTATAAGTAGCACCAGTTTGTTTATTTCCTTTTTGGGCAGAGATGTTTGACAGTGGAACGCAAGTGGAATGGCGTCTCTGCATAGGAGAATGATTGTTGAGACCCCCTCCCCAAAATGGTAGTAGGCTGTTTTAATTGATCCAGCATCATTACCAGCTTCCCTTATCATGCAATGTAATGGCTGATTGTATACTCTTGATTTTATTACAGATGTCATTGTTGAGCATGTGGGAAACACAACTTTACAGATTTGTCGATTAAATCAATGAATCACTTAGTCAACAAATTCCATGACTAATAGTCATATATAATAGTTTGTTATTTCTGTCAAGTTTTCCTCTACAGTTTATTGCAACGTACTGTAGACAAAAGTAGTTAACTTTGTAACATTGCAACAAGGCCTCAAGGTTTAGGAATAACCTATTGCATGCAACATGATTACAGTATCCTGATTATAAAATATCAGTTACTTTGTAATCTGTTTTAGTTACTTACTAATCATCATCATCATTAGGTGGCTTCTTCGTTCCGAAGGTTGCCTATCACTCTCCAACCCATTCTGTCCCCAGTTCTTCTCTCCAACTCCGTGACTCCGCCTCTCACTCCGCTCCAATCACAGACGTCGTCTACCCAGCCTCTTCTTGGTCTTCCACTTCCTCTCTTTCCATCCACCTTCCCCATCACCATCAGATTACATATTTATGTTGGATTACTAAGAAAAAAGCATTTTCTTCATAGATGCAGTTTATCAGTGTTTATCATCAAATGCATCATAATTGTATGTAATTCCATATTATAGTTAATCATTGTAGATGAGATGATGATACTAACATTGAAACTGCAGTCAGTTTAGAATGAAATTACTCTGAAATAGATTGTCTTCTTAGCTTCATACTAATGATTTTGGAGGCAAAGTAAAGTAATTGAAAGTAATGAGGTTCCATGAGTAATCCAGTGGATTATGTTACTGCTTACTATACTGTATGAACAGATAATCAATTATCTGTAACAGATAGCATTTCTAAAGTAACATTCGTAAAAACCTGTTTGCAGTACATATGCTGGCTTTGATGCCCATTCAGGGAAGCTTTCTGTCAAATTGAATCACGTTGATGAACTAGACTAGTTAGTGTTATTTCCAGTGATTGAGGATACGGATTATAATGTCGCATTCATTTTTATTTATTATAGTTTATAAAAATCCTATTATACAGTCCCATGTGTTCACCTGTCACTACCCTCTGTAATTTTTGTTGAAAACGGCTTGGGTACAAGATGGTGTACATAAAGGAGGTAAAATATGGTGATTGATCACATATCCTGAAATGTCTATCCCACATGTAACCGCAGGGGTGACTTGAAGTGTAGCTAGCAATTTTGGTAATAGGACATTTCCTAGCAAGCGACATGAACAGCAATTTCCCATACCGTTTCTGACTACAAGTGTTTTGACATATAGTTTGAATGCTGATTCTACCTATTATCAGTGACGTGTAGTGTAATATTCTACCTACAACATAGTTCGTATGGTTGGTAGTTTGCCTTTATGAAGTAATCTCAATGTACAATGTTGTTTTATTACCAGACTATATATGCATGCTACAACAAACAAAGGGATGTGCTTGGTGTGTGATTGCACGTTGCAAACTCACAAGTACATAGGGACATGTCTTTCCAGCTATGTGCAAGCTGGGACATTGTTGAGGCTGGAGCAAAATAACACAAGATAAGATATTCCTTTATTGATCCCCTTGGGGAAATCAGGTCATATAGTTATATAATAGTACAGTGGTGAAGTAAGAATAAAAATAGAATAAAAAGGCAGTGTAAACAATATAACAATATAATTAACTCTGGACATGCGCATATGGACAACAAGGTGCAAGATGAGGGTATGTATACCCTCTCAGTTATATTTGCCCTACAATAAATATAGTTACAATATATAATCTAATAATCCAATAGTCTAAATCGAATCTAATATATAATCTAAACATGCTAAATGCTAAATATATGCTCTGATGAAGTATACAGTATACACATAAGGTGCAGTATGCACAAGGTAAGTATGCCGTGATATACATCATACACAAATAACATAAGAACTTAGTTACAATGGAATATTTCTGGAGAATTCTTTTAATTACATGTTGGGGAAGGACATAAGCAGGTGATGGCTTCTCCAGCCCCACATCCATTCATTACCAAACCCTCCGTTGTGTATAGTTAAGGCTGTCACTGGGAGGTTGCACGCAGGGCTTTGTGGAACGATCGAGGAGGCACTGACACGGTCGTCCTCCAGGGGCCTTTTCTGGACAGACACACAAGTTACCAACAAAGATAAACACTATCATTATGCCCGAATTAAACCGCAGGCCTGTAATTATTACCCGGTGAGGTCTAGAAGGGATATAATCAGTGCCTGTCTGGTGCCATGTTCATCCTATCTCACAAACAAGCAATGAGCAATGAAAGCTTGGACTCTTGGTGTTATTTTGAATGGCTGGTTTTAAGGGGAAATCAGGAGTGATTCCATGACACTGTGTCATCCCTTGAGTGACGGTGTGGTTAAGTACATAATCAACTCGTTACAAGACATTATTCTGCCACACGCTCATCGATTCAGGAGGTCCTTCAGGAATCCTCCATTTCGACATCATAAAACCGCATACAGTCGCCTTTTGTGCGGCTCTGCTGAGAGTTCAAGCTCTATTATCAATCTTTATGTTTTCTCCCCGGCTTAACGACGTCGCGTCAAACTGATCCCAGTCATGCACGACAAGGACGTCTGACAGTTTTATAGTGATAACTTCTCAGAAGAGATTAAGACACTTAATGTGTTTCCCCTTCTTACATTAATTGTTTGCACTCCATTGCCTATAAATGTCTTTGCGCAGCCCCCCCTTTTCTTACTGTTATGCACGCCCATGCTGCGACTGTGAGGGTAGCTCTGGTATAAACACTTTGATTTTAGTCCAAACCTTGGGGAATAGCAAAGGATTGAAAGGCTGGAAACAGATGGTAATGACTTATTTTTTTATTTAATTTTTTTATGCAAAGTTTTTGATCAAGTTAATTGGACAACTTGAACAAACTTTTGGCCACGTAAGCTCTCGCTCCTAAACACATTGTCATCGAGTATTCAGTGATTATTACTTATTTAAAAGGCCATCCTGATTGTAACGTCCAACTGCCTTGGAGTTTGGATAGCCCACCATTAGAATATGTTTATACTTCCTGCATGGTGTTCCCACATTTAAAGGGATAGTTCTGCTTATTGGAACCCTATTTCTTACTTAGAAACTATGATGATCAGTAGAGTCCTGTTTCAGCACAATCCATGCTGTTCCTCATTCTAGCTAAAGACTAAACACGTTTCGCAATTATGCCACAACAATGTGGAACGCCCTACCCTCAGCCGTATAATAATGTGAATCCCTACCCTCCTTCAAAACTGCTCTTAAAGAGCACCTACGGGTGGCTGCAATTAGAAACTGGCCCTGGTAAATGTCCAAACCCCCCACCAACCCACCCGACCCCCTTCAATGTACAGTTTCTTCCCCTTTGAATGTATATATATGTATTTTTTATTATCTCTTTCTCTTAACCTCTTCCGCCCGTGCGGTCCGGGGCCGGACAGCAAATGATATCACGTCATAAATCAAGCTCTCCAGACTGTTTCACATAATTATCGTTTTTTTCCCCAAACGTATTCAAGAATAAACATCATAACCATGTCACAACAGCAGTTATAATGTATATTTTCATCAATACGTTTGTTTACCAATAGGTTAAAGTGTTATTCGTGAGGTTTTAGTTTAAAAAAAAATTGTTGTCATCGCAGAAATCGGCCATTTTGAATTACCGGCCGTTGGTGAATGTAGTCATTTTGAGTGCTTTTGAGAAGAGGACATCCAGAGCTTTCAATGAGCGTTGTACGTTTTCAAAACTACACTTCCCAAAGGCTTCTAGCTTTTTGCAAACAAATGACTTCCTGATTATTATTTTGAATTTTTCGTATTACTCTGGATTATGTACCACAAAACTGTTATTGGCATATATTGGAGCGCAGTTAGTTTGTCTCCCCTATTTTGAGCATTTAGAAACCATCCAATTTGAAATCAGTTTCAAAATGGCCAAGCTCTTGCAAGAATAAAAAACCTACTGTACATACAGTAGATTTCATTATCTGTTCTGCATGCACACCTGGTGATACTAAATCCAAATTGAACTTGGCCATTTGAAAGAGAAGCTTTGGCCCAATCCATAAATGTGCGAATTGGCTATAATAAAGTAATTTATAGGCCTGCTATTCTATAATAATATCTCAAATTGCATTGGTCCGGATGGGAGAATTCAGTACTGTATCTACAAAACCTTCTGTTTAATCAACTTCCCTTTATTAATGTCCTTAGATTTTGTGTACACGTGATCTCAAGAAGGTACTGAACAAGCTCAGTGGCAGTTTTTCACGTCTGGTCATTTTTAGCATGGTGTTATTCACTGTCAAAGATGCAAAGAAAAATCATAATTCATATTCTCCTTTGTTTCATCACAATTTAAGCAAGCCTAGTAATAGACACAATATTTCCATAGATTTACTTAGGTATGTATTTTAGGCAGAATTTCAGAAAATAGGGCTCTGGGCTTAAGAGGTTAAACAGTACTGTATATTTGTACATGTATTGCATGTCATAAATGTATTGATGAAACAGTACTGTATATCTGTATGTCGTGTATGTCATAAATGTCTTGATGAATTGAAAATGGGGGACCCTGATTTAAACAAGATGAAAGTATTTTTCTGGTCTACATCCCCTTAACAATTGTTTGTATTGAGCCGTACTGTATTGTACCCATCTGTTAATAAAGTTTTCAATAAATCAATCAATAGCACTGGCTAGTTAGCCACAAACCAATGCTTTTGGAAAGTCAATGGGGTCAAGCTCCTGTCTGCACAAGCTGACTGAGGCTCACCCAAAACCTACTTTGCAGTCAGCTTGTGCAGACAGGAGCTTGACCCCATTGACTTTCCACAGCATTACTCGGTATCAGTCTTCCAGGTCACTGTATACATTAAGTACCCCCCAATTCCCCCGTGGAGAACAATTTTTAAAAGGGAAGCGGCTGCCTATCTTCTCTTTGACAGCACCTGCAGACTTTGTGACCCACCAAACCATGGTAGGGAAACACAAAGCAGAGGTCACCTTCACCAGGGGATCAATTACTCTGCTTATAAACAGAGTTTTAAAATGATACAACTTGCCGGATTGGAAGCAGTAAATGGCATTAAAGCGACGTGCATAATGGACCACCATGTTTTTGAAATGCACAGTGGGATGTGCGAGTGTCGGAGAGCAGAGAAACGGTGACAGACAGCTAAATAAAGGAAATCATTTATGAGCCCTTCGTAGTTGTCGTTCTCTCCCTTGTGAGGCTTGTGACAAGCAATGAAGACAACATCACAGACATGTTCCATTTCATTGCGGCATTCTGTTCCCAATCAAGATTTTATACAACCCAAATTATGAGCAGCCGGGCAGAATATTACAGGGCGGTAAAAATCTGTCAGCTCCATGACCATAAACTGAACCGACCTGTGCACTGACTACATGGGTCAGTGGGCAGCGGTGTGTGTGTGTGTGTGTGTGTGTGGGGGGGGGGTTAGTTGGCTCAACATCGCAGAGCACATCAGAAGCAATAATAATAATCCTTTTGTGTGCTTCTCCTCCACTGGCCCATAGCAACAATGACAACTGCTGTCACTGCTCTGCATTTGCCCAGACGCGAAATGTGAAATGCACGCCTGCATAGGCTCAGTTCTCCTTTAGACATCTCGCTAATGTAAGAAACCTCAGCACTCTTGCATATTTAAACTATAACTCTGCGGCCACATGTTGAAACTCAAATCTCCTGTCACTCTCTGTTAAATCCAACAGCGACTCACCAGCTCAGATCAGTTTGCCTCAATTAGGTGCGGGGTGCCGGGAGGAATTGAAAAAGCTGACCCAGCCGCAGGTTCCCATTTGATGTTTTGTGTTCTGTGCAGGAGGAGCCATACGTCATGCTTAAGAAGTCTGACAAGGCACTGGTTGGCAACGAGCGTTTCGAGGGCTTCTGCATCGACTTGCTTAAGGAGCTGGCCAACATCCTGGGCTTCGCCTACGAGATCCGCCTGGTGCCTGATGGGAAGTACGGCTCCCAGGACGACAAGGGCCAGTGGAACGGCATGATAAGGGAGCTGATGGAGCACGTGAGTGGTAGCCCGACTGTCACGCCGTTACAAGTGCAAACTGTCAAGCCGTTACAAGTGCAAACTGCCACGCCGTTATAAGTGCAGACCGCATTTATCCGTGTCGGTCACGCCTGTTGCATAATCCACATCTGCTTTGCACTTTTACAAATTCCAATTAAGCGTTTTGTGTTTTCGCAAAAACACAAACATCTGCCTGATAAAGTAAACTGACTGAAAATGTCATCTTGAATTCTGCTGCCTGCGTCCTCAGTGGGTAGACAGTGTTATAGATATGATTGAGTAGACGGGACGCGAGGAGCCAGCAAAGCTGTCAGTTACATTTATGGCATGACTCTGTCAAGGTTGCCCTAAAGTTACCAGCCTGTTATGATATTGTTCGGCGAGACACAGACCACGGCCTTTAAAAGGATACAGCGGAGTCCCAGAATGAGCTGTGGTGAATCACCACCATGCAACAGACCACGCCAGCAACTGTATTTCAACGGGTAGTGAAAGATCACCTATGTCTCCCAGTATGTTAAACCTGCGGTGTCAAAGGCTAGGAAACAGAGCTCAGAGTGAGGCATCAGCTCCACCTTCCTCGCCGTGCCCTATCTCTGTCCTCTGCCCCCGTCAGGGCGGACTGCGCTAGGCTGAAAAGTTCTAATAGCTTAAGTGGCATTTAGAGGGAGGGTATGGCTCCAGTCAATGGCTAGGCGCTGAAAGGGTTAGGAAAGGTGGGCTACCACTGCAGCACTTTACCCCCCCTCTCACTCACACACACACACGCACGCACACACACACACACACACACACACACACACACACACACACACACACACACACACACACACACACACACACACACACACACACACACACACACACACACACACACACAAAAGCTCTTTCCCAGATCCACGCAGATAACAGTAACCTTGAGGGGAACAAATAGATTCCCGGAGGCAGGAAAAGCTGGCAGGGAATGGAGATGCAAGCATCCATCATAAAAACAGCATTTGTATTATTCTGTACTTGGGATAAATACAGAGATGCTATGAGTGGTCACAGAGAGTCCGTACCTCATACCGAGGATACAAATAAAACAAGCATGTTATTGTTTGTGACAATATGCTTTCAAGGGGTATTTCAGGAAGTAGGATTTGGGGAGATACAACTGAACTTGGGTGAATACAAATTTTGTTGGGGGTTTCACAACACAAACTTGGCGGACTCAGAAGCCATAGAAACATATTTGTATTATCTTGCTAATAGTGTCAGGCATGGAGGGTTTAGGGGGTTCACAGCTTTTAATCTCACTCATTCCTGAAATCTGTACATTATCTGTTTATCTGTGTGTCTGGAATGTGCTAATTGTTTCCCTCGATGACCACTCAAGGACAATACATCCAGCATGCTATTCACTCAGGATCTTGATCTTTCAGGAGCTTTTCATGAAAACACAAGTCCATAAATATAGGAATAAATAAATAACTAAAATGAAATAAAAGGATTCCAATAGGTCTAATGGACCATATGCATAAACGTTGTACCTGTCTGCAAATTTACATAATAAACCTCTCCATAAAACAGGGACACGTACCCAAAGACTTCAAAATTGCGAGAGTAACACCCCTGCAAGAAAAAGGGCAGCAAATTAGACCCAGGCAACTACCGCCCTGTTTCTATTCTTACCTCCATCTCGAAAGTCATGGAAAAAATAGTATACGAACAGGTCAAAAAGTACCTTGCAGAAAAAAATCGAATCTACGAATTCCAATCTGGCTTCAGAACATCCCACTCCACTGACACATGCCTTCTCTATTTGAACGACCACATCAAACAAGAGGTGGACACAGGCAAATACTGCGGCATGGGCATGCTGGACCTACAAAAGGCCTTTGACACTGTCAATCACTCCATTCTGATTGACAAGCTAAAAGCAATTGGTTTTGATAGTCTATCAGTGAGCTGGATGTAATCCTACCTGGAGGGGAGAGAACAGATGGTGGAGGTAAACAGTACCATATCCCCCCCCCCTCCCAGTGAGCTGTGGTGTTCCACAAGGAAGCATACTAGGACCGCTACTGTTCCTAATTTATGCAAATGACATGTCGTCAGCTTGTGACTGCATTCAACTTGTTCCTGTTCGCGGACGACTCAGCCCTGCTGGTCTCTGACAAGAACAAGTTACAGGTTGAAAAACCCCTCAGCTCTGAACTAGGCAAAATCTGCACCTGGCTCGCTGATAACAAACTATCATTACACCTGGGTAAAACAGTCCATTCTCTTCGGTTCAAATAACAAACTCAGCAAGACCGATGGCTTCTCAGTTACAGTGGGTGACAATATTGTCACAAGGAAAGATGAAATTACATACCTAGTAGGTTCCATCCTAGAGGCAAATCTTTCCTGTGACAAAATGGCATCCAATGTAATAAAAAAAAGTCAACCAACGAATTAGATTCTTGTACCGGATCTCCTCTCTGGTAAACATGAATACCCTGAAGACCCTGGCAGGAGCACTCATTCAAAGGTACTACGACTATGCTTGCACCTCATGGTACCAAAGCACCTCAAATGCGCTAAAAACAAAATTACAAACATCACAAAACAAACAAACTGGTCAGACTACTGCTTGACCTTACTCCTAGAATTCACCTCACCCCTGCCCACTTTGACAACCTAGGATGGCTTAGAGTAGACGACAGAGTACAGCAACTTGCAATGGGCCTGGTCTACAAGATACACTACATGACTAAGGTACCCATGTACATGTCAAAATACTTCCCAAAGGTCAGTGAATACCACGACCACAACACCAGAGGGAGCTCCACAAATCATGTTAAACCCAGATTCGGCTCAAACAAGGGACTAAACACGTTTCGCAATTATGCCACATCAATGTGGAACGCCCTACCCACAGCTGTAAAGGAATGTGAATCACTACCCACTTTCAAAACCACTCTCAAAGAGCACCTACAAGAGACTGCAATTCGAACCTGGCCCCTGTAAATGTCCTAACGCAACCACCTCCAATGCACAATAAATGTCTTATTAAACCCAATAATACATGAGACCCTCTTCTTGGGACCAAGTAAGGTTTTGTCGATAATCGAATGTACAGTTGTACAGTCCCCCCCCCACCCCACCTACCAACCTCCTACCTACCAACATCCTCCAATGTACAGTTTCTTCGTCAAATGTATATACTCTCTTTTTTAGACTCTTCTTGTATCACAAACAGTACTGTATTTGTAAATCTGGTATGTCATAAATGTATAGATGTAGCAGTACTGTATCTGTATGTCATGTATGTCATATATGTTATGATGAATTGAAAATGGGGGACCCTGATGTAAACAAGACGAAAGTATTTTTCTGATCTGCATCCCCTTAACAATTGTGTGTATTGAGCTGTACTGTATTGTACCCATTCTGCAATCTGGTAATACAATTTTCAATCAATCAATCAATCAAATTACACCATTTAGTCCTCTCAGTTCATCTAATGATGCAACATGCACAGTATCTAATGTTTTCAACTTGCCAAGAGCTAATGTGGAATTGTTAAATTATGACTGGAAAGCATCTCTTTTCAGACTAAATAACCATGTTATTGTGGACCAACAAGCAGTTGCCAATCACTACATGTAATTTAGATATAATTTTTATTAAATACACACTTCTTAATTCGAATCTAAGTTAGCCATGACAGATATTTTCCTAGATGGAATTCCAACAGTCATGAAATAATGTACTCAGACCATTTGTTTTAAAGACTTACTCACTAACCATACAGTACTGTGCATGAAGCGCTCAGAGATTAACTTATATAAAATGGTAATTTTATTTTTATTTTTTTTATTATCTTTATAATCTCCTTTTTCAGTTTTTTTCTCCCATCCCAATGTTAGTCGTTATGCCAATTCCCAATCCCCTTCCTGGTCAATGCACACTCTACCCCCTACCGTCGGTCCGGGAGGGCGGAGACTATCACATGCTTCCTCCGACACATGTGTACCCAGCCCACCGCTTCTTTTCACCTGGCAGCGCGGACTCTCACTGGGAGACTGTAACGTGTGGAAGGTCACACTACCTCTCTTAGATCATTCCCTTGCTGTGCAGGCGCCCCGACCGAACTGTAGGAGTCGCTGTTTACAACGACCAGGACCCACCCTCGCCGGGTTTCCCACCCTCTAACACTGCCAATTGTGTTAGTATGGACGGTCGGCCAATCCGGAAGCACCACAGCTGGATTCGATCACACTGTCTCTGTGGTGGTAGACAGACGCTTAGTCCGCTGCACTACCCGGCCGCGTCTATGCCAAATACAACGCAGTTCGGTTTCCGGGTTCCTCTGATTGGCCACGACGCCCACGTGACCCCGCGCTAGCACGCCCCCTTATCCACGCCTGCCGCTACGCCGCGCCAAGCTCCTCTGTGTGTTGCAGAGCGGCAGAGGTCCCTGTGTGTTCTCAGTTTCCTCAATTTATACGCATGGAAGTATTGACTACGCCATAACGAATCATTAAAAAAATATACCGTTAACTGGAATATAACTGGAATATGTTGTTTCTTTACACATATGTTGGATTATGTAATTGGTTTGTCATGACAAACCAATAAAATCGCTACAGAGCTCTCATATTTGCTATGAGTGGCGACGACTTGACTTTCACTTTCATATTTCGCTTTCGTCTTGTTTAATCAGCCGCTTCTAAAGTCGCTGTCGAAGCCTGTTGCTGCCTCTGCGTGCTAAAGTTCTGGTAAATTTAAAGTGCTAAGTGCTGCTAAGTGCTTTATAATATTGTATTTTATAATATTGTCGCGCATCACGCGCAACGCCACTCTGAGTCAAGAGCTCTGTCATTGAAGTGGGTGGTGTTACCAACAGTGTTCACCCTGATGTAAAGTAGCGATTTTATTGGTTTGTCATGACAAACCAATTACATAATCCAACATATGTGTAAAGAAACAACATATTCCAGTTAACGGTATATATTTTTAATGATTCGTTACGGCGTAGTCAATACTTCCATGCGTATAAATTGAGGAAACTGAGAACACACAGGGACCTCTGCCGCTGTGCCGCGCGCTGCAACACACAGAGGAGCTTGGCGCGGCGTAGCGGCAGGCGTGGATAAGGGGGCGTGCTAGCGCGGGGTCACGTGGGCGTCGTGGCCAATCAGAGGAACCCGGAAACCGAACTGCGTTGTATTTGGCATAGACGCTACCCGGCCGCCCCAAGATGGTCACTTCTGAAGTGCTTTGCGACGCCATCCGGCGGCAAAAAACATATACAATTGCTTTTTCTACAAACTCATAGCTGCACATTACTGTTGGAGTGGCATTTCTCCAGAAAGAGTTTTACAATCTATACTGTTAGTTATTGCTTTTCACCGCTCCTTATCGCATGACCGGGGAAGCATCACCACTGCTTTGTGGATTTTTAGCTGCTTCCATTTTGCGGCTCAGTGCTTCTCGTACCCCTGTCTGTATAGATAAGCTGATCTGGAATCAGCAGACCTGAAAAGTAAACTTTAGGGCGAGCTCAAGAGAACTGACCCTGGGAGCCACGAGAGGCTCGAATGGATATGGATTCCATATGAGTAAAAGCACAATCTGCCTTATCTCCTCCAACCTCCTTCAACGGCAGCTCTACCTCATATCCTCTCGAAACCAGAGCGCTGTCTCTAGGTGTCTGTTGGCGACACGAGGCCTCACTCCTCTGAAGTACCATCTTTATAACGTAGTCATGAGGGCTGACGAAAGGGTATCACCCAAAACTATTTCAACGAATGTTCCCGCGCAAAATATTCACACATATACATAAATTGTGTGTGTACTGCACACAAAGAGGCGCGGAGGAGGGCAAAATAAATGGCCGCTGTCAAAGTTATTTATCTGTTCAATTTGTTTTCATAACTGCTTTTTATTAACCTCCTGGAAATTTCCACAACCTCCTCGTTGCAATGCGGATGGCCGTGCCGTATCGTGGCGCTATAGTTTACTAGTGAAGACCAACTGTGCCTAAAAGGTCATCTAGTTAGATAAGGTCTAAGGGAGACAACAAGCGTAACAGAAGCGCGTCCAGACTCGGGTTTTAGCTGATAAAGTGGTGTTAAATCACAGGGGCCATACAATCATCCCGTCAGCGCTACATGCCCACATAAATCATAGTTTCATTACAGAATTACAAAAAGCCTCTGCACCCGGCACATCTATTTCAAACACGAGAAACGGTGTGGGTTTATTAAAAGTAATCGCGTACCCCTACATTTGTCTTTGTAGGTCAGCGTGCCTTGTCACACAGAGAGGCGAAATGCAGAGCGACATAAATAGAGACGTGAGCGTGCACGCTTGTGCGCCACTGGAGCGCGACGTTGTTTTTCCACTGCCGTCCAATATGTTCACACGTTGCCGTGTGTGTGAAGGAGTGCTTTTGAAAAATGCATTTCTCACTGCATGAAATAAACAAGAGAACGTCTGTGGTCATTGGCGCAATGCGGTATGAGAAGAAAATGCATCCAATACCCCCACAATATTTTCCATATAATGTTTCACTGTTGCTCTTCTGCTTTGGTATGCATGCATATGGCAGTAGTATACCACAGACTATCAATAGTAATGTAGTAATACTGAAGGAGAGAGTGTGACAGTACTCGGTATGGTTCATTAATTGCAACAGGGCTTATGTGCCATGTAGCATGTTGCCCTTTGTCTCCTCTTCCATAGACACGTAGCACAGTGCAATGCCAAAGGGCATTGTGTGAAGGTGCTAAATGATGCAACAGGCCTTGTTAAACTTGATTTAGTCACAATAGATGATCCCTTTAATCATGCTGTTGATGCTAGCGTTAATAGCAGGCTTTACACATCATTTGTTTCTGTCGTGGTGATTAATCTCAGCGTTGACAGATGCATTAGAAGGGTTACGGGCCAGCCCACACTCCCGTTGTCGACACTACAGAGAGATAGCCAGACTGGATTTCGCCCTTAAAAGATATCCGAGGGAAAAGCTTTATTTGCAGTCAGAGGCTCATACGCGCGTGGCTTGGTATCTCCGTCTAAGGATTGTCGACTTGGGTTTAAGGAGCAGAGAGCGAGGAACTCTGGGTTGCTTGAGGGCAGTGTGTGGCCGACACTACTAGATGATGTTAGATTACAATGTTTACTGTATTTGTTTATGTTTATATTAGTTAGGTCTAAACAGGTAGGACTACACAGCATGTATCCATGTTGTACGAGGTAGGACTGCACAGCATGTATCCATGTTGTACGAGGTAGGACTGCACAGCATGTATCCATGTTGTACGAGGTAGGACTACACAGCATGTATCCATGTTGTACGAGGTAGGACTACACAGCATGCATGACCTTCATCTTTCAGTGTCAAATCGGTCACTCTGTCCGTCTCAAAACATTAAAACACGTTGTTTGCTATGACCTGGTACATGCTAGAGACAGGACATTTGCCACAATGATAGATATTGGTATGCCAAGGTATCCCAACAAATATCACACCAATCGGCCAGATGCATCTCTATAACATCAACATGAACAACTTTGAATAACTTCTACATTGCAAGTCTGGTTGACACCGGACTTTGTACACATATCCACACGTCCTTACTCTACTAGACCTTTTCCACTAGATGACTGTATAAAGATAATTCCTATAGTGCTCGGGTTGAAGGTTCCCTGTTGCCAGATTGGTCTTATTATTTGGCCCGTGGATCTACAGCTGACCAATCAGAGGTTTTATTTTCGCTTAGCAACCCCCTCGCAACCGCTGTGTGCCTGTGCGTCAACTGCGGTACCCACTGCATAGTTAATGTTTGATGATGTGCAAACCATGTTTCTGCATTAACCACAGATACTCTCTGCTGCTATATACTGTATGAACCCAGCCTCCATTGAGGCATAATGTGGGTTATATCTCTTCTAAATATCCATGTGATATATAGGAATGAAGCCATGATATTCGCCATACATAAGTTCTCTAAAAAAAAAGCATAATGATGGCATAACTTGTGGCATCATATGTACTTGTATGTGGAAAGTTGAGAGCGTACATCTATGTTCCCGAATCATTCTGATGGGAGCCAGATAATGCTCTCCATCCCTGCACTCCCCTCATAACCCCACTACTGCTAAACACATTCACGTCAAGGGATTCTTAAAATGGACTAATTGTTATAGTCCACCTGTGCTGCGACTGCTTTTCAGTTGTAACCATACTATTCCAGCAGGATGCCATCAGGCCATTTTTGGATGGAGAACAGGTCCTAAGCCTTACCATCTGCAAAACCCAGATAACACCCAGCCATGTGGCACACACAGCAGGTCACTATCAGATTACCTCCACCTGGGCCTGGTATATATGTGCCTAAGCTGGAAATGATGATGCGGAATGTACATTAGCCCACCATAGGGATGTCTGGGCTCAGCTGCTGGTGGGTATTCCGGCTGAGTGGCAGTGTGGTTTGCGAAAGCCAGCGGTCGGCAGTCAGACAGAACAGAGGGACCGGCACGTGTTGTGAAATGTAAATAGTTAATGAGGGCACAGCGGCAGCACTGCGGGACATATTGGCTTTGTCTTCTCCCTCTCGCCCTCCCCTCTGATTCCCGCTTTATGTTTAGCCACCACGGCGTTGACCGCAGGTGCAGGTAATCCACAGAGCCACACACAGAGTTGAATGTTCTCAATCTGACCTCCGCTAAATGCCATGGGAGTCCCCGTCATTACCAATCAGAGAGTGTGCCACGGCACATACATACGAGCTGACGAGGAGCACAGAACAGCTTTGTCTGAGATGGAACGTGGATGAATAGTGGATGAATAGTGGATGAATAGTGGACTGCAACAAACGGCATGCACGTGCAGATGGGGGGTGGGGGTGGCTAAAGTGGCCCAAGCTGTTGCCCCATTGCCCTCTTTGGGTAAGATACCCATCTGGACCAAATAAGCACTTTTACTGACTCATGTTCTAAGCTAACGTGAAGCTAGTGGTATTATGAAAACTAGACAACGAGAGGAATCCATTGGTATCAAGCATGCCATGCTAGCTTGTCGGGAAGACGGCTGAACAATGCTCCAAATTCATTCAGTCTCATCTTTACAGCCAGGCCCAATGTATGTGTGATGTGATTGCCGTGTCGAGGTGTGATTTGCTATACATTTTATATACATAATATCTCTTTGCGTATTTCTGCATAGTGTGGTCCTAGCCCGGGCCAACTGCCTTGGAATTACTATACATAAAGCTGTAAAGCCTTGTGAATCCAATGAATCCAATTATATTGATGATCTGATGAGTCTCCATAGTAGCCCTCTGAATGTGGTGACACCAAACAGGGCCTATTGTGACCTTACTGTAACGATAATCTAGCCTTGTGGAATGTGAAAACAGAAACGAGAGACCTAGGGTTAGGGCTGGGCGATATATCGAGTATACGCGATGTATCGTGGCTTGTTCTACATGAGATGTAGTAAATTACTATATCGTGAACATCGAGTATATGTTGTAAGTTACTTGTAACGTCAGTTAGCCGCCGCGGCTAAAAACAACTATCAAAACGTACACGGACCAACTTGCTTTAGCGCAGCGCTTTCCTCTCATTTCATTATAGACAGACCTGCGCGGACCTTCAATGACGAGCAATTGAATTGAAATGACGGGACCAACTGGCTAACATTAGCCGCTGGCTAACGCTTAACTAACTAACGTGACTCAGCAACACCAGTTCCATTATTGACGAGGCTTGACAACAGAGTTTCAAAGATAACTTCACATTTATGGCAATTTGTTTCTTTATATCGTGTTATGCAGCTTCCTCCAGGTTCCAACTATGTTGACAAAATGCCATCCTGGTGTGATCAACTATGGCAACATAGGACACTCAAACTCAAACCTAATACATCACGCTCTCTCTCTCTCTCTCTCTCTCTCTCTCTCTCTCTCTCTCTCTCTCTCTCTCTCTCTCTCTCTCTCTCTCTCTCTCTCTCTCTCTCTCTCTCTCTCTCTCTCTCTCTCTCTCTCTCTCTCTCTCTCTCTCTCTCTCTCTCTCTCTCTCTCTCTCTCTACGTTCAATGATTTAAAGTGGCCAAACGTTACAATATAAATACTAACTGGATAGATAGATAGATAGATAGATAGATAGATAGATAGATAGATAGATAGATAGATAGATAGATAGATAGATAGATAGATAGATAGATAGATAGATAGATACTTTATTAATCCCCTTGGGGAAATTCAGGTATACAGTATACAACAAACAAACAATGAAGGTCAGCGCTGAAGTAAAAAGTTACAATGAATTAAATAAATAAATGGTGTGCACTATTGCACTTAAGTCAAATAAAATCAAATTGCTGTATAAAATTCCAGTATACAAATTTTAAATGAATTGCACATTGTCCCAATGGGGGGGGGGGGGGGGGGGGGGGGGGTGCGGCGTGCCCAGGTCATGAAAGAGAGAGAGAGAGAGAAAGAGAGGGGGGGGTCATATGGTGTTGAACAGTCTGATGGCTGTGGAGACAAAGGACAGCCTCACCCTCTCAGTCCGTGATCGCAGCGATATGAGCCGTCCACTGCGACTGCTCCTCTGTCCTGCCAGGGTGTGGTGGAGAGGGTGGCTGTCATTGTTTATGATGGCCTGCAGCAGTGCGCCTCTCCACCACAACCCCAGTGGGTCCACACTCCTGCCAAGGACTGAACCAGCCTTTTTTACCAGCCTGTCCAACGCCCTGTGTTCTTGGCTGACATGTTGCCTCCCAAGCAGACTGCAGCATAAAAAACAATGCTTGCCACCACTGACTGGTAGAACATGTACAGCATGTCACTGCACACATCAAACGACCTGAGCCTTCTTAGAAAAAACAACCAGAGCAGTGGTTCTCAACTGGTCTAGCCTCGGACCCAACATTTTCCTTAGTCATTAAGTTGCGACCCACATTTTTTAACCACTGATTTCTTTTTAACACTTTGAATGCCCAAATCGCGGGTTGAATGCCCATAACGAGAATATTAGTTTTTTCTTTTTTTTTTTTTTTTTTTTTGCAATCTGAATTCATATTTCATCAACCGAGTCTACCGTTGGTAATCCTGCCCCGCCAGGCACTCAGATGTGAAAAAAAGCGCCCCCTATCGTCTCCCAGATGGTAATTCACCCTTTTGGATTGGATTAAATGAAAATGCATGGGGAAAAAAGACCCGGACTCCACATTTTACTTCTCACGCAAGCAACCGGGGCCGATCAGCTTCTTGCTGGACCATCAGAGCAGCGGGGATTATGTGTTATACTGTATACGCGGTGGATCAATAAAATGATTGATTTTTGGAATGGTCGATCAGGAATTGGAATAATCCATTTGGATACCATCTGATCTCAGGTAAGGAATCTATTTTACCAGTATTAGGATAATCAGACCTTTTTCACTGAGATATAAGCTTTCCCCCTATATGGATATAGCATCAACCTGGACCCCCTGCGATTTGCATATTGCCCCAACAGGTCCACGGAGGACGCCATAGCCCATGTGCTGCACACAGCAGCATCACACCTGAACAAGAGGCAGGGGAACTATGTGAGAATGCTATTCATCGACTACAGCTCAGCATTCAATACCATAGTCCCCTCCAAACTCATAGCCAAGCTCAGGGACCTGGGCTTGAACTATGACCTCTGCCAGTGGGTCTTGGACTTCGGACGGGTAGACCCCAGGTGGTGAGAGCAGGCAACTGCACCTCCTCATCCATCACCCTCAACATAGGGGCCCCCCAGGGCTGTGTTCTGAGTCCCCTCCTCTACTCGCTGTACACACACGACTGTGTGGCACAGCGGAACAACAACACAATCATCAAATTTGCTGACGACACAGTAGTGGTGGGCCTGATCTCTGCAAACGATGAGAGGGCCTACCTGGAAGAGGTAGAGGATCTGGCGCGGTGGTGTCAGGAGAACTGCCTCTCCCTGAACGTCAGCAAAACAAAAGAGATGATTGTGGACTTTAGGAGGTCGGGTCAGGGACTACAGCCTCCTCAGCATCGACGGGGCACCGGTCGAGAGAGTGAACAGTTTTAAGTACCTCGGAGTCCACATATCCGAGGACTTGACATGGACCACACACATTGACAGTGTAGTCAAGAAGGAACAGCAACGCCTCTACTTCCTTAGGCGCCTAAGGAAGTTCAAAGTGAGTCAGAAGTTCCTTAAGAACTTCTACTCATGCACAATAGAGAGCATCCTGACAATATTATAATAATTACAAAAAGTAATATGGCAATATTACCTCCTGGTTTGGGAATAGCACCGCCCAAGGCCGTAGCAGACTACAGAGAGTGGCCCATTCAACTGAACGCACAATTGGAGATGGGCTTCCCACTCTCCAAGACATTTACAACAAGCGTTGCAGGGGTAAGGCTAAGAGAATAATCAAAAACTCTAGCCACCCAAACAACTGCCTCTTTGAACTGCTGTGGTCAGGCAAGCGATACCGGAGTCTCATGGCAAGCACAACAAATTCAGCTTTGCACCAAATATTTTTGCTTGGGAATGGCTATCATTAGGCAAAGTTGTGATGTCCCAAGTCCCTATTTACCTTAAGTTTCTAGGTACAAATGGATGCTGCTAGCTTGCCGCTTTTGCAATTCTAATTATCATGTGACACAGTCTCTAGAAAGGGATATTAGCCTTCGAGGCTACCTTGAAAACGTATTTGATAAAACAGATGTGTTTATATTGTTCAAGTTCAAGTTTAGTTTTATTTGTCACGTGTAAAGTAATTGTACATTACTGTGAAATGCTTGGTTTTCTATGAGCCCCTGATAATGTGCTTCATACAGTAAAAAAGTAAAAGAGGAATAAAGTCCTAACACTATACAAATATACAATAATACAATATACAAAGTAAAGTACAACCTAAAGTCAAATCAAATTAAAATGCAGACATGTACTGTATACTGTATGTATATTTGTATTGCAGATGTAACTGATTTTTCTATTGGGGACATAATATGCAGTTGTAGTAAATATAATAAATCACAATGTATCGCAATATATGATATTACAATATTGTGTCTCCAGTATCATGATAATATCGTACCGTGGGGCCTCTGGTGCTTCTCACCCCTAGACAATAAATTGTCACACGTGGCAAAAATGCATGAATTTACATTTACAGCGTGCATGTGAGGTGATGTGTGCCAGGGTGTGACCACAAAATTGAACACAGTGTATTTCTCCCTCTCTTTTGTGTACATGTCAGACTTCATGTATTCATTAGGCCTTTTAGATTGAATTCATGTCAGTGTTTTGTAGTGTGTACCTGCACATATACTCTCTCACAACAAACACGGGACCTCATTTAGTGGCCTTCACCAGTGAACTGGTGTTAAAACGCATGCCATGCCGCTCCCACTGCACAGCAAGGAAGCAAGGAGGAAGTGAAAAGATTGGGCCGAATCCCCTTTATGAGCTGCATTCGTTGACTGAGGAAGGATTTATCCAAGCGTGAATCAAGCAGCTGGTTTCATTAACCTCCTGTACAACCCTTGCTGTGTGTGTGTGTGTGTGTGTGTGTGTGTGTGTGTGTGTGTGTGTGTGTGTGTGTGTGTGTGTGTGTGTGTGTGTGTGTGTGTGTGTGTGTGTGTGTGTGTGTGTGTGTGTGTGTGTGTGTGTGTGTGTGTGTGTGTGTGTGTGTGTGTGTGTGTGTGTGTGTGTGTGTGTGTGTGTGTGTGTGTGTGTGTGTGTGTGTGTGTGTGTGTGTGTGTGCGTGCGTGTGTGTGTGAGGGGGGGGGGGGCTGTCAGTGTAATTGGTGACCTTCTGAATATGCAGTCAGTCGTACATTATTGGGGACGGCAACTTCCCTGTCAACCTTTGCCATGTCCATGTCTCCAAGGGCGAAGCTAAATCAGGCTGGATTGCAGGTAGACACTGTTTACATGTGACACAGTCTTAATCTGATTCGGGAAAAATAAAGCGAATGGATTTTTGTTTGTTTTACAACCTGCTATGAAGTTCTTGTGGATCAGTTTTCTAGCGTTGCATAATTAAAGATCTGTGTAAACTAGGGATGTCCGATATTATCGGCCGATATTGGCATAAAAATGTGATATCGGAAAAAATATGTGTCTGTTTTCAAAAAAATAAAAAACAAATGTATTATTATTTTTTTTATATTTATTTAACCTTTATTTACCCAGGCAAGCAAGTAAGAACACATTCTGCTTTTTTTTATTGTCAAAAGTATGCATAATGTTGTGTTAATTCCACAACAAGAGATATGTAATGTTAATTACCTGAAATTATTCAGTTTTTTGGGGGGGGGGAAACCCTGCATATATCGGTATTGGTTGATATCGGTATCGGAAATGAAGAGTTGGACAATATCGGTATATCGGTATCGGTAAAAAAGCCAATATCGAGCATCCCTAGTGTAAACGACATCCTCTGCATTGCGAGCTTACGCAGTTAGTACCTGTTAAAAGTAGGGATGTCCGATATTATTGGCCTACCGATATTATCGGCCGATATCGGCATTAAAATGTGATATCGGTAACGGTTTACATTTTTTTATTTATTAATTTTTTTTACATTTCTATAACCTTTATTTACCCAGGCAAGCAAGTAAGAACAAATTCTCATTTAATTTATTGTCAAAAGTATGCATAATGTTGTGTTAATTCCACAACAAGAGATATGTAATGTCAATTACCTGAAATTATTTCGTTTTGGGGGGGGGGGGGGGGGGGGGGGGGGGGGGGAACCCTGCATATATCGGTATCGGTTGATATCGGTTGATATCGGTATCTGAAATTAAGAGTTGGACTATATCGGTATCGGTAAAAAAGCCAATATCGATCATCCCTAGTTAAAAGTACCCGTCCATTTAGAATCTAGAAGAATGGAGCGTGGCAAGGTACAAAACCAAATTTGACTCATGGATTACTGTAGGTACTTTTTCCATCAAGAGAAAACAATGGATTTCTTTAAACAAAAAAATAATATTTTTGTGGATATTTTTGAGAACTAGCCTACTGTCGGTGAAGACATTTCATGGGATCTTTAATTGAGAAAAAGTTATGGAAAAGTTAGTTATTCTACACATGTCAGGCTCCAGGGCCCTCATTTATTAACAATTCTTAGAAAGTGTTCTATGTATAGGCGGTTAGGTGGTCGAGCGGAGATTGCGTTCGTCACCAGCCCCGGAGCTGTGAGCTTGGTTCGCCTGTTCGAATCCAGCTCACAGCTCCGGGGTTGTCACCAGCTTGGCTGGCCGTCTGCACTGATACAATTGGCTGTATCAGAGGGTGGGAGAAGCTGGCGGGGTGGGTCCGGGTCGTTGTAAACAGCGACTCCTACAGTTCGGTCGGGGCGCCTGCTAAGCGCGGATTGGACGTGAGGGGGATAGTGTGGTCCTCCCACACGCTACGCCCTCTCAATGAGAATCCGCGCTGCCAGGTGAAAAGAAGCGGTGATTGGCTGGACGTGTGTCGGAGGAAGCACGTGGTAGCCTCCACTCTCCCAAATGATCTGACTGTGGGGGGTAAAGCGCAGCGACCAGGAAGGGACTGGGAATTGGCATACGACTAACATTGGGATGGGAGAAAATCGGAGGAAAAATGGAGGGGGAAAAAGACAAAAAAAAAAAAAAAAAAAAGTGTTCTATGTTCGTACGTAAGCACAGAATTTAGAATGTGTGTACGCACAGAAATATTGGGATTTATCAACCGTGCGTACACGGGTCCTACGCTCCTCCATGTTGATAAATACCTCTTTGTTCTACCGTCAATGCTCGTGCATGATTATCCATATATAGTCATGAAACACCCCCCATGGGATATGAAATAATGGACTGACCCGAGCGAACTCTGAGAAACTCCACAAGCGAGATTGTTCACGGAACCAAGAAGACACAACCCGTGTTATGGGATAAATAACAGGCTGGCGGACTTGTACATGGTGACGTCAGATATCAAGACTCCCTAAGACCATTGCTGCAATTCTGCCTGGACAGCTCAAAATACTAATAAAGACCGTTCGTTAACCACTGTTTGGCGTTAGTGTGTCATTATAACCATGCTGGAATATGAATGTCTTTATTCGTTCTGTTCGATTGGCTACCGGGTATAATATGATTTGTACTAGAGGCATACAATCTATTTTGTTGTCGGTATTAGGTAGCCTATATTAGGGCTGGGCGATATGACCAAAAACGGTATCGCGATAAAATTATAAAATAATTTTCATATAATTCTATATATCGATAATTATCATCGATATAATGTCTGTCAAGTTTATAATGTCTGTCAAGTTTAATTAACTTCTTATGCTGCTGCGAATGTCTCGAGTCGAGTTGATGTCGTCATCAGTCCGCGCACGTTAGCAGTTAGCCGACAAGCGGAATATCTCATGACAATGTAATAAATATGACACTAAAATACTCTCTTCCGCCACAATATATTGAAACGACGTCCACTGTATACCCCACACTACTATAAACGTGGCCTCAGAATTCACGCCACACACATACTCGGCACGTAAATATATAAAACATCGCCGTGCAAGCTAGTTATCCTAGCCAGCCTGTTGTTTCTAAGCGAATGTCTCGAGTCGAGTTGATGTCGTCATCAGTCCGCGCACGTTAGCAGTTAGCCGACAAGCGGAGTATCTCATGAGACAATGTAATAAATATGACACTAAAATACTCTGTTCCGCCCAATTCATTGCAACAACGTCCACCGTATACCCCACACTACTATAACAGTTACCCTCAGAATTCAAAACACACACCAACTCGGCAGGTAACCTGTGAAATAGCGCCGTGCAAGCTAATTAGCCATAGCCAGCCTCGTTTCCGAGCGGAGTATTTCATGACAATTTACTAAAAAATTACCCTAAAATACTCTGTTCCGCCCAATTCATTGCAACGACGTCCACCGTATACCCCACACTATTATAACAGTTACCCTCAGAATTCAAAACACACACCAACTCGGCAGGTAACCTGTGAAATAGCGCCGTGCAAGCTAATTAGAGCCGTGAGTCCTAAACCAAAACAGTAGCGCATCTGGAGCTGTGGTGCGTAAGCACGTCATCACGTAACGTTGGTTGTTGTTAGTGAGTGTGTTGAGCCGAGGCTGAGCGGAGCCAAACTTGGAAAATCGATATATCGAAACTTTGCGACCACGTTTCATGTTTATTTCGAGGAAATAATTTATCGCGATATTTATCGTTATCGTTTTATCGCCCAGCCCTAGCCTATATGAATTACATATAATAGCAGTCATAGCCTACATTATGCAACAGTAACTTGCGCATATTTAATAACACATGGCACAGCCATGCGAAGCCCTGCATACAGTAAACCAACTTGATCATTAATCTAGCTGTTGTATCTTTACGCTTATGAAAACATTAAATAATATGTATAGGCTATAGGCCGTCGCTTTGCATTAATAGCCTATATTCTCAAATGGCATTTAATGGCTATCCGACTCCTCGCTATCCTCGGACGGACCAGTATACCTTTATATCATATCATATTCATATTCATATCATAGTTTACTCTATCAGCCTACCCAGCATGTAATACGTTCTTTGTTAGAACTCAACTCGTTATTATTTTGCGCATAGATTGGAGAAATACGGGAAAGTTTTGATTTATATTAAAAGGCTTTGACATTGTAAAACTAAATACGTGGAATTCTGTAAGCAGAATACAAGTTATATCACCCACACGATATATGCTCTGTATCCAGAGCATGTATGCTTTTCATTCATTTAAGACACATTTATTGCAAGGGTTTTATAAACTCAACAAATAACCTCTGTTCTCGTTGCAATGCGTTTTTTATTCTTTCTTATAGGAAGGGGGAAGAACACTATATCGTGGGTGTTCATATGACTTGTATTCTGCTTACAGCTTCGGGGTTCCACTTATTATGTTTAACAATGGCAAAGCCTTTTAAATATAATCAAAACGTTCCCGTATTTTTGCAATGTATGCGCAAAATAATAACGAGTTGAGTTACGCGGAGCGCAGTCAGTGCTTATTTCCGCGTTGTAAACATATTCTACCACCGGGCGCCAGCTACACATGCGAGCTGTGCGTAGATATACGCACAAAGTCAAGCACAAGTTCAAATTGATAAGTCCCACACTTTGCTTAGAAATGATCGTACGCACGGGTTACGCACATATCTGTGCGTACGCAACGTTGATAAATGAGGGCCCAGGACTCCCTTGGTGTCGAAACAGTACATAGAACCTGTGGGTTAAAGGCCCTGTGGGTTAAAGGCCCTGTGATCATAAATCACTAAAGATAATTGATTAAAGGCCCTGTGATCATAAATAACTAAAGCAAATTGAATGTATGAAAGATGTATACAAATAAAGTGTATTATTATTATTATTATTATTATTATTATTATTATTATTATTATTATTATTATTATTATTATTATTATTTGAATATTATTATTGTTATTATCATGAACTCAGACTTTATGCACATGAAGCATATATATATAAAAACTTTAAAAAGCATATATTAACAACAACAACAAGTCTACTTTCAGCTTCTCATTCATTCTGGTTTCATTCTGATTGGGGCAATGGAAGATACGTATGAATAGGACTGCTAACAAAACAAAACAGGGACAATCATTTCACCCGTTTCTTTCTTTGTCCTGCCTCCGACACAGAGAGCAGATCTGGCGGTCGCTCCCCTCACCATCACCTACATGCGTGAGAAAGTGGTGGACTTCTCCAAGCCCTTCATGAGCATGGGGATCAGCATCCTGTATCGTAGGCCCAACACCACCAACAACGGCTTCTTCTCCTTCCTCAACCCCATGACCCCCGACATCTGGGTCTACATCCTCCTGGCCTACCTCGGAGTCAGCTGTGTCCTCTTCGTCATCGCCAGGTGAGGTCTAGGGCTGCTGCGGTTACCGCATTATCGCGGTATCGCCATCACGTCACGGCCACCGCAGAGTCAAGCTCATTACCGCAGCACCGGCTGTTTTTAATTTTTTTTATAATAATAATAATAATTATAGTTGTGTATAGCCTATTTTCTTCACGCCATGTGTTCGAAAGTTTACACTCGCAGTTGTGCAGTTAACATTCTGATTGAACCCCAGAACTTGTTTTGCTGCTACGGAAAGTTTTCACTTTGAATCTGCTAAAAACATGAATCTTGAGGCGAAACCCAATCGAAGGGCATTCGGATGCCGTAAATCAGGGGCGTAGCTGGGGGAGGGGGGTAGCTTAGGATGATTTTTTTTTTTTTTAACTAGACATCACTCGGGTGTATTATTGATGCTCTCATTGATACTATGTTTGTTTCTGAAGTGTGTGTGTGTGTGTGTGTGTGTGTGTGTGTGTGTGTGTGTGTGTGTGTGTGTGTGTGTGTGTGTGTGTGTGTGTGTGTGTGTGTGTGTGTGTGTGTGTGTGTGTGTGTGTGTGAGATATATAGAGAGAGAGGGGGGGCTTTGGTAGACTATTGCATTGGTCCATTCATTGAAGATGAACGCAATGCGACATCCTTTACTAGGCTCACCCACCAACAGTGCAGGTGCTGAACTGCTGATCCAAATGTATAGGTAAAAAGCATATTATGCGTTTTCATCAATAAAAAAATGGCCAAAAAAAATTCTGCTTGCGCGCTTACGCGCGCTCGCATTCACTGGGGGCCTACAAATACATTCTTTCATGGGGCCCAGAATCTGGAGCTACACCCCTGCCGTAAATGCTGCCATTTTGATCCCAAAAGAAGACGGAGCGAGGACATGTAAGTTCTGGTTCTGTTCTGGAGCAGTAGATATGCCATTGTGTGTGTGTGTGTGTGTGTGTGTGTGTGTGTGTGTGTGTGTGTGTGTGTGTGTGTGTGTGTGTGTGTGTGTGTGTGTGTGTGTGTGTGTGTGTGTGTGTGTGTGTGTGTGTGTGTGTGTGTGTGTGTGTGTGTGTGTGTGTGTGTGTGTGTGTGTGTGTGTGTGTGTGTGTGTGTGTGTGTGTGTGTGTGTGTGTGTGTGTGCAGTTGCCCAAGGTAACGTTAGCAAGTTGGCTCCTTCTATTTGCTGTCTGTAACAGGTTGGTAGAAAGCGGCACCTGGTAGAATAAGCTAAAATGTACTCCTGGGCCGTGTTATGGTATGTGTTGAAGGATAGCCAGCTACACATAATGTTAGGGAGTAAACTGTTGGCTATCTAATGTAACAATATGGCTGAGTGAGCAGTTTAACTCTTGAGTAAGCCCCATGTAATAACCGGATCCATCACTAGCTTTAGCTGGTGTTAATTTGCTGGCCACTGGGTTGAACAAACGATTCCATGATGTTATTATAGATAGGACACAGTCAATTAATTCCTAGTTGGTTATTGAACCAGGCGCTTGGTTAACGTTAGCTACCGCGAGTCGCGACCAGCAGTTTCAAGAACAGCCAGCTGTTTTCAACCAATATTCCTGCTGCAAAGTCATCCCCTTTAATGACAACACTGGAATAAAGATAGACATTTAACGTTAGACTAGAGGCTATAAAGAATAGACTACTACAGAAATAAATGCATTCGAAAAGTTTATTTAGGAACCAATTATAAAAAAATTTAATTAATAAAAATGAATTGCTTCTCTAATTTGTGTGGTAAGGAAAAAATCAATACCGCGCAACCCTAGGTGAGGACGCTCTTCGTATTGTCCTGTAAAGCGTACAGCCCTCCTAAACATACGTTAGGAGAAGGTGTTTTAGCGATCCTCTGACACACGAGTACAATGTCATTAAATCACACCGTGTTGACTGGACAGAGGGAACGTACATTTGGTGTGTATTTGAGTCTCTTGAAGCATTCTGAAATCTTTCAAGACGCATGGTGTAAGCTACCGTAAATGCATTCCATAGAATTCTCGCAAACGGAGGGAATAATTTGAGGGAAGTGCCCTTGTGTTCTGTTCACACCTATGGCATTTATGTTATTGCAAAGTACCGGTACATATGCACAGTTCCATGCAAAAAGGGTAGAAGGAAATATGACGCTTACTGACCAATCATGATTCAAGATTCAAGAGGTTTATTCATCACATACAGTACATACACAAGACATATAGTGAAATGAAGGTGGCCATGCCTGCTTCGATTGTGCAAAAAATATAAATAATAATAATAATAGAATAAAATAATAAAATAGAATAGAAATAAAATAAAATAGACACGATAAAAATAAAGAAAAATACAAAAGGCAATGAGTCCTATGTACACTTTCTATACAATATACAGGTCTGCCCTATGTCACTATGCTATCCTAACTATACTATACAAAAACATCCAGTTATGTTTTGTTTTTTTTCCTTTAAAGTGACCTGTTTCCTTTCCTTTAAAGTGACCTCTTCTCATGTGATTAAGTGAACCGATGATCATGAGCACTAATGGTGAACCGATGATCATGAGCACTAATGGTGAACCGATGGTTCGATTCTGGCTGCGGCTCATCGTGTCGTTGCTCATAGAGTAGGCTTGGCGTGGATGGTAGGTTTGGTTAATTGGATGAATACGTTTGAATGTTGAATGTTATGTGATTTTGAGAGGACCCCAGTAAGAGTAGTTGTTACTGAGGTAACAACTAATGGGGATCCTAAATAAACTGAAACTGAAACACACCTTTGTTTATTTGGATCAGTTCCAACATAAAGTGTTAGCCGGTGGTTTGTGATCAAGGCAGTTATGCCAGCATGGGCTCTCTGTACGGCCCAGCAGTGGCAGGAAGGATGAGAAAAACCTCCTACCGAGTTGTAAGCTCCCGCCTCTATGTGCTTCCTGTGTAATTTCTTCTGCCATGGCAACACCGATTTAAACCACTAACAATTTCCAGGCTTTGGAAATTACATAGTAGATACCTGCCATTATATCTGGATTAAAGATAGATCTTCTTTAGAATTCAAAGATCCACATCCAAATGTCACAGATAGTAAAAATAGATTTGATAAGCGAGTGTCATACAGTATTTTATGGTAAAATAACACGCCAGTTGTCGACTGTTTCACTTAGAAAATCTGGCTTAGTATGTAATATTTGATCCAATTTGCATGAAAAGAAAAATACAAAGCCTGATATACAGCATTCAGTCATTATTAAATTGAGGAGTTGGAGTTTGCATGGAGATGCCAATTTCATGAAAGAAGGATTAAGAAAAGACACTGTGGAGCACAGCTTCCTCTTTGCCTTGACCATTGTGAGTACATCCTGGTACTTCTCACGCAAATTGGTGCTTTAGGAAGTTCTCAGAAAGCAGGCTTTCAATGGTTTTCTGGGGATGGAGAGCAAACAGCTGCACTCGTCAACCCACCTGCACTCGTCTTGAGATGGAAAATCTTTGGAGTATTTCAGACGGTATCGTTCACAGCTGCAACACTGTGAGCCATCAAAGAAAGCACCTCGTGTAATGGTTTGAAATAGGGATACTCTGCAATGGAACACAGCTGAAATAGGGATACTCTAGTTAAAGGTTTTATGATAAATAATTCACTGGCAGAGACACTGGAGCACTGGAGACATTATTTCAGCACCTTGGACAGCAACGTCTGCTTTGTGGTTCTCTCTCTATCTCCCCTTCTCTCTCTCTCTCATCTCACAAACACACACATACACACACACTCACTCACTCACTCACTCACTCACTCACTCACTCACTCACTCACTCACTCACTCACTCACTCACTCACTTCACTCACTTCACTCACTCACTCACCCGCATTTCATTGTATACTTGTATGCGTGACAAATTACTTTTTTTTATTTTTATTTTTTTTACTTTTATTTATTTCTTTTACTTTTTTCTTTTCATGTCAACGTTCACACGCACAATATATGCTTACCTAGGATTTGACTTGATTCAACAACAAAGCAGTCGGAGCAATGACAAGCCGAAAACTGTCGAAATTGTAGTTATTTGAAGTTTGGATTTTTTTTTTACGACTGAGGTAGGTAAATTAAATTTCTTGAGACTAAAGTACCGAAAAAAGGTACCGTTGGGTACCGGTATCGATTCACAGGTACCGGTACTGGTATTGGTTCAAATGTGAAAGGTACCCATCTCTAGATGTGATACATATCTTGCTTTACCTTGGCAGCAAGAAATTTTGTCTCTGTGCATGCTTTCAGTTCTTATTAAACATAATGTTTAATGTCATTTTGTGATGTGAACTCAAAGGGCAGCTGTAACATGAATGTGACAGAGTTGGTCTAAACAATTGAACACTGAATGACTGCATTACTTTCAGGAAATGAAAATATGTGGTTTCTTCATGGAATAATGTGTTTCAGTAGAATTAATACAGGTCCCATGTTATGAACTTATGCCTTGTCTCCATTAGCTATGTTCAGGCCGGCTGCGGCCAGGTCTGGTATGGTATGGTCTCCATTGTGTTTCTTGTAAACTATTTGGTTGCTAGGCAACCTTTCAAAATTCACACCAACAACTGTGGTATACACAAGCTAAACCATGATGATACAACAGTCCCAACCGGCTTTGGCCAGGTCTAGCCAGGTTGTGAAAGGTGGCTGTGTCAGTCAGGGTCCAGCCAGCTTTGGATCAGGTGCTACAGACAATGGAGTTGCTCACTATGTGCCAGACAGGCAACAGCATGGCTAAACCCTGGCTAGTGCAGAGAAGGCAATACTGTGTGATTATGAACGGTGGGGGTGTGGCAACATTAGGCTGTAAGGTTAGTGCACTTATCTAAAATAATGGTGTTTTTTTATGAGGCAATTCTAAAGTGATTTAAGTAGGTTATTTGCTCAGGTTATTTAATTAGTATTACTAAATGTGTCTCTGTTGAAGCCGTATGTCAATGGTATAATTATTATAGTATACCATTTTAAAGTAGGAATAAATGAAAATAATAAAGATTATAATGGAATAAAGGTACGTGGTACAAAGGAGAGGTCAGAATGCCTTTCTCACACAGTGACCCTGATCCCTCTGAAATCTGCAATTATTTTAAGAGAGGTGTGAGTTGAAAAGGTTACTAAAAGTAGACAATATCAGCTTATGATGCACATAGTACACTCTGTCAGAACCAAGCGGGCCTTTGATTATTTGACAGTTAAAAGTCTTATTGGTTCGCAAAGATATGATTCAATGTATTCTACTGTAAGTGTAACGGAGGTCCGTGAGTAATATCCACAGTCACGATGGACTTGATTGATTGATTGATTGAAAACTGTATTAACAGATTGCAGAATGGGTACAGTACAGTACAGCTCAATACATACAATTGTTAAGGGGATGCAGACCAGAGAAAGACTTTCATCTTGTTTACATCAGGGTCCCCCATTTTCAATTCATCATAACATATATGACACACACGACATACAGATAGACAGTACTGCTACATCTATACATTTATGACATACCAGATTTGCAAATACAGTACTGTTTGTGATACAAAAAGTCCAGAAAAGAGAGTATATACATTTGACGTAGAAACTGGACATTGGAAGAGGTTGGGTAGGTGGGGTGGGTTTGGGTGGGTAAGTGGGGGGGGGGGACTGTACATTGGAGGTGGTTGGGTGGGTGGGGTGGGGGGGGACACTGGACGTGTGTTGTGAAGTGACTGTGGCAGTAAGCGGTACTGTGAGTTAAACTCACTTCCCCCTTAACTCATTCGGCGCCAGCTATTAGTTAGGACCCACTGTAGCTAGGCCACGCTTTAAACGATAGGACTGAGTAACCTTGTTTGTAGAGCTATAACTATATTCTATATTATAGCTATGGATACAATACTATGGCCCATTTGACATCACCTATCTATCGTTCAATATGTGAAAAAGAATACATTTTTTCCGTGGTTATACCGTGGTGAATATAAGTATGGTTTTAGAGCGGTCTAGGGTCAATGCTGAGTTATAGCCATATTAGTCAATTCCACTATAGACTAGGGGTGGGACGGTACGCATCCGAACCGTGTACCGTACGGTACGACCCCCACGGTTCGGTGCGTCTGTGTATCGTACAGTTCAGATGACGCGCAAATAAAAAAAATCATTTGGCGGAGCCGGGAGAGGTGAGCACTGGCTGCAGGCAGCAGCAGCAGCAGCAGCACTGCAGCCAGGTGCTAGTCAGTTTGTGTAAAAATGGCAAGCACAATATAAATCAATCTTCATTACGACTTTAAAAACATAGCCATTAACATTACATAGGCCTACACACATCTTGCCATAGCGTTAGCAGTTTGTACAACACAACGCACGTTTTAACTATGGTAGCACTAGCCCCAGCTAATACAGTCAACGAAATGTTACCGTAGCTACTAGCTAGCAGAGGAGGAAATGAGAGTCTGAGAGGCGGGGTGTTTAAAGACAATGATAGGCGTTTATTCAACATCCAAGAAGGCTAACATACAACTGTGTTTTACTAACTCCAACCGGGACTATTGCCGCTTTCGTGCTGCTTGTTGATGTTATGAACTCCTCCTAAGCTGAAGGTCCCACACGCTAAAATGTCCGTGGGGACCCGCCAACCCATAGATAGTTCCAACTCACCGAATTACGTAATCCACCACAGTTGCACTCAATATTTAAATAATGTTAGTCTAAATAAATGTAGACAGATAATGTACGTATTTTTAAAATAGAATGAACAGAGCAGTGTTGTTTTTAAACAGTACAGTGTGTGTGTGTTAGTTTGATGTATGCTGCCAGTTAATACTTTGACAAATGTAGCCTATATTTTTCAGTCAGTTCGGTCTTTGTGTGCCAAACATTATTTAAGGCTGTAAACACTGTAAACCTTTATTTATTTTTTTTTAATAAATGAAGCATGTTTAGATTTTTGAGTGTACATTCCCAAAACCGTGACCCCAAAACCGTGATACGAACCGAACCGTCCATTTTGTGAACCGTCCCACCCCTACTATAGACGTTGCCATTTCTTGCCTGTATACGCTATTATCCCGAAATCAAATCTATATTAGGTTTTATGGTATTATGTTCCATCATGAATGCATGAAAGGGGGGGGGGGTCGTATCTGATTATTTGATTGTCAGTAACGGCATTCGTATTGATCACTAAAAACAGTTATCAGCCCGATCGGTGTAAAAGTATTGCAGGATCAAGCTAAAATTGACGTCAGATCATTCTTACCTGTGATCAGGAGTATTCCAAAAATAATATTCCAATTGTTTGATCGCCATCTGGTACATCCAATGTCCATTTGGCCCACGGCATAATCCACCACAACATATGGATCGGGAATATTTGACGCGCATCAATGGAACCGGCAGAACGGCTGCCTCCGACAAGGAAACATGAAACCGGAGACGTTTGGCCGCCCCACAGAAAAAGATACAAGGGTACAAAGGGTGCTCGATACCGCTGTCTTGCGGGATGCGGCCGGTATTGCCGTTTGGCGACCTCAGACTCATTCCCTATGCAACACAGAGGTCCGTGGATGGCCGGGGCGGGGCTCGCGGCTACCACTTCCCGGTATATTCCTCGGAAACGTGAACTCTATTCCAAATAAAATGGACGAACTCCGGTGGCTGGTTGCGGGAAACAAGGACTTCCACTCCACAGCTGTCTTTGCGTTCGTGGAGACCCATCTGAAGCCATCAGTCCCAGACGGGGCTGTACAGCTTGAGGGCTTTTCTGCGTTTCGTGCTGACAGGGACTTCGAGGCGGTGGGTAAGTCGCGTGGAGGTGGTCTTATGTTTTTTGTAAAAAATCGCTGGTGTTCCGATGTGACAGTGATTCACCAACACTGTTCCTCTGCTATCGAATCCCTCTTCATCCGCTGTCGTCCATTCTATTCCCCCCGTGAGTTCACCTCCTGGTATAGTGGTCTATGCTGTCGCCCAAATTCCCTCGGGGCATCGAAAAATGTAACACAGCGCAGAAGGAGTAACTTACGAGTAACCTCTACTCCCTGTACACACATGACTGTGTGGCACAGCGGAACAACAACACAATCACCAAATTAGCTGATGACACAGTAGTGGTGGGCCTGATCTCTGCTAACGACGACAGGGCCTACCTGGAAGAGGTAAAGGTTCTAGCGGGATGGTGTCAAGAGAACAGCCTCTCCCTGAACGTCAGCTAAACAAAAGAGATGATTGTGGACATTAGGAGGTTGGGGGTCAGGGACTACAACCCCCTCAGCATCGACGGGGCACCGGTTGGGAGAGTGAACAGTTTTAAGTACCTCGGAGTCCACATATCTGAGGACTTGACATGGACCACACACATTGACAGTGTTATCAAGAAGGCACGGCAACGCCTCTACTTCCTTAGGCGCTTAAGGAAGTTCAACGTGAGTCAGAAGATCCTCAAGAACTTTTACTCATGCACAATAGAGAGCATCCTGACTGGCAATATCACCTCCTGGTTTGGGAATAGCACTGCACAAGACCGTAGCAGACTACAGAGAGTGGCCCGTTCAGCCGAACGCACAATTGGAGGTGGGCTTCCCACTCTCCAAGACATTTACAACAAGCGGTGCATGGGTAAGGCAAAGAGAATAATCAAATACTCCAGCCACCCAAACAACTGCCTCTTTGAACTGCTGCGGTCAGGCAAGCGATACCGGAGTCTCATGGCAAGCACAGAGAGACTCAGAAGGAGCTTCTATCCCCAGGCCATCAGGATGCTCAATGAACAATGAAGAATAACAAACCATCAATACACCCACAGCACAGACATCCACACGCACACACTGACTTTAAATAAACAACACACTGTAGCACCCACTTTACCACTTTAGACACTAACACACTTTATATTTATATTATTGGTAAGGAAATTCCACATCAATCTCATTCCTTATTGCACCTCATAGCACCTCACCACCACAAGGTGGCACCACAAGCTAAGCTATACCTCACCATTCCTACACTGTACTGTACCTGCACTGTATATACTGTACATACTGTATATAGGTATACTGAAATTAGTTGTTGTTTACACTTGTTTACGTACTTGACTTTCTTGACTTTCTATTTTATACTTATATTATACTTATTTTATACTATCTTGTTATTTTCTAGCACACTCTCAGGAGCGAAACAGAAAGAAACATTTCATGCTAAGTATTCTGTATTTCTGTATGACAACTAATAAAGAAACTTGAACTTGAACTTGATCGGTCACATAAGCATGGCAGTTTCACACCAAGTTGTGACACAACATTTAGACTGTTGACATTAACACTTTCGTGGCCAACCACGTATATTTACGCTATTGGGCGCCAACGGTCAACGACCAAAAACATGTTTTTGGATCGTTTTCCCTTTTTTCCGATTTTAATATCTTATTCAATGTCAGGGACCTGTATGTTTCCGTAAAAATGCATACTGGGACTCCGAAGGTGCAGTACCGGCCAGATCCTGCTGGTAGGCAGTATCGAGAGTGCAGTAAACCCTGTTCCAGACCGGGTGCTATGTTTACACTGCTCCGGGCGGACTTTTCTAGTAATGGGAAACCTAGAGCTTCACCCGATCGCATTGAATCATTTTCGGGACCCCCGATCCATATGTTGTGGTGGGTTATGTCGTGGACCAGATGAACATAGGATAGACCAGATGGCAATAAAATAATTGGAATATTCTTTTTGGAATACCACCGACCACAGGTAAGGACAATCTGACGTCAATTTCAGCTTGATCGTGCAAGGTTATCATACCCCTAATCGGCGTGTGTTGTGGTATTAAAGAATGACGTTACTGGCAATCAAATCATCAGAAACGACCCCCCCCCCCTTGCATGCATTCATGATGAATCGTAATACCTATTATATGGATTTTTTTCTTTTTATTATTATTTTTTAAACAGACATATAAACAAACATGACAACACACGATAAGATATACAAGCATTAATTCACAGTGCATATCCAATGAAATTACCATTTAGTCAAATGTCTTATACAGGATATACCCCTAATACCTGTTATCTAAAAACCTACATACATATGCTCCAGCTCGAACCCCCCCCCCCTCCCGGACCCCCCATTGGATAATCCAACCATTATAACTTGTTCCTAACCAGACACTACCATTATATGCTAGCTTTTATTCTCTCCACCACTTCTAACCACAATGTCATTTTGGATTCATTGAGACCCAAAATTCTTGCTGTAGATATTTCTTGATAAATCACATCGAGATATGTAAGAGACCAGACCTTCCGGCAAATTTTTTCCGGTTGAAACCATTGTGATGCTATCAGCTTTTTAGCCACTGTGATACCGGATAAAACCAATCTCTTTAGCTGTGGAGGTACTGCATGCTCAAAGACATCATTTAGCAGTAATACAGAGGGGTGTACAGGTATATCCAGAGTTAAGAGATTTGCTAATTGCTGGGTCACTTCTTTCCAAAATATCTTAACTGGTGGGCAGTCCCAGTACATGTGCATAAATGTCCCTTCGTCCCCATTTGTACATAGGGAGCATTTGGAGTCTTGTTTAAGACCAATTTTGTTCAGTCTTATAGGAGTTAAGTATGTCCTGTGAATATAGTTAAGATTGATTTGTTGATGGTCCGGGTTCCTTGATGGAAGTCGTACATTTGCCCAGGCCTCTTGCCAGTCAAAGTCTGTCTCCAGGTCTGGTATATCCCTCCTCCAGACTGAGTCTAGATGGAGGGTTTCATACGAGGCCGTTAGTAATTGATGATAAAGATCTGATACAAAACCTCTCGATGTCTCTCTTTCATAGAAAAATTTGTGGTATCTGTGGTGTACAATTGGTATCTTTAATGGAACACCGTGAGCCTTCAAACATGCCAATAACTGTGCGTAAAAATAATATGTGGACTTGGTGAGATTAAATTTTTTGCGTATTTCATTGAAACTACAAAAACCCTGTTTGTTGAAAACGTCTCCTAATGAGTGTATGCCTTGCTTTTCCCATCAGGGGAATCTTATAGGTTGTTTTCCAATCAAGAGTGCATTGTTATTGAATAAGGGAGTATGATTATGCCATTTTGTGTTTCGCGCCATATCCGGATCGCATGAGTGATTATGGGGCCAAATTTCCGTTCGCATTGCTTAATTGGTAATTTGGTGTAGTGGTAGAAATCTGGAAATGCCATTCCTCCGTCTGCTTTGTTTCTCTGTGTGCGGTGGATATTTTTATACGTGGTGGTTTGTTATTCCAAATAAATTTGTATGTGGAGGAGTGTAATTCTTTCCAGTAACCCTTTGGAGGGGGTAACGGTAGCATTGAGCTGAAGAAGTTGATTCTAGGTAGGACGTCCATCTTGACTATTGATATCCGTGCCTGTACTGAGTTTTTAAGTTTCGACCACCTGACAAGGTCGTATTTGATTTTGTTTTGGATTTTTATGTAATTGTGCTTCACCGTTTGGCTTATGGTAGGGAATATTTCAACTCCCAAACATCTAAAGTGTTTTACCATCTGTATCTCTTTTGGGAGGGTTATATTTCTTTTTGCAGGGGCGTTAAGTGGGAGGAAGGCCGACTTCGGCCAATTTATCCTAAATCCCGATAGATCTCCAAAGTCCTCAATCAGCTTGAGAAGATGAGGCAATGCGGTGTTGGGGTTTTGCATGAACAGTATTACGTCGTCCACATATAAACTAATTTTGTGTTGTGTGCCCTTGATTATGATTGGTTCTATGGATTGGGATTGTCTTATATATTGTGCTAAAGGCTCTAATGATAGATCGAATAGTCCGGGACTAAGAGGGCAACCCTGTCTGGCTGAGCGTGATACCGGAAAGATTTTGGAGATGATTGTACCTGTTGTAATCATGGCCGATGGGTCTTTGTATAATACTTTAATCATATCAATGAATCCTTTTCCTAACCCCATCCTTTCTAATACTGCCCATAGATACGACCATTCCAACCTGTCAAAAGCTTTCATTGCATCCAGGGACAGTATCGCCTTAGGTGTGTTGTCTTCCTTGTTGGCATCTAGTACGTGTAGTAATCGTCTTATGTTATCAGTGATCAAGCGACCTCTTATGAAGCCAGTTTGGTCCGGATGAATTAAAGACGTCATATGCTTTTGTAGTCTGATGGCTAATACCTTAGAGTACAATTTGATATCGGTTCCGAGTAGGCTTAAAGGTCTATAACTACCGCACTCGGTGGGGTCTTTGTCTTTTTTAAGGAGGACTGTTATGAGTGCAATATTGTCATTCTTATGGAAGTTCCCCTCCTTGACTGAGTATAAAATCATATTTAGTAATAAGGGTCCAATTATGTCCCAACAAGAGAGGTACATTTCTGGTGGAATACCGTCTCTTCCAGGAGCCCTACCACTTTGCATTTCAGATATGGCCTCCCTAAGTTCATCTAGTGTGATCGGTGTTTCTAACTGTTTAGCGTCATCCTCTGAAAGTTTAGGGAGGTTAATTTGATTAAGATATGTGTCCATTTTGTTTGGATCGAAGGTTGTATCTGATTTGTATAAGTTGGAGTAGAATTCTTTGAATGTCGTGTTTATTTCTTTGGGTTCTGTAACAAGTCCTTGTTGTGCTCTAATGGTAGTTATATCTGCAAATTTTGCATTGACTCTTAATCGCATAGCTAATAGGTGACTTGGTTTGGAACCTTGGGAGTACTGCTGTTGTCTTGTGCTGCGTATTTGCATTTCAGATTGTTGTCTATATATGGCGTTAATCTCTTTTTTTAGTATATTTACTTGATTTTCCAGTCGAACTGAGTTGTTGTATTGTAAAGAATTAAATAACGTTGAGTAAAGCGTTTCCAGTTCATCCAGTTTTGAGCATCGATTCTTGCGTATTTGGGAGGAAAAGCTATCAGTGAAATCCTTGATCATTCCCTTTGTCGTCATCCATAATATTCTGGGGTCCTGCACCGTATTCGCATTCATCCAAAGAGCTTCTTTGATTTGTGTAATGAATTCCTTGTTATTGAGCAGCATCGTGTTAAATCGCCATCTTGGGGCTCGGGTTGATAGTATACCAAATGTTCCTTTTAGGAGTAAATAACAGTGATCTGATAGTGCATTGGGTATCATTTCCACATCGTAGTTATCAAATAGTCTCGGGGATGTAAAAATGTAATCTATTCTGGAAAAAGTGTTATATCTCGCAGATCTACAGGAGTACTTCCGGGTCGTGGGGTTAAGTGATCGCCATAAGTCATTTACACCTGTAATCTTCGACCAATCCTTTAATGCATTTGATGAATTTTTTTGTTCGCTGGAGAAGGAGGGGTTTGATTTATCCATCCTTGGATTCCAAATGGCATTAAAATCCGCACCAATTATAAATGAGTATTCGGGAAGGTCTAACATTACTCCGGTAAGTGTAGTGAAGAAATTTACTTCGTATAAATTTGGGGCGTATACCGCTACCAGCGCTATTTTCCTGTTCTTGTGTAAAATCTTAGCTATAGTTATCCGACCATCTGCATCAGACCATACTCCCTTCAATTCAATGTTCAATTTCCGTCTAACGACTATGGCTACTCCCCGAGTTCTCGTTCCAAAGGAAGAGTGACTAATGCTATGATATGTGTTGTCCGCTAATGAATCTATGTCTTTCTCTAAAATGTGCGTTTCGCTTAGCAGAGCCACGTCCACCTGTTCTTTTTTCATCAGTGTGAGCACGCTTTTGCGTTTGTGTTGATTATTTATTCCACCAGTGTTCCAGATCATTATATTCAAACTAGCCATAATCTATACATGTTGTTGTGTAGTTGTTGGTAATGCTTCTGGAGTGCGAAGCTACAATAGATGTACATCCAATTATTGAGGTCCCGTTGAGAGCCGAGCTTAAAAACATATATACAAATAAAAATCCCCTATTCCCCCCTCCCACCGAGAATCGTACAGGACTGTGTTCCATGAACACAACCTACCCGTATAACTCCCTCCCTTAAACCACCGGATATCCCAGAATGATCCAATTATCCTTAACATTCCTATGTATACCATAGGATCTAACATTCTAAATTCTACCATAAGTAGAATGTCAACTGTGGCTTGGCCACTTTCCCGTTAAATAAAAATTAAAATAAGATAAAAATAAAAATAAATACCAAAAATAAGCTTCAATTATCATGCCATAATCACTTACATTTTATAAGAACTTGTGTAATTTATAATAACCCAAGAATAATATGGAGGTATTGAACTGAAAAGAGAACCTCAATAAATCATAGAAAAGAGAAGAAAAAAGAAATAAAAGAAGAGAACATTAACTTAGATCTTTAAAGAGCTTTGCTTTGCTTTAGCACCTAGAGTATAAATTGAAGAAGTAGTGGAATATTTCGAATTAATAAAAAACAGTTTTTAAATACGTATATGTAGCATTTCCCCTGGCCATGGATGGGCGATAATCCGTTGTGAAAAATGTTATTCCGATATGGGCCCACCGGTCCTCAGCCGGTCGCTGCTGTGATGGTTCTGTGATTCTGCAGCTAGATGCTGTTGATTATTCCCCTGAAGGGCTTCTGGCTGTACGTCTGGCCATGTATTGCTGTTATTCCAGAATGTTCCCTATATCAAAGAATGTTTTAGATGTTCTAGATTATTCCAATATGTCGTTTTTACAGTGTTAGAATGTTCCAGTATGTTCTGGAATGTTGTTAGAATTCCATACTCTTAAAATAAGGATCACTTCGACGCCATGTTCATCTTCTCTGTATCGTTCCAATTTTGAATCCAATATGTCCACAATAATAGAAGCCCAACGGGGAAAACATTCAATAACTCTGAGCTCGTAGGTCTCTCTGCCCCAAATCAGCGGTTCATTAAAGTTTATACTATATGGTGTCCATGCCTAACAGAGATTAAAAGGCTGTTTATACACTATCCTGCATTTTGTGCTGCCATGTATTTGGCTGCTTCTTCAGGCGAGTTGAGGAAAATCCTTACTCCTTGTTTATCGACGATGCGAAGTCTTGCAGGGTATATTAATATGGGTTTGTATTTCTCCAAATAGAGTTGAGACATCACCGTCTTGAACTTGGTTCGCAGGTCCACCACCTCCCGACAATAATCTTCAAAACAGTGTATTGATATATCCTTGTATTTCAGATTGCCTTTCATCCTGCGAGTTTCACGAATGATAATTTCTTTTATTCTGACTTGACGCAGGATAACCAATATCACTCTGGGTCTAACGTTATTGTCGTTGGATCGGGTCCCCAATCTGTAGCATTGCTCCACCTCAGGTACCTTAGGAAGGATCGTTGGTCCCAGGATTTTCTGTAATTCTGTCGCAAACTCTTCAGGGTGTGTGCAGCTCACCGACTCGTCCAGACCGACTATACGAATATTCAGCTTGCGACTTTGATATTCCATCTAGAATATTTTAGCTTTCTGTTCTTCATTGATTCGCTTAAGCTCAACCGTTATATTGTTGAGCTCCGTATTGAGTTATTTGTAGTTTCCCTTCATCTCAGCCGTTAGATTAACGTTGATATCAGCTACGTCTTTGTAGATCCGACCGAAATGTTGTTGGTGTTCTTCCAAACCTGTTTCCAGTGCCACGGTGCGCTTAATATGTGCATCGGCATCCACCCTTAGCGCTTCTATTTTGCCTTCGATAGATTCTTTGATAGCATCTACTTTTTCGGTTATTGTCTTCTCCATTTTTTTCATTTCATTTTTCATTTCCCAGATGATATATTCCGTGTCTGAGGAGGTGTTTGTAGGGGTTGAACTTGAGGGGGATGCCATCCCGTCAATATCCTCGCGATTTTTCGAACGTGTCCCGCGGCCATAGGGGGGTCTTCTGCGCTTGGTTTTGGAAGCGTTTTATGATCTTTCCTTGTTATTGGCATCTCAAATCTTTCAGTCAATATAGTTAGTTGATAATCTCAGTTGATATATGCGTCAAGTTTTAAACGCATTGGTGGTTTATAAATATGTTTTTAAAACGAAAATAAAAATAACGGGTGAGCAGCTGTGTCACATGCGACTTACTCCATTCTATAGCTGACCGTTAGTCAGCTATATAGATTTTATTTGGAAATAGTAGCGTGTCCAGGGACGAAACACCAATGGTTTTAGTAGAATTCACGTTGCGCCCTATAACCAGCCTCCCAGGAATTAGCCGGATCATTCCGAAATTACACTTATATTCACCACGGGATAACGCGTGAACGTATTCATGAAATATATATATATTTTTTGCATACATGGTATTGTATCCATAGCTATAATATAAAATATAGATTTAGCTCTACAAACAAGGTGACACACAGTGAAACTATGTAATGGAAATCTGGCCCAGCTAGAGCTAGATGGGGAAATCAAATGGCCACGAATGTGTTAAAATGTAAAAAAAATTAAACATTCCATGTTACATATTTCTTTACGCCATGTCTTGAACAGGCGAGACTTTAATTAATTTTATCGTAGAGATCCTTGTTTTCTTGTCACAATGATTCTTACATTGAGAATATGAGGCTATCATAATAGTCTCTTTATGTATCATAACACTCCTAATCTCTGCACTACCTTAATGCTCAAGAAGGCAATAGATGTGCCACATTTTAAGAAGATGCTGTCTCTAGAAGTCTAGTCTGAAGCACAGGATGTAGACAGTACATGCAGTCTGGCACCTACTATCTCTAGCCTAAAGAATTGTCCTTTTCCTCTCCTCTGACAGCAAAACATCCAGAATAAATTTAAATAATCAGATGCTATTCGAACACATTGACAAAATTGATTCCAAGAGGCGAAAGCACTGACATTTACCATATTTTATTTTATCACACCATCTGCTCTTGAAAGTAGTTAATCTAAGTGTAAAGATTTATGGCTGGTTCCATTTTCAAAAGATGCTCCACTAAATGGCAGCGATACAGGGATGTAGATGCTTTATAGTTAGTGTTCTTCTACAAAGAGACTTCATGTCTCACAATCTCACACAAAATGGCATTTCAATATCTGTAATGCAAAAATAGTGTTATCTTTGTATCCAGTTAACCACCTTTAACTATAAAGAACAGCAGAGGTGCTTACTGAGATATCTAAAGGTAAGGTTGAACCAGGGGCTCTGGATTGGCCTTCAAAACTTAACTCAAAGTTAACAGACTGCTTACGGTACATACAGTACATACTTAAAAGAGCTTGCAAAGGCTATTGTTCAAACAACTGCTATGCCATTTGACAACTCTAAACTACCGGTATATGAAGACACACTGTGCACGCAGATGTTTTGACAGTGATTGTGATTTATTCATTCATAGACATACTGCATATCATGCCATCGAGTTTGATACAGTACCAGTGGTTCTCAAACTTTTTCATGTCAAGGACATCTGAGAAGTACTGTACTGTAGGTGGAGAGATAGGCTAACAGAGGAGAGAGCAGTATAGTTATAGACAGGCCATGGTACATTGTGATTATATCACAGCTAAGGGATACCGTTCGGCCCGATGCAAAGAACTGAACTAACTTCTAGTGAAGAAAATATGAGTGAATTTAAACTATTCTCCATTTTGCTGGGGTCCCCCATGGAACCCACGCAAGGACCCCACTTTGAGAAGCACTACAGTAGGCTATAAAGGAGGTATGGCAACTCTTTGGATCACAGCTCCACTTGTATGCAGTGATTAAGTATTGTATTTGTTGCTGTGTATTTACACTGTAATGAATGAATCTCACTACCACAGTCACTTAACACTTAAAACCTGCAGTAGGACACTGTTATATCTCAGACATGTAGCAGACTGCGAACGTTTCCCTTTTTGTGTGGACGCAAATTTGTGTGCAGCTTTAAAAACACACCGTTTCTCCTTGTTCCCCCAGGTTCAGTCCTTACGAATGGTACGACGCCCACCCTTGTAACCCCGGATCGGACGTGGTGGAGAACAACTTCACCCTCCTCAACAGCTTCTGGTTCGGAGTGGGCTCCTTGATGCAACAAGGTAGAGTGGCCCATGTCCTTCCCTCCCCCTCACGCCTTTGTCTTGTCTTTGTCTTGTCTAAGAGAAAAAAACAACAACGCTGCCACGCCGCCACACTCCCTCTGCTCCCCCCCCACCGCTAGCTCTACAGTACCTCTTTAAAATGACAAGCTACCCTGATTTCCATTCCCAGAACGTTTCATAAGACACTTGCCTGTTAAGTGCAACCGGTGAGCTCAGTCTTACATGACAATAAAAATAACTGCTGTCACCAACCCTGCTGTTTAAAAAGAGGAAAGAGGGGGAAAAAGGGAGAGTAGGTGTCAGGCACCCATCAGGGATTGACAGGTTAGGAAGAAAAACATTGCAGCAGTTGTTTCCCGCCATAACGGAGTCGCCGGCACTGCTCGAGAGCCTTTTGTGTGCCTGGACAGAAAGGGTAAGTCGCGGAACTTGTCTTGACAAATGCCAGCTGTCAAAGACATGCTAGGAACCAGCCCGGTGTGGGTTTGACGTGTTTACAACATTGTATGACTTGTACTGAGGTGTGACCCGTATCTCTCATTCTCACGGCTCTTCCAAGTGAAAATGTCACTCGAGGCTGTGTTTGGGTAATACTTCCCTTGAAATACGTCCTTTTGTAAGACACTCATCATGCCCAAATTAGAGCAGCATTACGGCCATGAAACACATTCACGAATTATACAAAAATTTCAGCATTGATTATCGCTTGAATGCCAGCCTTTTTGGACTGATTTTCCGATATTTCATGATTTTCGCGGAGCTATTTCTATATTCTATATTATGGCTATGTGTCTAATACGCCCGTCGCTTATCAATGACTTGCTTGCAGTCAACATGTACGAAACGGATTGTTTTTTCATCTGTACATTTCCGTTTTGAAAAACGGACGTTTTTGGAAATTACTAGGAAAAAAAAAGATTCTGTGATAATAGGTCTTTACTGGAATACACACAACACGTTGTCATTTTCTGGCTGATTTATGAATCGTTTTCAAATAAACGCTAGATTATCGATAGTATATGTGTATTATGCACGCTAGAGAAGCGGGCTGAAAAATCTATTATCTATGACCTGGTCAGCACTAACGTCTAACGTCTATATGCTAACGTACGCACACACACACACAGACATGTTGAGATATATGTGAAAAATACATCTGATTACCCCAAGACTGGTAACATAGATTCCTTACCTCACATCAGATGTTCTGCAAAAGGATGACTCCAATTCCTGATCGCCATTCCAAATATCGATCGTGTTTATTGATCCAACGTTAGGTACTCGAAACAGATAATCTAAGCTGCTCTGAGTGTCCACAATGAATCCAATCGTCTCCGGTTACATGCCTGAGAAGTAAAATGTGGATTCCGGGTTTGTTTCCCACCATGCATTTCCATTGAGTCCAATCCAATGGGTGCATTACCATCCGGGAGAGGATAGGGGGCAGTATTTTCCCTGTTGGAGCTCATAGACAGTCCCAATGATAACGTGAGGAAAAATGAATGGATATCGCTAATAAAAGCAATAACGATTAAATAATGAGATTTCTCGTTCCTGGCACTCAACGCATGGCATGAAATCACGAGATTTCTCGTGGCTGGCACTCAATGTGTTAAGGTACTCTGCTCACATAACCAGGGGCGTGCAGAGACCTTTAGAGGGGCAGGTGCTAAGAAAATTTAAAGGGCGCATGTATCACAACATTTTTAACACCAACTTCAGCGTAACGTAACCAGCCAAACTATAGCATTAGCAACCAACCTGAAAAGCATGTGCATATCGGTGTGTGGAGTGAAGTTGTGGAATAATTTACCTGAATACATCAAACTGAGTAAACATGTGGCACAATTTAAAAAGCAGCTAAAAAGATACACATTAGTGAAATACAGAAATGAGTAATGAGGATAAACAAAGTTATGCTATATTGTGTTATGTAGTGCTATACTATATTCACTGCTGTCAAGTGAATCAAATTTATATTTTTATTTTTTAATATAAGTAAAAGTATATTCTATATTGTAATATACTAAATTATGTTATATCTAGTCAAATTAATGGAAGAACAAATATAAATGTAAGGGGGTAGGGATCAATAAGCTTAGCTTCCCTCTACTCCTTTTTTGGACATGTCTGCTAACCAAACACATTGCTCTTGACCTTTTGTTTATAATTCCTTTTTCTTTTCTTTTTAATGTTTTTTTTAATGTTTTTTAATTTGTTGTTATGATTGTTTGGTTTGACGGAACAAGATACCGTGATTTGTTTGGAGGAAATGGAGAATTACATGTTCAAAAATAAACTTTTCATTAATTCATTCATTCAGTATGTACCACAGAATCTTACAACAAACTGCATCATACTATATGATTATGCCTTAGAATAGTTTGGGATTTATCAAAATGTATTATAGATTTATATTGGTTAATGAGCCCTTGGCTTCATTCCAAGAGTGAGGGTGACGCGTCATGCAACATAACAGAAAACCATGCACCTCAGACAGGCATTCAAATATGTATTTCTATTTATAATATTATAAAAATTATTATTGATGAGGACCATGGGCATTGCTCTTTACAACAATTATTATTATTTTTTTTTTTTACAAAAAATGGCACTTTGTGTAACGTTACCCCCGGTCCTGCTTCACAACTCCCATCTGTCCATGGACAATCCCCACTCCTGAACTATGTCTTTCAACCACCAGGTGGCCTAGTTCAGTGTGTACATCTTTGTTGTCTTGTATTTATTAATTTCCTGTCTGTCATCACCAATCTGTTTGTTCATCTGTTGTCTGTGCTGTGCCCCATTGTCTAATCTAGGCTTGTCTCCCTTGTGTCTGTATCTATGTGCTGTTTGGTCTTGTCATGTTTCAGTATATTAACCGTTATGTTTTCTGTTTAGTTGTTCCACCCAGCTGTGTCTAATTTACCAATCACCCTCATGTCTCTAATTAGTCTGTGTATTTAAGTGTTGTCTGCCCAGCATTCCTTGCTGGGTCATTACTTCTGTTTCCTGTTTCACTGTCGTGAGTACTCTTTAGTGTTGTGCTTATCTCGTTTTTGAGACTACGGTCTCTTTTCTTTTCCCTATTTCAAAGTGTTTCTTTTCGTATTATGCTCCGTGTGTCACAATAAAGTGCACGCTATTGTGAAGGAGCAACCAACGCATTCCGCCTCCTGTCTATCCTCTCCTCGTGTCTATGCTGCAATTGGGTTCTACACACCACCATGCCATCTAAACGTTCTAATCGTAACAACTTTGGTCATCAAGGGGCACATGTGATTGGGCACCCAAAGTCCCCCCCCCCCTATGCACGTGCCTACACATAACACATTTAATGTATTATGAAAGAATAGGAATGGTGTGCCAACTGAAAGATTACTTGTCGCTTGTCTCTTCCTGCACAGCAGTAAAATTAGTTGGCACAGACACAATTTCTCAGATATTCAAATTATCTGTCGTTTCAAAATGTTACAAAACAATTACACAACATGTGCAACTTACGCACATTCTTAGAAATGTACAATAGGCTATGATAGGTAGGGATGAGATGGGTGAGATGGGTGTTACGGAGAGTACAGACCATGGGTTTCCTGGATATGGGTACATTTCCAGCTCCAGAATCGTTAGCACTCCTATAAAATGAAACCCTTGGGTGTAGAACCTCAAACGAGAACGAGTCCACAAAGGACCTTTTTAAACAGCATTTGAAATCACATCTCTTTAACTTGGCTTTTAACTGTATTTAGTGTTAAATATATTATTATTATGTGCGCCCTTGCTCATTTGTGTTCTACAGAGGGCGATGTAGTAAATCCAGTATGTGACGTCACTGACATTTCCTTTCCATTCCTGTTCCGGTCTATTATTTGTCAATGATTGTTGTTATATATAGCGGCACTACGACCGCATCTCGCCCCGCCTGAGAAATAAATATGCTTACGATGCTAAAGATGATCAATGAGTCAATTGAGTTCTATTCAATCACCACCGCAACGCACTCCGTTTAACATTTAGTAACTCCTTTTGTTTCAATCATTTTATTTAATTGTTTTCTTCTTTCTATGAGAACTAAGGAACAACACCCCCGGACCGTACCCCTCAATAAACAGCCTGGAGCTGCTCTATTGTCCACAAATGATAATAATAATAATAATAATAATAATAATAATAATAATAATAATAATAATAATAATAATAATAATAATAATAATAATAATAATAATAATAATAAACTTTGATATGCATGATATAATAAAAATAATTGCTTTGATATGCATATTGCTTATTAATTTGTATTTGTACATTGCATTTTTTGTTTTGTCAAAGCACACTGGGCTGCTTTCTATTGCATGAAAAGTGCTTTATAAATAAAGTTTATTATTATTATTATTATTATTATTATTATTATTATTATTATTATTATTATTATTATTATTATTATTATTATTATTATTATTATTATTATTATCATTTGTGGACAATAGAGCAGCTCCAGGCTGTTTATTGAGGGGTGTTGTTCCTTAGTTCTCTGGTTTGTAGCTTCAGGACAGAGCTGTCGACTTAACCTGTTCCACCCGTGGAATATTTTCGCCTAAAATATATACCTAGGTAAATGGAATATTGCTCCACTTCTACAAGGTCCATTTGCATATTCTTGGTATCTAGGTACATCTATGGACCTCAGGGAATGTCTTCACAGTGTCAGAAATATTGTGTATATTACTAGGCTTGCTTAAATTGTGATGAAACAAAGGAGAATATGAATTATGATTTTTCTTTGAATCTTTGACAGTGAATAACACCATGATAATAATGACCAAACTTAAAAAACTGCCACTGATCTTGTTCAGTACCTTCTTGAGATCATGTGTACAAAAAATCTAAGGAAATTAATAAAGGGAAGATGAGTAAACAGAATGTTCTGTAGATACAGTACTGAATTCTCCCATCCGGACCAATGCAATTTGAAATATTATTATAGAATATAGAATATGATGCTTATAAATGACCTTATTATAGCCAATTCGCACATCTATATATATATATATATATATATATATATATATATATATATATATATATATATATATATATATACATATATTATCTTTCAAATGCCCGAGTTCAATTTGGATTTAGTATCACCAGGTGTGCGTAAGAACAGATAATGATATCTACTGTAATTTACTGTACCTTTTTATTTTCACCACAGTGCAACCATTTTGAAACTAATTTCAGATCTAATTGTTGCTACATGCATACAAAAAACTACAATTCCCATGATTCAAATTTTCCAAAATGGTCACGTCTTGTAATAGACTTCAGCAAATCGAGAAGTTAAAACTATCCAATGGCACTTTTAACCTATTGCTAAACTAACGTATTGATGATAATATACATTCTACATGCTTTTGTGACATGTTAGTGATGTTAATACTTGAAAACGTTTGATTAAAAAATCGCAAAAAATATGCAACACACATTTTTGGGTCGGTACCGACCCCGTCGGATGGAACAGGTTAACTATCATAAGTCATAGGAATATATTCAGCTGAAGGTCGATGTAGTTAGCGATGCTACAGTGAGAGAGACCCGCAGATGACCAGAGGTAGAATACAGGGATGGCTGCTTTGTGGTGACCTTGGATAGCCCTTACGTGCGGCATACTGATCCATTTGGGAGAAAAAAGAGCCATTGTTTTTGTGGCTCAACTGAATAATAAGAGCAACGTACTCTTTGCAATATTGTAACACTCATGAATACTGATTAAAGCCATGTGTCTGGTTTCATATGGCATTTATTTAAGGACACTTCATACTGTGATTGACTCATAGTATGCATTTCAAATTCAGTCAATTTCCATTTCTAACTGAAAAATATGCCTTTGGGTTCATGGTAAGTGGACTGCATTTACTTTACTGTAAAGATTTCCAAAGCACTTTACAGCGTATGCCTCATATTTTACCTGTGAACTTACACGCGCACACACACACACCTACACACACACACACACACACACACACACACACACACACACACACACACACACACACACACACACCTACACACACACACCTACACACACACACACACACACACACACACACACACACACACACACACACACACACACACACACACACACACACACACACACACACACACACACACAGCGGAGGCAACCATGCAGGCCGCCAACCTCCTTGTCGGGAGCAGTTAGGGGTTCAGTGTCTCTTGCTCAAAGACACTTGGACGTGAAGCCGGGATGGAAGGGGAACCTTTAGACGACCATCCGAGCGCGCTCTACCTCCTGAGCCACTGCTACCTACAGGTTGTTTTCCCACACATGCTGCTACATGCTCTACCCCTCAGGATTACCCAGGGCCTCTCATCTTCTTCTCTGGACAGTGATTCAAGTGTGGCTTTATCCAACCAATTCCAGATCTGAGAGATTCAACGTCTAAGCTCAACCCAATTAACTAACGTTTGAATCTGGGGAAGGGCGGCTTTAGTCACAGTATTATTTTAATTAGCTAACCGTAGATCACCCACTTGCTTCCAGTATGTCTACATTCTTGCCTGGTAAATTGGTGCACTGTTCCCCGTCTGTGCCACAAATTATATAGTTGTCGCATGAATACCTCATGAAGCTGTGTTCATGTCAAGTGTCCTTTTGACTGGTTCAAAATTCTGTATTCAAAATGATGTCATCCTTTTGCTGCTTTCAATGTGAGCAGATAACGTGTATTACCCAGCAACCCACGGGAGATTTAATTTCACATCTTGTATAAGCTCATTAAAATAGCAGGGAGGTTATAGCGTAAAGATATTTCTCATACCAGAGAGAGATTCTATAATTGTAGATTCAGCAAATGAAGGGGCCAAGACCAAGAAATAATTTGACATAATGAAGTCAACTTGGGAGGAAAAAGACCAGAGTAATAAAAATGTTTAACCTCAACCGTGACAAGACAAATCAAAAAGGCTTAGCGGGACTCAGCGGTGTGTCTTTGCCCGCAAGGATAGCAAACACATTCTGCTATTTATTAAGCGCAAAGAAGGGGCTCGATAGCAGCGCTCCTGTGGAACCACACGGTGTAGCTCTGCCAATTTACCACTATGAGCCGAGGCTAGGAGCGTAGCAGCAGTGAGCTGTGAAGAAGACAGTGGGGAAAAAATCCAAACAAAATGAGCCGGTTAGTTTGTTATTCAGTTTAAACAGCGCAGATGCTCCATTGTGTTCCCAGTTCACAGTTATCCGTCGATGCCTCTGCTCCCGAGGCTCAGATATTTCAGCAGAAGCTACTAACTAAATCAGTTACTTTTCGTATTATACCTGCGGTGCCGTTTAAGTGCTTTGGCGCATTGGGGTCGACTTGTGTGTGTGTGTGTTTGTGTTGTTCACAATGTTTTTGTGTCGTGTGTGTTATTACGGAGCTTTTTGGTGTGGAGTGGACTGTATGACACGCTCTATTGTGGGCGTTCAGTCAATTCTGTTTACGTGTTGAGTATGGCTGTATAACACTATCTGGATGGATATCTCTCGACTTACACAGTTCCGCTGACTTTATTTGACCTGTCTTGTGGGTTCATTTAGACTTTGCATCACTTATCTGCGCCGCCTTGTAACACATGGCTCTAGGGCTGGGGGGGTACACATTTTTTTAAATAAAAAATACCGTTATACCGTCAAAACGGAAATATTGTCATATGATATTTTGGTCATAATATCATACCGCCAGCCCTACACATGGGCAACACCTATTTGCACAGAGGTATGTTTTCTCTCTCAGCGTCACACTGTTTAAACAGACACTGTGTGCTCATCTGCCAAATGCCCTGACAGCGGCAGCCCGAGGAGACAAGCGCATTTACTTGACATGTTTAAAAAGCAAAGGGCCGTGTTTGAGAAGAGGGAAGAACAGCCACGGAGAAAGAGAGAGAGAAAATAACGAAAATATATTCCAGCTTGTCTGTGGGAGGGGTGTCATAGACGACAACACACAGGAGAGGAAAATGAACTGTGTGCAAAAGCAAACACCTTGTGTGTTTTTACTGTGGACTCTCTGCTCTGTGGGGCTTCTTGCTCACAGCAAACATATGTCCAATTAGATTCCGCTATCCACAGTCAGAGAACAGCATTTGGAATTGATTTCTGATTTGACTCCTCTTCTGAATTGATTCTTCAGCCCACGTCGCTTCTATAAATTGCCTACATGTGTGGATTATGTGCCTTCACAGTCTCAAATTGTGAAGATTGTCTATGTGGCTTCACAGTCTCGAGTTGTGAAGATTGTCTATGTGGCTTCACAGTCTCGAGTTGTGAAGATTGTCTATGTGGCTTCACAGTCTCGAGTTGTGAAGATCCCTTACTCCATCGCCCGCTTACACTGAGCTCCAGGATCTGTGGCAGTCGGCAGGATAGCCTCATTAATGCTATGATATGCTGGATGTGTCTCTTGACTGGACGTTTTCGGATTACTTAGTTGCCTCGCCATGAGATAATAATGCAGTCAATTATTATTTCCAGTCATAGAAACCCCATTGTTTCCCAGAGAAACGTTAAAACAAGTCATAGTACGTTACCGAATTAGCTATCGCGTTGAGTCTGCATGAACTACTTCCCAGAATTATCAATGCAAACTGTACGTGCAGTACGGTGGCTGGGCTGCTGTGACAGTAGTGGTGGTGATGTTGCACTGCATGCTTACCAGTGGATGGTGGTCTACTCACTTTGGTTTTCCGCTGTTGAGTAGAGGATGAGGCACCAGAGGGAAGAGGAGGAGTGGAAGATGAAGACAAATACTGTAGATGTGGTGTGTGTGTGTGTGTGTGTGTGTGTGTGTGTGTGTGTGTGTGTGTGTGTGTGTGTGTGTGTGTGTGTGTGTGTGTGTGTGTGTGTGTGTGTGTGTGTGTGTGTGTGTGTGTGTGTCCAGTCGTACATTATTGGGGACGGCAACTTCCCTGTCAACTGTATCAGTGTATACTGTATGTATATATACAGTATACATTTCAGTTTGGATAGTATTACTTTCTATTTCTTTGCCATTGCTTGATAAACACTAACACAACTTCGGCCCTCAAGATTTGCACCCCGGGTGTCTGTACCTAAGCTCAGAATTCACATACAAATCATTACACCCTTCATTTACAGGTGAGCACTTCTTGTTTCACAAACTCACATTATGTTCTTCCTGTACCATAGGATAGTTCTGTCAGGATTTGTGAACCCTCACCACTCTCCAGATTTGGGCCACTTTCATAATGTGGTCCTAAATCAGATACAGGTCTGATTTTGTTTGCAATGCGACTATCATATTGGAATTATTGTGACTGATAGAAGACAGCTCTACTGGAGGTGGTCAGTGGAGGGACAGGGAGGTGTTTACCTTATAATTATGTCCTCCATGTTTACTTCTATCTTTGTTGTTGTTCATTTGCACATTCGGGTCTGTTCAGGAGCTGGACCAGTTCACACTGGAATATGATATATATATATTATAATAATGTGTACAAAATGTACAAACAAATCTGATTTGAGCAAATAATCAGAATTGAGCACAGTTCACAATGTGAACGTAGCCTTTTTTTTTTTGCAGACTGCTAACTCAGCGAGTTCCAGTAGACGCTAAAGCCTCTGCTCATTTGCTTTAATGACAGAACCCATGGCAGACTTCCTTAACGACGCTCCCCTATGGAATTTACGCTCTGCTAATGGTGTAACTATCTGTCATTTAACTCCTATACCCTCTCTTCATTCTTTCATTTTCCTTTTGAAATATGAGTCTAGAAACATGATTGTTATAATCATAATAAAGAAGTGTATCAGCCTCGTCGTTACACATAATTCACAAGTGCTACGGTGAGTGAGCGACTAGTAGGGATGGGTACCGAATCCGGTACTTTTAAGGGTATCGACCGAATCACGTCGGTACTACCGAGTACCGATTCACGTGAGATCCACCGGTGCCACATTTCGGTAATACATTTTTTAAGTCCGATGACGTCAATGTTTAGTTTACCACGAAACCTATGAAGTGTGCTGCACGTTCACGCCAACATTCCCGCACACAATACACGCTTACCTAGGATTTTACTTGATTCAACAACAACAAAGCAGTCAGGGCAATGGCAAGCCGAAAACGGTTGCAAGTGTGGTTATACAAAGCTAGAGGCAGACAATGCGCGCTGCAATAATGTGTAGCGCAAAATGCAAAGCTGGGCAGGGTAACACTAGTAACTTGAGGAAACACCTGGTCAAGCACAGCATATTTCTGAAAGCTGAGGAGTGTAGCGTTTTTGATTTGAAAGAATGCAAGCCCCCAGCAGCAGCAGCTACACATAGCAAGCCTGGAGCCAGCACTTAAGAACCCTCTGTTGACACTGAGGCATCGACATCTTCTGGTATATTTATTTAAATATATAGATGTGTACCTTTTAGTGCAGCAGAATAGTTCATTGCTGCTAGAGTGGTTTGTTTAATTGTTTTATAATTATTATTTTTTATTTTTTATTTAAAGATATGTGTTTGTGTATATATATAATATTATTATTATTATTATTATTATTATTATTATTATTATTATTATTATTATTATATATTATATAATAATTATATAATAATATAATAATAATAATAATAATAATAATAATAATAATAATAATAATAATAATAATAATAATAATAATAATAATAATAATAATAATAATAATAATAATATAATAATATAATATTATATATATATATATTATATATATATATATATATATATATATATATATATATATATATATATATATATATATATATATATATATATATATATATATATTAACAAATGGTTCTAAATGAATAATAATGATAATAAATCATTTGAAGTTTTGATTTTTTTTTTACAACTGAGGTAGGTAGATTAAATTTTTTTAGACTAAAGTACCGAAAAAGGTACCATTGGGTACCGGTATCTAGAGATGGGTACCGAATTCTGTACTTTTAAAGGTACTTACCGAAACACGTCGGTACTACAGAGTATCGATTCACGTGAGATACCGTTGTCGGTACTGTAAAAAAAAGAAAAAAATATAAATTCATGTCAACGTTCACACGCACAATATATAGGCCTACACTTACCTAGGATTTGACTTGATTCAACAACAAAGCAGTCAGGGCAATGGCAAGCCGAAAACGGTCGAAGGTGTGGTTATTTGAAGTTTGGATTTTTTTTTCACAACTGAAGTAGGTAGATAACATTTTTAGAGACTAAAGTACCGAAAAAAGGTACTGTTGGGTACCGGTATCGATTCACAGGTACCGGTACCGTATCGGTTCAAATGTGAATGGTACCCATCCCTACCGGTATCGATTCACAGGTACCGGTACCGGTATTGGTTCAAATGTGAACGGTACCCAACCCTAGCAACTAGGGATTTGTGCAGCATGATGTGAACGCTAAGGTTATAGTACAGTAGATATATACTGTAGTATAGTATACATACAATAGTATAGATATATAGCAGCCACTGGCAGTATTTTACACAGCATTATATGAACATTAGGCCTTTGCATTCCTCCGTCTGATTTAAGTCTGTTTTGCAAAGAGTCAAATCGCATTCTGTCAGCATTTTTTGCACTTCAGTGTTGTGTCACAGCATTTCTACTCTGTATGATGTCAGCGTACAGTGTTGTGTCATAGCATTTCTACTCTGTATGGTGTCAGCGTACACAGTATTGTGTCATAGCATTTCTACTCTGTATGATGTCAGCGTACACAGTATTGTGTCATAGCATTTCTACTCTGTATGATGTCAGCATACACAGTATTGTGTCATAGCATTTCTACTCTGTATGATGTCAGCGTACAGTGTTGTGTCATAGCATTTCTACTCTGTATGATGTCAGCGTACAGTGTTGTGTCATACCATTTCTACTCTGTATGATGTCAGTGTACAGTATTGTGTCACAGCATTTCTACTCTGTATGATGTCAGTATACAGTATTAAATGTGCAGCAGTGGTGCAGTCAGTGTGTTTTGTTGACTGAAATATCATCATTATCTTCTACCCTGAGAGGACATTTATTAAGACATAAGTCCTTCTCTAAGGAAATCTATAGCACATTGACACCGCTTTTAATCCCTTGGCTCCATATGACCAACCTGTTTTTTCTTTTTTCTTTTTCTTTTTTCTTTATTTATTAGAGTGTTCTGGTGCACCGCCACACACTGTTTCCTGCTGACAACAGCCTTTTACAGCTTGGAATCCAATAGAGTTGCCAGTTGTTCTAAGTCCTCTTTCCTGAGCGACCACAGACGGAACTGTATCTTCCTCCTCAGAAGTCAAAGTGCATCAAGGACTCAGACAGTCTGCACTTGTTTTCCCGCTGTGCACGCGTCGCGGGGGCCTTGTGTCAAACCACAAAGGACAAATCCAATCAAATTTGGTACCGGAGGTTAAAAAGCTGACCACTCTGCCCCCAACCCTCTCCCTCTCCCCTCCCCTTTATGTGGGGCTGGTTACTCTTCAGAATTGCCCTCATAAATCTTGTTGGCAAAGTACAGCCGGAGTGCACCAACTGCAAGGGTGTTTTAAAGGTTGTCAGTGCTGAGACATACAGTGACTTCAACACCGGTCCGAGAGCTGTTGGAAATATAGCACAGCAATTTACTGAACTAACAACCTCTCAAAGTCAAGTCGGGCGTTGTACAGTCCATCCGGTTGTGTGGTGTTGTGTCTGACGTGCTGTCGTCTCCCCGCTCATCATACTTGATTTGATTAATAAGTAATTGTCATTGTTTTTTGTGTAGGCATTTATGATACAGTAAATTAAATGGGGAACTTATGTAACGTGGACATGGTAAAAAAAAAACGTATAGAAAATGTATAATGTGTACTGTGCGAAACAATAGTGTTGCACTTTTAGTTAGGTATTGAATTACGCTTTTCCTGACAAACAGCTCGATTTGTTTCCTTTTCATTCAGATAGATAGAGTTTGCGTAGTTATTCCCTGAGAATAACCAGAAGATCGTAGCTTTGATCCCCCGGACCAGCAGGAAAGATCTGGGTGTGGAAGTGAATGAATGAACTCCCTCCTGTCCCTCAACACCAACCGCTGAAGTGCCCTTGAGCAAGACACGTAACTCCCAACTGCTCCAGTGGAGTTGCTGAGTGGCCAACAGACTGTGGTTATACCGGGCAGCTCCCAGGTGTGAATGGAACTGTGTGAATGTGAAGCAGGGCGTTGCTGAAAAAGAGCATTCATGCTCAGAGAACCTACCCTCGTAAATAAAGGTAAAATATATATATATATATTTCCAGCATTATTTACATGCATTGCACCACACGCTCACACCTCACTCACTTCATTTTCGACTTGGAGGAGATGTAGTGACCTCCGTGTTTGAATGGCAGGTATATTATGAAGGAGAAGGAGTATAGAACAATCAATAAAGGAGAAAAAGCACCAGTGTGGACAAATGGCTCGGTGTCACCAGTGTGCTCATGGTAGTGGTGTCCTTGTGCTAGAAAACCACATGATGTGCACTCTTCTGTTCTCTGTTTCCCCCTACTGTGCTTCATCAGTGGCATATTGGAGGTCAACATTTTTATTGGATACAGATACAGTGATACAATAAAAAAAAAAAAAAAGTTTTAACACTTTGGACGCTGGAGCGATATGCGTGATGTGTTGTTAAAAGGAATACGTGGCTGTGTTTGCAGGGCTATAACTATTCTATATTATAGCTATGGATACAATACTATGGCCCATTTCACATCACCTATCGTTCAATATAAAAAAATATATATATATCATCCATACATTCCCGTTTTATACCGTGGTGAATATGACTATAGTTTTAGAATAATCCTGTCTAATCCCAGAAAACGACGCTATGCAGCACTACACTCAGTAGTACTAATTTTGAATTTTTTTGTATCCACTTTTCTCGTTATTTTTCAATTTCTCTCCCCATCCCAATTTCGTATTATCCAATTCTTCCCTCCCCTGTCTTGAACGTTGCTAGACTATGCCTCCCACTGGTCGGCTGTAGTGAGGATAGAAGCCTTGCATCACGTGTCCCCTCCGGTACACGAGAAGGCAGCCTGACGCATCTTTTCACCGCAGCTGCTCGAACTCTCAGTGGCGAGGAGTAACGCGTGTGAGGCTCACGCTGCCCCCGCTACTTCCTGTTTCCGCCGCACCGGCGTCACCCAACCGACCTGTAGGAGTCGCTGTCCACAATGTCCAATCCCCACCCACCGGCTTTCCCACCCTCTAACACTGCCAATTGTGTTAGTATGACGACCTAGCAGCGCCGAGAGCTGGGCTCGATACCAGCGTCTCCTGCGTTAGTGGCGAGTGCCTTGCCCACTGCGCCACTCAGCCGCCTAGTAGTACTAATTTGTATATTTTGTACCCAGTTTAATCACCTGTACATTATATATTGCTGTTGCACTTTACTGTTACATTTGCACTCTGGTTGGATGCCAAACCTCTTTTCGTTGTACTGTACAATACATTTGAATCTAATCTAATTAAGCATTACATCACGCGCAGGAGTGGTTTGTGAAAAATAAACCATGCCTAGGGGTGGTCGTTAGACCCCCCTAGGCATGGTTTATTTTTCACAAATCACGAATGCAAGTGGTGTAATGCTTTTATACAACTGCCACATTCATCCAACCTTATTGCTATACAATAAACACACATTAATCAAAGATTTATTGAAAAAAACATCCGTCACAAAAAGTAGTTCCCACAACAACAAAAAAGAGAAGTTGCCTCCATGTGGAAGCAGCTCGGAAGTGCATCCAACCAACTAACACATCCAACTGTCTTTCAACTAAGACATCCAACCAACTAACACATCCAACTGTCTTTCAACTAAGACATCCAACCAACTAACACATCCAACTGTCTTGCAACTAAGACATCCAACCAACTAACACATCCAACTGTCTTTCAACTAAGACATCCAACCAACTAACACATCCAACTTTTCTTTAGTTTTTAATTATGAAGTTAGCGGTTGTTATTGGAATGATTGATTGATTGATTGATTGAAAATTGTATTACCAGTTGCAGAATGGGTACAATACAGTACGGCTCAATACACACAATTGTTAAGGGGATGCAGACCTACTTTCTATAGAACTTCATTCTTAGATGCTTCTATAGAAAGTAGGTAAAACAAATTAAAAAGTTTTCTTTGCCCTATAGGAAAAAAAAAATTCTTCGCTCTATTTTTTTATTTATTTTTTAAACCTTCTTTAGAGGGCCTAAACTTAACCAGTTGGAAACCAGGCGTACAGTAATAAAATTAGCAATCAATCAATCAATCAATTCAATAGGCCATGCTCACTTAAAACAGCACAGCACCCAGCTGCTTCTGTCTCTCAGTCTGACTCTCCTCCGCCGTTGCAGACAGGAGTGTGTGTGTGTGTGTGTGTGTGGGTGTGGGTGTGGGTGTGGGTGTGGGTGTGCCAGACAGTGTGAGAGAGTGAGCTCTGCAGTCAGGGGCAAGGAAGAAAAAATGTAAAAAAAAAATGCATATAATCAATCAATCAATCCGCGATTTTTCTTTTGTTCCACAATGACTCATGACCCATAGATTACACAATCCAACATTGTGTAAGAGACTAAGACATTCGCCGTGACAGAATCGGTTTTTATTTAGTCGTTATGACGCTATCAACATATCCATTTGTAAAGATTATTGTCCGCCATCTTGTTTTTTTTTTAAACTCGCACGCGGAGTGATAGTGATTCGGTTGTGGGCGGGTCCTGGGACCAGGAGCGTGGAATTGTGAAGAATACATGGTTGCATCCGCCACTCTGTGCTTGACTTGTCAAAAGCTTTGTACTGGACCCCAATAGAGAACTGACTTAATCCAGATCACTTTGAATTTCCCTTGTTTTGGCCTCTGACAGATGCTAACTTATTTTTGTTTTTATATAACCCTGTGTGTGTGTGTGTGTGTGTGTGTGTGTGTGTGTGTGTGTGTGTGTGTGTGTGTGTGTGTGTGTGTGTGTGTGTGTGTGTGTGTGTGTGTGTGTGTGTGTGTGTGTGTGTGTGTGTGTGTGTGTGTGTGTGTGTGTGTGTGTGTGTGTACATACATCTGCTGTAACAAGAGGAAACAGAGGGCACTTTTGACATCTCAATGTTATTTATTATATTACAATTAATTATAATAATATTACACTACTTAGATCTAGAGGTGGTATCAATCTTTCACGACTCAATTCTGCCATCAGTGTCTGTTCAGCCTGAGAGAATGAGTAGTGCTCTGCATGTCTAATGAAGTCAGGGCCAGCAGCATGAGACAGGACACGTCTACTCACAGCTTAGTACTGGCCTTGCCTTTGGGTCGGTCATTTATCAACATTCTCAGAGTGGCAGTGCTGATGTTGGATCAGTTTAACCTTTCAGAACGATCATGAAGCGGAACTGGCCAATCATACTAGATCACTAGTATGTTTCAAGCTTCATAGCGTAGGAGTGCTGGTCTAGTACGACTGATATAGTCTGAACATTTTAATTCTTCAGATGTAAAACATTGTTCATACCAAATGAATGATTATTGTAACTGAGGGGTACAATTCCCTGACTGTATTACTAGATATGATACTTACTACCACTACCTTTGTACTTAATATTCGGCCACCCAGTACACGGCATAAATATATTATCATAAACACTCTCACGTAGATGAAACGGATCCAACACAAATGTACGAAGTCGAAACAGGTCTTTATTTCTACACAGCGATGGTGTGTAGAACAAGCACTTAATCACTTAATTACATTTATGAATTGAAATAGTATGCACTTTTATGGCAAAGAGTATTCGTCGGTATATCAATAGAGAATGTCCAATCTCTGAAGGCGCAGGTGGTAAATATACGACCTGGAATAGTTAAGGAATAACAGCAATGATACTTTAATGATTATATACTAGATACACTAGAGGGGGTTAATCCGGTCGCTTGTAAGCCGACAGGAGTAGGAGGGGGGGGGGGTAGAATCCGGCTGCCTCGTCCGGCCAAGGGTATCCCAGGTGAACCCACTGTAGTGCCGTTCAATGCGCCGGCGATCCTTGGACCACAGATGAAAGCAGGTGGACTCTTTGTGGGCCGGCTCTCTCCGGTCCACGGGGGAGAGACGTGAAGCGACCTCGTCTTGCAGAGCGTCTCCTCACCTTGCGTCCTCTCCAGGGGGGGGGGTTCCAACACACGGCAGTGTCGGGGGTCTTTATCCATGGAATAATCAAAGTATACAAAGCATAATCCGTGCCTGGGAAGGCGGGCTGTCGTCGGTAGAATAATCCGGTATACAGGTCCACTCGCTCGTCGGCTCTGGGGCTCCTCGGGTGCAGCTTCACATGGGGTCAACCACCCTGGGTAAGCAGCCAGTTCTCTGCCCGAAACGATGGGGTACTGACCACGGTAGTATTCTCACCGCACGAAGCACTATATATTAACAGACTATTATTAGCTTAATAGACTACGTCCAACTCGACGATATAGTGCCAAATATGACTATTCAAATATTAATATACACGATGTCTCAATACCGATGGTAGGCGAACTTGGCCTTACTCCCACACGTGGCGTCGCGGGGAGGCTTTACGTCTGTGACTCTATTGGAGGGTAAGAAACTGGACTGAAAAGGAAGTCCTACTTTAGTAGCGCAGTATATATACGCACTATGAACAAATAGTCCCATTAGTGGTGCGGTAGCCAGATTCCTACGCGGAACTAGGACTTGTTCGTACATGTGGAGCGGTACGTTTGAACTGGGTCTGAGGGGTATGGCAGCCTGGCACCAAGGTCTCGACCAATAGTAGAATGGAGACTATTATGGGATGTTCAGTAGGCTAGAATGGATATTCAATGCATATTGTACAAGGAATATACAAGGGATATCAGGGAATATTAGAGAATATACAAATACAATTAAATATATATATATAAATAAATATATATATTCGGTTTAATCTGGCCCTTCACAACAGCCACCCCCTGAATAGGTCCCAGACCTAATCAGTTAAACAGAGACAGATTAATCGCGTTGTCTATTTACACATAAGGGTTTGCTGTAGGGGTCAGTCAACTTCACAAAGTCATAGGGTTGTAGGGTCATGGTCATCATCGATTGTGTCTGGGAGTCGAGGCAGTTCTATGAGCCTTGCCACGGGACGGGTGTAAGTGCGACCCTGGACGAGCACTTCAGCTGCTCGGACCTTGCCGTCGGCACCGGTGATCACTTTGCTTACGCGGCCGGCCGGCCACATAGCTCTGGGCAGTGATTGATCAATAATCATGACGACTGTTCCTTCTGTCAAATTGTCTCTCTCCTTTACCCACTTCTGGCGGGTCTGTAGAGACGGTAGGTAGTGCAGTAGGAAACTGTTCCAAAACTTGTCGGCTAATACTTGGCTGTACCTCCACATTCGTCGGCCATTCGCTTCTTCAAGCCGGTACATTGTCTGGGGTAATGCAGGATCTAGCCGCCCCATCAGGAGTGTGTTGGGGGTAACTGGGTCGATATCCGCCACATCACTGGAGACATATCCGAGGGGCTTCGAGTTAAGTACTCCCTCAATCTCCGTGAGGACTGTTTCTGCTCCTGCGTGATGTACATCCTCATCGTATTTCTTTATAATCAGCTCTGTGACCTTGTGTCGGCTGTTCAATACGATCGGGTATTTAATGTCATCCGGTAGATTGGGGGCTCTGCGTAGGCGACCACCCACTCTGATGAGGGTATGAGCGTCGCTCTCGGGGGCCAGGTGAATTAATCTGCTGTCGGATGGGACGGGCTTTCCTCCCTGTAGACAGGCCAATTCATCGGGGAACGAGTCTCTCTGGGCTCGCTGCAGTAGAAGCAATTCTGCTTCCTCGTAGTTAGCTGCTGACATATCAGCGGGGGACTTGCACTCCGGGTGGTACCGCAGGAATGTTCTTTGTTGTGCACTCTCTATGGACGTGCAATCGTCTATGTTAGGGTCGGTGGAGGCTACGGTGCTCAATCCACAGAACACAGACTTCTTATTTTCCACCTCCTCTGGACTTGCTTCCCTCGGGATAGTCATGGGCCACTGTCCTTCCGGGAGTCTTAGGAATGCGGGGCCGTCACTGTAGACATTGCGACGGGTGAGGTCATCCAGGGGCATCCCCCGGGTGATGACGTCAGCTGGGTTCTGTTTTGTATCAACGTAGCGCCACTCTGTTTCTCCGGTTAACTCTTCGGTTAAGTCTTGAATCTCGGTGACTCTGACTCCCACGAAGACTTTGTACTTGCATGAGTCCGATTTGATCCAGGCGAGTACCGTCGTGGAATCTGACCACAGGATTGTTCTAGACACCGGTATGGTGAGCTCACGTTGGATGAGCGTGGCTAGGTGCGCTCCGGCTAGGGCTGCGCAGAGCTCTAGACGTGGGATAGATTGTTGCTTGCGTGGGGCTATTCTCGAGCGGGCGAGGACAAATGCTGTGTAGATCTCTCCCCCCTGGTCTTGGGCCCGCAAGTAGGCTACTGATCCGTATGCGACCTCTGAGGCGTCACTGAAGACGTGTAAGTCCATTTTACATGTCTCTGGCCTCACCGTGGGTGGGAAGTAGCTTCGGCGCATATTAACGCCTGGGAGTGAGTGGAGCTCCATCTCCCACTCTCTCCAGGTGGATTCAAGGTGTGCGGGAATGGGGTCGTCCCAGCCCTGGTCCTTGTCCCACAATGCTCGTACAATCATTTTTGCCCTGGTGGTGTACGGTAGAATACATCCTAGCGGGTCATATTGTCGGGCGAGTGTTGTGTACACACTCCGTCTGGTGGTCGGCGCCGCCGCCGGCCTTCCCTGCTCCGTAGTCAGGGGCTTGTGTCTGTAGTGAAGCGAATCTGTTTTGAATCGCCACACCAATCCCAGGGTCATCTCCTGGGCTTCTCCCGGGATTGTAGCCATCCAGGTCTCGCTGCTGGCTGCCTTGGCCTCGGAGGAGAGGCTGCGCAGTACTTGCGGATCGCTGCTGGCCCACTGCCTGAGATCAAAGCCGCCTTTGATCAATGAGGCGCGGAGTTTAATCAGGAGAGCCTCGGCTTCTTCCTGGGTTGAAAGGCTTTGTAGACAGTTGTCTACGTAGAAGCTGTTCTTTACGCTGTGTCGGACCTCTTCGTCCGCTGCTGGGTCCTCTGCTACATGTTTCTGTAGTGCAAATGTCGCACAGCAGGGGCTGCACGTCGTTCCGAAGGGGAGGACTTCCCATTGGTAGATGGCTGGGTGCTCATCTCCTGGCTTCTCTCTCCATAGGAACCGTAACAGGGGCTTGTCCGCCTCTACTAATCTCACCTGCAGGAACATTCCTTTAATGTCCCCGCTGATGGCCACCTTTTCCTGGCGGAAGCGGAGTAGAACGCCGAGTAGGGAGGGGCCGAGTGTGGGACCGGGCAGTAACTCTTTATTCAGATTTTGGGATCCGATCTGGTAGCTGCAGTTAAATACTATGCGGTCTTTACCGTTGTGATGGACCTTGTGGTGGGGCACGTACCACGATTCAGTGGTCTGGTCAGCCTCTTTAATGTCCATCTTTGTGACGTGTCCCGCTGTGATGAGCTTCTCAATCTCAGCGCGGTATACACTCTCTTGGGCGGGGTTCTTGGCTAAGCGCCGCTCCGTGTTCAGCAGGTACCGTTCTGTGGCGTCTGTCTTGGCGTGGAAAGTAGGCATTCCTTCTCGCCGCAGGAGTGGCGTGGCGTATCTCAACACGCCGTTGACCGGGACTCTCTTGGTCCCTGTCTCGAGGAGGTGAATGGCGTAAATGTCATCTTTAGAGCGAATGTCTTTCTTTCCGTTCTTAAAGGGCATTTGTTCCAAGGTCCATAGCCGCTCTACGTGTTGCAGGAGTGCGGTTTCTCCCTCTGTGACTCGGGAGTGGAGACATCTAGTGGCTGTACTTCGGTTGAGAGATTTGGCGAGCGGGCCTTGGAGAGTCCATCCCAAACGGGTCTCGACTGCTGCAGGACAGCCTCGGGGTCCGGTATGAACCCGGTCTATCGGGACAATGAGGTCTGCATGGTCGGAGCCTATCAACAGGGTCGGCATAGCATTGTCTATGAGCGGGATCGGTAACTTGCGCAGATGTACATATTTCTCCATCAGCTTGGCGACGGGGTATGTGTACCGCGACAGTCCTATTTCTTGGCTGGTGAAAGCGTCTGCAATCTGGTACCGTCGCTCAGGCTGGCTGCTTGCTGCGATAGAGAATGAGACATTCTCGCCCTTTATCGTCTTCAAATCTCGTCTTATTGTCCGAATTGTCATTTGGGTTTCGCTTCCCCGCAGCCCTAGCTGGGCCGCAGCGGAGGCGAGCAGCAGGGTCTTCTCTGACCCGTCATCGAGGACGGCGTAAGTGTCCAGGACTTTATTCTGGTAGCTTAGTGTCACACGCACTACTTTTAGGAGTACTCGGGCTCCACTGCTGCTGGCGGGATCGATGTACATGACGCTCGCTTTGCGGCTGGATGGTGCAGGTGAAGGGCGCCGTCTGTTACTGTCGTGAAGTATGTCCAGATGGGCTCCATCGCACTTGGTGCACCTTTTCTTTAAGCGGCATTCGGCTGCCATGTGTGAGCGCGCACAGCGAAAACAGCGCTTGTTGGACTTTATCCATTGACCTGCTTCCTCCGCGTTCAGCTTGGGGAAGGAGTCACATTGCGCTAGCCAGTGTTCTTTCTCACAGTAGGGGCACACTATCTTCCACTTCTCCGTTCTGGAGGGGGTACTGTGGCTCCTGCTGCTCGGTACTGACTCCGATTGGTGCATCACAGTCACCGATCTTCTTCCATCATTTAGTCGTCTGGTTCCTTCTCTGGAGCCAGGGGTGCTCCGTCCGAATGTATCTAGCCGTAGGCTGCTGACTTCTCTCGCCAGGAAGTCTGCTAGATCGAGGAGGTTCGGTTCGGGGCCATTCGGGTCTCTGTGGTCCCTCTGCCGCCTAAAGCGCTCCTGACGAGCGGGCGGCAGCTTCTCCAGGATCCTTTCCACATTTGAGTTGGCGTAAAGTTCATGCCTCCCCTTCTCTCTTTGCGCTCCCAACATCCCTACCAGGGACTGCACTCTGATGGACAGGTCGTCCAGTGCTCGATTGTCTATTGCTGGGGGTAAGCGGTCGATGTGTCGGATCTCCTGGATCACGTAATCCCATATGCGCCCATACCTCTGGTCCAATGCTACCAGCGCTGCTGTGTATGGGGTGGTGGAAGTCGCGTAGGCGAGCGCTATATTATGTGCGCGGGGTACCTTTAAGTGCTTCAGTAGGATGGCGTATTTGTGGCGTTCATCCAATACATCCACCAACATGGTCTCCAGACACATGCGGAGTTCTGTATACTGGGCCCGGTTCTCTTGGGTGAAGTCGGGTACCATAGGCGTGCCAATGTATGACGCTGACTGTGGATACATCGGCGAGCGTTGGGGGAGAGGCCTCCTAGGCGAGTCTCCTCCCGCTCCTTGGTATGGGCTGGTACCGGCAGTGTACCATGGCCCGCTTGTCCAGGTGCTGTTCCTCGGTGCGGGTCGTGCGTCGTGCTCACCCGGGTATAGAGTCGGGGGTCTGTAGCGCAGCTCCGCGGGAGTATAGCCTGGGCTGTACCGGGCCTCCTGGTCCGGTAGAGTACTGTGCTGTCTTCGGGCGTGGTTCTCCTCCTCTTCCTCTTCGTCTTCAGTTAGGTCATCCAGTGCTTGTAGTCTCTGGTTTAGCCTCTCCACAGGATATGCTGCTCCTTCCCGGTTGCTAGGTCTCGCTTGGACCGGTGGGGGGAGGTGGTCTGTGGGGGGTATAGACCTCGTCTGTTGGTCAAGTTCAGGGTTGTTTACTCGGCTAGGGGATGCCGCCCTGGAGGTGTGTCTAGACGAGTTCCTGGAGCCTCTGGCGGAGGGAGAGGGTGTTGTCCGTCTGATCAGCTGTTCTATTAGTTGCGACTGCTGTCTGTCGCGCGCTGCGTCCCGTTGAGCACCGGCTCGTTCTCGGGCCACATTCTCTTCCATCTGAATGCGTCTTATTTCTAGACGTATCTGCTCGTGTTCGCTTCGCTGCTGGATCTGCAGTCGGTCGCGTTCAGCAGCGGCGTTCAGGCTGATGAGGAAGGCCTGCTGTAGGGTCCTCTCTGCCTCGCTGGGAGAAGGCGGTTGTATAGGGGAGCCTTCCCTCGGGGTACTCCTTACGGAGCCTTGGAGTTCTATCTCCACGGTGCTCTCCCCGTCTTCTTCCGTGCCGAGTTCTCTCTCGGTAGCGTTGTATTCCTCCCGGGACTCATCGGGGACTACTTCTTCAGTACTGGCGGGGTGTGAAGTCATGTCTGGTTCCCACTGGTCCCCACCGTGAACTTGGTCAGTTACATTAGAGCCCGTAGGGGCCTCTATGGTCGGGGTAGTCTGGGCGTTGGGGTTAGACATACTTTTACTTTCTAGTTTTACCGCGTTTACTGTTAGTAGAAGACTAGGTTGTTGACTGACAGCGTAAGCCTCTAAGTACTGAGGGAGCCGTCGTTCGCGCTGCGGGCGTTGGTTAGGAGGATCGTTTCGTGGAGTGTTCATCATAGGCCATTTCAATATTAATAACACTATATTAATATTACACTAATTACCATCCGGCTCGAAGGACCAATTGTAACTGAGGGGTACAATTCCCTGACTGTATTACTAGATATGATACTTACTACCACTACCTTTGTACTTAATATTCGGCCACCCAGTACACGGCATAAATATATTATCATAAACACTCTCACGTAGATGAAACGGATCCAACACAAATGTACGAAGTCGAAACAGGTCTTTATTTCTACACAGCGATGGTGTGTAGAACAAGCACTTAATCACTTAATTACATTTATGAATTGAAATAGTATGCACTTTTATGGCAAAGAGTATTCGTCGGTATATCAATAGAGAATGTCCAATCTCTGAAGGCGCAGGTGGTAAATATACGACCTGGAATAGTTAAGGAATAACAGCAATGATACTTTAATGATTATATACTAGATACACTAGAGGGGGTTAATCCGGTTGCTTGTAAGCCGACAGGAGTAGGAGGGGGGGGGGGGTAGAATCCGGCTGCCTCGTCCGGCCAAGGGTATCCCAGGTGAACCCACTGTAGTGCCGTTCAATGCGCCGGCGATCCTTGGACCACAGATGAAAGCAGGTGGACTCTTTGTGGGCCGGCTCTCTCCGGTCCACGGGGGAGAGACGTGAAGCGACCTCGTCTTGCAGAGCGTCTCCTCACCTTGCGTCCTCTCCAGGGGGGGGGGTTCCAACACACGGCAGTGTCGGGGGTCTTTATCCATGGAATAATCAAAGTATACAAAGCATAATCCGTGCCTGGGAAGGCGGGCTGTCGTCGGTAGAATAATCCGGTATACAGGTCCACTCGCTCGTCGGCTCTGGGGCTCCTCGGGTGCAGCTTCACATGGGGTCAACCACCCTGGGTAAGCAGCCAGTTCTCTGCCCGAAACGATGGGGTACTGACCACGGTAGTATTCTCACCGCACGAAGCACTATATATTAACAGACTATTATTAGCTTAATAGACTACGTCCAACTCGACGATATAGTGCCAAATATGACTATTCAAATATTAATATACACGATGTCTCAATACCGATGGTAGGCGAACTTGGCCTTACTCCCACACGTGGCGTCGCGGGGAGGCTTTACGTCTGTGACTCTATTGGAGGGTAAGAAACTGGACTGAAAAGGAAGTCCTACTTTAGTAGCGCAGTATATATACGCACTATGAACAAATAGTCCCATTAGTGGTGCGGTAGCCAGATTCCTACGCGGAACTAGGACTTGTTCGTACATGTGGAGCGGTACGTTTGAACTGGGTCTGAGGGGTATGGCAGCCTGGCACCAAGGTCTCGACCAATAGTAGAATGGAGACTATTATGGGATGTTCAGTAGGCTAGAATGGATATTCAATGCATATTGTACAAGGAATATACAAGGGATATCAGGGAATATTAGAGAATATACAAATACAATTAAATATATATATATAAATAAATATATATATTCGGTTTAATCTGGCCCTTCACAACAATTATGTTTATGATTTAATTGTTATATTTTGCCTGTTTTTAAGTTCCAGCATAATGTTGCCATAGCCTGAAGTCTTATGTAGTACAGGTCCAACGTTTATAAAAATCCCACTGAAAATGAATGTTTTACAAAGGTTTTTGTAATGTCTGTACGAATTCGGCATGATTATCCAAAATGACCACTGTCATTCATTTTGATGCTCTAGTCAAAACAATGGACTTCTTCATCTTCATGTGTCACCTTCCCCCACTGTCAGCGCTCGTCTGGGATCACTTTCGGAGCAGACGCTCCTTGGCAACGGTGGTCAATCATTTTCGCCATCAGCGGTGACTGGTCAGTTCAGGACCGCTCATATTCTGACGTAATGAGGAAGCCTGTTCTGATGTAATGAGGAAGCCTGTTCTGATGGAATGAGGAAGCCTGTTCTGACGTAATGAGGAAGCCTGTTCTGATGTAATGAGGAAGCCTGTTCTGATGTAATGAGGAAGCCTGTTCTGATGTAATGAGGAAGCCTGTTCTGAAGTAATAAGGAAGCTTGAGGAAGACGTTGGAATCCATTGGAAGACTCCCTGGAAAGTTACATTCTGATCTGTGATATCTAGTGTAGCCTATACAGTAGACACCAGTAGGCAAAATGAAAGGGAATCCGGTTTCCTTATGTAAGCGGGATGCCAACCATATGATGGGATGAAAAAGCAAGCAACCTTGTACCACTCTTCAATGACCGTACAGTATATGCTCATGTCTTACATGTATTATTGACGCTCTCTCCTGGTGTGTTCTCTCCGCAGGCTCGGAGCTGATGCCCAGGGCCTTGTCCACCAGGATACATGTATTGTTGACGCTCTCTCCTGGTGTTCTCTCCGCAGGCTCGGAGCTGATGCCCAGGGCCTTGTCCACCAGGATACATGTATTGTTGACGCTCTCTCCTGGTGTTCTCTCCGCAGGCTCGGAGCTGATGCCCAGGGCCTTGTCCACCAGGATCATCGGGGGGATCTGGTGGTTCTTCACCCTCATCATCATCTCCTCCTACACGGCCAACCTGGCGGCCTTCCTCACCGTGGAGAGGATGGACTCGCCCGTGGACTCAGCAGACGACATCGCCAAGCAGACTAAGATTGATTATGGCGTTGTCAAAGACGGGGCCACCATGTCCTTCTTCAAGGTATGGTAGGAAATCATCAAGACGTAGATGTGAATGAGTAGAGCACCTTTAAAGGGATAGTTCTGATTTTAGTTTTCTATTTATTTCTGACCAATGATGATATTGATCGGTAGAGTCCTTTCTCAGCACAATTCATGCTATTCCTCATACTACTGTAGCTCCGGATAATAATAATAATAATAATAATAATAATAATAATAATAATAATAATAATAATAATAATAATAATAATAATAATAATAATAATAATAATAATAATAATAATAATAATAATAATAATAATAATAATAATAATTCATTTATTTTATATAGCACTTCTCAATGACCCGAAGTCGCTGACCAAACCCCACAAACCAAACCCACACGTCACTGAAGTGTAGGTGTACATTTTGATCGAGCTTCAGTCAGCTTGTACAGACAGGAGCATGTCCCCATTGACTTTGCACTGATTTGTGGCTAACTAGCCAGAGCTAGTGTGAGGATCAGCATGGAATGTGAATGATCATTACATTTATATAGCGATTTTCTAGACACTCAAAGCACTCCCCACAATGTAGGATGGAAATGGCCTCCTTCACCACCACTGGTAGCACCCAACCTTGGGCTACGTAGGATCAATGGCTGCCATACACTGGCACCAGGCACCAGGGCTGGCTCTGACCAATTGGCTGCCCTAGGCAGGATTTTATCTGTTGCCCCCTTGCATCACAGTTTATTCTGTTCCATACGGTAAAGGGAGAGAAGAAGACGAAGAAGTTGTTTGTTTGGAGAATTTCTCACTCGCCGTCCAAATGAATGAGCCATTGTAAAACACTCATTTTCCATGGGATTGTTATAGATGTTGGACCTGTACTATAGATAAGACTTCAGTATTTTGAAATAACTAGTAGTATTAGTAAAAAAAATTAAAAGAATAATTATAAAAAAAATAAAAAATAAAATAATTGTTTTGTTGTTGCCCCCTCTGGGTGGTGGCGCCCTTAGCATTTGCCTATACTGCCTATGCCTAGAACAAGCCCTGCCAGGCACAATCACACTACACAATGGCTGAACAGCTCAGGAGACAGGGATTGATACCAGCCAAATAAGGGGGGAGGGATGATTAGGTGGCCTTGATGTCAGAGACCTGATTGGGAATTTGGCCAGGAACGTCGGGGGACCCCCTACTCTTTCCGATAGGCGCCCTGGGTTCTTTACCTCATTGAACGCCACGCCCATATGACCAAATTAGGGCTATTACGCCACCGCTTTAATCAATGGGAGGACGGGGACATTTGCGAGTGCTTAAAATATATCTTAAATTATGGCTATGGGTCTAATACACCCGTCGCTTATCAATGACTTGCTTGCAGTCAACATGTACGAAACGGATTGTTTTTTCATCGGTACATTTCCGTTTATACCGTTTTGAATATGAGTATAGTTTTGGATATTTCTAGTAATTCCAGAGAAAGACGCGATAATAGCCCTTTAGTGGAATACTCAAAACACGTTGTAATTTTTCGGCTGATTTATGAATAGTTTTCAAATAAATGCTAGATTATCGATAGTATATGTGTCCTTATGCACGATACACAAGCGGGCTGAAAAATTGCTTATCCGTGCCTTGCTCAGCGCCAACAGCACGCACACACACACACAGACACGTTGTGATCGCTATGAAAAAAACATCTGATTAACCCAATACTGGTAACATAGAGTCCTTACCTCACATCAGATGTTCTGCAAAAATATTAATCCAATTCCTGTTCGCCATTCCAAATATCGATCGCGTCCATTGATCCAACGTTATAGTCCAAAACACATAATCCACGCTGCTCCCAGTCCCCCCAGTCAACATGGTACAACGATACTGCATGCCCGAGAAGCAAAACCCGGACCGGACTTTTTTTCTTGATGCACATCCCCAGCCAATCCAATCCAATGATGTGCAATACCATCCGGGAGATGATAGGCGGCGGTATTTGCCATTTTGCGAGCTCAGACCCATTCCCAACAATAACATCGGGTTGGATGGATGAAAATGAATGGATATCGCTAATAAAAGAAATAACGATTAAAACCTTATAAAAAAATTATACTCGTGATTGGCGCTCAAGCGTCGGTGAGTTAACCCGACTATACTCGTGACTGGCGTTCAATGAGTTAACAACCAAATTCAGTCAGGACCTGGGTTTAGCATCTCATCCAAAGGAAGGCACTTGCAGCTGTACAGTGTCCCTATCACCGTAACAGGGGCATTGTTACTGACAAGTCCAGAGGACAGAGTGCCCCCTGCTGGACAACAACACCACTTTCCGACAATGGCCTTGACCGGGGCTCAAACCGGTGATCTTCCGATCATGGGTCCGGAGCTCTACTCATGTAGCCACGCTGCGGAATATGCTGAGACTCTACTGATCAACATCATCATTGGTCAGAAAGAAATAGGCCTACAGTAGGGTTAAAAAAAAAATATATATATATCAGAACTATCCATTTAAACAGTTTGTCAATGATATGGTGTTCCAGATAGGCAAATCTGAATGCAAAAAAAATAAGGAATTAATGGCAGAGATTAAAAAGGACACAGCAATTAATTCCATTTAATCAGCTATTTTGCACAGTGTGAAAGGAGCCTTTATAGCTGAAGCATGCTGAGTACACACACAGTACACTGTTGCATACGCTATGTGAAGAACTGAGGCAAGATGGTCAATCATAACTTTTTAGTCGACTTTTCAAAAAAACTTCTTTCACTTTACAGCAAGCTGCTACTCCCCAAGGGGAAGAGAATCAATACCATTCCATAAAGTGTTTTATATATTATTAATTAATAATATTTGTTCCCACAGCAAAAGCAAATTATCTAGCTTCTCCGCTTCTCTACACTGTTTAATGTGTTCCTCCATAATGAGTTTTTTTATTCCAAGTTTCAGCTTTTGGCTACAGGCTCTTTTACTTTATTTTATTATTTTGACTTTTCTGTCTTGGATGCAATGGCTGGTGATACTATCGTGCTGAATAACACATGTAACTGAGTTACAGTTTCACTGTGTAAGAAAATGAAAACATTGCACATTTTGTTGAAACCCAGGGGAAAGTCCATACTTTTATGACATTGACTTGCTAGAGAGAAGAAAATCTTCCAGCCAAGGCGATTGCCCCAGATTTTAATGCTTAAAAATTCTGACTTGAATAGTTCATAAATACTGCATGTAATATTGTTGACTGTGAGAGTGTGTGTGTGTGTCCCACCCCCCCGCCTTGACGATGTAGCCATGTATTGCCAATCTCTATCGACATTTAATCCAGAGTACCCTGGGTGTGCTGGAATTGCACTCTGGAATTGGAATGTATCTTGGATTGTAGTGTGTGATTATTAATCTCACGGGTACAAAATGGAGTCTGTTTTGTAACACGATGTGATGATCTGAAAATGGCCTTTTACTTGCAAATCACAAGTGTAACCGCTTTAGCCTATAACATGTACACAGCAGTACACTCTTGTTATGGTGTCACCGTGTTGTAACTTAATAGACATTGAAGAGGTACATACGGGAACATGGTCTCATTGACCTTTTCGAGCTAAAAACAACCTTCACTTATTGTCGAGTGACTAAATAAATAAATATACACAAATACTCCATTCTACTTACGTTTGATGATTGCGGCGTTATTAAACGAGGGGAGAACCAGGTGTCTATAATTACGTTGTCAGAGTTGCCAGGCTCAACTGGCCTTCGTTCCCGCTTGTTAGGACAGAGAGGGCTAACGAGCCTGGCTGACAGCTGAGGAGAGGAGGAGAGGAGGCTTGAGGAGTAGCCGCACAGACGAGCTGCAGTGTTCCTCAAATCACTTGATGAGAGTGACGAGCGGGCGGCAGCACCGGATCTTTACAGCAGAACAACTTGTCATGGAGCGGCACCTGATCTATAATTGGATGTTTCATTAACGCCACCATAATAATTAGAGTTGTTCCGATACCGATACCAGTATCGGAAATGCTGCCGATACTGCCTAAAATGCTGGTATCGGTATCGGCAAATACCCTCTAATTTTGCGCTCCGATACCACGTAATTTATCAACAACACTGCGGTCTGCTGTGAGCATTATAAAACAAACGTGTGTTTAACCGACCGTGAATTAAAGTGTCAAAGTGTCATTTTAACAGCAGATACTTTCTTAAATGCCATCCTCCCGACAGAGCGGTGTTGACGGGGAGCTCTGATGGGTTAGCTTGGTTGTGTTATTAGCATTGAACAGCTAACCGAAAGCTAGCGTTAACTAACGTTAAAGGTTTAGCCATAACGTTACCTTGGCTAAAGTTGGGGCTATTCATAATCCAGCAATAATGGCTGCTGACCTGCAAGCAAAGTACAGCAAGTTGGCAAAGGAGTATTCCAACGTAAATCACATTTTCACCAGTAACGTTAGTCTTTCCATCTCCCGGTAGCTCATGCTAGCTAACCTAGTTAGCGTCGTCACTGAACCACCTCGCGTACACAATTAATGACATGGTGCGGACAGCCATATCGGTGACAATGTTTAGCTTTTAGTGCCAAATGATAAGAGTCTGAGGCGGAGTCTCAAAAGAGAATGTTGAATATTTATTGTGCAAAAATCACAACAGATCCTCTGCTACTTCAACGGAGCCTTCTCGAAGCAAGTGCAGCAACAAATAATGTCTGTGTGGATCATTGGTGTAGGGTATATCTGCAGTGCTGCAGCCCCATACTCATTGATTAATGATACTAATACAAATCTATACAATCACTTGTTGTTGAATAAATACCATTACTTTCTAGTTATTACTAAAAAAACAGTATATATAAAACAGTAGCTGTATAGGCGGTTAGGTGGCGTAGCGGAGATTGCGTTCGTCACCAACCCCGGAGCTGTGAGCTGGATTTGCCTGTTCGAATCCAGCTCACAGCTCCGGGGTTGTCACCAGCTTGGCTGGCCGTTCACACTAATACAATTGGCTGTATTAGAGGGTGGGAGAAGCTGGCGGGGTGGGTCCGGGTCGTTGTAAACAGCGACTCCTACAGTTCGGTCGGGGCGCCTGCTAAGCGCGGATAGGACCTGAGTGGGATAGTGTGATCCTTCCACACGCTACGCCCTCTCAGGGAGGATCCGCGCTGCCAGGTGGAAAGAAGCGGTTGATTGGCTGGACGTGTGTCGGAGGAAGCACGTGATAGCCTCCACTCTCCCAGATGATCTGACTGTGGGGGGTAAGTGCGCAGCGACCAGGAAGGGGATTGGGAATTGGCATACGACTAACATTGGGATGGGAGAACATCGGAGGAAAATGGAGGGGGAAAAAGATAAAAAAAAAAAAAAAAAAAAAAAAACAGTAGCTATATAAAAAAAAAAAAAATTATAATTTATATAATTTATTTTTTATTTTTTATTTTTTTAATGTATGCACTGGTAACGGATCAGTATCGGTATCGGCCGATACCCAAAGCTTAGGTATCGGAATCGGATCGGAAAGGAAAATTTTTTATCAGAACATCTCACATTTCATCCCGCCAGAATTAGGCATCCCTTGAAACAACCCCCCCCCCCCCCCCCAACAATGGAGGGCTGCTTATAATAGTATCCTTGGTGATTTGCAATGCCTCATGGTCCTGACTGAGACAGTAATTATCTAGGATTAGATATGGTATTAATGTGACCCTCTTGTAAAGAAATGCGTGAAATATCACATAGTCTGATGCAAGGGACTCTATTATCCCCCTCTGTCTCCCCCCAGCCATTCTGACAAGAGTAGATTTGCCCAGTGCTCTAAAACACATTATCCCTTCCGTCTAGTGACCTATAAGATCTAAACGATTCATCTTATAAATCTGTTTGTGGCCAGGTTTAAAAAGACCATTAAAAGATCCCCGAAAGCCGCTGAGTTTACTAGCGAGTGTTATCGGTTGATGGTTTTTTTCAGCCCAAACATCCAATAAATTCCCATCTTTGTACAATTATTCTGCCGATTGTCCTGGGCCAGCGATGGAGAGGAGGAATAACAGGTTCTCAAGGTTAACAGTATTTATTTTCAGCGCCAACACATTGGGCCATGAAGACGTCATTCATCCTTTCTTAAAGGGGTCTACTCGTTGTGATAGAGGTGTTGATCTCCACATCTCTCAAGGCACTGCTGTGTGTGTGTGGTTTTTGTTTGTTGTTGTGTTGTTGTTTTTGTTGTTTTTACCCACATGTTCTTCTATACCGACACCGAGAGAGTTGTTCAAAATTAGATCCAAAGGCGCTTTTGTGTAACATGCTATTTCTGTCCCTTCGCAGAAATCAAAGGTTTCCACTTTTGAGAAGATGTGGGCCTTCATGAGTAGCAAGCCGAGCACATCGCTGGTGAAGTCTATTGAAGATGGAATCCAGAGGGTGCTCAAGTCAGACTACGCCCTCCTCATGGAGTCCACCACCATCGATTACATCACCAAGAGCAACTGTAACCTGACGCAGGTGGGAGGGATTATCGACAGCAAAGGCTACGGAATTGGCACCCCCCTTGGTAAGACTTGGATGAACTGTTAATTGATTTCTCAAGATGAATAACCATAGTTTATTGTGGTGTGAAATGTGTTTGGTTTCCTTCCCCAAACTAATGTTATTTGAAGCTGATATGTATTCGCTCCTCACAATTGTAATGTCATGCTATCTTTATATGTAGAATCAATATGTCAAATACAACCAGTCCCGCCTGTATTGCTGAACTACGACATGTCGTAGTTGTATTTGACACATAGGATCTACTGATTCCACATGATTGATTAACATTAGGCAACTGCTTTGAAATGCAAACGTTTGGAAATCAACTTGATGTAAAGTAACTTTAGTTACAGTAGCTAGTATGCAGATGGGAAAAAAATTCTGGCCAGAAAGAAAATTGCATCCATAATTTTTGTTCTTTGGATGAATAATGTTTTCCATCTTCATTATCTAAAGATGGTATGTTGCACTGTTGCACTGTTGTCACTACTTTAGGGTGAACGGGGTGTGGGCATGGCTTGAGTTAAGCAACTGTACCTGCCCTTAGCCAAGCTAATTAGGCCTAGGAGCAGGGGTGGCTGCACAGCTGACACCACACCTTTATGGCTGCGCTCATCATCGTTTCCATGGACACCGTGGATAAGTACGAAGCTGCACAGACACAGTAAAATGTTATTATTTATCAACCTTTCTCAATTAATATTTTGTTCTAATTTCTAAAAGAGACCAACAAATATGGGGGGGGGGACAACAATATGATATTATTTATTCAATATGTTAACTCATTGACCGCCGGGGATTAGTCATCGCCCTGTGGTCACATTGCCACACGTTAAAATATAGGACTGAGTCACCTTGTTTGTAGAGCTATAACTATATTCTATATTGGGGCGGCTAGGTGGTGTAGTGGGCAAGGCACTCGCCACCAGTGTGGAGACGCTAGGATTCGCGTGTTCGAATCCAGCTCTCCACATTGTTTTCAGTTTAGCTGGTCGTCCGCAGTAATACACATTGGCCGTATTACGGGGAGGGAAAACTGAAGGGTGGGGATCGAACGTTGTGAACAAGCGACTCCTACAAGTCGGTTGGTGCGCCTGCGCAGTAGAATCAGGAAGTGTCGGGGGCAGCGTGAGCCTCCCACGCGTTACTCCTCGACACTGAGAGATCGAGCTGCGCAGGTGAAAAGATGCGACTGCTGTTACCTCAAGTACCGGAGGGGACTTGTGCTATGTATGACTTAGTCCACATTGCAGCCGGCTTGTGGGAGGCAAGAAACAGCGTTCGTGACAGGGGAGGGATGAATTGGATGATACGAAATTGGGATGGGAGTAAAAATAGAAAATGGGAGAAAAAGTGGATCAAAAAAACAAAACAAAAAAACTATATTCTATATTATAGCTATGGATACAATACTATGGCCCATTTGACATCACCTATCTATCGTTCAATATGTGAGAGAGAATACATTTTTCCATCCATACGTTCCCGTGTTATACCGTGGTGAATATAAGTATGGTTTTAGAGCAGTCTAGGGTAATTCATGAAATCCTGAGTTAAAGCCCTATACGTCGATTCCACTATACACGTTGCCATGTCTTGCCTGTATATGCTATTATCGCGAAATCAAATCTAGATCATAGCTATTATGTTCCATCATGAATGCATGAAAGGGGGGGGGGGGGTCGTTTCTGATTATTTGATTGTCAGTAACGGCATTCGCATTGAACACTAAAAACTAGGGATATCCGATATTATCGGCCTACCGATATTATCGGCCGATATCGGCATTAAAATGTGATATCGGAAAATATCGGTATCGGTTTTCAAAAAAAAAAATTATTTTTACATTTCTATAACCTTTATTTACCCAGGCAAGCAAGTAAGAACAAATTCTGATTTTATGTATTGTCAAAAGTATACATAATGTTGTGTTAATTCCACAACAAGAGATATGTAATGTTAATTACCTGAAATGTTGGGGGGGGAAACCCTGCATATATCAGTATCGGTTGATATCGGTATCGGAAATTAAGAGTTGGACAATATCGGTATCGGTAAAAAAGCCAATATCGATGTCAAATCACCCTTACCTGTGGCCGGGAGTATTCCAAAAATAATATTCCAATTGTTTGATCGCCATCTGGTATTATCCAATGTCCATTTCGTCAACAGCATAATTCACCACAACATATGGATCGGAGATATTTGACGCGCTTCGATGGAACCGGGACAACCGTTCGCCTCGCCCAACAAGGAAAAATTAAACCCGAGACCTGGGGCTGTCCCACAGAGAAAGATACAAGGGTAGAAAGGGTGCTCGATACCGCCGTCTAGCGTGATGCGGCCCGTATTGCACTTTTACATTCTCATGAGGATTCCCCATGTTAACCCTGATTCTGTGCGCCTGTAATGAATAGAAATATCGAATAAAAGTAATAGCGATCAAATAACAAGTATACTCATTGTTGGCGTTCAACGATTGGCGCCCAATAACGAGTATACTCGTCGATGGCGGGGAATGAGTTAAGGGGAAATTACACAAGTACATGTAGTAGCGGTAGTTTACTTGACAGCGTAGGAGTTTGTTCACACACACACACACTAAGGAGAGAGCTTCTGACACGCCAGCCAATTCCTTCTGCTCTGTACCATCTTGCCAGCCCTCTTCAATAAAGTGGACTGTTGGGCGCCATCTTCCCTGTGTGTCTGTGCTGGAGAGCCTTTTAAAGGCTACTTATGTGGGCTACAGTCAAGTACCACGTTCACACTTCCAAGTGATATGGATCTACTGCAAATATTTACAACTGCAAATACGTGGACTGTCCAAAAATAGAAATATGAAAATTAAATAAAAACATAGATATTTCTGCATCTGCATTTATATAGATTTCTCTCTTGAAAGCTATTCCGGTGTGTAGGTTGTAGATTTAGTAGGTATGACAGAGTTTGATGTGACCGTGCAATAATTGTCCTCTCGTTGTGGTAACCATGACGCATGTTTTTGATCTCATAATTCCCCCTAAATCATACTCGAGCCTTGGCGGCTCACATTTGAACCAAAGTCAAGGCAAGCCGTGTGTTGTTGTGTGCAGGCTCCCCGTACAGGGACAAAAGTCAAGGCGAGCCGTGTGTTGTTGTGTGCAGGCTCCCCGTACAGGGACAAAAGTCAAGGCGAGCCGTGTGTTGTTGTGTGCAGGCTCCCCGTACAGGGACAAAAGTCAAGGCGACCCGTGTGTTGTTGTGTACAGGGACCAAAGTCAAGGCGGGCCGTGTGTTGTTGTGTGCAGGCTCCCCGTACAGGGACCAAAGTCAAGGCGGGCCGTGTGTTGTTGTGTGCAGACTCCCCGTACAGGGACCAAAGTCAAGGCAAGCTGTGTGTTGTTGTGTGCAGGCTCCCCGTACAGGGACCAAAGTCAAGGTGAGCCGTGTGTTGTTGTGTGCAGGCTCTCCGTACAGGGACCAAAGTCAAGGCGGGCCGTGTGTTGTTGTGTGCAGACTCCCCGTACAGGGACCAAAGTCAAGGCGAGCCGTGTGTTGTTGTGTGCAGGCTCCCCGTACAGGGACCAAAGTCAAGGCGAGCCGTGTGTTGTTGTGTGCAGGCTCCCCGTACAGGGACCAAAGTCAAGGCAAGCTGTGTGTTGTTGTGTGCAGGCTCCCCGTACAGGGACCAAAGTCAAGGCGGGCCGTGTGTTGTTGTGTGCAGGCTCCCCATACAGGGACCAAAGTCAAGGCGGGCCGTGTGTTGTTGTGTACAGGGACCAAAGTCAAGGCGGGCCGTGTGTTGTTGTGTGCAGGCTCTCCGTACAGGGACCAAAGTCAAGGCGAGCCGTGTGTTGTTGTGTGCAGGCTCCGCGTACAGGGACCAAAGTCAAGGCGAGCCGTGTGTTGTTGTGTGCAGGCTCCGCGTACAGGGACCAAAGTCAAGGCGAGCCGTGTGTTGTTGTGTGCAGGCTCCCCGTACAGGGACCAAAGTCAAGGCGAGCCGTGTGTTGTTGTGTGCAGGCTCTCCGTACAGGGACCAAAGTCAAGGTGAGCCGTGTGTTGTTGTGTGCAGGCTCCCCGTACAGGGACCAAAGTCAAGGCGAGCCGTGTGTTGTTGTGTACAGGGACCAAAGTCAAGGCGAGCCGTGTGTTGTTGTGTGCAGGCTCCGCGTACAGGGACCAAAGTCAAGGCGAGCCGTGTGTTGTTGTGTACAGGCTCTCCGTACAGGGACCAAAGTCAAGGCAAGCCATGTGTTGTTGTGTGCAGGCTCCCCGTACAGGGACCAAAGTCAAGGTGAGCCGTGTTGTTGTGTGCAGGCTCTCCATACAGGGACCAAAGTCAAGGCAAGCCATGTGTTGTTGTGTGCAGGCTCCCCGTACAGGGACAGAATCACCATAGCCATCCTCGGCATCCTGGAGGACGGGCGCCTACACATGCTGAAGGAGAAGTGGTGGAGCGGGAGCAGCTGCCAGGACGAGGAGCGACGTGAGACGGGCCCCATGGGCATCCAGAACCTGGGCGGTATATTCATCGTGCTGGCGTCGGGCCTGGTGCTCTCCGTCTTCGTGGCCATCGCCGAATTCGTCTACAAGCTGAGGAAGACGGCGGAACGCGAGCAGGTAGATGTCCTCCATGAATCGCCCTGTAGTTTCGTTTCATATGTCATTTGCATAAATTAGGAACAGTAGCGATCCTAGTATGCTTCCTTGTGGAACACCACAGCTCACTGGGAGGGGGGGGGGGTAGGGTACCGTTTACCTCCACCATCTGTTCTCTCCCCTCCAGGTAGGATTGTATCCAGCTCACTGATAGACTATCAAAACCAATTGCTTTTAGCTTGTCAATCAGAATGGTGTGATTGACAGTGTCGAAGGCCTTTTGTAGGTCCAGCATGACCATGCCGCAGTATTTCCACTTTTGGCTGTGATGTTGCTAACCGTGCACATTTTTTTTTTTTCTTCCACACAGCCTCTAAACCAAATCTCTGCTCTGTCCGTGGCTTTTAGTTCAAACGTGCTTTAAAAGGATTATGCCCTCTGCTAATCCTCAGGACTATTTGGCCATAGGAACGCAACATTTGCTTATTTTAACAGGCATAATTGCAAATTGGAGCGTAGAGAATTAATCCGTTATTAGTCATTGCAGATGTCAGAATAGCATGAATCTCTACTGTTGCAAATCACCAATTTTGAGTTATGCAGCGAAGTGGGTTGTTGCAGGCATTGCTCATGTACTGTAGGTAATGGGGGAGAATACACTTGTGATCACTCTGACAGAGTGCGTGGGATGCATGTGGTGGTGTGATTTGACATTGCTGTCAGCTATGGGTGCACACACACAAACGTACACACTCACACGCATGCGTGTGTGCACACTCACAGGCACACATACACACACACACACACACAAAAAAGAACACTACAACACAAATGTTCCGTTCTAACACAGTGTTTTAGAGACCCTCTACACTCTCTGCTGTCAGACCCATTTAAAGCTACGGCATTTACCCCCTGTGTCTGCTCCTCTCTTTCCCCCCCTCCCGACCCTGCCCTCCCCCTCCCCCTCCCTTTGCGCCCAGAGGTCTTTGTGCAGTGCCATGGTGGACGAGATCAGACTGTCGTTCACCTGCGAGAGGCGGGTGAAGCACAGGCCCCAGGCGCAGACGGCGGCGGCTGCGAAGACGGACGCAGTGATCAACATGCACACCTACAACGACCGGCGACTCCCGGGAAAGGACAGCCTGAGCTGCACCACTGGGATGACCCCCGTGTTCCCGTGACGGTGTGCGCCTCGCGGCGAAAGAGCAGCCTCCTGCTGGGCCACGTGTCGGGGGCGCTGCCTGAGACTAGAGACAATGGCATCGACGGGATCACCAGGTTCGCCAGCATTAACCACACAAGCGACACCATCAGCACACTAACCAAACACGGGCAACTCAGAATGGCGGCGTCGGCGACGCAGGTATGACGAGATCGATCACCGATGTGATTATCTGAATGGCGGAGGATTTTTGGGGGAGGGGTAGGGTTGGGGATAGGGGAGGAGGGGTTGGGGGGGTTTGCTGGTATCAATTCCGTTCCGGGGAAAGGAAACAATACAACCCACATCGTCCGTTTTTCAAGTCTGATGTTTACGTGCGCAACAAACAAACGGAAAAGAAAAAAAGAAAACACAAGGAATTACAGTCGATTCGAGGGATCCTTCAATCAATAACAGAGGTGCTGGATTGTTATTGGAAAACATGGACGGAAGGGAGAAAGAACTGGCTTCGTTGAGCATGGCAATAAACTAATGATAGACATGGGGGACAAGCGGGGGGGGGGGGGGGGTATGGGGTAGGAATGGGTTTTCATCAGTTTCGTCACACAGCACATCAAAAATATTATATCAAGTTCTTACCACTTACTTTTTCTATTGATTTAAGCAAAAGCCTGAATGAGGCTTTGGCAGCAGAAAATAATGTTACCTCAAACGTTGTCCAGGCTGGAGATGGGGGACCTTTAAGGCAAGTTACGTAGTAAATGAGAGGAGGACATTTCTGAAAGCGAGGCCTGGACCATGGGATGCCTAACCGTAGGGAAACTTATTCTGTACCCGACACTGGAACCTAGAGAGGGATAGAATCGTGAATAAAGCCTGGCAGGAAAGATCTAATTTACTACATTGTTGCACAGACAAAATGTCATCAATGAGGCAAATTCAAGGTTTGAATGGGGAGACATTTATTCATTTCAGAAAAAAGACGTTTCCATACGTCATGACCATCTTGTAAATGTGATGACTTCAGATCTGTTTGTGCGTGACAGTGTGTGGGCACATGTCTTGTAGGCCGACGTCAAGACGACGGGTGTACTTGATTAAATTTAGATCCAGTTAATCAATTGCCAAAGATGAGCCCAATTCAGTGGACCTACTTAGGATACGGGCTGTGACTGCTCATGTTGCGTTTTAGAGTGAGGGCAATGATCTTGCGTGCAAAGTAAACCCAAGTGGTTTAAATTAAATATGAGTGATTTTAAAGGGACTATTAAAGAAAGTGACTATATCCCCCCCCCCACACACACCCCAACCATACAGGAGGATGTGTATCAATGTAAATTGTATTTGGCACCTGGTCACGGTGTTGTATTTGCATTTCTTTGATCCAGTTTGCCTCAAAGCTACTATAATACCGACGTGCAAGAGAGTATAAATAATGTAATGTGAATTAAGCCTTGCAACAAGCACCCAAAAAGGTCTCGACAAGAGTGCTGTGTTGACATATCTTTTCCTGGTCCCATGCCTCTCTTGAAACATGGCTTTGATCCATAATAAAAAATAAAAAAAAATTATGTCATCAGCAAAACTATAATGAATTGATAAATATTATAAAAGTCATAAAAGGCACAAAAGTTAACGCCTCCTTTTGGAACATTGTGTTGATGACCACTTGAAATGATACTACCGTAATTCCTCTAATAGTAACCGGGTCTCAAATACAAGCCGGGTCTCTATTAATGGCCGGGTGCGCTCTTGAGCTAAGCAATTATAAGCCGGCCTCCTAATACAAGCCGGGTTACTAATATACTGAGCTGCATACTGAGCTAGTTACTTGATTTCACTTTGAAAACGTTGAAATGACCAGTGACCACCTGTAATTGCACTGTTTACTATTTCATACAGTACTTGGTTTCAATAAATGAACCCAGTACATTTTACTGGGTTCAAACTGACACAAAATGTTGATTTATTCATTATGATCCGTTTGAAAATTTGAAATATAGGCCTCCCTCTTATACAGGCCTCCTCCTAATACAAGCCTGGTACCCGCTACAGTTGAAACAAATACAAGCCGGGGTTACTATTAGAGGAATTACGTAATAAAAAATGGCAATACATGATGGCATCAGCTTCTTGACTGTGCTCCATGTGAGTTACTTAAAAGGTAACAGCAGCACGTCTATTATTATTGGGAGTCATCAGACCAAGTTGCTGTCAGATCGCGTTACACCACACTGGTGTTCCTTCAAAGCCGACGGAAGGACTCCATTAGCTTTGAGTTATCTGTGAAACATCAGTGGCAAAGTGGGATTTTTTTTCTTCATATTTCTATTGCATTCCCCCTCTTAGTTTCTTAGTTGAGTGGTGACTTCTGAGGCACAGCGATAAAGTGTAAGAGACTGTGACCTTGGGAATAAAGTGCAAATTGTGACCATGTGTCCATTAGAAGTACATGCTGGTCTGTGTCCATATGTTGCCACAGCCACTGGTGAAATGTCCCTGGTATTTTGCACATTATGCCATTTCATTTTCAAGGCTAAACTATTTTGTTGCACCGTATGGCTTCTTCGTTGCTGTATCCTGAGCCTTATGGGAGAGTTGGCAAGGGAATCAACTTCAAGTGAGAAGGACTTGAAATGGACTCATCGTAGGCTAGCTCTAGAGTAGCGAGAAAAGCACTCTTTTTCTGTTAATTTCATAACGTGCACAGAGATCGTGATCATTGAGTGAATCGACATTTCTTGTGTGAACATGCTAAACGCAAATGCGTTTCAGAAGACAAATTATCACTGGTTTTGTGTGTTTGTGTTGAATCTATTAACTGTATATCTTCAACAAATACCATGCTGTTAGTCAGGAGATAGTAGAAGTTTGTACTGTACAGTGCTGCTGAACGGACAGCAAACCTCTGTGAGGTTTACAATGTTGACAAGTCAAGACAAATATCCTCGGCTCAGCATTAACAATATCAACAATCTTAAGATCCAAGGGGACTCCAATCTGTGTGACTTATCACCGGTTCGATAGAAATTCATTGTATACATGTTTATCAATTCCCTTCTGCAAAGTAGAGTATGTAGATAAGATGAGCAGGAGGAGTAAAAAAAAAAAAAAAAAAAAAAATGTATTTTGCTACATTTATACTGGTAATAAATACATACGTTTTTGTTCACAGTCAAACATGGTATAGATGCTATTTATTTGGTTTCAGAGGTCACTTTAATCTGTACCCCACCCCCAAGCTCCCAAACCCTGTTTATTTATTGAATAGCCATGGATTTTCTTATAGTATTATTGAATTACGATCACACACAAAACGGAAAAAATATATGTAAATCTTCTTTTATCACAGCCAGTATATTTCTATGAGGTGAATGTGACATTGTAATCTTGAGCTCCCCAAGACTTTAGAGGAATCTTCTGTAGAGTAGGGTTAATTTGATATAGGTTTTTTCTTCTCTTGAAACCCCACCTATGGTAAGCCAGGCCTAAAGTCCGTCCGAGGCTGATACTTGGTTAAATTATGGGATATTATGTTTACCTTCATGCTTAGCTTTTCAATGCAGGTTGGTTCAAAGTCTCAAGTTTGTTTGTAATTCCACTTGTGTAATATGTGAAGATATTTGATAATAACATCATTATCAAACTTGTTTTGAAATTGCTACAGGGTTCTTGATTTGGCTCATTCAATCAGTTTGGGTTCTAGGTATATACATTTTTTTTCTTTTAATAAATTAATGTGAATAATGTCATTTTACACAAAATTGTATGAAATGTGAGAGAAAAGTAATGCAAAAATGTAAGCTACATAACCTGTGCTTCATTAGCAGTGTGTGGTATGAGTTTAAGTTTTCAAACAGTCACAGCGATATGCCTTTTTATGTATAACCTTTCCTTTGAGATGCACAGCTTCTATCATTTGGCAGAAAACCTCTCAAATGATACAATTAATATGTTGGTGCCGACCAGGGTTTTCTTTGTGGACATGCAGAATTTCTATGAATATAGTTTTTTGTAACGTTTTGTAAAAAATATTTTTTGTTTTCCTAGTATCTGTATGTGTTAAGAGAAGAGCATTAGAATAACCAACATTCAAATAAAACATGGGGAAATTCAAAAACATGATAGAGAAGCTATTGAATTATTTTCTTTTGAACACACTGTGAATAATTCAATTGTACAGTTTGCTGTATGGGTTATATGAAGTTTTAAATAAAAAAAAGAAAATACAAATGATTCATATCTCTGGACCATTGATTGATTGATTGATTGTTTGATTGATTTATTGATTATTATCTTTTAGGCTATAATAGTTAACAGTCCCATTCATTACAATATAACAGACCCCCATCTGCAGATCTGGGTTCCATCTATGTCTTGGCGGATCTTGTCTGTAGTGGCCAGCGTCCTCTTCTATGATGTGGCATGCTGGGGGGGCTACATCAACTCGAGGGACACCAACAAACTGAACAAGCTGGTGAGGAAGGCAAGCTCTGTGGTGGGAGTTGAGCTGTTCAGACTAGAGGTGGCAGAGAGGGGGATGAGAAGGAAGCTGGCTGCTATCCTGGAGAATCCCTCCCACCCCCTCTACGACGAGCTAGTCAAGATGAGACGCACGTTCAGTCACAGACTCATACCCCCCGACACTCAACTAACCGCCTTGGCCAGTCCTTCATACCAGCGGCCATCAGGCTCCACAACAGTGGGCAGGGACTGCTGCCAGACATCCAACTACTAGGAACCTAAAAGGACAATATACTACTGTGAGGTTTTGTCCGCTGCTCACCAACTTTCTCTGTCTTCTTTAAGCCTACTGTTAGGAATTCCTCACTCACTCTCTCTAGCCCCCACCCTCTCGTTCTTTACTCTCGTTTACTCTCAGTGGCCACACCTGGACTATTATCAATTACCTCTCGCACCTGTGGTGGCAGGCTAATTAGTTCCCCTGTGGGCTTTAAATACCAGGGCTCTTCCCCTCGTTTCGGCGTGGGGTCGTGTTGTAAACATGCCGTATCATATTCTCAAACATCTAGACTCTTTCGGGAGGTCCTCTGTTCTGCCTATGCTGTATTGATTCTCCGGCGTAGAGATGTATGCTCCAGCCTTCGCCTGCTGTCGCCGTTGCCTGAGAGTGGGACTGGTCTGCGCTCCCTAGACTTCCACGGGAGGCATCCCAGTCATCCACTTCAGACCCCCCGCGCAGCTGTCGTCCTGACGCACATCCAGACCAGCGCCCGGCGTGAGACGAGGTGCAAGCTTTGGCCACCCGTCGCCGTTTGCCTGGAGGGAGACATTGTACTGCGCTCTCTAATCCTCTACGGGAGGTATTCCAGTGTTCCACTCCAGACCAGCGCGCCAGATGCGCTCAAGCCTTCGCCACCTGTCGCCGTTTGCCTGGAGGGAGACACTGTACTGCGCTCTCTAATCCTCTACGGGAGGTATTCCAGTGTTCCACTTCAGACCTTCGAGCTTGGCACGCTCCCCCGACCAGCGCGCAGACGCGCATCTCCTAGACCTTCGGGCTTGGCACGCTCTCCAGTCACCAGCGCGCAACGCGCATCTGCAAGGGCTTGGCACGCTCTCCAGTCACCAGCGCGCAACGCGCATCTTCAAGGGCTTGGCACGCTCTCCAGTCTCCAACGCGCATTTTCCAAAGATCCTCGTGCTTGGCACACTCCTCCTCGCAGACGCACCCCGATGCGTCTCTCGGTTCCGACGCGCACACCAAGGTGTGGCGCGCCACTCTGTTCCTCGGCTCCGACAGCGGCTACCCGGTGGACGACACCCTCGCCACCGCCGCTGTTCCAGCACTCTGTTCCTCGGCTCCGACAGCGGCTACCCGGTGGACGACACCCTCGCCACCGCCACTGTTCCAGCACTCTGTTCCTCGGCTCCGACAGCGGCTACCCGGTGGACGACACCCTCGCCACCGCCACTGTTCCAGCACTCTGTTCCTCGGCTCCGACAGCGGCTACCCGGTGGACGACACCCTCGCCACCGCCGCTGTTCCAGCACTCTGTTCCTCGGCTCCGACAGCGGCTACCCGGTGGACGACACCCTCGCCACCGCCACTGTTCCAGCACTCTGTTCCTCGGCTCCGACAGTCGGCTACCCGGTGGACGACACCCTCGCCACCGCCACTGTTCCAGCACTCTGTTCCTCGGCTCGGACAGCCAGCCACCCGGTGGCGATGCCCTCGCCCCGCTGCTGTCCCTTTACCATTACGCATACGCCTGGGTGAGTTTTGATTGTGATGTCACTCACCCAGCGTAATGCCTCTTGCCCCCGTTCCCGCTGCTGTTTCCTGTACCATTACGCATACGCCTGGGTGAGTTTTGATTGTGATGTCACTCACCCAGCGTAATGCCTCTTGCCCCCGTTCCCGCTGCTGTTCCTGTACCATTTCGCATACGCCTGGGTGAGTTTTGATTGTGATGTCACTCACCCAGCGTATTGCCTCCGTTAGTTCTCACTTAGTTAGTAGTTTGGACATTTCATCTCCCACTCTGTTTTTGTTCTCACTTAGATAGTATTTTTGGACATTACTTCTCCCCCTGTGTGTTTGTCACACGAAGATATTATTACTTTGTTTTCTTTGTTTATTTGGACTGTTCTGCATCTGCCCTGTTTGTTCCCTTTTGAATATTAACCCTCTCCTCTGTTCTGCAGAGCGGCCCAGATGTTTTCCCACCAGTCCCCAGTTCCTCCCTGTCCCCAGCCCGCCTCCGCGGGTCTCTGTCCCCAGTTCCTCCCTGTTCCCCAGCCCGCCTCCGCGGGCCTCAGTCCCCTCTGTCCCTAGTTCTCCCCTTTCTAGTTCCACCTAGTTCCTGGTCCCAAGTTCTCCCCTTCTAGTTCCACCTAGTTCCTTGTCCCTAGTTTTCCTAGTCCCCAGTTCTCCTGTTTCCCTAGCTCTCCTTGTCCCGACTTCTCCTAGTCTCTAGTTCCTCTGTTCCTTTAACCTTCCCCTAGTGTTCCTTTAACCTTCCCCTAGCGTTCCTTTAATGTTTCCCCTAGCGTTCATTAACCTTCCCTTAGTGTTCCCTTTTCCTGCCCGCCTCTTAAAGGCACCTAGTTTTTCCCCTCTTGTTATATTCCTGTATTTGTGTTCTCCCTTAAAGGGACAGTGCCCTTTTTCCCTGTCTCTCAATAAATATCTGTTTCTTGGCAAACCATCATACCTGTCTTGTGTTGTGCGATTGGGGTCGGTTACAAACCATAACAACTACCTTATGCATATCGCACCTTATGTGAATCAGATCATATATTTAGCATTTTTTGATTATATATTAGATTAGATTTAGATGATTGGATTATTAGATTATATATTGCATATATTTAGCATTTAGTTAATTTTTTGACTATATATTAGATTAGATTTAGATTATTGGATTAGATTATATATTATAACTATTATTGTAGGGCAAATATAACTGAGAGGGCATACATACCCTCATCTCGCACCTTGTTGACCATTATGCACATGTCCAGAGTTAATTATGTTATGTTAAGCAATAAGCATATTGATTTGTTATATTGTTTACACTGCTTTTTTTACGACCTGTACTTCCCCTCCCCCTCCCCCATGCTGCTATGCTGCCTGAATTTCCCCAAGGGGATCAATAAAGAAATATCTTATCTTATCTTCATTCTTGTTTTTCTGATGATTAATTACAGAACCTACTAGGCCAAATTTGAAAGACTGTGCTAAGAGATGTCTCAGACATTTTAATGATCAAGCCTTTTAAATTACATTTTCCTTGACCTACAATATACAACTGAGATCGCGCATGCAATTATTAATAAGCATCCACCTTATTTTTTATTTTTTTTTAAACATAGAATTAAAGAGAGAGTAACACCCTGGTTTGAGTTGTCAACATTGTTTAGAGAGAAAGGAACAGTTCCTGGTCTCGAGCCAGACACACCGGTGATCCTGTACATGGATCTGGGCATGGTTATCATTCAGACAACTCAAACAAATAAATGCACCTCAGCTGTGAGAAAAGTCAAAACCAACTATTATCTAGACTAGCTCTTATTCAAAATTATGGAAAGTAGTTTAACAAAAACAAAAACACAAATTCTCTACCTACACATGTAAAAGTTGATGACTGATCTCTGATCAGAACAAAATGTGGCTTGCCTTTAACTCATTCAGCGCCAGGGGTCGCTGTTTACCTTACTGTTGAAATGCCATCGCCTTTTAACATGGGGATACGTGGCTGTGTTTGCAGGCCTAAAGCTATATTATATATTATAGCTATGGATCTAATAATATAGTCGTTTGTCCTTGAGTTTCTTCCGGTCAAGATGCAAAAAACAGATAATTTTTTTCATTCATACATTCCCGTTTTATACCGTTGTGAATATGAGTGTAGTTTCAGGGCGGTCTGGTGTCATTTCCAAAATGCTCCGCAATGGCCGGCAACGTGTATTTGAGTAAAAGCGTTATCGTTTCTTCCCTGGACTAGCTACTGTTCTCAAATAAAATTTAGATTATCGGTATTAGGTTTCATCATGGATGCATGTCCCGAAAAGAATATTCCAATTATCTGATCGCCATTCCAAGTACTGATGTCGATTGTGTTACCAACGTAATCCAGCACTGAACATGATCCGGGGGGGCCCGACCCTCGTCGATGCATGTGTTATAAGCACTTGGCCTGCCCGGCTAGTTAGACCCCGCATGCAGGCCGCAGCTCGGCCCACACACCAAGCCACATCGTTTCAAATGGAGTGCAATAGCGGCTGCAAGGCGTTTGGCGGTGGTATTGGACTTTTGCAATCTCAGACCCATCCCCAGTGATAACACACAGCTGCCTGCATGTTTATGAATGGAAATAGCGAATAAAATAAATAACGATCCAACGTGGTTGGCGTTCAACGATTGGCGGGCTAACACGTATTAAATCGTTGTTGGCGGCCATTGAGTTAACAGGCACTTCACTGTCATTTATTTGACAGCATCTTGTTGATGCTGTCACTGATTGTTCATGACCTGTGGTCTGTCCTTTCAACCATTTTCACTTATTGATGTATTTGGTGCCTTGCAATGTATTGATCCTAAGTGTTCTATTGAAGAGGACTATTATTATTATTATTATTATTATTATTATTATTATTATTATTATTATTATTATTATTATTATTATTATTATTATTTTCTTTTTAAATAAAACTGGCTGCCCCAGTTTGTGGCATTTTTTATATCTCCAACGCCACAGTGTGTTTTCCTCTAGTTTGGAAATATGCCAGGGTGATTCCCCTGCACAAAGGAGGTGATAGGGATAATTTGGACTATCGTCGTATTTCCAGACTACCTTGCTTGGCAAACGTTCTTGAGACCTTGGTGAATAATCAACTCCATTTTTCTCTCTCAAATTACTCAACACATCAATCTGGATTCAGAGCCAATCACAGCACAATTCCAGCCACCACATTGATTACTAATGACATACTTTTGGCTTTAGGATAATTTAGATAGTAGGAAACACTGTTCTGCTCTTTTCAAAAGCCTATGATACAGTTGATCATCACCTGCTTTTAAAACGCATGTATAGTGGCGTGTGTGATTGGTTTCAGGATTATCTATCTTCTATATGTCAGTGTGTATAATCGGATCCAGCTCAATCCGAATTATTGTCCATAACTAAAGGTCAGTGCTGGGTCCTGTAATTTTTACTATTTATATTACTTATATTGTTTCTTCTTTGAATTACTGTTATGCTCATTTGTAAACAGAAAATACTATTGTGTACTGTACTATCGCTGACACTGAGAACTTGCAGCTTTTCATTTATGCTATTCTCCAGAGCCAGAAATGTTGATTATGACGAAGTACATATCTACTGTAAGCGGTTCTAGCATTGAGAGAGTCACTGAGTATAAATATCTTGGCTTCCAATGGGATATTCTTGCTTCCAAGCTGCAACAGAAAAATTGGCTTCCTGTACAGAAATAGATCCAGCTTTCCCGTGATTGTTGAAGCTGTTTTCTTATCAGTTTTGGACTATGGTGATTTATAGGCATGCTGCGTCTTCAACTGCTGGACTATCATTCTGCCCTCAGACTTATTACTGGTGACAAATATGATACCCACCACTGTGTCCTTTATGAAAAGGTTGGATGGCCTTCTCTGATTGAACGGCATAACTATCATCAGTATTTATTTATTTATTTTTAAAGCCCTTATTGGTAAACTTCCCCCTTACATCACAACACTGTTGGAATGGAATCTTGGAACCTATTCTACACATTAAAATGACTGGTTGGTTCTTAGGGTTCCTCAAGTTTGCTCTGAACTAGGAAAAACTGCTTTTTCCTTTGATGCCTCCAACACCAAGAATGCCCTCCAACTGACTCTGAAACTGAAGGTTTTTTTTGCTGCATTTAAAATCTCCAACCACTGTGTCGACTTGTCTTAGCTGATTTTTCGTATAGTTTATTCTTATTTATTGTGCCTATATTTATGAAATGTTCTGATAAACTGTGTATTGTTTTGTAAGCTTGTCGTCGTTGTTGCTGTAAATTAGGGTAACCTCAGTGTCTTACAAAATAAAGGTTTGAAATCAAATTAAAGGAAATCTTTAGCTAGACACGGCCGTTTTTGCAGCATTTGTTATTTGTTTTGAGAGTCGGACTGACAAAATATGTAGCAAGTGATTTCCATGTCTCCGAGCCTCTATGCACTATATTAAAAACTGAGATGCAGGGGGTCTGAGTAATTACAACATTTCCTGTGGAGTAATTATGCAATTGGAAATAAAAATAAATCATGACGGGAAAAACGGGACGTGTTTTGTACAAGGACCCGTGTACAAACTGCAACCTGAAGGTGGTTCGTTTGATCAATATTTAAAATGCCCAATTTCTTAAATAAAGGAGGAGAGAGTGCTCTCTTCATGGTCTGAATGGGTAATTATTCTGTAAGCGGTGAATATGTTCTAGTTTAGTCTGATGGGTACTACTACCCCAGGCTATGTTGCAGCAGTGCAGATATGGACACACCACATAGAGTAGTAGAGAGAAAGAAACATCATTTACATTCATGAGATGACAAATTCTAGCATACTAGAAATGTTTGATGCTATTAGTGGCTTTTTATCAGGACTCTGGTTGTCAATTACTGCGTAGGACCAAAAAAAGATGTTTAGTGGAACGATAAAACAATATTATAACATGGAATAATAAAGCACATTGTATGGATCCATGACGGCATACCTTCAAATAGTGTTATACCTTCCAGCCTTACTACGCGCTTGCTTTTGGTCCACAGACGCTAAATAGCATAATAGTGTCTGCTGAATTCTCTCTTCATGCAAATCGATAGTCTCTGGTCGAGGAAGATAAATAAATGTGTGTATACGTGTGTCTGTGTGTAGGCCTATACGTGTGTCTGTGTATATGTGTGGGGGTTTGTTGCACTGGCAGGTGTTTGGCGTGAGGAATGCGTGTCACTGTGTGAGCCGGCCAACAGACTGCGACAGAGAGAGATTAACCTTGCTGCCGTTGAGATGCCAGACGCGTGTGTTAAAAAAGCAAGGGGGGGAACCCCGGGCCATGGCGCTGAGGAGCAGCGGGTGCATAATGAGCGATGGGCAGGGGCCCTGTTCCTAATGGGAAGATTTATTATCCCTCACTATCAATTAATCCCTTCGGACGGGCAGGGGCCAGCAGGAGAGCATCAGGAGTATGTAAAAGAGAGAGGGGGGGGGGTGAGAGAGAGAGAGAGGATGTGTAAAAGGATGTGATAGGTGGAGCGAAATGGAAAAAGGAGATGGGGTGAGAATATGAAAAGGCGAATGAGGCAATGGAAACGTTACGGAGGATAAAAACCCATAGGACCAAGAGTTGTGCAGGGAGACTGAGGGGAGGGAAGAGCAATGGGTTAAGTGAATAATGACAACGTGAAGGGAGGGAATTGCTAAGATAGGCTCGACAGAAGAGAACAACGCGTGAAATGGAAAGGGGGGAGAGAGGGAGAACAAAGAAAGGAGTAGAAATACATCAGGTGCAATTTTGCAAACCAAGACGTAGCTCTCACACGCCGAGGGAGCATAAGGCAAAGGGTACGGCGTATTGAGCGACGCTGTGGTTGAACGGGTTCAACCTGAAACCTTGTTAGAGAGTGACGGTGCAGAAATGTAGATGCTCTCTGGAAGTAGGGCAGGCGTATTGGCTGCTTTTAAAAACAGGACATTATGCCATTTTGACAAACCGCTTCGCAAGCATTAGATTTCAATGAATCAAGTCATTATGTTAAAAAATCGCATGTGTGGTGAAATTCAGTCACTTCTGTAGCGGCTTTAAAGAGAGGGCAATGTTTTCTGGTGATGGAGAGTCTCTGTTTGATTTCATCTTAATGTGCCGGAGACTGATGCAAAACCATCAACTATTCATCTAGAGGGGTTTTACATCGTTTACCTCGTGTTATGAATAACTTGTGTTGTGAATATGACATTAGAAGGCACTACAAGACTATAAAAGCACTCTATAAAAAACCCTTCTCAGTGACATTCGTTTTCTCGTGATATTTGACGTTGTAATGATATACAGTAGGTAAAGTAGCTGCTTCCATGAAAGGACTGCAACCTACAACTGTTGGCTTTCGTCAAGCATCTTAAAAAAAAAACGATGTGCCTCGCTGGATGCTGATTCGCTCTGTTGCTCATGCATGCCGGTGGCCATATTCTCACTCTGATGGCAGATGTCCAGACCAGCGCTCCTCTTGATGACCTTGACGCGGCTGTCAGCGGGTGATGTTCGGCTTGACTCTCCGGAGCGATGTGTTGGAGCCTGGCGGCCATGCATCATCGACCCATTTGAGGGTGAGTGAACGCCCGACACATGCCATGTCCATCTCCGCCGGCGCAGAGGTTGTGAGACCCATCTGAGCTAGAAGCTGCACCAGAGGATTGGCTTGATGGAAGGAACTGGTGTGCGCTGAACCCCGGCGTAGGTCATGGCTTCATCCAAGGAAACCAACCTTCCCACCAGGATACACCCTTGAAGGACTTTGCCTAAAACAAGACTCGCTTACACACATTGTGTCTGAAAAACATAGCTAGGTATTATCTTCCGTGTTGAACATCGCTGGACCGAGAGGTGCATCACAAACCAAGGGCTTGGAAAGTTAACTTTAAAGGATGAAAAGGGTCTTGGCTTAAAAAAAATAAAAAAGTACAGGCGAATTTTAAGCGATAGATATCATGAAAGAGCAAACATTGTGTAGATTCTTCTTACAAGCATAAGAAGTGCTGCCCACAGGCTGAGTGAGAAACAGTGTAAAAAAAAAATTGAGTGTAGTGAGCCAGGACTATGTGCCTTTGAAGCTTTTAATGCTGCAACTTTTTCCCCCCATTTCAAATTAGCAGGCATGGAGCCAGAGCCGGAATAGAAGGCTAATAGAAGGTAGCTAAAACTGCCCAGCCCAATAACATTAGTAACGGTGAAGAATTAATGAGTGTGTAATTACAGTACACCGTAGTGCTCCAATGAAGAGGTCCCGCGGTGGGAATACTCATACATATTCTGCCGGCCATAATGAGTTTGGCACTACATGTATCGCTCCTGTACAGGGAGACACCATATGGTTGAATGTTGGAATGAGAGACGGCCATTGTTTATCTCTTTCATTGCAAATCAGTGACACAGCACAACATCAGAGCTTTATCCTCAGATCGCCACGTCGAATTGCCTGTTTGACTTTAGCTGAAATGGACTGATAGAGACATTGCCCATGTAATACCTCAGTGACTTTCTACCACGCACTTTGGCTCTGACCCTGATAATGACTGGAATAAAGGCATTGCATGAATACAAAAACACAGTGTTACTGCTAAATGTAAAGCAATATTTGTCCAACATGATTGGATGTAATACTCCCCCCTTCAATTGCAACCAAGACCTTGGCTTACAGTATGTTAAGTTTGAAAGTATGTAAATCGACGCCAGAGTCCCCCCCCCTCCCCCCTCACTCTTGTGCCAAGAAGGAGAATGCAGGAGACAAGGGAGAGAGCAGTGTACCATCTGTGACTTGAAGAGAACAGAATGAGATGTTGTCAATAATCTGCAATAATAATATGTGCCTACATAAATCACAAAGAGTTTCTTTGCAAAATGAGTTCTGAGGAAAAACACACAGCAGAGAAGTTCTGCAACATAACCCCCACCGAGATGGCCACGACTACGTCAAACCTTCATTGTCACGTTGAAAGAAAACATAAGGAAAGGTAAGTGTCAATTGAAGCTAGCAACAATTAGCTAACATTAGCTCGATAATGTTAATGTAATTACGGTTACTGATAGCTTTATATACCCTGTCTCTTCTTTTATTATTAAGTAAAAACCTTTAAAAGTCCTTGGTCTTGACTCAGACTTAATACAATACAGTGTTTCCCCTGAAAAAAAATTCAACAGCGGTGCTGTGCTGCGCGCACGCTGATGGAATCCATATTTGTGCGTGCGCACGTGGCGCCGGAATCCATATTAGCACACGCTGCCGGAGAAATAACTTAAAACTACCTTAGAATTGTTCGAGATAGGTTATTCATGTTCATGTTCATGGAGTCATGTGCATGTGAATTTGCTAGGATGTTTTTGGTGTGTCCGTTGACACTAGAAGTGCTCTGGAGGCCCAGGTAGCTGCATATTTGTACACTGCAAGAAATGTAATCTTATCAAGTGAAAATATCTTGTATTTGGTACAATAAGTCCAATGTTGAATATTATTGAATTATTATTCCACTGGCAGATACTTTTGCTTATTTTTGTCTTGATTTTGGTCAATTTAATCTTGTTTTAAGAAAATGTTCTTAAAACAAGATTCAATTGACCAAAATCAGGGAGGAAAAAGCTATTATCTGCCAGTGGTATAAGATAATTCAAGATAATTCTACTCAATATTGGACTTATTGTACCAAATACAAGATATTTTCACTTGATAAGATAAACATTTTCTGCAGTGTAGTTGTAATCAGGGTAAATGTCAAGATTAATTACATGCAATTCTTCTATGAAAGGGAGACATCGAGAGGCTTCGTATCAGACTTTTATCATCACTTACTTACGTCTTCGTATGGAATCCTCCCCCTAGACTCAGTCTGGAGGAGGGATATACCAGACTTGGAAGTAGATTTTGATTGGCAAGAAGTCTGGGCAAACGTTCGACTAGCGTCACGCAACCCGGATCATCAACAGATTAATCTTAATTATATTCATAGGACTTACCTGACTCCTATAAGATTGAACCGAATGGGGCTTAAACAAGACTCTCTATGCTCCTTGTGTCTAAGGGGTGATATCGGTACATTTATACATATGTACTGGGAATGCCCCCCTGTTAAGATATTCTGGGAAGAAGTAACCACGCAATTATCAGAATTTTTATTTCTGACCATACCTGTACTGCCTTCTGTATTGTTGTTGAATGATGTTTCTCAGTTAGCAACCTCTATACAGCTAAAGAGACTAATTTTGTCCGGTCTTACGGCTGCTAAAAAGCTGATAGCATCACGCTGGATTCAACCGGATAAAATGTGCCTGAAGGTATGGGTTCTTACCTATCTCGATGTGATTTATCTAGAGATATCTACAGCAAGAATTTTAGGTGTCAATGAAGCCAGCATTGCAATCTGGTTAGAAGTGGTGGAGTGAATAAAGGTTAGCATATGAATTGTAATCCTTGGTTAGAAACAAAATGATGGATGGATTATCCAAGGGGGGTCCTGGGCGGGGGGGGGGGGGGGGGGGGGGGTGAGAAGAGCGAGCAAGAGCATATGTATGTATTGTATTGTATTGCAAGTATTATGTATATATCTCGTAAACTACATTTATATTGATACAAATACTGGAATGTATAATCCTGTGATTTATTGTGGATATTCACTGTTAATGCTTGTGTGTCTAGTTTTATGTCATGTCAAAAAAATAATAAAACAATTTGTTCACAAAAAAGATTAATGACATGCCTCAACACTTAGAAAATGTACACTATTTGTATTGAACATAGATATTGATGATTTAATAGATAATATAAATAGAAAACATAGACATAGATACATAGAGCATACTAACTGTCTAACATACACAAATCATAACACTACAATTACACCTAAGACGTCTCAGTGGCATAGGCTACATTTAGCCTTAGAGCATTTAATTTTCCTGGGCTTTTGAAAGAAAAGCTCCAGGGCTCTTTGGTAGGGGAATTCACTGGTAGGGGCCCCATTGATGCTGAGATGCATACAAGCGGCCAGATGGTCTCCCTGCAGCCTCAGGTCAGTCTTCACCTGTAACTGTAAATACGGAATCAATCACTAGACAATAAGTGGGGTGAGATTTGTGGCAAGTCAAATAACAAATCTGATTACAAATTACTAGGGCTGACCACAACCAGTCGAATCGTCGACTAATCAATCGAAAGGAGCCGTAGTCGACTGCCAACCTCTTAGTCAAATGCACACAAAAATATTTATATATATATATATATATATATATATATTAGAGCTGGGCCGTTAACGGCGTTAACGTGCTGCGTTATCGCGAGACTAGTATCGCGCGATAATATAATTGACGCCGTTAATCTTTTTCACAACGTTGGGTCTGTATTGTCCTTAAATACTTGCCGTAGTTCCCAGCTGTGGTACCAGGAAGTGATTGCACTACCGGAGCTGTAGTCAGAATAATGTGTTAAACTAAAGTAGTGGTCCGGTAATCATTGTTATACAGGTGAGGTTAAGAAGTCCTCAGGATATAACACAATTCGGCGATGAGGACGTCTGAATCTGCACAATGCAAGAAAAAAGAAGTCCGTTGCAAGCTTTGTTTACATTATTAACGACGCGAGTTAGCATGTTAGCTCACGTTACTCGGGTGGCACTGGGAAACATCTACAAGAGGAGGAAATCCACTTTACACACTAAAGGAAGGATCGACTGGACTATCGTGAGTGTTTACAACAGAAATGGCTTGGGTTATTGGAAATATTGGACCGTTTGATGACAATCTGGAGCAATATGAAATGAAAATGGGAGACCCTGATGTTAGCATGTTAGCTCACGTGACTCGGGCGGCACTTGAAAACATCTACAAGAGGAGGAAATCCACTTTACACACTAAAGGAAGGATCGACTGGACTATCGTGAGTGTTTACAACAGAAATGGCTTGGGTTATTGGAAATATTGGACCGTTTGATGACAATCTGGAGCAATATGAAATGAAAATGAAAATGGGAGACCCTGATGTAAACAAGACAAACGTCTTTCTCTGGTCTGCATCTCCTTAACAATTGTGTGTATTGAGCTGTACTCCGACTGTAGTAGCTGTTCAGTGTTCTCTTGGAGGTGGGCCTGAGACTGTAGTAGCTGTTCAGTGTTCTCTTGGATGTGGACCTGAGGCAGTAGCTGTTCAGTGTTCTCTTGGAGGTGGACCTGAGACTGCAGTAGCTGTTCAGTGTTCTCTTGGATGTGGACCTGAGACTGTAGCTGTTCAGTGTTCTCTTGGATGTGGACCTGAGACTGTAGTAGCTGTTCGGTGTTCTCTTGGATGTGGACCTGAGACTGTAGTAGCTGTTCAGTGTTCTCTTGGATGTGGACCTGAGACTGTAGTAGCTGTTCAGTGTTCTCTTGGAGGTGGACCTGAGACTGTAGTAGCTGTTCATTGTTCTCTTGGAGGTGGACCTGAGACTGTAGTAGCTGTTCAGTGTTCTCTTGGATGTGGACCTGAGACTGTAGTAGCTGTTCAGTGTTCTCTTGGATGTGGACCTGAGGCAGTAGCTGTTCAGTGTTCTCTTGGAGGTGGACCTGAGACTGTAGTAGCTGTTCAGTGTTCTCTTGGATGTGGACCTGAGACTGTAGCTGTTCAGTGTTCTCTTGGAGGTGGACCTGAGACTGTAGTAGCTGTTCGGTGTTCTCTTGGATGTGGACCTGAGACTGTAGTAGCTGTTCAGTGTTCTCTTGGATGTGGACCTGAGACTGTAGTAGCTGTTCAGTGTTCTCTTGGAGGTGGACCTGAGACTGTAGTAGCTGTTCATTGTTCTCTTGGAGGTGGACCTGAGACTGTAGTAGCTGTTCAGTGTTCTCTTGGATGTGGGCCTGAGACTGTAGTAGCTGTTCAGTGTTCTCTTCATTCATGGAACCGTTACACTGAGCTTGCACTGAATTTGTTGAGAAACCTGCTTCTGCATCAGTCTGTGTGTGAGCAACCAGTCAGCAGCATTGTGAATTCAGAGATTCACTAAAAGACACATTGAGAGACAGGTTTGTGTGTGGATTAAGAAATGAAGGTGCACAGAAGAAACTACTGACAGAGAGTGATTTGACACTGGAGAGAGCTGTCAATATCAGTGTAACAATGTTAATGGCATCAAAGGAAGGGCACAGACAATTACGATAAATCTGGTTTTAAAAGAAACACTGGAAATTACAAAAAGAAGAGACCTGTTCATGCTGTTGAACAAGGAGATAGAACAGCTAGTGACTCCTCAGATGAAGAGGAGAGGATAAATCTCCTCCTCCGGTCATTATTTGGGTAGAACACACATTTTGAATGCATTTGGCAGACACTTTTTTTTTTTTAGCCATTTTAATCTAGATTAATCTAGATTAATTCCAGGATTGCAGGTAGATTAATCTAGATTAAAAAATGTAATCTATGCCCAGCTCTAATATATATATATTTTTTTTAAATCACTCTTTCCAAAAGCAAAGAGGCCTATAAGCGTGGCTAACGCTAATGGCGTGCATACCAGCGAGGATAACGGCCTAAGAAAACGGGCACAGAAAGAGGATTTCACCTGTCTAATGAACACACTAGACAAATATCAAGATGTATCCATCTGGTGGATCAATTGCATGCTTTCGCAGAGGACAGGAAGCCTTCAGTCAACTCCTTCAGACATTAAGTACCCCCCACAGCCCAAATGGAATGATAAAAAAATAAAAAAGATATATATATATATTTTATATATACCTTTTATATTCGGGGGGTAGTCTAGTAGTTCATAGCAGTGGCGGTCGTAATTCAGCAGCGGTGCAGCGTATATAAGGGAAACACTGCACTATAGGTCTTGGTCTTGACTTGGTCTCGGTTTAGGTGGTCTTAGCACAAGTTCAGTTCCAGGGGCATGTATGTGTTTTTGGGGGTTGGATTTGTTGTGCAAGGCAGGTTTTTGCTCACCATTAAACAGGGACGTCTGATCTCTTTCCTCAGTTCTACCTCAGGAGAAACTGCCAGGTTCCCAAGGTTGCATGTTGCCTACAGCAAGGCTGTTTGATGTCCGCCCCGGCCCAGACTCAGCTCTGTTCCACAGAGGGAGCAGGTTCACCAGCAAATGATTTGATATTCTCTATCAACCCATCCATCCCTACATCTCCATCAGCTTGGGAAGCCGCCAAAGCACCCCAAAAGTCTGCTTTCATGTAAACCTCCCTAAAATGGGCTTATAATAAACAGCTGGTAGGTATTTATTTTTTTTTTAAAGCAAAAGTTTTTATTGGTGAAGCAAGTTTGTACAATTACAAAGTCAGAATTATTCATTCACCCTTTTTTTTCCTTTTTTTTGTATAATCTACCCCACCCATCCCACCCCCAAACCCACCCCCAAACCCACCCCACGGATCAACAGGTAGGGTTACGTACATAACATACAACCAGAGAAAAGGTTAGATTACAGACAGTAATAACAATTGCTACTTACAATGATACAATTAAATTAAATTAAATACAAAATACAAAAAAAAAAAAAAAAAAAAAAAAATAATAATAATAATAATATAATAAAAAATTAATAATAATAGTAAACAAAAGGAAAATAGTCTGAGTCAGATATGGTACATTAATCAATTATAGAGTATCTACATAGTTATCTGGTGGTATTACATAGTACTGTTGGGCCTGGTTAGATGGGAGGATCACTCCAAGAAGGAAGACACTCAGTCAGGAGGGAGAACAGATAGGCTGTTAAAGTAGGAAATGAACGGCTGCCACTTTTTAAAGAATTTTTCGTTAACTCCTCTAAGTGCGTACTTAATCTTCTCTAGTTTTAGAAACGATACCATATCTTTTAGCCAGGCGGAGAAGGGGGGAGGTGTAGACAGTTTCCAGGCTAGGAGTATTCTCCGTCTGGCCAAGAGTGTGGCAAAAGCCAACATGTCAGTATCGTTTGGCTTAATAGGGAGAGGTTCAGCTGGTACGCCGAAAATGGCCAACAGTGGACAGGGCTGTATTGTGGTATCTAGTACTATCGAGAGCACATTAAATATCGAGGACCATAATGGTCTAAGACCCGGGCAGGACCAAAACATGTGAGAGAGATCAGCTTGTGGGCTATTACAGCGGTCACAATTGGGATTGGAGTCTGGGTAGATTTCAGCTAGTCTTGCTTTGCTGTAGTGTACTCTGTGTACCACCTTTAGTTGTATTAGGCTGAGTCTGGCACAAGTGGAGGAGGAATTCACCCTATCCAGTGCTCCCCCCACCACCCCTCTGTCAGTTCCACCCCCAGCTCCTCCTCCCACCTGGATCTCGTCTTAGCGCTTTTGTCTTTGATCAAGCACATAGTATTTTGATAAATTTCAGATATAAGCCCTTTTTGGTTTGGTGATAGACCCAAGAGTCTCTCCCAATTTGATTGTTGAGGGGGGCTAGGAAATGAGTCAAATTGTGAACGTACAAAATGGCGTATCTGAAGATAACGAAATAAATCGGAGCGTGGAAGACAGCTGGTAGGTATGATGGAAATACCAAGAATGTACAAAGACAGCGTTCATCAATAATAGTTTAGCCTCCACTGTTAATGGTGGGTGGATTCTCACAGGCTTCTTTCGCTGTGGTTTTCTTATGAGCTGAAGTTCATGTTCAGTTATTATCAGGAAACGCAGGTGGGTATAATCTAAAGTCAAAATCATTATGTTTCTTCATCTAAAGAGTGTTTCCCCAAGCCATTCACAGGTCATATAATACAGTATGTGAGATCTCATTCATTCTACTAAGTATATCTTTGCAAGGTGATGTACATATGTATGGATCTACTGTACCCTCTCCTGTCGCTGTCCAACCTGCACTTTGCCGAAAAGACAAGAGGGAGATGAAGAACAAAATTGGCAAAGAAGAACACTTGTTTCAACAACTCTTAAGTGGTCTGCACACGGCGGGCGACCGACGTCGCCTGGCGATGCGATCGCCTGTTGCTCAAAGACAATCGCTTGCCCCTCCACACCAGGGGCGACCGTCGCTCTGTCTACTGGGGTGTGTGGTTATTTGCTTCCCCCCGGGAGATATAGGAGGACGGACCCGTTATGTTGTTGTGAAGCGAGCGTATTTAATAGCAGGTAGCTGTGTTGTGCGTTACGAGGGAGTATTAACCTGTAAAACCCATAATTGAGCTGGAATTAAACCACTATACGAATACAACCTCTCCTCATTCTTCCTGACATTACTGCATGCCTGATCGCTACGATACGTTCATTACCACCGATTGGACAAGTATTGTTATGCAGCTGCTGAAAGAGAATGTTTTTTTCACGGAAGACGCAAACTGCTTTGTTCTCAACCATCATTTTCTTTGGACAATAAACCTTACAAACTACATCAGCTGCAGCCTGGAAATTAAACTCTGTCAACATCCACAACTTCTTTTGTTACCCGAGTATTAAAACACTAGTAGGTGCATCGTGGCGCATTGTTCATTTATTAGTTTTTTTTTTTTGATCCACTTTTTCTCCCATTTTTCTATTTTTCTCCCATCCCAATTTCGTATCATCCAATTCAACCCTCCCCTGTCACGAACGCTGTTTCTTGCCTCCCAAAAGGCGGCTGCAATGTGGACTAAGTCATACATAGCACAAGTCCCCTCCGGTACTTGAGGTAACAGCAGTCGCATCTTTTCACCTGCGCAGCTCGATCTCTCAGTGTCGAGGAGTAACGCGTGGGAGGCTCACGCTGCCCCCGACACTTCCTGATTCTACTGCGCAGGCGCACCAACCGACTTGTAGGAGTCGCTTGTTCACAACGTTCGATCCCCACCCTTCAGTTTTCCCTCCCCGTAATACGGCCAATGTGTATTACTGCGGACGACCAGCTAAACTGAAAACAATGTGGAGAGCTGGATTCGAACACGCGAATCCTAGCGTCTCCACACTGGTGGCGAGTGCCTTGCCCACTACACCACCTAGCCGCCCTGTTCATTTATTAGTTAATAATAAGTTAAGCGGCCACTATAGCTTCTCAAACTAACGTTATTTATTTAAATTGTTCCCGTTAATAATAATGAACATAACGCTGCTGTCGGGACAAAACCTCATAACTCCATTTTTTGAATTTTTTTTTTATTATATAAATCAACTCCGTAGATCATCCTCCATATGTGTGTGTGGGTTTTACAAAGTTTAAACAATGGGAAAGCATTAAACCGATCATCTGTCTAAACCTCCTAACTCTATTCACCCTCAAATCTGTGTTAGTTTTTTTCATCTGCTGAAAAGTTGGGTTTTTGGAGTTATGAGGTTTTGTCCCGACAGCAGCGATAAGTAGCATGGTAATAATACGTAGGTTATTGATCAATGAATGTATTGATACATTAAAGGTGTACAAATGATACACCAGTAGAACTTCTGCACTACTTCTACTGTAGAAGTCATGTTATTTCCTCATTGTCCGTGTGCCGTCGCCTAAAAAAATAGGATTGGGGCGATATTTAGCGAGGCGACAGAAATAGCTTGCCGACCGTCGCTTCAAAATCTCCTGCCGTGTGTGTTCTCTCATTCATAACAATGGAGGCGATACAATTCTGTCGGTCGGCTCGCTAAAAAAATCGGTTGCCTGACTAAAATCGCTCGCCGTGTGGGGACCCATTTAGAAAAAAAAAAAAAAAACACCATAGTGTCAGCTCCTATTGTACCACTGAAACCTTAACACTTTCAGCGCCAGAGGGCACTGTGTACTGTGAGGTTAAAAGGCCAGTGTTCGACTTCCGGTTATGGCGTTGGGGTGATAGGACGGACACACAAGCGACCTTGGGTCTTCTGAAAGGCGCTATATAAAACGAAGTTATTATTATTATTATTATTATTATTATTATTATTATTATTATTATTATTATTATTATTATTATTATTATTATTATTATTATTATTATTATTATTATTATTAATGTTTGCTCCCCGAAACTTTTGATAATTTGAAGCATTTGCACCTCGATTTTTGCTAATATCCTCCACTTTTTAAGGTACACTAAGTACCATAACTTCTTCCCAGTACGAGAATGGCGGGTCGTGGTTGCAAGAACCAAAGCCAACTACTAACTCAACACTTTAGCCCGCACGAGGAGAGGTCTGCTACTAGCAAGACTCCAACACTAGCAGTGTCAGCAGCTAATGCTAACGCGGCGCCGCTAACACTTGAAATGCTGGTCGGTGAGCTTGATAAGCTGCGTAAAAATTTAACAGGTGAACTTACCGCATCCATGAACGCCGCCTTAGCCCCACTTCAAGCCTCTCTTCAACAAATCACCGACACGCCTCACACACCGCCACGATGACTGCAATGGAGATGGCTCTTTCTGCACATTCAGATGATATTACCACATGGGAAGTGATGTGGCCGTGTTGAAGTCCAAACTGGAATCCACTACTCAGATGAATGAAAAGTTGCAACTAGCCATCGAGGATCTGGTGTCACGCTCTAAGCGCCAAAATCTCCGTGTGATTGGCATCCCAGAGGGGATGGAGGGAGAAGACCCCCGGCGCTTCATGGCAGCGCTGTTCATGGAGGTGGCACGAGACGCGCAGCTTGATCCCAGCCTGGAGTTGGACCGCACACACCGCAGTCTGGGCCTGGAACCGCAGCAAAGATCCCGACACTTCATTGTCCGCTTCCATAAATATACCCAAAAGGAACGGGTGCTTTTGTGGGCTAAGAAGAACCGAGACGTCGTATACAAAGGACATTCTATCAGGATCTTTGAAGATTTCAGCGCCACACTCGCCAAGAAACGGGCCACCTTTAACAAAGTGAAATCCCAGCTCTACAAAGATGGGATATCCAGCCCGCCTCCGGGTTACCGTTAACGGACTGACTCGCATGTTCGACACCGCGTTTTTACGCGGATATTAGCAGTAAGTGACCAATCAGGACTGCCCACATATCCCATTCGAATAATTATTTATAGTTTGTCTGTTTGCCTTTTTGCCTAATTACTCATTAGGCTATAAGTTATAACTTGTCTTTGAGAACACTACAGGCTTTGTTTATGGGATGTGTGATGTGCAAGGACTTACATATCAAAAGTGTATGTTACAATATAGTATATTTCATGGGGTGACAAACGTCCTAACTACAGTAACTGGTTGTGCTGATTAAAACGGGACATCACGTGTCAAGTTCAGGGGGATACGGGGGGAGGGAGGGTTTGTTTGTTATTGTGTTAAACCCAGACGGTTTGATATAAAGGGGCATTACGTGTCTAGCTCAGGGGGACACGGGGGTAGGGAGGGTTTCTGTTTTTTGTTTTCTATGTCACACTCAGACAGGTTTGTGAAATTGTTTTTAATTTCTCACCTTTATATAACTACCAGCCGCTCTATTTTTTGCTACATATATCTGTGCTTATTAGCATAATTGTTTTTCTTTTCTTGCTTATATATGGCAGCAACTCAGAATAATTTCCCATTTCGATTGACTTCCATGACTGCTGACCCTTTTGGTAGGTATATTTTAGTTTCAGGCACCATTAATTCATTCCCCTTGACTTTACTTAACATCTATGGTCCAAATACTGATGACCCAAAACATTTTAAGACCGTTTTCAACCTGCTCCCCGACACTAGTAACTCAAATGTAATAATTGGCGGTGACCTGAACTGTTATCTGATTCTAGACCCATACAAGGACAGACTATCTACACGCCCACCTCCAGATATCTCATCAGTTCGGGTTATGAACAACCTGATTAAATCCAGGAACCTAGTAGATATTTGGAGGGTTCAGCACCCGACTGACAACGATTACTCATTCTACTTTCATCCACATAAGTCCTATAGTAGAATAGACAATTTTTTATTAGACTCCCAATTAATCGTCCATGTCACCAACACAAAATACAACAACATATTGATTTCTGACCACAGCCCCCTGTCAATGTCCCTAAATCTCTCCATCCCCAAGCAAACTTACTCTTGGCGTCTCAACCCCTCCTTACTTGCTGAAGGGAAATTTGTAGAGTATATCACCACCAAATTAACATCAAGTTCAAGTTTCTCAAGTTTCTTTATTAGTTGTCATACAGAAGTACAGAATACTTTTATACAAAATGCTTCTTTCTGTTACGCTCCAGAGACTGTGCTGGACAAAAATAGATAAGTATAAAATAAGTATAGCAAGTATAAAATAGAAGTCAAGTACGTAGACACAAGTGTTCAGTATGTACATATATACAATGTTCAATGCAGAGTAGAAGTAACTGAGTTACCATACAATATACTATACAATATAATAATATACATTATTACATGGCGTTTTAACATTCGCCAAAATGCTTGATTGTGATTGGTCAATAGCGCTCGGTTGCCCCTGACAGCGGTCAGTTATTTCTCGATAACGGACCGCTGCTATGGGCAACGCACAATAATGACCGCTGATACGGGTAACACAGCGCTATTGACCAATCACAATCAAGCATTTTGGCGAATGTTAAAACGCCATGTAATAATGTATTAATACATCCTACCCAAAAGATTAACACTCTAAACATCGAGGGAGATTCAAACAAGCAAACATAAATCATCTCTTCTCCTTGAAAAGACCACTGAGGCCTCAATTATTCTTCGCTTTCATCCCTGTCAGTTATCCCTGTTTAAACCTCCTGAGGTCTTTACGGCTACCTCGTTTTGACTGTTTTCTTCTTGTTGTATTTTGTGCTAACCACAGCCTCTTCTTTGTTGTATGCAGTTTTTGGTACTGCTCCGATTTTCCACAGAAGGAAACGATTTTCCCTCTGTCCTTTTTTGCATTTTGGATTGTTATTTACAAACACACAATGGATTGGAAGGTCTCATTTTCGCACAGATACATTTTTACTGTTCTGTATTTGACAACACTCTTTTTCCAAATTCGTTATCTATATATTCCACAGCTTCAATTGTTAATATTCAATCAAATCACCTTTGTCTCATTCATTTTTGTGCTGTACTATCTTACTAGATCAAATATCTCAAGTTCAACACAATCACCACTCCACCCTTGAAAGTGGAATAACCATTTATTACACTATCAATACCTTGTTTCCAGACAGCCTCCTCGGTCCGGACAGCCAGCTCTAGACGAGGCCAACCACCAACAGAACCTATGTGCATGGCAACAAACCACAGTCCCTTTAAACACACATCCCACACACTCTGCCAGACTTCAACAAGCCGGTGCAGAGTCTCCCATAAGCCAATTATCAATTTCACATGTCTGCACCCTACTCGAAAACTATTTGGCCAATGGCGACCAAAATCTACAGAGCTTACCTATAAACAGAGAAACACGTTCGCCCAACACTTACCAAACCCAAAAACGTGACACAACTCCCCAGACACTACCCCTGGACTCTCAATGAGCGGAAAACTAAATTATGAACCAGCTCCCGTCCACCCTTAGTTTCCAGCCCATTATATTAGACATTCCTACCAGTCCCGCTGTGTCACCACCACCTGCTATCCCTGACCGGCGAGAGATCCCTCCCAGCCAGTCAGTTCCTAAAAAAAAATAGAGTGTCAAACAAAAACAAAGAAAATTGCAAACAAACATAAACAAAAATTTGTGAGTGCCTACATGCAACACACCCATCAACAAAATTAAACTATCAGCTAGAGGCATAAATACCCCCGCATAATCACTAAGAAATAAAAATTAAAAATTAAAAAGAAATGAAGTAAAGAATTTTTTTTTTTTTTTTTTTAAGTCTCCTTGACCACCCTTGGATCAAGTATGTATAATCACTACTACAATAGTCCTTTGTTATTAACTCTGTTTAATATTATGTCTAATATCAACTGTTTAACCCTTCTCTGACACCGTCTGGTTCAGAGTTCACATGACCACAAGAGCCATTGCGGTGACCATTTTTCTCTCTCTCTCCAATCTGTGCAGCCGGGCCAGGCTGTACAGGTGGGAGATACCAAAAATCGTCCACCATACCCTTCTCCCTTACGTTTTCCTCACTGCCACAGCAAGAGTTGATCAGACACACTGTAGCAAAAAGGAAAACCCATGATTGGTCTATTAATTAACTGTTAGTACGATTGGCTCATGCATCTGTCAGTCATTTCATCTCCCCCTGTTAGTTGCACATCCATCTTAGTCGCTTCCACTCATAATCTAATGTACCAACGCTTCTATATATTTTTTATTCTATTTTTATTCCAATCAGTCCTTTTTCCCATTTTAACTTATTAATAACTCTATTTTCCCGAGCACTATTAGCTTCGCTTGTGCATTCCTGCCTCGTTCTTATTCAACCTATGGCCTTTGCAGACACACCCTCTTTACACCCCTTCTGAAAATGTCCCAACTTTCCACATGTCCAGCAACTCTGTTTTCTGATGGACGCTTGCTTTCTATTGGACTCTTGCTGAGCCCGCCACCCTTTGCCACATGATCGAGCGAGATGGCCGATTTCTCCACATTGCCAGCACTCAGTTGATGCCGGCCATCCAAGCGGTCCCCCTCTTTGTCGTCCATTCCCTCCTTGGGGCTGCCAGTCCTGTTGTCTGGATGAGAGAGGGACATACCTGTTCTTCCCAGCCGCCGCACCTTGGGCCTTTTGTTGTTGGGAGGGGCCTGGAAACTCACCCCCCCTGCGGCTGTCATCATTCCCTCGCTGCTCCGCTCCCTGTTCAGGTAACAGGGCAAGTGACTTCTCTTGTTCACTGAGTCCTTGTTCTGCAGTACGAAACATGATTTCCAAAATTACATCACTCATGATCACAGTCTGTTTCGCCAGCTCTTGTTCTAGCACCTCCCTCTCGCGTGTGACTTGGTCAACCGCCAGCTGCTTCTCCACCAGTTTTCTACGGACTGTCTCATGTCTTTCGGACGCTTCCGTGAATGCTCTCTGTCTTTCTGGAGAGAGGTACGTCATCCTCTCTACCTCCTCCACCCTGGCCCTCGCTGGCTGGCTCCTCGTCACCGGCCCACACCTCTCATCCCGGCTTTGGTCTCGAGGGACGACTGGACATGGGAAACGGGTGGGCTGTAGAAACTGTTCATGTATAGTTCCATACCTGCTGTCGGTCTCTGTACCAGCCGTACGGCCAGAATAGACTTCGTGGGACTGCTGTAACAACGCCGCTCTTCTCAGTCTCTTTCTCTGTCCCTTGGTTAAACTGCAGTCGCCTGCAATGGACACCCCAGTGTGGCTCGGTTCTGGTTGGAGTAAAACCGTTGTCTCTGGTTCTCTCTCCTGTAAGACCTCCTGTATTGGAATCAAAGTCATTATTTCCAGTCCCTCTGTTATACTGGTCACCTGAGGAAATTCCATCACATCCCACTCAATCAGATTAACTTCAGATATCAATCTTTCTAAGGGAGTGTCTGCAAAGGTTGTCAGCCTATTGCTATTGTCGGCATTACTTCTTTTCATCGCTCTTCGTGCTCTCTTTTTCTGTTTTTTATTTTTGTTTCTCAATCTATAACAGCCTCCTTTTTTATACTTAAATACAAGGTTTTGTAAAGGCCTGAATCTCTTTGGCCATGGCTTCTTCACTTCTATTGTGATATTTCCAGTCATTGACATAGACAGATTGTCTACTTTTGCTATTGTTTTTGCTTCTAAACCTTCAGTTGTTTCTATCAATGTTCCACTAAGGTGAACTTCCTGTGTACCCGACATTCTCACCACTTCCAAACACACCTGCAATCACCGTTTGGAAGAACAAGTTTCTCTGTGTCCAAACCTATTTTTCGCTACTTGAGTTAAAATTCACCCACACTATCAGATTTATACCGGTGCAGACAGGGATCGACAATTTTCTTATCATTCATACTATACCAAGGCTCATATAGCCATTTCCCCAATTGGTATTGAAATCGTCAGAGCCCCAGTCCTCGCCGAGCCTGTGCAAAAAGAAAGCAAAAACATAACACTTAATACAGTGGCATTTCCCTTGTCATTTCCTCAATATTTATGCATTGGAAATGTCGGGAATTCCTATACTAATTATTCTAGAGAGATTCGGGGTGATCTACTTGAATATAACGATACGGCTTTACTTGTTTTTGTCCGTTTGTCCAACCGGAAACTGGAGGTTCCAATCCTTTGTGTGTTCCTTTCACCTTTGGTTCTCTGGGGAACATAATCATTAAGTTCCACACAACCTATCAATTCTAACAAATGGTAAACTTGGTTAGCCATCTGTTCCAATTTCTTTTTGCCTTGTTGAAATTGTCATAATTTATACTTTAAATGACTGCTCCGCGTATTAACTATGTATAAATGTAATATTAACTTCCCTACTTGCTTTCTACTATGAAAATCAAAAACTATACTTCTTCCTACATTTCTCACCACATTTACATCTCACGCCTTCATCACATTCTTCATACAACACCATTCTACATTATTTTTCCACACATACCCCCTCACACCACCAAAAAAACCTTTTGGTGGCGTCACTGCTTCCAACCACTATCACGGGAAAAAAATAATCTTTAGCAACTTAGGTCACTAAACCCCTGACCGTTACATAGCCCAGTTGTCCACGTTATTAAATTCATGAACCCCAGTACTATACCCACCGCAACATTTCCCATGATCCCTGAATCCACAGAGACCCGTCATTTCACAGCCCAAAGCACCTTCCCTCAGTTTCGAACCTGAACGAAAACACCCCAAGCCCCCTTCCAAGGAATATCACAACCCGTCCAACCATCACCTGTACCGGCACCTATTTCACATACATAACAGCTACGTAGTTTAAAACAACCACCCAACCAATAACACACAACAAGACGCAAAGCCAACCCCGCCTCCAAGGACCCCAACCGAAGGGGGAAACTAGGGAACTGGCACCTTCCCTAAAAATGAAAAACAAAAAACACGCCACAACCGTCTCTAACCAAAACCAACCTAATGTAAAACTCATCTCCCTCATAACAAATGCTCAAACTCCTTGCCCCCAGCCCAAACACACACGCCACACTCAAGAGGGCCAGTCTGGGGGTTGGAGGGACCCCAACTAGAAACGGTCCGTAACGTACCCACAATCCATTCGAAGGCAAGGCATCGAGGGGGGGCGCACGTGGAGAAATGAAGGGAGGGAGAGAAGGAGAGACACAGGGAGAAATACAAGGAGAGACAGAGGGGGGGAGAGACATACATACGGAAGAGGAGTTCCCAAACGACCATGAATATCAACTTATCCTTCCGTAAAGTAAACACCATTTTAATACAACCACTGCCTCAAGCCCACCATAAGGGCAACCTAACTCGAATACTCTAACTAACTGCATGTCATGTATGTCCCGATGAACCGAAAATGGGGGACCCTGATGTAAACAAGACGAAAGTCTTTCTCTGGTCTGCATCCCCTTAACAATCGTGTGTAATGAGCCGTACTGTATTGCACCCATTCTGATAAAGTCTTCAATCAACCAATCAATCAACAGAGTCCATCTGGGAGCGAGGGATAGACAGAGGGAAGGGGAGATACCGGGAGGGAGGGAGGGAGGGAGAGCGGGAGGAAGACAGGGAGGGAGAAAGGGAGGACAGATGAAGGGAGGGGGGGCACAGACAGATGAAGGGAGGGGGGAGCTATGACGGGAGGGGGGGCACAGACAGATGAAGGGAGGGGGGGAGCCATGACGGGAGGGGGGGCACAGAGAGGGAAGGAGGGGGGATGCTATGAAGGGAGATTTATTTATTTTCCTTCTATATTCAGAATCAACCAGCAGACTTCACCGTATAGCCTGGTCCAGGTAACCCACAGCTTAATACAACTAATGGTCTTTGCATGGAGTTCCTAAAAGCCACCACTATACCCCAAGGGACGGAGAGAGGGAGAAGGGAATGGGGGAGGGAGGGATGCAGGGAGAGAGGGAGGGAGGGAGGGAGAGGGGGAGAGAGGGAAAGAAAAAGAGAGACGGCGAGACGAAGGGAGGAGGGGGGGACGGGGGAGGGAGAAGGCAGGCCGAAACCCCACCTGTTCAAAAAGGCCTTCGACTGTCAGCCTCCTATTTTAACTTTATCGCCCTCGTTTTTTAAATCCTCCGTTTATTCTATGTTTCTAATTAACCATGTTCTATTTCTTCCCTATAACTGTTTTAAACCTGTAGCGTAGCACTCTGGGATCCCATCGAACAAAAAGCGCATCACAAATCCAATCCATTATCATCACTATCATGTGTGGCTGCCGTCCTGGCGGACATCTGTGCTCTACTGAGTGCACCCTTCTAGTCCAGCGAGAGCGCTGACGCTCCGTATCTGAGCAGGGTTGCCGTCTGTCAACACAAGTTGGAACCCTGGAGGAAGCGATATAAGGAAACAAATTGCCAATAACTGTGAAGTTATCTTCGAACCCGTATCAGGAAATAAGCCTCCACACATCTGGTTAAATTAAATGCGAAACAAGACCTCATGTGCGTCTCATGTTACAAACTTGTCCTCGTGAGCAGAGCGCATCACAACTACATCTAAAGGTGCATTGTTTGCAAACACTAGAACGGACACGTGACTCATACGCACACAGGAACGGGAGAGAGGGAGGGAGGGAGAAAGGGAGGGAGAGAGGGTGGCAGGGAGGGAGGGAGGGAGGGAGAGAGGGAGGGAAAGAGAGGAGAGGGAGGGAGGGAGGGAGGGAGAGAGAGGAGAGGGAGGGAGGGAGGGAGGGAGGGAGGGAGGGAGGGAGGGAGGGAGGGAGGGAGGGAGGGAGGGAGGGAGGGAGGGAGGGAAAAGAGTACTATATCTGCATGGGGGGGCACACACTATGGTATAGAGGGAGATGATATCTCATCTCTACAGTGCGGCGGGGGGGGGGGGCACACACCATAGAAGCTATGAAGGGAGAGACTATGAAAGAAAGGAAGTATTCCAGGGAAGGAGCTGTACCATAGGGAGCTCACACCATATAATAAACGGAAGGATGGAACGGAATGTGGTGCCCACTATGATAGTGCAGGATGGATGGAAGGGGGGAGGGGAAGGGGGCACACACTATGATAATGCAAGATGGCACCCATCATAATAGTGCAGGATGGCACCCATTATAACAGTGCAGGAGGGGGCACACCCTATAGGGAAGGCTACAGTGGGGAGGGGGGGGGGCCCTGATGAAACTTCTAGTATCCTCTCATATACTGTACCATTTTAGCCATAAAAGGGGAAAAAAGGAGGGAGGGAGTGGAAATGGGAGGGAGGGATGGAGGAAGAAAGGGAGGTGAGGGAGGGAGAGAGAGAGAGGAGAGGAGAGGGAGGGAGGGAGAGAGAGGGAGGGAGAGAGAGAGAGAGAGAGAGGGAGGGAGGGAGGGAGGGAGAGAGAGAGAGAGAGAGAGAGAGAGGGAGGGAGGGAGGGGGGCAACCTAGGGAGAGAGGGCCAAGCAACAGCAGAGGTGTATCCATTCCAAAGACAACCCCGCCCCCTGCTGTCTCTATCCGCACATCAACCCCATTGCCCCACAGTACTCCCCAATGTCCTGCAGAAGGCGCCCTCACCCTCCTAATAACAAGTGCGTCATCACGCAGCCACACAACATGAACCCCAATTCCCAGAATTCCCTGTACCGAATCGTAGTCCGCCAGTAAGGATGGCTTCCCGCGAGACGTCGCCACAGGCTTACGTCACGTTTACACACACCCCGCTGTCAGCCAAAATAGCATCACGCGATATTCCCCGAGACTCCCAGCATGCAACATTGTTAGCACAGGTAGCTTTAGCATGTTAGCATAGTTAGCTTAGCATTTTTAGCATAGTTAGCTGTCCACTGCTAACACCATTAGCTTAATACTGTTAGCCCAATTAGCTTAGCTCAATGTTGCTATCGCTCGATTAGCCTAGCACGGCTAGTTAGCTTAGCCTAGCCCCTTACAATAGCGTTTCCTACACGGCCCACTATCCTGTTGATTTGAGCGGCACAACACATCGCGACGTTTTGCACAACCCAGTCATACTCTATAACATAATTTTTACTTTATTAAGCATTCGTTTATAAATCCTACAGTAACATTCTCTAGTTTGTCCGGCCCCGGCCGGCTCCGTATTTTAAATCTAACGCTCCCGATCCAGCCCCGTATTTCAAATCTAACCCCCTCTAGGCCCCCACCAAGCAGACGCTCCTAGTGACGTCATCAGTGGTGGCCGCGATCTGCCATTAATTCCTTGAAGCAGAAGAAGAACCCTGCTTTCTTTGATCTTTACCACATTAAACCACGACCTTATTACCACTGATAAAAAAATTTCAAAGAACGTCACACATCCTTTTGGTACCATCTCACTCGCCATTCACTCAATTCATTCGATATCGCAACGCAGCGTCCATACGGTATGCACGTCGTTCTCGCGGACAGTGTTATGGTGTCCCCGCGGCCGTCCCCGTCCCTAGAGTCATCATAACCTCTAGCAGACTCATTTACACACATTCTCTCTCATCCGCACAGTTACACTCATACTTCCATTCAGCAACATAATCATTCTTAGCACTGGTCAACCTTGTACATCATGTAGCATCATTTGGTAGCCTCTCAGCCACCATGGATGAAGCTATAAGTTCCGTCATCTCAACACATCAGTCGTACTAAACATTATTAGCCCCAAGCATTCCCCGTTTGCTTGCAACTTAGCTTAGCATGTATTAGCCCTGCTTTGTATAGCAGTAGCTTCCCGGGCATAAAACGGCTTTATTCCGTATACTGCAGCAGTATAGTAATCCGCGACGTTTAGCGTTATGATGACGTTTGAACATAGCTATGATACCATGCATGTGTCATCCTATTCCATCTAAACAACATATATACATTGTTACATACCAAAGTCCTTATATAATGCCTCATCGCTTCTAAGTGCAGTTTTTTTGTTCGAACATAAGCGCAGATCTTTATAACCCCCCAGTGCACAAGTGCTAAATTTTCCGAGGTTTAAGAGGACTACCTTACGCGCTCCAGATCTCTTGTTCCGTAAGAATTAAACGGATTCGTACGACGTCGATTTGTCTTTAGCACGTCGATTTGTCTCCCCTTCATTTCATTAGTGCCGATACGGCTGTGCGCTCAATCGTTTAACTCGATCGCGCCAATCCCCTTCATTTCATTAGTGCCGATACGGCTGTGCGCTCAATCGTTTAACTCGATCGCGCCAATCCCCTTAATTTCCTTAGTGCCGATACGGCTGTGCGCTCAATCGTTTAACTCGATCGCGCCAATCCCCTTAATTTCATTAGTGCCGATACGGCTGTGCGCTCAATCGTTTAACTCGATCGCGCCAATCCCCTTCATTTCATTAGTGCCGATACGGCTGTGCGCTCAATCGTTTAACTCGATCGCGCCAATGCAACCATTCCCTACCCCTGTTCGAAATCTGCCCAAACAAACCCCGACAATACAGACACATCTTCAACTCACCGTTTGACCTCTGCTGGTTGTTGTTGCTCGAGGATGGTGTAGTCAGGCGTCGTTGCTCTGCTCTGAGAGTTTTTGAAGTTCTGTTGTGTCCTTGTCCTGGGTTCCGTCCGGATGTACAGACCGGCAGTCACGGCGCCAGATTAATGTATCTTCTCAATGATTCTATGTTATATCTATATGCTCGTTCTCTAATGTATAGTGGAATAGCTTACTCTGCTCATTGTATTTCCCGTTAAAGTAACAGTTCATTCAAATGTGGTCCTTTGGAAATCACGTGGAGGCAGAGACAGCGCTGCGGGTGAAAACGGTCTGACCGTTGCTTTATTGGAATATCCAACAGCTTAATCAATCAGGTTTACAGCATCAATTATTCTATTTCTAATCAGCTCGTCTCGAAGGTTTCTTCTTGGCTCTGTTCTCGAACTCTGGTGGGGTGGATTCTCCATCTCTGCTTCTCCGTTCTCTCTGCGTGTCGGTGTCTCCGTGTCTCTCTCTCCCCTCCATCATTCAACCTGTAGGTTTTATAGAGAAGAGAGAATCCCCCCCCACCCTTGCCCCATCCAGTGCCGTCACCCCAGAGAGCCTGCTTTTCTATTGGCTAGAAGGTCTCCCCTCTAAGTGAGTCATTTGGGTCTTGCGAAACAGCGTTACAAGGTGACCTTACAGAGGGGACAGGAACTAGTCTTCTCTTAGAATGATCTACCCAAGTGTCCCTGAATGCGACCCTCATATCGATTGAAATAATGGGCTGTTTGGACTGCTTAGCTAAAGTAAACAGAACTCTGGTGCTGGCCTTCAGGCCTGACTTAAAGTTAAGTATTGGGCCCTCCATCCCACTTTGTTGTGGGGAAAGAGGTTTCCTCCTGTGGTCTCAGTACATCTGTATGAAACGATCACCCTTCCTTTGAACTGTGGGGCTGTGTAGTCATAAAATCTCTTCTAAACCTTACACAAACACGTTTTTCTGCTGGTCTCAGCTTATTTGAAGGCTATCCACATTTGTCCTTCCCTGACCTGTATTCAGTGTTTCCCCTCCGTACATCTCAAGGTAGCTTTTGGCCATCTGTCACCATTTAGACTGAGGCCAGTTAACAGCCTTCTTGTTGACTCAAATGTATGGTTAACCTAACAGGTGATTTGGCATGGCTGTGAGTCTCTATTTTTCTAAGAGAAAAGAACCTAGTTCTTTGCTATTTCATATATGTGCATAATTTCTATTGTTTAATTTACAGGTTTTATTTAGATAAATATACGACACAAGCATTTTGGTCGCAGACAGTCACGAAAGCTAAGCTCAGCATATGCACAGCTGCACTCATCAGGTAATCAGACCACACACCTGCCGGCTGCCGGCGATGACAGAGGAGCCACAGAACAACTGCATCTGCATTTGATCTCGTCTTGTCGATGGTGTAAAATGAAGTAAGTTAGTCATGTAATAAGAGGGATAATGTATAGCTATACTTGGTCATTGTCGCAAAATAATTGACCTTCACTGCGTTTAGAACACCTCGGCGCGGCGCCGCGGTGTTCGAAACTCCGTGTCGGTCAATTATTTTGCGACAATGACCTCGTAGCTATACATTATCCCTTACATATACTATACAGTGCAAAGCAGAAATGGGATGAGGTACAATTTAGGTACAATTTACAGTAAGGTGTAATGAGGTATGGGTTGTAGTGAAAATTCTTTACCAATAAATATAAAGTGTGTTTAGGTGTTCTAAAGTGGGTAAAGTGGGTGCTGCAGTGAGTTGTTTGTTTAAAGTGAGTGTGTGCGTGTGGATGTGTGTGCTGTGAGTGCATTTGATGGTTGTTACATAGTGTTATTGTTCATTGATCTTTTATGGAATTGTCAGACTCCACACTATGGGAAACATCAAAGGTTGTAATTTGTGGGAATGTAATCTCGTATGAATCCACTGCCAAGAGGGAGAGAGAGAGGCGACTGATTGAGATTAACAATGCTCTTCCTGCCCTCGAGACGGCATATCAGGCCTCAAAATCCCCTGAAGATTATAATAAAATATTGAAGCTAAAATATGAATATAACTGTATACTGGGTGGTCAAATAAACACTCTCCTTTTAAAACTAAGAAAAAAGCTATTTGAAATGGGAGATAAGCCTGCGCGTCTCCTTGCGCGACAGCTCAAGGGTGCTCAGGCCTCTAGGTCAATCCTCTCCATCAAGTCTAAGAGTGGTGCCCTGCTGACTAACCCCAGGGAGATAAATGACAGTTTTAAGGAGTTTTACAGTGAACTTTATTCATCTAAATGTGATGCCACTCAATCTGATTTGAACGACTTCTTTGACTCTCTTGAAACACCCAAACTTAGTGATGATGCTAGAAAGGATTTAGACTGTGATTTCACATTGGGAGAAATAACTTCAGCCATTAAATCATTCTCATCAGGTAAAGCAGCTGGGCCAGATGGATACAGTGCTGAATTTTACAAGAAATTCTGTGACATTCTCGCACCACTCCTCCTCAGAATGATATCCAGTTATATTATCGTATAGCTTACGCTCTGCTCATAGTGGAACCTTATCCCTTTCAATCTGATTCTGGAGCCGGACGAGAGTTCTCTTGCCTCGTCTCCATTTCCGATGGAGACTGAGGATCATATGGAGGGGGCGAGAGCTCTCTTGTTCGATGCCCCAGTGGAGACGTATCATTCTCCCCCTCAGGGTGTGGCAGGGAGTGTTGCGTCTCCTTGGGGTCCCTTGTTTTCCGGTGTTGGGTTAGAACCTCCGACCCTGAGATAAGATGCCCAGCTATCTGCCGCGTTGGATGGTGGCGCCCGACATGGCAGCCTCCCGTACGCGAGGGACGCGAGTGACGTGGAGGGAGGTACGCAAGGGGAGTTGCTTGCCTTGTTCCCCGAGCTCATGGCGACCGCCGCAGCCGCTAATGGCGTGGCGTTGCCGCAGCCTCTGCCTGCACCTGTTCCTGATGACATGATAGGTCATCTCTGGCAACGTCGTCCTGTGCGAGAGACGGGCGTTGTCTGCCCATTCTTCCAATCAATGGAGGCCTACGTGAAACAGGGACAGGTAATCTCCTGCATCACTGGCCTTACCCCCGCCTACGTGCCAGTCACGCGGGTGGTGGGTTTGGTCCAGGGGCTAAAGGACAGGGTGCCTCGGCTTGATAGCCCGATGGCATCCATACTTTGTCCCGAAATGGTGTGGGAGCCGTTGCGTAAGCCGGTTCCCCAAGGGAAATTGGCTAGGCAGATGGCTAATTGGAGTGACATCGCCGCGACTCAGAGCCTAGCTGCGACTTCCAACATCGCGCAGCTAGCGCGCTACATGTCGGGGATGATGGCGGGCGGGTCGGTATTGGATGACCATCAGCAATATCTTCACGCCCAGGCGGCTGGAGCCATCCTGCACCTTACCCAGCTGCAGGCGATAGCTGCCGGGAAGGAGCGCGCCCTGGTAGGGCGGGCCATACTTTATTTTTTTTGGAAAATCAATCGAGTGGGGTGTCTAAAATATGTGTTTTTTGTGGGGAATTCAAATATGGGATTCTTTTTCGGATCGGATAAATCTAACCTACATCGTTTTGGATTTCAATATGGCCAATTTTACCATTTTTCACCCCTTGGCCATACATGGATGCCAACATGAATCTGAAGGAAATCCTAACATGCAAGGTGTCTAAATGATGTGTTTCTTAATGGGGAATTCAAATATGATTTAATTTTTGGGATAGTATAACTCTAACCTGCATAATTTTGGATTTCAAAATGGCTGATTTGACCATTTGAACCCATTGGTCATACACAGGTGCCAGAATGAATCTGAAATAAATCCTAACATGCAAGGTGTCTAAATGATGTGTTTTTTAATGGGCGCTCGCCACTAACGCAGGAGATGCTGGTATCGAGCCCAGCTCTCGGCGTTGCTACCGGCTTGGTCGGCCGTCATACTAACACTCCTACAGGTCGGTTGGGTGACGCCGGTGCCGCGGAAACAGGAAGTATCGGGGGCAGCGTGAGCCTCCCACACGTTACTCCTCACCACTGAGAGTTCGAGCTGCTGCTGTGAAAAGATGCGACAGGCTGCCTCCTCGTGTACCGGAGGGGACACGTGATGCAAGGCTTCTATCCTCACTACAGCCGACCAGTGGGAGGCATAGTCTAGCAACGTTCAAGACAGGGGAGGGAAGAATTGGAAATACGAAATTGGGATGGGAGAACATTTGAAAATGGGGAGAAAAAGTGGATAAAAAAATAATATGGTTTCTCTCCCCAGATTCCTATACCTTTGTCAAAATCTTCCCATCTTTCTCACAAGGTCTTTTTTCAAAGAACTGGACTCTAATATACAGTAATCTGGAATTATAAGAATCACAGAATCTCAAAAATGCACTTGAAACAACCTAAATCTGAGGGAGGGCTGGCCTTGCCAGTATTTAGGCACTACTACTGGGCTGCCATTGTAAGGGCTCTGATGTACTGCCACGGGACAACAGGTGAATTGACTGCTGGGGCCCCCTTGTGCCTGAGAATGGAGGCTAACTCCCTTGTTAACTCATCCTTGTTAGGGCAGAGGTGGTGGAGCCCAATAGCAGAACACAGGAGAAGATAGAATGGAATGTTTTAGGTTGGATTTAATAGTAGGCACCAAGCAGACAGGTATGATAACAGGAATGTGCTATAGAAGTGAGCAGGTGCACTCCTCGATGCAGAATCAGATTGTCCTCAGCTGCTTTCTGAACCACTACCCTTGCACTGGTCAGATTGGCTGTGGGGGAGAATGTTTCACCATAGTATATCCCCTCCCTCTGACTGAAACCCTTAGCTACAAACCTAGCTTTGTACTTATCGTGGCCTTCAATTCCCTCCTTGATTGAATAAACCCATTTTCCTCCCACTGTCTGTCTGCCCTCTGGTAACTTGGTTAGAGTGAAGGTGTGGTTGTCCTCTAGGGACCTCATCTCCTCGTCCATCGCCTCTTTAAAGGTCTGAGGGACCCCACTAACTACCCTGTAACTACCCTGTAGCAGTGATGGGTGTACTGTCCTCCTCGTCACTCCCTTTCCGAGCATAGTCTGTCAGATACTTTGGGGGTATGTGTTCCCTCGAGGGGTACCTCCCACTGCTTGGGGCACTCAACGTCACCCTCGGGTGCTCCTTGTCACCGCCCTCTGGTGGTGGCTGACTGTCTGCCTGCACGACCGTGCCAAGTACACTGGGCTGATGTGTCTCTGTTTCTACACACCTTACTCTGGAGTCCAGCTCTGGCTCCTCTGTCTGTGTCTCGCCCTCACATGTTGTCTTTGTGACAAACTTGACTAGCCTGTGTTTCTGCACTACCCTTTACCGGGATAATAAACCAGGAAAGCGGGGCTTCCCTTGTCGTGTCCTACAAAGAGTCCTTTTACACATCTGGACTCGAGCTTTCCTCTGTCCTGCAGGTACGCATAACACACTGATCCAAATCGGTGCAATCTGGCTAGATTACACTTCTTTCCTGTCAGTGCTGTATACAGGGTTTTGCCTGTGTGCTTATTGAAGCACCTGTTTCTGGTGTAAGCGGCTTCTTGCACCGCATAGTGCCATAGGCTCTTAGGTAAGTTACTACCTACTAGCTTACACCTAGCCATCTCGAAAAGAGTGTGCCATTCTCTCTCTGCCACTCCGTTTTGGTGTGGGGAATATGGACATGACGTCTCGTGTCTTATCCTGCTCTTCCTCAACAGTGATTGAAACTCTCTGTTTGTGAATTCAGTCCCGTTGTCGGACCTCAAACATCTTACTGTACCATAAGGGGCTATGTCCGCCAGGAATTTTTCTGTGGCCTGGAGTGTGTCACTCTTTGCTTTAAGAAAGTAAACAAACACTGCCCCTGTGCACACGTCTGTAAAAGACTGTACATATCTAAAGCCTCCTATGGACTCGTTCCTAACTGGACCGGCAAGATCTGTGTTAAGGTACTTTTACTTTTTCTGTGGGATTCCTGTTTCTCGATTGAGCAAACTTCCCCTTTATGCACACGACACATTCTTTATCAGGTCTACGCTTTTCGCCTTCAATGTGCATGCCCTCTGTCACTGCTTGCAGTTTCAGTAAATCCTCGTAATTACAATGAACCATAATCTCATGCCATGTCTGAATATCGTGGCTGACGGTTACTTTACACATATAATTGTCATTACACTCTGTTTTCAGGTAATACATTCTCTGATACACCTCTATGTCAAATCGCATACCATTGGGTTCTACAAGAAAATGTTTACCTTCCATGAAGAACACTCTGGCACCGTTCGCAGTAGCAGCTATTACAGAGAATAGTCCTTGTGGGGACGATGGCACATAGAGAGCGTTCTTTAACGTCACTGTACGCCGGCGCCCCCCGCTGTCCGTGAGGCATACCTGTGCGTCCCCTCTCTCTTTCGCCAACCCGTAGGTGCACTTTCCGTCTGCCAGCTCCATGCTGTGTCTCCCCGGGCGGAAAGTTCTGTCAAAGTTCTTGAACAGACTCCTGTCGTTGATGACGTGGGACGACGCACCTGTGTCCACGATCAGTCCCTTCCTTTGGGCCTGTTGCAGCTGCGTTGGCCTGATGACGTACGCCGTCTGCGCCCTGGGGATGAAGTCCTCTTGTTCCACTACTCTCCAGTCGTCGCCTCGATCTGTCTCATGCCGACCATCGCCGCCATCTTGTCCATGCGCGTGTCGCGCGCCCTGGTCGCGTTTCTTCATGCACGCTCTGCCTGCGTGCCGCGTGGATCTGCAGGGGCCACACCAGACAGTCCTCATGCAGTTACTTCTCCAATGGCCTCTCTCTCCGCATCCCCAACACGCCTGCTCCGTCGTGGTCCTGGTCCTCTCCCTTGGCGTCGCTCGGGCCTTTAGCGCCCTCTCTCCCGCCTCCGCGGCGGCTGGTTGGGTATCTTCTGAGGCCTCGAAGTTCCTTAACTTAGCCTTGAACTGTCCCAGTGTCATGTCCGTTGAACCGTGTGTTACCAGGAGTGTGAACGGTTTGTAAAGCTCCGGTAATCCTCTCATCATCATCGCCACCACTAGCCCATCGCTTGGTGCTTCTCCTCAATGGCGTCGTGATCTGCTCCCCTCTGTTGACGTATTTGGTCACAGTCTCGGTTTGCCCCTTCCTCAGGGTCGTCAGTGCTATGTAGAGGGCCATGACTCGAGGTCTCCCTCGCCCTATGTAATGCGCTCTCAATACCTCCAGGCTTTCTCGGCCTCTGTCTTTAGTGTCGCGGAATATCAGCCCCAGGCTGGTGTCGTCGAGCAGCGGCGCTAACTCACAGTACGCGTCTGCGTTCCGCTGGTTGTCCAGGGCTTGCTCTTCCGCTGTCAGTTCTCCCGTGGGGGCTGCCAGGATCGTCTCCTTCTGCCCCATACCATGCAAGTAGCATAGCATGCGCTCTTCCCAGAGCTCATAGTTCTCTGCTTTTCCATTGAATGAGGGCCCTTTGTTCCTCCCTCTGGCCGCCACGCGTTCTAAGATGGGGTTCTCCCCCTCGCCTCCGTTGTGCTCAGCATGCTCCGTCTCCCCCGGTGCCGCCTCCTCTGGGCTCTTGGCTGCTACCTTCCAGCGACTCCCGGCTGCTGCCTTCTTGACTCTCCTGTGAGGCTTCTTGGCTTTCATGTTCTCCGTTGGTGGTAGGCGTAGCTTTAGCTCTTGTTGGCCTAGCGTCTAGCCGCGCGGTGCTCCCGGCGCTAACCTAGCCTATACTTCAGCTAAGCTTGCTACCCTTATTATTTCGCCCCGGCGTTATCTGGGCCCATAACCTGTTAACACCCTCCCCACTCCAAGCACCTCGTCTCTTGGTTTGTATGTCTGTTTGACAACTGGAATATGGTCTCTACTGAGAAGATTAGAGACCAATGGCAGGAGGAACTCGGTATTGATTTATCTGATATTGTATGGGAAAGGAGTCTGTCTATAGTACAACTTGTCTCAGTCAATAGTAGACACCTGCTGATCCAATTAAAAGTTGTGCATCGTCTCCACTACTCCAAGCATAGATTGCACAAGATCTACCCCTCTGTTTCACCACTGTGTGACAGGTGCCAGGTATCAGATGGTACACTTTCTCATGCCTTCTGGTTTTTCCCCTCTGGGCCAAAATATTTGACTGGTACTCTAAGGCCTACAAGATAACTCTACAGCCGGGGGCAGAGCTTGCCATCTTCGGCTGCTCTGAGTCTTCTCTGAGCTTTCCTACAGCTGTGCAACAATCTTTGACACTGGGGACAACGGTTGCTAAAAAACTAATTCTGAAGGAGTGGAAGTCCTCCACAGCACCTTCTTTCCAACTGTGGATGGCGGACATGACCTCTGTTATACGGATGGAGAGACTAAGGTTCCTGAGAACCGATTCACTTAAAAGGTTTTCAAAAATCTGGGACCCGTTCTTAGCCTATCTCGACTGCTCAAAATCCATACCTAGAAAGTGTTTTAACCTCCCAAGGTCTTTCATCTTAAATCTGTTGGAGAGCATCTCTTTCACCTGTGCTAGGCTCCTGGTGTTGTCCACTGCTATGATCAAATCATCTACCCAAATGACGATGATCACTTTTCCCGACTCCTTTGACCCCCTCCAGTAAACACAGGGGTCTACTGGGTTCTGTAGGAAGTGATCTTTGATAAGGCATGTATGAAGCATCTCGTTCCAATTTCGCCCCAGACTGTTTCAGGCCGTAAATGGATTTTTCCAGTTTACACACTAGCTTCTCTCCTTCCTTTTCGTAACCCTCAGGTTGTTCCATATATATCTCCCTATCTATGGGTGCGTGCATATAGGCTGTCTTCACATCCATCTGATGTAGAATCAGATTGTCCTCAGCTGCTTTCTGAACCACTACCCTTACACTGGTCAGATTGGCTGTGGGGGAGAATGTTTCACCATAGTCTATCCCCTCCCTCTGACGGAAACCCTTAGCTACAAACCTAGCTTTGTACTTATCGTGGCCTTCAATTCCCTCCTTGATTGAATACACCCATTTTCCTCTCATTGTCTGTCTGCCCTCTGGTAACTTGGTTAGAGTGAAGGTGTGGTTGTCCTCTAGGGACCTCATCTCCTGGTCCATCGCTCTCTCCCATTTACTTGATTTCAGGGGACACTATGGCTGTTATACGGATGGAGAGACTAAGGTTCCTGAGAACCGATTCACTTAAAAGGTTTTAAAAAATCTGGGACCCGTTCTTAGCCTATCTTGATGAGATTAGAGGCGGCAGCTGATTCACCCGTCTGATCTCACAGTCCCCCTACGAGGGACCCCAAACACAATATTTCTCAGTCATATATGGCTGGTAACCGTGTTGTAAGAGCAAATGTAAAAAATGTGTTATTATTTTTTATCTTTAATGCATTTTTTACTTCACTGTCTGAGTGTGTTTTTCTGTCATGTTAGTACAATGTTCTGAAAAATGTAAAATTAAATATATATAAAAAATAAAAAAGGCCAGTGTTCTAAAGTATAGGAATACGTGGCGGTGTTTGCAGGGCTATAACTATATTATATATTAGAGCTATGGATACTATACTATCGAGTATCTATCGTTCAATATGTGAAAAAGGGAAAAAAAATCATCCATACATTCCCGTTTTATACCATGGTGAATATAAGTATGGTTTTAGAGCGGTCTACGTTAATTCATGGGAGGCTGGTAATAGCCCCCAATGTGTATTATACTAAATGCATTGGCGTTCCATCCCTACACACGCTACAATTAAAAAAAAAAGTATGCTTTGATCATCACCAACGGAATACGTTATGGACTAGCGTTACACACATATGCTTGGATCGCAATGAAGGCATGCTTTGATCAACGCAATATTGATATCATATAGCCCTTATCTTGACTAGGATGTGCCCAAAAAAGAATATTCCAATTATCTCATTGCGAGTCCCAGTATTGGTGTCGATCGTGTCGCCAACATAATCCGCCATGCATCATCATTTGACGCTCCTCAAGCCGATCGGGACAAGCTCCCCTTGCCCGACATGGAAAAGTCCGCCTGGACCAATATAATCGACACACAGCCCAAGACACAGAGTTTCAAAGGGTGTGCAATACCGGCCGCATCCTACCAGGCGGCGGTATTGCCCTTTTGGGATCTCAGACTCATTCCCTATGATAACACCAGGCTCCCTGGATAGATAATGAATGGAAATATCGAATAAAAGAAAAAACTGCCAAAACCCGACTATCCTCGGGTCTGGCGCTGAACGTTCGGCGAGTTAACCCACCTATCATCGGGTCTGGCGCAGAATAAGTTAAAGGGGCACTTCCCCTGAAAAACAACGCTGGTTTGTTTAGTTTGACAGTTATTGAGAGTGCAATAGTTTTAATATGGTCACCAGTGATGTCATCGGGGACATTGAATCCTTGTTTTAATTATAGCTCAATGAAATTATAAGGTAGGGTAGCACTTTATAATAACACCCTGTTATAATACATGTATAAGGTATTTGTAGATAATGAACTAATCATGAACAAACCATTTATATACATTCATAAATCATTATTAAATCATTTATAACAAATGTGTTACTACACATTAAACAACATTATTTAATGATGAACAAATCAAGTACAAACAATGTTGATAATGAGTTATAAATAATGTAGAACTAATCTGTAAATGTTATACAAATATAGTTATAAATGATTTAATAATCATTTATGAATGTATATAAATGGTTTGTTCATGATTAGTTCATTATCCACTAATGCGTTATAAATACTTTGTAAATGGTATACAAATATAGTTATAAATGATTTAATAATCATTTATGAATGTATATAAATGGTTTGTTCATGATTAGTTCATTATCTACAAATACCTTATACATGTATTATAACAGGGTGTTATTATAAAGTGCTACCAGATAATGTATTGCCTAAAGTTAAACTAAGAGGTAATGACAATTTCTGGGCCTTGATGGTCTTCAGTGTGATTTATATCTGTGTGTTTGGTCTTAAAGTTGTAGTTTATGAACAAACACCTAATCCGAGTTGTTTCCCCCTCAAAATTCAGTGCATATGACGCATTGCCGGTCTGATGTATACTGTAGATTATAACTTAAAGGGGCAGTTCAAAAAAAATATATAAAAATAAAATGTCTTTATCCAGAGTGCTGTCTATCCATCCATATATTATTATGGGGTGTGTGCTTTGGTAGAAACTAGTTCACAACAAGGTCTGAGGACTATCTTGAGTAACCATGTCATGATTTTTGGAAAAGAGACATTGCTTCTGAGTCAAATGTATTTTTTTGAGCACCACAAACCAAGTGCCATTCAGCTTCATTGTATTGGAGTGATGACACATAATCACTAGGGAAGATATCTCCAAATCTCAGCAAATCACACCTAAACATTCTGGATGAATAGATAGCACTCCGGGTAAGGGGGAAATATGGGCTTAGTCTAGTGGTGAGAGCACTCATCCACAACCACAATCATTGATTGATTGAAAACTTTAATTAACAGATTGCAGAATGGGTACATTACAGTACAACTCAATACACACAATTGTTAAGGGGTCCCCCATTTTCAATTCATAATGACATTTATTTTTATTTATAATGACACAACATACAGATATAAAAATCTAATCTAGTCATCTAATCTAATCTAACCATGACATTTATGACATACATGACATACAGATATACAGTACTGTTACATTTGTGACATACAAGATATGCAAATATACAGTACTGTTAACAGAGATCCTAACTAAATATATACATACGAGGGGGAGGGAAATGTACATTAGGAGGGGGTCGGTGGGTGGGAGGGTGTTCGGACATTTACGGGGGCCAGTTTCGAATTGCAGCCTCCCGAAGGTGCTCTTTGAGAGCGGTTTTGAAGGTGGGTAGGGATTAGGGGTGTAACGGTACACAAAAACCACGATACGGTACGTACCTCGGTTTTGAAGTCCAGGTTCGGTACAGATTTTCGGTACAGTGGGGGAAAGTTTGGCTTTCCATGTTCCACTCAGGGGTGATGTAGTGTGCAGTAACTAATTGTACTTGTAGGGCTGTCAACGAATATTCTATTTGAAATTAATAATCGACTTGTAAAAAAAAATATATATATATAATAATTATATTAGATTAGTGCGGCTGGTTAGCGCAGCGGACTAAGCGCCTGCCTACCACCGCAGAGACACTGGTATCGAATCCAGCTGTCAGCGGTACCTCCGGCTTGGTCGGTCGTCCATACTAACACAATTGGCAGTGTTAGCGGGTGGGAAGCCGGTGGGGTATGTATCCTGGTCGTTGTAAACAGCGACTCCTACAGGTCGGTCGGGGCGCCTGCTCACCGAGGAAGGGAACTGGGGGAAGTAGTGTGATCCTCCCACGCGTTACGCTCCCCCAGTGAGAGTCCTCGCTGTCAGGTGAAAAGAAGCGGCTGGCTGACTCCACATGTATCGGAGGAGACATGTGATAGTATCTATCAACCCTCCCTAGGCCGGCAAGTGGGGAAAAATGCGTGCAACGACCAGGAAGGGAATTGGCATAAAGACTAAATTGGAATGGGAGAAAAATACAGAAAAAACTGGGAGAAAAAAAAGTAGATCAAAAAATATTTATAATTATATTAGATTGTGAAAAAAACAGCCCCCGGTGGGCAGTCGTTAACATACCGTTGTATTCGTTCGGTACATGTAGTATATTTTTGATTGGTTATTAGACATTATAGCATAATCATACTGGCTAGTCTGAAACCAGACAATAATGTGGATTTAGCCATCTGCCCCCACGGCTGGAACCAAAGCTTACTCATCAAACCGGTTCCCCAGAGAGAGAGAGCCCCCACCAGCCAAAACCAGTTGATTAGGATGTGACTGAATGACCTTTTGTTACTAGACTGACTGAAACACACACACTCTCTCATGTGACATTTCAGTGACCATTGTCTAAACTAACTAGACAGACTGAAAAGTTACCACCACTGATGAATGACACACCCCCTCACCCATTAGTACCTCACGCAGACAGAGACCAAACCAGTTTACCCAGGTAGTGATAAGCAAATCACATCACAGCATTTAGATTCGGTTGAAAGTTTCAACACATATAAGCCACACATCTTGACATTAGAGGACACACACACGACAGGACAAGCTGTGAGTCAGAGAGATTCTTTGTGTCCTGTGATATTGCTGTATTTCTACCGCTGGTGCCCTGCTGAATAAATCGACTGAGAACCTGAAGCCATTGACTTTCAACTTGTATCCAGCGTCTACTTTCTTGCTCTGAAATTGGTCATTCCATAATTGTTGTTTACAAAGTCACAGCTGATTTGTAACATCATACATAACACTACACAACCGTTCGGTACGGTACACACTGAAACGGTTCGGTTTGGTACGGATACGTGTACCTTTACACCCCTAGTAGGGATTCACATTTTTTTACGGCTGTGGGTAGGGCGTTCCACATTGATGTGGCATAATTGCGAAACGTGTTTAGTCCCTTGTTTGAGCCGAATCTGGGTTGCACATGATTTGTGGAGCTCCCTCTGGTGTTATGGTCATGGTATTCACTGACCTTTGGGAAGTACCCCGACATGTACATGGGTAACGTGGTGGTGTAGTGTATCTTGTAGACCAGGCCCATTGCAAGTTGCTGTACTCTGTCGTCTACTCTAAGCCATCCTAGGTTGTCAAAATGAGCTGGGGTGAGGTGTGTTTTAGGAGTAAGGTCAAGCAGTAGTCTGACCAGTTTGTTTTATGATGTTTTGGTACCATGAGGTGCAAGCATAGCAGTAGTACCCTTGAATGAGTGCTCCTGCTAGAGACTTCAGGGTATTCTTGTTTACCAGAAAGGAGATCCGGTACAAGAATCTTGTTCGTTGGTTGACTTTTTTTATTACATTGTTTGCCATTTTGTCACAGGAAAGATTTGCCTCTAGGATGGACCCCAGGTATGTAATTTCATCTTTCCTTGTGACAATATTGTCACCCACTGTAACAGAGAAGCTGTTTGTCTTGCAGAGTTTGTTATTTGATCCGAAGAGAATGGACTCTGTTTTATCTATGTGTAATTGTTATCTGCTAACTAAACACGTTTCGCAATTATGCCACATCAATGTGGAACGCCCTACCCACAGCCGTAAAAAAAATCTGAATCCCTACTAGGGGTGTAAAGGTACAGATGCAGCACTCCAGATTCAGTTCCCTTCTACTGCTCCTGTACCACCCCTCTACCACTTCTCAGGTGTTATATTTCAGGGGTGACTGAGCTGACCCCCAAGAGAACAAAGGGAGGGTACTTGACTCAAGTGCTCTCCCAGAGAGGGGGTCGGGGGCTACTGCCCTCAGACCCCCAAGATCATTTTTAATAAGTGGGTTCGGGGCAGTCTGACTTGGGGTACTGCCCATATATTAGTGTTGCAATGCATGATAAGTAAACAGTGAAAAAAGCGAAGGAATCGGATGGAGCTGGGGCGTTTGGGACGAATACAAATTTAAGATGAAAATCTCCCTAGCCTGTGGGAGGCAGTGGAGGTGTGAAATCTGGCCGGTCCAGAACAATAGGAGTCACTAAATCAGTTTGGAGTGGAGTGGTGGAGCAGTGGTAGAGGAGCAGTAGAGGTTTGATTTTTCAGTGATGGATCTGTACACGTATCCGTACCAAACCGAACCGTTTCAGTGTATACCGTACCGTACCGAATGGTTGTGTAGTGTACCGAACGAATACAACGGTATGTTAACGACTGCCCACCGGGGGCTGTTTTTTTCACAATCTAATATAATTATTATTTTTATTTTTATTTATTATTATTGACTCCATTGATAATATTGCATTTGTTTATTGGCCTTTGTGAAACTGCCTTTGTGTGTGTATGGCCACAGAGAGAGCATGGTTAGCTATAGATTGTTTTGTTATATGTTTTCCATTCTGGTATGTATCATTAATGTGTTTTTATCTCTCTTCAGGAAGCACAGATGGGGTGAGCTGCCATTTCATTTGGATATTGTTTTCTCCTGTTTTGGTTAGGTAAGGGTAGTTTAGGTAATGTCATTTATTTTACCATAGATTAGGTTGGTTTATTTGAAGAATAGTGGTGTTTGTTTGTTGTTTTGACCTTGGCTCACCCTTGAGCTACATGTGCTTCCTTTGCATTTACCAATAAATATCCTTGTGTTTACAAACCTGGTCCATCATTTATTTCAACCAACATTTATGTTACAGCCCTTTACCCTTAGACCCACAGGGGTCGTAACACAGCCCTACAAGTACAATTAGTTACTGCACACTACATCACCCCTGAGTGGAACAAACTTTCCCCCACTGTCCCGAAAACCTGTACCGAACCTGGACATAAAAACCGAGGTACGTACCGTACCGTGGTTTTTGTGTACCGTTACACCCCTAATCCCTACCCACTTTCAAAACCGCTCTCAAAGAGCACCTTCGGGAGGCTGCAATTCGAAACTGGCCCCCGTAAATGTCCGAACACCCTCCCACCCACCCCCTCCTAATGTACATTTCCCTCCCCGTCGTATGTATATATTTACTGTTAGGATCTCTGTTAACAGTACTGTATATTTGCATATCACAAATGTAACAGTACTGTATATACTGTCATAAATGTCATGGTTAGATTAGATTAGATGACTAGATTAGATTTTTATATCTGTCATTATGAATTGAAAATGGGGGACCCCTTAACAATTGTGTGTATTGAGTTGTACTGTAATGTACCCATTCTCCAATCTGTTAATTAAATCAATCAATGATTGTGGTTGTGGATGAGTGCTCTCACCACTAGACTAAGCCCCTATTCCCCCCTTACCCGGAGTGCTATCTATTCATCCCGAATGTTTAGGTGTGATTTGCTGAGATTTGGAGATATCTTCCATAGTGATTATGTGTCATCACTCCAATACAATGAAGCTGAATGGCACTTGGGTATCTGCGAGCCAGGTGCAGATTCTGCCAAGTTCCGAGCTGAGGGATTTTTCAACCTGCAACTTGTTCTTGTCAGAGACCAGCAAGGCTGAGTCATCCACGAAAAGGAACAAGTTGCAGTCACAAGCTGATGACATGTCATTTGCATAAATTAGGAACAGTAACGGTCCTAGTATGCTTCCTTGTGGAACACCACAGTTCACTGGGAGGGGGGTATAGTGTACCGATTACCTCCACCATCTGTTCTCTCCCCTCCAGGTAGGATTGCATCCAGCTCACTGATAAACTATCAAACCCTATTGCTTTTAGCTTGTCAATCAAAATGGAGTGATTGACAGTGTCAAATGCCTTTTGTAGGTCCAGCATGACCATGCCGCAGTATTTGCCCACGTCCACTTCTTGTTTGATGTGGTCGTTCAAATAGAGAAGGCATGTGTCAGTGGAGTGAGAAGCCAGATTGGAATTCGTAGATTCAATTTTTTGCCGCAAGGTACTTTTCGACCTGTTTATAGAAATTTTTTTCCATAACTTGGAAGGTAAGAATAGAAACAGGGCAGTAGTTGCCTGGGTCTAATTTGCTGCCTTTTTTGCGCAGGGGCGTCACTCTCACAATTGTTGGTTTGACTCCCGGTCGCAGTGTTTGTTTTGGACTTTTGCCAACACGAAACTTAAATATATTACTTATGGCTATTACATAACGTACATTATGTATCTTTCTTCCTGTGATCAATTAGTACTTTATTTATGTTTTCTGATGAGACCGTGTTGAACAAAACATAACAGTTGCACAGATATAGCAGTCTTTAGGAGGAGAATCTCTCTCAGACGTTATATAGGGGCTGTCCACAGGGTGCGAGCTGGAGAGTGTCTGGCTCTGGGAAAGTGTATGGTCTGTGAAGGCCAATTTGAGACCGCCATGTCACCTTCTTCCTCCTTCTGTTTTCAATTGGAACCTTGAAGGTAACAACATCAGTACAAGACAAACAATGGGCTGCTCAAAAGCAAACTTTGCTGTCAGTTTTGACTGGCTGTTTTGACCAGCTGTTTTGACTGGCCGGGATGTGGTGGGAGGGTTTTCTGTAGAGTAAGCGAATAAGGGAGTGACAGTTGGAGGGACTTGGCACAGCGTCCTGGCACCTCAAGGAGGCCTTGCTAACGATGGCTGGACGATTTGTTTGACTCAATTTGTGGTGTTTGAATGGACCAAAACAAAGCAGCTGTTTCGGACATCTTGGCAGGATGGACACAGTGTGCTTAACTGAAATTAAGAATTATATTATCATGTATGCAATACACATTGGATGTTACAGAAAGGCAGTACAGTATCTGTGATATTCATATACTTAAATCTATCCATATAATGTTTGCATAGAGACCATGGTTTCCAAGTCAAATTAATGTTCTCATCATGGGACCAAGTCTCATTGAAAGATATCACAAACATTGCTACTGTTGGGACCCACTAGGAGAAGGCTTGCGACCCATAGCTTAAGAAACCAGGGCTTAGACAAACCAATCATGACGGGGAAGAAACTTTATAAATCTCTTTATTTAATTCGATTTGGCAGGGATGTGGACTCGAGTCACATGACTTGGACTTGAGTCACAGATTTGATGACTTCCGACTCGACTTGACAAAATCATAAAAGACGTGCAACTCAACTTTGACTTTAACATGAATGACTTGTGACTTCACGCCTTATGACTTGATAAAACCTGATCGATAAAAACGTATTGCCATAAAAAGATGTACAGCAAATCAACTCTTTCCTGCTTGTTATCTTATAAACAACATATGTATTTGTATGTTCTGTTTGTGTCTTTCACAGCCACGTCCTCTTCCTGACTTCCTTCATGTGAGCCCTCTATAGTATTATGGTGAGGCCTTCTGTGCCTCAGAGCAAGGGCGAGTGGTCAAGGGAAGGCAATAGGAATAAAAAATGGAACACAGCTCAGACACCGCAGTCTGTCAGTGCTAGAGGAGGACATTGCAGCAGGTAGAGATCCACTGCACCCACGGTTGCTGGGCAGACTAGGCTATAAAAAAAATTGGTGACATATAACTGAATACCGTCTTACACTACTGACATAATACGTTAAAATTAGGGATGTCCGATATTATCGGCCTACCGATATTATCGGCCGATATTGGCATTAAAATGTGATATCGGAAAATATCGGTATCGGTTTTCAATTTTTTTTTTACATTTCTATAACCTTTATTTACCCAGGCAAGCAAGTAAGAACAAATTCTGATTTGATTTATTGTCAAAAGTATGCATAATGTTATGTTAATTCCACAACAAGACATATGTAATGTTAATTACCTGAAATTATTCCGTTTTTAAGGGGGGGAAACCCTGAATATATCGGTATTGGTTGATATCGGTTGATATCGGTATAGGAAATTAAGAGTTGGACAATATCGGTATATCGGTATCTGTAAAAAAGCCAATATCGAGCATCCCTAGTTAAAATGCCGTTGCAGACTTGGTATAGAATTAATCACGATCAGTTTCCACAGACACTTATTCTCCTTTCACCTGATAAACTCTGCAAAGGTCTGCAGGAATCAGTGGATCTACTACAATGTAGGCTATATCTTGTGTGATGAAATAAAACAGATAAACATGTGTTCTTTTGTTAAGAACAAAATAATTTACTTGTGGCCTATTGATGTTTCCATTATCCTGGGCTTTTATTAATTCCCAGACTATAGCCTATGGCTTCCCAATTGATTGTTTCTTGCCTTAATAATCTTTTTGTGAAATGTATTTATTCTAAATACACACTGTCTTCACTTACATTCAACTTTATTATTACTACATCGTGTGCATCCAATGTGGATCAAGCACATGTGTGTAACGTTTGGGCTTTTGCTCTCACCTGGGAGCAAAAGCCCTGGGCCCTCATTTATCAATTTTCCTTAGAAAATGTTCTATTTCCATACTTAAGCACAGAATTTAGAATGTGTGCACGCACAAAAAAAACGGGATTTATCACACGTGCGTACACAGGTCCTACGCACACCTGTCATGATAAATATCACCTTGCTCTATACGCTGAGGCTCGTGCACACTTTCACGTATTTGCATACCAGAACCGCCCCGATTAACCATATACGGTAATGGAACACCCCCATGAAATGTGGAAAAATGGACTAACCCGAGCGAACTCTGAGAGACTTCACTGAGAGCGAGATTGATCACCGAGGTCCAACCAACAAATTGAACGTATAATCTTCGGTGCGCTGGGAGCCAAGGATGTTGACTGACCCAGTCCTGCTACAGAACCAGCACATTGACAGAAATAAATGACAAGATGACCCGACATTAAGCACTGTAATGACTGAAATTAAATCAATTTCAGCAGACCAACTCTGCGCTCTACAATGCCTATTATGTGCGCTCGTCATGAGCCCGTGGTACTTCTGGTCAGAGTCATTATGGCTTCAGTGGATAACCCTGATCTGCATTGTGATTTTTTAGATACCCCAGTAATAACATTACAATTGAATTAAATACAATTAGGCCTGAATGAGACTCCGGCCACCGGCACATTATCAGCCAAAATGCGCATCGCGGATTATCTGTACATTGACCGAGTGGAATCCCGTTCACATTACTGAATTTGTTTATTGATGGAGCAAACTGAGAGATTGTTCACAGAGGCGCTGCCGAACCAAGATATAATATGATGTGTAATATAATGTGTGTAGAGGCATATGATACAATCAATTTTGTTGTTGGTATTGGGTAGCCTATATGAATTACATATAATAGCAGCCAGCCTACATTATGCAACAGTAATTTGCGCATATATAATAACACACAGCCCTGCGAAGCCTGCATACAGTAAACTAACTTGATCATTAATCTAGCTGTTGTATCTTTACGCTTATGAAAACATTAAATAATATGTATAGGCTATAGGCCGTCGCTTTAGCCTATATTCTCAAATGGCTATCCGAGTCCTCGATATCCTCGCGGACGGACCAGTATACTTTATATCATATCATATTCATATTCATATCATAGTTTACTCTATCAGCCTACCAGCATGTAATACGTTCTTTGTTAGAATTCAACTCGTTATTATTTTGCGCATAGATTGCAGAAATACGGGAACGTTTTGATTTAGGCTTTGACATTGTAAAACTAAATAAGTGAACTTCTGTAAGCAGAATACAAGTCATGATATCACCCACACGATATATACTCTGTGTCCAGAGCATGTATGCTTTTCATTCATTTAAGACACATTTATTGCAAGGGTTTTGTCTACACATACACTCAACAAATAACCTCAGTCTATTCTCGTTGCAATGCGTTTTTTATTCTTTCTTATAGGAAGGGTGAAGAACACTATATCGTGGGTGTTCATATGACTTGTATTCTGCTTACAGCTTCGGGGTTCCACTTATTACGTTTAACAATGGCAAAGCCTTTTAACTATAATCAAAACGTTCCCATATTTCTGCAATATATGCGCAAAATAATAACGAGTTGAGTTACGCGGAGCGCAGTCAGTGCTTATTTCCTTGTTGTAATAATATATTCTACCACCGGCGTCAACTACGCATGGTCCGACCTGTGCTTAAATATACGCACAAAGTCAAGCACAAGTTCAAATTGATAAATCCCACACTTTGCTTAGAAATGATCGTACGCACGGGTTACGCACATATCTGTGCGTACGTCAGGTTGATAAATGAGGGCCCTGGTGTCACCCTGGAGTATTTTACCATTTCCTCTCTTCTAAATTGTCCTGATTGCTCTAATTAATGCCCGCTGTGTGTAGTTTACTCGCCTTCATAATGTTCCTCTGGTATGCTCTTCTTTGTCAGTTCTTCTCTGATCACAGACGTGAGTACTCTACCTGAATGCATTTGTTATCGCTCACGTCGGGAGCATAATTGTGATACCATGGTTGGTGTCGTGCTTTGTCCATTTAGTATTAATTTATTCATTAAAGTATTTATCGTGTGAATGTTTGCCCTGCAAACATTTCTCAGTTCGAGTTAGAACTGCTTCCTCGTTTTTGGAGACTAATGTCTTCCCTTTTCTTTCCCTGTTTCAAAGTATTTGTTTTGTCGTGTTATGCTTCACATGTTCACAATAAAGAAACGTTTTTTATTTTTATAAAAAAAAAATGTCTCCAATTTTCTGTTTTTCTCCCCGTCCAATTTAATCGCCGTGCCAATTCCCCCCCTCCCCTACCTGGCTGCTGTATGCATGTTCTCCTACGAGTCGGTACAAGGGCGTCCCGAAGCCGACTGCACGCTTCCTCCGATACGTGCTGCGACTGCCAGTGACGTCTTTTCACTTGGTGTAACTCGTGGGAGGGCACGCTATCTCCACCAAGTCCTGCCCTCGCTGAGCAAGCGCCGAGACCTGACCTGTAGGCGTCGCTGTCCACAAAGCCAGATTCCCACCCACCAGCTTCCCACCCCCTAATACTGCCAATTGTATTAGTATGAACGACCAGCCAAGCTGGTAGCAACGCCGAGAGCTGGGCTCGAACCCAGCATCTCCTGCGTTGGTGACGAGCGCAATCTCCGCTACGCCACCTGACCGCCCATAAAGAAACTGTTTAATTGTGAAAGAACAACTATCGCATTCCACCTCCTCTGCTCAACTCTGCGCTTGGGTCCAAGTTCAAGTTCAAGTTTCAAGTTTCTTTATTAGTTGTCATACAGAAATACAGGATACATTTGTATGAAATGCTTCTTTCTGTTTTGCTCCTGAGAGTGTGCTAGGTAAAAATAGATAATTATAAAAAGTATAATAAGTATAAAATAGAAAGTCAAGTACTTAAACAAGTGTAAACAAGACACATTTTTTAATATACATATATACAATATACAATGCAGAGTAGTTACATTACAATATAAATGGGATGAGGTAGCTTGTGGTGGTAAGGTAAGGTGCAAGGCTTGGCTATGTGTAATTGGGTATGAGTTGCCAATAAATATAAAGTGTGTTAGTGTCTAAAGTGTGTAAAGTGGGTGCTACAGTGAGTTGTCCATTTAAAGTGGGTGTGTACGTGTGGGTGTGTGTGCTGTGAGTGTGTTTGATGGTTTGTTACATAGTGTTAATTGTCATTGAGCATCCTGATGGCCTGGGGATAGAAGCTCTTTCTGAGGGCGAGATCCACAAAGAATGGATTGCACGGAGCAAGTTGCACCCTTACTTAAAATTCATTATGAATTGAAAATGGGGGACCCTGATGTAAACAAAACGAAAGTTTTTCTCTGGTCTGCATCCCCTTAACAATTGTGTGTATTGAGCCGTACTGTATTGTACCCATTCTGCAATCTGTTAATACAATTTTTATTCAATCAATAACTGCACAGATTGATTGATTGAATGAACATGTTCTTTGGATCTAGCCCTGAGTCTCTCTGTGCTTGCCATGAGACTCCGGTACCGCTTGCCTGACCGCATCAGTTCAAAGGCAGTTGTTTGGGTGGCTAGAGTCTTTTATTATTCTCTTCGCCTTGTTCTTGCAGCGCTTGTTGTAAATGTCTTGGAGAGTGGGAATCCCACCTCCAATTGTGTGTTCGGCTGAACGGGCCACTCTTTGTAGTCTGCTACGGTCTTGTGCAGTGCTATTCCCAAACCAGGAGGTAATATTGCCAGTCAGGATGCTCTCTATTGTGCATGAGTAGAAGTTCTTAAGGATCTTCTGACTCACGTTGAACTTCCTTAGGCACCTAAGGTTGCCTGCTCTCACCACCTGGGGTCTTCCTGTCAGGAAGTCCACGACCCACTGGCAGAGGTCATAGTTCAAGCCCAGGTCCCTGAGCTTGGCTATGAGTTTGGAGGGGACTATGGTATTGAATGCTGAGCTGTAGTAGATGAATAGCATTCTCACATAGCTCCCCTGCCTTTTGTCCAGGTGTGATGCTGCTGTGTGCAGCACATGGGCTATGGCGTCCTCCATGGACCTGTTGGAGCGATATGCAAATTGTAGGGGGTCCAAGTTGTTGGGGAGGGAGGAACAGATGTAGCCCTTCACTAGCTTCTCAAAGCACTTCATGGCTATGGAGGTGAGAGCTACAGGGCGATAGTCGTTGAGGCAAGCGGGCATAGATTTCTTTGTGTACAGGAATAATGGTTGACTTTTTCAGTGGGGATGACAGACTGTTCTAAGGCCATTTTGTTTTGTTAAGTGCCCCATTAAGGGCCAGGTGTTAGACAGCAGTAATTAGTGATAGAGATTTAATGGTTTGCTGGGTAAGCGTCGAGAAACGAAGAGGGACAAAGAGGAGTTTTCCTGGGAGTTCTCCGCCGAAGGATCCGACCCACCCACCCATCTAGTGCTAAGTATACCATAATCCTATCTTTCACTCCACTCTGAAAAATGTTCCTTTCCCTCCCACTCTGCTATTTCTCTACCTCTCTTCCTCCCTTCTCCCTGCCACTCTTTACACCATAATGTGTCTCATACCTACATGCACAATCTGCTCCTCCAGAACAGATTCAACCCATCCACAACAGTTTGATAGCAACCCGACTAATCTCTCCTACCCCCCTACAGCCACTAATATACCTGTCACAGTACGGGGAGGCTTATGGAATTGTCAATCAGCCGTCAAGAAAGCTGACTTCATTACTGCCTATGCCCATAGTCAAAATCTGTAGCTCCTGGCTCTAACTGACACCTGGATAACCCCCAATAACTCATCAACACCTGCAGCATTATCTACAAACTATAACTTCACTCACAAACCTCAACCTTCCACACGGGGTGGAGGCACTGGCCTCATGACATCTCCTTCATGGGCTACAAACTTAACACCACTTCCAGAACTGTCACTCTCCTCTCTCGAATATCATGCAGTATCTGTCTCTAATCCTTTCAATATCACCATTGTTACACTCTATTGCCCTCCAGGACCGCTTGATCACTTCCCAGATGAGCTGGACATGCTTCTAAGCTCCTTACCGGAAGATGGTACCCCCCTCCTTCTAATGGGCAACTTCAACCTGCCTGACTCGTCTCAGTCGGACACAGTGGTCTCCCTCCTACAATCCTTTGACCTGACTCCCACTGCCATGCCTCCCACCCACAAAGCAGGCAACTCCTTGGATCTCATATTTTCCCGTAACTCCACCATCATTCACACCACGGTAACTCTCCTGCATGTATCTGACCATTCCCTCATATCCTTCTCACTAACTCTCATGCTTAACCGAAAGCCCTTCACCCCAACTCAAACCGTCTCACTCAGATGCAACCTGCCCTCCCTATCCCCCTCCACCCTCTTCTCTGACATACTATCCGCTCTACCTTTGAGTGACACCTTCTCTGCTCTCCCCACAGAGATGGCAACCTCCACCCTCCTCTCAGCCCTCGCAACCTCCTTCCACAAGCTCTGTCCCCTCGTTGAGAAACCTGCCCACCGTTCCCCACCCAGTCCATGGATGATGGATGCAGTGAGAGAAAAAAGACAGGTCCTGAGAGCGGCTGAGAGGAAGTATAGAAAGTCACACCTCACTGCTGACATTGCTACATATCACAACCTCTTGTTACCATTCTCCAAAACCATTACTACTGCCAAAGCTTCTTTCTTTTACCATAGGATCGAAGCCTCTGCCAAGAACCTTTGCAAACGGCATGCTACCATGTCCTCCCTCCTCACTCCCCCCCCACCCCCTGCCCCCTCATCTTTCTCTGCCGAAGACTTTGCGATCTTCTTTGAGGAAAAAGTGGAGAACATCTGCAGCTCCTTCTTCCAACCCCCACCCATTCCAAATACTGAATGGAGAACCTCATCCTTCACTCTGTCATCTTTCTCTACGATTTACAGAAGCCGAGACCCTGACACTGGTAACGTCGAACCGTCCGACTACATGCCAGCTGGACCAGTTACCCTCCCCACTCCTCCAGACCATAGCACCAGACATCCTCCCATTCCTAACTGCAACCATCAACTCCTCCATCAACTCAGGGGTGGTCCCCACCTCCCTAAAACAAGCCAGAGTCACACCGCTCATAAAAAAGCAACCATGAACCCCACCGTCATAGGCAACTATCGTCCTGTCTCTCTTCACTTGAACATGCTTTATCCAACCAACTTACTGCTTATCTCTTACAGAATGACCTCCTAGACCCTAATCAGTCAGGCTTCCGGACTGGCCACTCCACAGAAACGGCCCTCATTGCAGTCACAGAGGCACTTCACTTAGCAAAAGCGAAAGGCCTCTCCTCTGTCCTGATTCACCTAGATCTATCTGCTGCCTTTGACACAGTCAACCATCAGATCCTCCTTGCGTCCCTCGCAGGAATGGAAGTGGCTGGCTCTGCACTGACATGGCTGACATCATACCTCACTGACCGCTCCTACGAAGTGTCATGGAGAGGGACCCTGTCGGCCACCCGCCCGCTGCAGACTGGTGTCCCCCAGGGCTCGGTCCTAGGACCCCTTCTCTTCTCCCTCTACACTAAATCTCTGGGTAACATTATCACGTCTCATGCCTTCTCATATAATTTTTATGCCGATGATACTAAACTCATCCTCTCCTTCCCTCCATCAGATATCCACGTCTCTGAGCGGATCTCGGCCTGTCTGTCCAACCACCTCAAACTGAACCTAAGCTAAACAGAATTGCTCCACCTGCCAGCCAAATCCTCCCCCCTGACAGACCTTTCCATCACAGTCGAGAATGCAGCTGTGACCGCGTCCCCAACTGCCAAGAACCTTACTAACTCTAACAGTCTCTAACTACACGTCGCTTTGGGTAAAAGCGTCAGCTAAATGACTAAATGTAAATGTACTTGAGACTTACTTGAGACTTGAGACTTACTTGAGACTTACTTGTGACTTGAGACTTAGGTCGCTTTCACATATAGTTTTGGTGGACTCTGTGCGGTTCTGGTGGTGAAGTTGCAACATTGTTGCATTCTTCATTTGGTTCGCCTGCGTAGGCTGCGTTCACATAGAAATCTGTGAGGCGCACCGAACCTTCTGAACAATGTCACGCGGTCGAAAAGGGCGCTTGTCTATTGGACAGTGGAAATGTGTGTGTGGCTGCGAGCCTGTGTGTGCGCGCGCGCACGTGTGTGTGTGTGGACTGCGAGCCCTCCAGATCAGCGGAGGCGAGTTTTGACATGGCATTGATCCATTGTTCTATTGAAGCACATTACCACCATCCTCTCGCTAAACAACTTGTACACCACGTTGTTTTTATGAGTGCCCACAAGTAGCTGTTATGAATGCTGCGAGCAGTGGTAAGGTAATAATAGTATTGACGTGGCATTGATCCATTGATCCAATGCCGTGCGCCTCGGTAATAATAATAAGCCGCGTTTTTTCTTCCTTCTTCCCAAGATGCACAGTTAGATATATAGATAGATAGATAGATAGATAGATAGATAGATAGATAGATAGATAGAGAGAGAGAGAGAGAGAGAGAGAGAGAGATAGATGCAGTGTGCTTGTTTTGCAGTGAGTGCTGCGAGCAGTGGTAATAATAATCACTTCCTATATTTGGTTCGCGTTTGGTCCGATGAAGCGAACCGAGACCGACGTTTTCAGGCGGACCAGAGTTCGCCTGTTTGGTCCGCGAACCGAGTTCGACACGCATTCACACAAACCCGAAAAACCGGACTATCGAATTCTGGTCCGAAAGTCCGGACCAAACAGCCCCTGTGTGAAAGCGACCTTACTTTTGACTTGAGACTTACTTGAGATTTGAGACGTATTGAGACTTGAGACATACTTGTGACTTGATACTTACTAGTGACTTGAGACTTACTTGTGACTTGATACTTACTTGTAACTTGAGACTTACTTGTGACTTGAGACTTACTTGTGAGTTGAGACTTACTTGAGACTTGATACTTACTTGTGACTTGAGACTTACTTGTGACTTGGGACTTACTTGAGACTTAAGACTTACTTCTGACTTGAGACTTACTTGTGACTTGAGACTTACTTGTGACTAGAGACGTACTTGAGACTTACTTGAGACTTGAGACTTACTTGAGACTTAACCTCTTCCACCCGACGGGACCGGTACCGGTCCCGAATTGACATCTGGTCATAAATCAATATTTTTCAGAGTGTTGTATAAAAGTTGCGATTTTAATTTCAAACGTATTCAAGTATTAACATCACTAACATGTCACAACAACATGTAGAATGTATATTATCATCAATACGTTAGTTTAGCAATAGGTTAAAAGTGTCATTAGATAGATTTAACTTTTCGATTTGGTGAAGTCTATTCCGAGAGGGCGACAATTTTTAGAAATTTTTAACCATGGGAATTGTAGTCTTTTGCAGCCATTTTTTCCAGAGTTCCACAGATATCGTTCTGCGTTGAAAGTTTTTAAAACTGTACTTCCTGGAAGATTTTATGGGGTTCAAGGTTCAGAGTTCTGTATGAATTATTTCAATAAATATCAATATTCAAGATAATAAGCCACAAAAGGTAACGTTTTTGACAAATATTGAAAGGCTTTCAAGTAGGGATGCTCGATATTGGCTTTTTTACCGATACCAATATTCCGATATTGTCCAACTCTTAATTTCCGATACCGATATCCACCGTTATCAACCGATACCGATATATGCAGGGTTTCCCCGTCCAAAAAACTGAATAATTTCAGGTAACTAATAATTTCACTGGATATATATATAACAAATATTGTTATTGGTTTTTTTTGTTTTTAAACCGATACCGATATTTTCCGATATCACATTTTACTGCCGATATCGGCCGATAATATCGGTCGGCCGATAATATCGGACATCCCTACTTTCAAGTTTCTCTTCCCTATTGTTAACATGTAGGAACAATTAGATCTGAAATTAGTTTCAAAACGGTTGCACTGTGGGGAAAATAAAGAAAATACAGTCGATTACAGTAGATTTCATTATCTGTTCTTATGCACGCCTGGTGATACTAAATCCAAATTGAACTCGGGCATTTGAAAGATAATATATGTATATATATATATAAATGTGCGAATTGGCTATAATAAGGTAATTTATAAGCCTCCTATTCTATATTCGATAATAATATTTCAAATTGCATTGGTCTGGATGGGAGAATTCAGTACTGTATCTACAGAACCTTCTGTTTAATCATCTTCCCATTATTAATTTCCTTAGATTTTTTGTACACATGATCTCAATGTCATCTTGACTATTGCTCTGCGATGTGGTCATCTGCTGCCAGTGGTGACCTCAGGAAGCTCCAGGTGGTCCATAACAGGGCAGCACGGTTGGTACTGGGCTGCTCACTAAGGTATAATGTGAGCCGTATGCATGCCCGCCTCTCTTGGCTTAACGTTGAAAATAGATTGTCTTTTAATATACTTGTGCTGTTCAAGTTGGTTATGAGCAGTAAAACTCCTGTTTTTATACATAAACAGGTTGTTTTTAGTAATACTGTGCACGAGCATTACACTAGAGGTTCCAGTAGTGGGCAGCTTGAATTGCCAGGTCCTAAAACCAACGCTTTAAGGAGATCTTTTATTTTTAGAGCATTAACTCTGCCTCAAAACCTCTGCTGCATTTACAGTATGTAGCAGGGTGGATTATCCCTGCTTCGTGGGAACGGTTGCTGGCAGTCACAAGGTAGCTGGACACAGTAGAGCTCCGTCTGACTGCACCCTCGTCTTTGGGCCTGGAGCGTCAAACTGGGACCCGGCAGTGGGAGTGAATGGGGCCCGGGATTTACCAACCTGGTTTGGTACTCTGGTCCTCCTCGCCTCTCCGGGGCGGTCAGCAGTACTCCCCAACTCGCTCTCACTTCCCTGATTACCTCCGTGGGCCCTCCCACACCTAGTGACTGATATGCCTAAATAGATTTGTTCCTCCCGCAAGCAGTACCCTCCCTTGATGACCACTAGAAACCTTACAATGAAAAGGGGAGAGTTGGATAGGAAGGGGTTAATCATATATACGTTACCCACACCAAAAGAGTTAATACTGGGCACAGGAATGGACACGCACACAGAATCCCATCTAATGTTTAATGTTAATTGTACTGTTCAGTTACAATGATTTAATAGGAGTGGTCAAATGGACTGAAGTCCCCCTATAGCTCCGTTTGTAACTCAATACCTCATAGACACGTATATTATACACCCACCTCTGGGTTAGTAATATCAGGGATAATATACTTCAATGTGTTTGACTCATCACCCACGTCTGGGTCGGTACCATATGTAATACCTCTATCAGGCTTTAATTATATGGCAAGAACAGTACCTCTCTAAGGCTTTACTTATGATGCACCAGGTCTGTAACCTCCCCACAGGGAAAGGGTTAATTAGATGGGAAAATATTATTAAAGAACAAACACGTTATCACACTCAAAGGAAACCAAAAATGTGGGCCCACTTTACCAAACAAAAGTCCTAGCTAAAGCCGGCTTCTAATGTTTGGGGTTGCCCCTCCACGCTGCTGTTAGCGTTCGGTTCAAACAACAATTCTCTTCGCCCTTTAGGCCGCGACACACTGTGTACTGTGCAATAAGATCCTGGGCACCGAAGCCCTAATGTACTCAACCAAGATGGCATCAAACGCTCTCGTCATGGGCGCCAGCAAGCGGGGCTTGAGCAGAGGGACAGCAGCTGGCTGAGAGCGTGTGCTGGGTGATGGCGACCTCTGCTGGACGGAAGAACTCCCGTGCTCTGAAGACAGCCGGTGCAGGTCAGCTGTCGAACGCCGGCGAAGCCTGGTGGTTGTCAGCCGGCTCTGGGTCGACGCGCGACGATACTCTCTGGGTCCCAAACAGCCCAACTGCTACACGGTTATACTGTTGTGCAACGTGGCTGACTATACCACCGGTCTCTTCAGCGCCTCGCGCTCGGGGTACACTGGAGTCAATATAGCCGTTAGCAGCATGCTACTTATACCCTCACGCTGCTACTATAACCCGCTACCTATGGACGTCAGTCCTTGGGCTCAGTCTCTCTTACTCACGCACTATCACGGATACTCCTAGGATAACCCGTCACTAGCAAGTATGTCTCGTAACCCGTCGCTCGCTCCGGCGGGGCTCTCTGGTGGTTCTTTAACGGGGCTATTCCAAAGCACCTCCCGTTGTAGCTGCGACCGTTCACGGCTACATCCCAAGCTGAAGAGAGCTTCCGGTTCTTCCCACCTCCAGGTGATTCCCTCTTCCTCGCTGCCTGCCTCTCTCCCGTACACTCTCTGCCTGCCACCGCCCCCTGCTGGTACCGCCAACTAGTCACACAGGGAAAAGGATGGTAGAGTATGATCCAGTAATACTGTGTATAATCCATATTCCAGCCGATAGAAGAAGGAGGAGCCCGCGTCATTGTTCGTGAGAATATCAATGGAAACCAATTAGTATGTCTTGGTGCACCAGGGGAGATAAAAGGCAAGTCAGCACTTCTGAATAATAGCCCTATTTTCAGGGTGCTACAAGTAGATTCACTTTTTAAAAGAATCTTAAATAGTTTTTAAATTGTTTTTAACACTGTAAAGTAGGGATGTCCGATATTATCGGCCTACCGATATTATCGGCCGATATCGGCATTAAAATGTGATATCAGAAAATATCTGTATCAGTTTTCAAAAAAAAATATATATATATATATTCTTTTTACATTTCTATAACCTTTATTTACCCAGGCAAGCAAGTAAGAACAAATTCTGATTTTATTTATTGTCAAAAGTATGCATAATGTTGTGTTAATTCCACAAGAGATATGTAATGTTAATTACCTGAAATTATTCCATTTTTTGGGGGGGGAAACCCTGCATATATCGGTAGCGGTTGATATCAGTTGATATCGGTATCGGAAATTAAGGGTAGGACAATATCGGTATATCGGTATCGGTAAAAAAGACAATATCGAGCATCCCTACTGTAAAGTAATTTTTTGTTTTTGTTTTACACTAATGTAATTTTAGCTATCTTAATTGTTACAGTAGTTTCATTATGCATTATACTGACTTTTAATAATTTAGTTTTTGCAATAATAATTGTTTTTTTGTGTGTGGACCCCAGGAAGACTAGCTGGTTGCTATGGCACCAGCTAATGGGGATCCCTAATAAAATCAAATCAAATCAAATCAAGAAGGTACTGAACGAGATCAGTGGCAGTTTTTAATGTTTGGTCATTATTAGCATGGTGTTATTCACTGTCAAAGATGCAACGAAAAATCATAATTCATATTCTCCTTTTTTTCATCACAATTTAAGCAAGCCTAGTAATAGACACAATATTTCTGACACTGTGAATACATTCCCTGAGGTCCATAGATGTCCCTAGATACCAAGAATATGCAAATGGACCTTGTAGAAGTGGAGCAATATTCCATTTACCTAGGTATATATTTTAGGCGGATTTTCAGAAAATATTCCACGAATATTGAACATCTGTTACACTGACACATTCTCATGTACTGTACATATACTTTATTGTCCTGTTGGCCTTTCAATACGATTTTATGTTTGTATGGTTGATGATTTTACACACAACCTTCCAAAACTCTTCGTTTTGAGAGCATTTGCTTTATGTGGGAATTAAATGACTTTGGCAGTACATATCCTGTGCCATGCAAGCACTAAACCAATATCCCTGGAACTCAACCTCCGTCTCCAGTATGCTCTTGTAAACAAAGCCAAACACTTAATGTAGCAATAAAATGCATTATTAAAACATGTACGGCTATAATTGGCACACTATTTATGACAGCTGATAGCTTACTGTGGTTGTGCTAGACTGGTTTTAATAGCTGCACAATGCTACAAAAATGTGAATGTGTGGCCAACCATAATTTATGGCTACATTGAGCATCACGACTTTTGCCGTCCCTGCTCCTTGTGTTGGTGGGATGGGCCAAGAGCATTACTGCTCAATGAGGCTTTGTCAATTCAAAGTTACTAAGTGACAGTGTTTGTAGCTGAGCGTAAATGCGTTTGCAAATCACCTTTCTAGGAGATACGGAAGAGCTACTGGATAGAATGCCATCTTAGATGAGTCCCATTCACTAGCAATTAACTGGTAGGGGATATAGTTCAGGACCTAAGGCTGCATTCAAACAAATCAAAAGTGTTGAACGAAATATATGAAAGGTTTATAGAATATCCTTGATGTGTTAATTGGTGCATTTCAGAATTAACGTAGCGGGGGGGGGGGGGGGGGGGGGAATTAGCTTAAATTTGGGGAAATTAGCTTATTTGCCGTCTACCCTGGAGTTAGACAAGCAGATACATACCATTTTCTCCTCTGTGCATGCATTAGGCTTAGGGAACAGCCGCACCGTTAGCCTAGCTTAGTGTCATTCACTGGAAGTAGGTGTGCCAGTGTAGCCTGGTTCCCAACCGTCACGAAATACACTCCAAATACAACTCCAAAACGTTTCTGTAAACATGTTGTGACCTGTGTATTTACCACGTGGAGAAATAAAATGCACAGAGAAGAAAAGGGTTTGTATCTGCTTTTCTAACCCCAGGGTAGATGGCAAATAAGCCAATTTCCCAAAACGTTGGCGTGTTCCTTTAAGTCTGACAAACAAAAAGCCCGGTTTTGGAAGTGGCTCTCGGAGCCCCTGCACACTCTCTCCTCTGTTGTACTTCCTTCGCCTTTGACTCATCAAATTGAAATGGCCGTTAGGAAACGGTGTTTGGCACGGAGCGAGTGGCCCGAGCCGCGTCTGTGTGGCGGTTTGTGCCGTTGCATTATGGGAAGTCCTTCAAAGTCAGCCGTTGTGCCGCGGGCAGCATTCTAATGAGGTCATCAATAACCTGCAACAGCTGCTCAGAGAGAAAGACCTCATCCATTGAGCTCCGGCTACACGCAGACTCCGGCTCTAACCGAAGAAACATCTCCAAAATAATGAGAGGGATTTTACGGATACGTACACCATGCGGTCCTTAACTTAGAGACGTTAATTGGTGGGACCTCCAGTAGATTTGAGAGTGAAAAGCGAAAGTGACTAATTGGGCTGCGAGTAAAACCCACGCTGGGTTCCATGCTATTTGTCCACTCTGACACATTTGAAAATGAACCAATCAAGACAACATACAGTCATCTTCACAGCCAGCTATATGAGGTTACTCCAAGAGGAATGGGCCGGTCTCTGAGCTGCTTGTTTGTCGCCCATATCAAAAGGCCAGAGTGACCTTCTGGTTTTTTATATTTGAAGCAAAATTTGGATGGATGACTTCTGATTGTGGATATTTTTTCTTCCCAACATGCTATTGTGGATATGGCTGTACAGTATCTGGTTTCCAACACACACACACCCTTGTACCTCTCTGTGTTGTGGAGACTATACACGCATCTATTTGTGTGACATTTGCAGCATGGCACCTGTAACCTACAAGGCTCATCCCTCTTCGCACACTGCAGCCATCTCAGGAGGAACAGGAACAATGACAGCAAGATCTCTCTCTCTCTCTCTCTCTCTCTCTCTCTCTCTCTCTCTCTCTCTCTCTCTCTCTCTCTCTCTCTCTCTCTCTCTCTCTCTCTCTCTCTCTCTCTCTCTCTCTCTCTCTCTCTCTCTCTCTCTGCCCAACCTCTCTCCTCCTTATCTCTTGCTTGTAACACTTACTCCCGGCAGCCAAACAAACAGGGCTGTTGTGGGTCTCTGCCTGGAGCCCCTTCGTGTTTGGTGACTTTGAGACGCAGGTGCATCTCCGCTCGCCAGTGACAGTCGGTCGTGCACAATCTAGCCCCCCTTCGACGGCCTATCTGGAGTACTCTCTGCTTTTATTTCTCTCATATTTCCCTCTTGCAACCGCACGCAATCTCTAACTTGCTTATGAGCTGGATGAAATTATTGCAGACATACTATTCATTTCGATTGCCTTTGGGTATCATTTTGTTGTTTTTAAATGGTTTGACTCTTTATTTGTTTATTTTTTTGGACTAGGAGCACGATTGGTCATTGCCACAGTGAGTAGGCCCAGATGTGCCATTGGGTTGTTTTGAGTTTGGTCTTAGATAAGACCTTTTTTCCCCTCTCTGTAGTTGTGCCAAGACAGCCCACATGCAAAGACCAGTGAGGGGATGGCCGAGGAGTTTTGGTGGAGGTTGTATCTAAGGGTCACTTTGGTAGGACACGCTGTGGGTGGTAAATACAGGTTTAACAGATGCTGCTGGGAAGTTGCCACAGCAGCCACAGTTCCAATCTGGAAGCCTTAGCTAATTACTGGAAAAAACTGCAGCTAATACCAGCTGATACCAGCTTCACTGATAGCACTAGTACTAATTCAAACAGTTTCAAATCACGTTAATAAGGAATGTCTTTAAATGTAAGTTTGCTTTTGCTGTTACTGTACAGTAAAATGGGAAGGTTTCCATGCACATACATGCATGAAATTGATGCATGAGTTGACGCATGTAACAGCAATGCCATATCGCATTTACAATGGCTGGAATAAGCTAATACCCTGATAAGAAACCCAAATATGATCGTTGGAATATGCAGATATAGCCAGGATTTTGAGGCACGTAAACACATTATACCATTTTTGCAATCTGTGTGAGTTCTGTTTCCATGGTACTGGTAATTGTCACAGTATTGAGTACCTTAGACAGGACAATAGTTAGTATCCAGAATATCAATGTGCATGTAATCACACTCAATGATGATATACTGTACTCTTCTGACCATGCTTCTCTCTCTTCTCTCAAACATTCTGAGTCATTATTAATAATAATAGGAATGTTTATTTCACCGTGGCCACAATGAAAGGACAGTTTACAGACAGAGACAACATGTTAACACATTAGCGTCTGGCCATAGACTGACCAAGAGTTCTGTTCAGACATATGTTAAATACACAGTTGTCAGACGTAACATAATATCAGATATGATGAAGGTAAACAAAAATGGTTCTCAGTCACTGGAAGCAACAACAATTTTCTTGTGGCTGGGGAGATGTTGGAGTCTTCTTAAAGAGACATACACACATTAACCAGTCAAGCTGGTCACACTGAAAGTCACGCTGTATAACATGATATCTCAACACAGATCTATAAGGACATGATAATATATTCCACAACATCACCTTGATTGCAACTTTATTATATCCACCAGGCAGAATCCTGGGGGGAGATCATGTAACCAGCTGCACGTGTGAGTCTGTCTGTCTGGCTTTCTTTCTGTCCGCAGTTAATCTCACAAACTACAGTGCCTATTTGGATGAAATGGTGTTCATTAATTTGTCCATTGAAATATATATTCAGTATTTCAATGTATTATGACCCGGCTCTTGGCCACTACAAAAATGGAAACACACACAATATGAGTTTGCGGTGCACATTCATGGCCCCCAGAGGAAAAGAATCCTTGACTTTGGTGACCCCATCACCTTTCCTCTAGCGCCCAAATCAGGCCAAATGTAAAATGTTCACATTAGTGTGAAAATCAGTTTTCATCCAAATCCCTTCTAATTTGCAGTGCACATTCATGAAGTCCTATTGACCTTTCCTCTAGCGCCACCATTAGCTCAAACATTCAATACTCAAATTAGTATATCTCCTGATCCAATTTCCACCAAACTTTTCAAATATTTTCCTTACCATGTAATCGTGTGTAATAGTGTCATAGTGCAATAGTGTGCTTGTGTCATAGATGCAGGGATATATGCTTTCATTGGTCTACACTTGCCCTGCCTAACATGTAGGCTACTAGACAAGAAATGGGTGGCTGTCGCCTGGTGGAGATTTGCGCTCTACTGTGCGCACCTTTCTAGCACCAGTCTAGCTCATCCCTTTGTAACTCTTGTATTACGCTTACGCCCTGTTCACACCTGGCATTCGAATGTGTATCCACGTGTCTCGCGTGACCACATGGGATTGGATCTCGCCTCCCCGCTCAGTATGCAAATAAACTCTTAGGCCTACACCTACAGGCTACTAAAGACACATGCGAATTAAACATGCAGTTCACAATGTGACTGTGAAATCCCTTTTAATTAGAGAGACTACACACCTCTTCAAATGCTTCCGGACAATGAGAATGGAGGGGCATCAGACTAAATAACCTGCTGGCCATTTATGATTTTCATTATAACGTTATGCACTGCTCGTCTTGATTCTGTCTCTGTCTCTCTCTGTGTGTCTCTCTTTCTCTCTGTGTCTCTCTCTGTGTCTCTCTCTCTCTCTCTCTCTCTCTCTCTCTCTCTCTCTCTCTCTCTCTCTCTCTCTCTCTCTCTCTCTCTCTCTCTCTCTCTCTCTCTCTCTCTCTCTGTCTCTGTCTCTCTGTCTCTCTCTACGTTCGAAATTAATACGGAGGTGAGATGATCTGTGCACACCAGTGCCATTTACACATGCATATTATGGGGGGGGGGGGGGAGGCTATAATAATAATAATAATAAACTGTATTTGTTTTTTTCATACAGAAGTTGCAGTTCAAAGTGCTTCACAACAGTAAAAAATACAGGCATAAGCGAGCATAAAAAAGATAGAGAGGTAGCAAGATAAGGTAAAGCACAGTGTTTCACATTAGGATCTAGCATCCCAATAGGCCTCTCTGTTTACAGTTTCATTCAGTAATAAAAATAATAAAATAGAATAGACAGATGGATTATCCAAGTGGGGGTCTGGGGGGGGTGAGCGAGCGAGAGCATATGTAGGGTATTAGATAGCAAGTATTAGGTATATATCTCGTATACTATATTTATTTAAATGGTGATTTCATTGGATGTTTACTGTTAATGCTTGTGTGTCAAATTTGATGTTATAAAAAAAAAACAAAAAAAAAAACAGACGGACAGTAAAAAAAAATAATACTCTATACTCATTATTCTCCTTCCATATTCTCATTGTGGAAATTAGCCAACACCTCACCTGCATTCTGCATGACTATAGCTTTTCCGTTAACCAAATAACCCGAAAGGTAGGAAGATATTGAAACCCCAATACAGATAGGACCACTCTCCAGGCGCTACCGGATACGTTGGAATGATCAGAAATTGTAGAAGGATGACCAGTGAGTGTCTCTCTCCAGTGATGACAGTTGTCTACAAAAGCTGATCTCATCAAATCTATCGGACTAATTGGAGTAGGCTAATACAATCTAAAAGCTTAACTCCAGCTACCAGTCAAAGCGCAATGTTCACAATTGACCTCAAGCCGTTGCAAGACTAAAGGAAATTATGCATAAACCTATGCACACAACCTGACAGCTGTATTTGGTGTTATATTAATAATTATTACGGCAAAAGATTATTAGACCATTTATGTTATTAATCACCATTAGAAAACCTAATATTAGCCACACCAGAATCCAGGGGTGAAAAAAAGGTTGTAGCCTATTATTGATGGAGCATAAAACAGCATTTGTCCTTGCCTGCAATTTACATCAGTGATGTTTTCTCCCTGATGAGGCACAAGGATCTTTTGGGGGGAAACGACTGACGGGACACTGCAATATTATTCCAAGTCTGGGAGTTTTTAAGCAATTAAAATAACTGCCTGCAGAGCAACAATGTGGATAGGAAAGGGCTTTAATTAGGTTAATAATTGTTTTGTTGATGCTTGCGATTATGAGAAAGCATGGGGCTGCCGAAGGGGCATGGTGAGCACACATTATAACAGAGGATTAGAAAAAAGAAAACTGTTTTACTTTGGATTCGTTCAACAGGATATCTTTTCAAAAGTGTCAGCCATAATATAGTCTATATGGGCGTTTAGGAAAATTCAAACATTGTGGATAAATCTTGCGCAATTTGAGAACCAATTGGAGGTGAGAAAAATAAGAAAGAAAGGGACAGCAGATACTTCCGCCTTTCAGCATAGAATTATACGACTCCAAAAGACTGGAGTTGACTAGGCGGTCTTTCAATGTGGCCTGGGACACATTTGTGTACACACTGCTAACAGAATGTGGCCATTATGTGGCCCAGACCACCTCCGAATGTGGGCTGAGCGGTCGGATCTCAATGCGTCCTCAATGCGTCTTGGGTGCGTTCACACTTGCGATCGGATCACCCAAGATGCATGCTAAATGCCAGGAAGGAAGGGCCTTATTGACTCATTTCTGTAAACTGCTTGTGTTTCCACTAATTGTACCCATTGATTAATCTTCAGTATTCTGTCACACATTGTCTCCTTCATTTAACTGGCACATTTACTTTGCTATTCTCTTCCTAATATCCTTGTTCAAATCTATGACATTGGACACTAAGGCCATGGCATCAGTCGTAATTCATTGTCACATGACTTAGCATGACGTACACATGCTGGACTGACAAGTTATGAGATGTGATTTGGTTACTCTGTGCCAGAATTACACGGTATGCGCCTTAGCACGGCAAGCCGCCCGGACACTCACTAACAGCGACAATGTAATACGGTGGCAATAGGATTAAAGGTTCTCCACCACAGAATATAATAGGTGAGATGAAGGGCGAATTAGAGCCTGTCGAAAAAGTGAACTTAACATGCTGCCTGACCTCTCCTTGTCCTCTTGGTAACTTCAGCAATAGTTAACATCATAATGCTGCTATTTATGGCACCTGTTAAATAAGGCAATATCTCAGGATCGATCCTGCTGCCGCTCGCTCTCCCCTCGGCTCCGTCTTCCAACACACAGTGGATTTGATAACTCAAGCTCTATCGATTTTTCTATAAGCAAAAATAGTCTGCACAGAGACATAAACAAAAAGTGGCAGTCGTGTCCACCTGCGTTTTGGAAGCGATGTGGCTTTTGTTGACAAAAAAAAAACACTATAATTTTTTTTGTAAAATGTTATTATTATTATAATTGTGTAGGCCTACATGTGTAAAAAAAATAAATAAAAAAAAATAAAAAAAAAAATAAACATAGGTTTTTCCAAGCCTATATGCCTCATTGGATAGATTTGTCTAAAACAAGCAAAAATACATAGGATTGTTACTCATGAAACGTTGATCGAGTTGATATTAATTTTCAGGAATGAATATATTCAATCTGGCTGTCATATTCACAGCCGGAGCGGCTGAAGGCAGGACGCTGGAGGAAATGTCAGCCCTCCACCTGAACAGCCAGCAGTGCACTATACAGCATGTCATACATCTTGCTGACGGGGTGAGGGGGGACAATGTGCTCTCAGAGGGATGAAGCTGATAGAACAGTAAGATTCCATACAGGGAGGCTGCTGTCCAGACACAACACATGGAAATACACACAGAATGCGGCAAAGGCACGGGGAGAAAAAAAAGGTTGATGGTATGTGGAAAAAGTGGGCAACGTTTGGAAAGGTTTTTCAAGTGGGGGAGGAGGGAGGATAGAAAGGAGAGCGACCATAACATTGAAATGGCAGATAGGGATCTGGTTCCTGAGTTGGGGGGGAGGGGGGGGGGGGGGGGGGGTATGAGGGGGTGACAGAGAGTAATGGATTTCTGTGCCTGGTGTGATTAAGAGGCTGTACTAAAGCGGCGATAATGCGCTGATATCTGTGGGGAGCTGCCTAGCGCTGGCTGATGGTAATCGGTGGACCCAGGATAGTTGAGTCGCCACTTGCCGCGTTGGACTGTGCCCTACACATGTCTGCTCTGGTTATGCCTTGAGAAACATGCATCTGTTCTCTACCATCTCCTCCTATTAAAGCAATACAATGCTGACTTGGTTCAAACTATGGGCAGTGACTATAGCATCATGGTGATGTTCGTGTCTTAGATGCTGGTTTTAATCAATTGCCTTCTGGTAATGATAATGGACTGGCCTTAGAATGGATCTCACAATTGTGTCTATTATCCCACGCAATACAGTGCAAGGTACAAGATGCTTCCCGTTCTCTGTCTGAGGCTGTTCTGAGAGCCTATTATTATGAAAAAGAAAATAGTTGAAGTACCACTTGGGAAGCATAGGATAAGCCAAGCAGCTTTGTGTGGAAAGGGGAACAGGAACAAATGTACAGTAAGAATTTATATAGAGTATATTATTCATATGATCTAGGACAATACAATCTGTATTTATGAACATGAGCGACTGTCTCCAAAGGCCAGGAAACCACAGAGCTAAGACTCAAACTTGTGAATTCATTAAGTAGAAAGGCTGGAGCTGCACACGTTTGATTCTTACTTCTCTGGTGTCTATAATTAATATGACTGTTCTACAGTGGACCATAGGAATAATATGTATATGATTTCTTAAATTGAGATGTCTTTCCCTTTAAGCACTGTTGATGTTACTACTCTGTGGCCCTTAGGTTTCCTTGTGCCGCATCTTCATTTTAATCTTAATCAATGTTCCATGCTCTAATGAGAACACTGGTTTTTGCACGGTTGTTGGCCTGCCAGCGCAGGATGTACTAAGAGTGATTAAGCTCTTATTAGCCTTGGCTAGGTGAGAACATGCCTCTAGCATCACAACTAGCCCACGCTGTTACGGTAACCATGCAGGGATTATGGCAATGAGACAACCCTGATGTTCACCCATAAAGGAACGCTGCTCGGTGATGAACCGGGAAACGCATTTAAAAAGCCACAAAAATCACGAGTAGCCTTAACAAAGTAGGTCTTGTTCACTCTAATGCCTGTGTAAATGTGACTCTAGTCAATTTATTCCATACCGTCATTACGACTTAACTGGCCCTGTGGGACTCCTTTTAACCACAGAATAACAAGTCGCTCCATCTTAAATGCCATATGTCCCGGGCTCCTGAGGGAAGATGCCTCCGGCTGCCCAGATCCCTTTTCCTTTTCAACAGATTTAGGCAGAAGACACCTGACAGCTATATGTCGCACCGCAAGGATGAAGGTACCTCGCTGAGACACTGTGTCTGCCGGATCATTAGCAACAACAGCAATATGTTCATGTTGTCTAAGAGGCTTTGAAGTATGGAAGAACCGGTGTCACCGCGGCACAGGATGGGACAGGAGTAGGATCGACAGCTGGCTCCCTTTACAAGGCAGCCTCTACTTTTTATATCTGATTGGTGACGGTAAAAAACAGAACACAAGAAGGGGGTCTCCAGTGACTCACCTCGCTTAGGTCCTACAGTAGTCACATTTTGATGTTAGATTTATCTCGGACTACGTGGCCTCACATAAAGCGTAAAGCTAAATACTGAAGATGTATCGTGAAATATGACACGGCCATATCTTTGATGGTGCTGAGGCCCAGGCGGTGGTTTTAACACTATCATCACCGCGGTGGGACCTAGAAAGATGTGTTTCACCTACAGATCACACTCCATGGAGAGCCGCTGTCATTGTTGATTGAGGTTACTGTTGCTGCATGGGGCTTTCCCTCTGTAACAAGGAGATCTTTCAAATATACGTGTGTGTGTCAGGGGCGGTAGTGGACATTTCGAGGCCACCTGTAGCTGATCACCTTATCTCCCCCAAAGTGACAGATAAATGTTTGAGATGAAACAGGGCTATTCTGACGGAGCAGAAAAGCGGAAAGACACCACCTAGATGGATAAAAATGAAAGAAGCGGGAAAAACCCAGTGGAGTTGCGTCACCTCTTTCTTTTTTTTGAGCTGCTCAAAGTATTACCACTCAGAGTGAATGCATTTTTAATGCTGCTTGATTGCAGTGCGTGTCTTACAGGGGCGTAAAGTGAAAGCTTTTATTTTTTTTATAAAGTACCACTGAGCTTCCATGTGCTGACAGTTACAATATGAATTGGAATTAATTGCATAAATGAATAGGAGAGCTCATTTGTTTTTGTTTTTTTTCTTTTCTCCTTGTTCATTATTAAATTAAATGATGCAATCCAATTAGCAGTGTGCATTGCCCCATCTTGCCATTTGATTAGGCAAGTAAAATATTAGGGCTTATGCTCAGCCAAATTATGTTGCATTACAAATCCCTCAGATCACACAGCTTTCGCTTCATTTGCGAAATATATTCTACAGAACCCTCTACAGAACTGCTACGGGGAAGATGTACAAATTCCTTTGAATCAATTCATTCCTTTGAATCAATTCTGCATGAGTTGTGTTGTAAAAGCCAACCCATTCAAATATTAAACAACTCCAAGCTCTTTTTTCTTTATTGAATGTGTTAAATTGACTGAACCTCAATGGCTTTTAACGTGTATTTTATTTGGAAATCTTTACCACAAAATATATTTTCTTTCAGCTTTTCACAGCAGTCAGATGAAAGAAAACCTCGATAAGCATTATAGCGTCTTACGCAGAACTATCCTAGGAGTGTGCCACTTTTTTTTAATTATTATTATAGTGTGCTGTGAGAAGTGTACCTTTTAAATGGGCAGTATCTTCTGGCTTCTACATGAATCTTCTAGAATTTCTCCAAATAATAATAATACATTCGATTTATAATGCACTCTATATCTGGAAACCAAGTCTCAGAGTGCTACAGAGTAAAAACAGACTTTAAAAACATTAGGCAATTAAAGAAACAAGACATAACGCATACAAAAGGGATAAAACACACAAAGCATGTATAAAAAGGTTAAAACTAAGGGAAGGCTTTCGTGAAGAGTTTTAAGTTCTCTTTTAAAGGAAGCAGTGGTCTTTGGTGCTCTGAGGTAGTCAGGGAGGGCATTCCATAGGCGAGGAGCAGCCGAGCAGAAGGCCCGGTTGCCCATGGTGTGGAGCTTGGTCCTGGGGGGAAGGAGGCGGTTTGTGTTGGCGGAGCGAAGGTTACAGGTGGAGGGTTCTGGGGTGGGGAGATATTTGAGGTAGGGGGGAGCATTTCCGTGGATGCATTGATGGGTCAGAAGGGATATTTTGTATTCAGTCCGGGTGGTGATGGGGAGCCAGTGAAGTGAGTGGAGGATGGGTGTGATGTGGTCATACTTACGCACTCTCATCAGGATCCTAGCAGCGCTGTTCTGGACAGTAGCGGCTGCTGGTTCTCTCTCCACTAGGGGCGCTATACCAAAACATTTTGCAAACATGTACAGTACCACGCAACCGACTCATGGCAAGACGTGAGCGATTCGACTCACGCTCACGGCAATGAATCGGCTCGTATGAACGAGTCGCTCAGCTGTTACTACAACAACACACAACCAGTCAAATAAAGTATAGTCTAATTCACAACTTGAAACACAATATATAAATAGAAAAGTTAGAAACAAAACTCGCTCCGTCTCCAAACACACTCAGATCTCTCCCTCTCTCTCCTTCTCTCTCTCACACACAGCGCGACGTGGAATCGATTCGTTACACAATCAGACCTAGTATATGTAGTATTATATACCAAGAATAACTTCAGTATGAGTACAGGGCTGTACACATATTTTGCATAATTGTTAAACGAGCCAAGGCTAGCTATTAAACTATCGATATGAATCGAAAATCTGGGACCCTGATGTAAACAAGACAAACGTCTTTCTCAGGTCTGCATCCCCTTAACAATTGTGTGTATTGAGCCGTACTGTATTGTACCCATTCTGCAATCTGTTAATAAAGTTTTCATTCATTCATTCATTCAAACATAGACGATATTGAACAAGCCATAATCCACGCATTTTCAATCCAAAAGAAAGAAAGAGAGAGAGAGAGAGAGAGAGAGAGAGAGAGAGAGAGAGAGAGAGAGAGAGAGAGAGAGAAAAGCCAGCGTTAGCTGAGTGGCTGAGAGAGAGAGAGAGAGAGAGAGAGAGAGAGAGAGAGAGAGAGAGAGAGAGAGAGAGAGAGAGAAGTGTTATCTGAGTGGCTGAGAGAGAGAGAGAGAGAGAGAGAGAGAGAGAGAGAGAGAGAGAGAGAGAGAGAGAGAGAGAGAGAGAGAGAGAGAGAAATATCGCTAATCTACCTTGTTGTTGGCAGAGAAGGGCTTGTTGATAAAGTATATCCACTCCATGGCATTGTCCATCCAGCCTGTGTTGATGTCCATCCATTGTCCATGCATGTCCCTCCACACTGCATCCATAATATAGCTTGTTAATAGCCAACAAGTACTGTGAGTGCCTTTGTCCATGTCCGCCTCGAACAGCCTGCAAACTACCTGGTTTTCTATCGCCATGCTCTAAGACAAATTCTAACCTTAACCAACTTTGAAAGAGTGCCTAAGCCTAACCGTTGAAAGAACTTGCCATCACGCTCCAAGACAAACAGCTGCATCTCACAACAACACAACTATCTCTACCAAGCTAGAATAAGCTAGAATTGGAACATTAGAAAGTGGATTCGGCCAATCAGAGATCGTCTCCGCGAAATGCTGCTACGGAAAAAAATACTGGCGTCGGCCAATCAGAGAGCGTCTCCGCGAAATGCGGCTACAGAAATTCTTGACTGCTGCTGCCTAGACCGCTTCAAATCGCGCCCGGATTCCAACATAATAGTCATATTTCAACGCACAACGCGTTACGCACTGATTGGCTGCTACGGATACAGCGATCACACAGTGACGCGCACTCAGAGCGCTGTCGCGTCTAGCCCGGGCCGAGAACAAAAAAAAAAAAAAAAAAAGTGAGTCACTTCCTGTTCAAGAAAACAAGTATTTATTATTTTATTTATTAACGTTATATTGTGCATTGGAAACACAAACATACTTAAAATGAGTAAATATTATTCATTTTAAACATGTTTATATTATTTATAGGGCTATAAAACTAAAAACTAAAGAATTATTGTTCTTGTTATTCTCTCATATAACCAGGGCAGGTTCTGAGGGGGGGCGGCGCCCTAGCGCCCCCCAGTGGCGGCCGCCACTGGTTCTGGATGTATTGGAGCCTCTGGAGACTCTTGCTAGGAATCCTGATGAGAAGTGCTTTCTCGCTGTGTGGCGATGGAGAAAGAGCAGAGAGGAAGAAAAATGAAGATGTTTCCCATAAACCCATTGCTAGCTGTGATGGAGAATGTTGCCCCTACAAATTCCCTAACCTAGTTGTACAGTAAATGACCAAGTAAGGCTTTGTCAGTATTCCAATGTACAGTGTAAAATGTGTGTGTGTCCCCTACCCAACCCCCCCCCCCCCCCACCTCCAATGTACAGCCCCCACCCACCCACCCAACCCCACCCCACCCACCGAACCTCCTCCAATGTACAGTTTCTACATCAAATGTATATACACTCTTTTTCTGGACACTTTTGTATCACAAACAGTACTGTATTTGCAAATCTGATATGTCATAAATGTATAGATGTAGCAGTACTGTCTATCTGTATGTCATGTATGTCATATATGTTATGATGAATTGAAAATGGGGGACCCTGATGTAAACAAGACGAAAGTCTTTCTCTGGTCTGCATCCCCTTAACAATTGTATGTATTGAGCTGTACTGTACTGTACTCATTCTGCAATCTGTTAATAAACTTTTCAATCAATCAATCAATACTTCCCCTCTCATTGTTTACAAGCCAGTTTAAGAAGCAATGATGATGATGGAGAGAACAAAACAATGTTGCTAGCCAACGACTTATGCCTTTAAAATATAGGCAGTTTCAATTATGTAAAGCAATTGTCGTATATTTGGCTCGTACTCTGATGATCTTCCTGGTACTCTGATCTTCTATTAGCTACGTGTCTGGGTCGACCACCGGTCTGTGCAGGTGTATTGTGCAGAAGAATCGAGTCCACACACGAGCAATTTGGAGTGGTATTCTATGGCGCTTTATTTAAGGCTTCCTGGTGATGGCAGTCTTAAAGCTGTCTGAATATCATAATACACACTCTTTTCTGGATTTCCCAGTGTTACAATTATTATTTCAGCTGGTTCTAGTCTTCTTAATCAGCATGGCATGGCAGTAGTTCAGCAACAGGAGCGGAGGGCCTTCATCAACGACCTAATTCTGGTCTTGTCTCGTTCCGTCTGTATTGTGTGTTCTCTCGATCTGTTCTCCGTGCCGTGTCTTAAACCAATAATCACTCCTCCCACCAGCGTCGTCTAGTGACGACGCCTGTAAGAGTTTCAGCCTATCAGACCAGTTTGAGACCATTTGGTGCAGTCTTGGGTCGTATTAAAACTCCCCCTTTTTTAACACTTTCAATGCCCAAAACGTGATAAGACGTTTTATCAGCCCAATGCCTGAATGCCCACGACGACGATTAGCGTTTAATTTTTTATCTGAATTCATATTTCATCAACCGAGTTGGTATGCAGCCCCTGTAGGAGCTCAGATGTGAAAAAACCGCCCCCTATCGTCTCCCAGATGGTAATGCACCCTTTTGGAATGGACTCAATGAAAATGGATGAGAAAAGAAAAATCCGGAATCCACATTTTACTTCTCAGGCATGTAACCCGAGCCGATCGGATTCATTGTGGAGCCTCAGAACAGCGTGGAATACATAATACAGTATGTAGCGTTGGATCAATAAAAGCGATAGATTTTTGGAATGGCGATCAGGAATTGGAATGATCTTTTTGGAGAACATCTGATCTGAGGTAAGGAATCTATTTTACAAGTCTTGGGATAATCAGAGTTGTATTCGCTGAGATCTCAGTGTTCGTCCTATGTGTGTGTGTGTGTGTGTGTGGGCGATCGCTTTGAGGCAATCAGAGAATCGATTTTTCAGATCGCCTATATAGCGTGCATACGTACACATATACTATCGATAATCTAGCGTTTATTTGAAAACGATTCATAAATAGACAGAAAAATGACATGTATTCTAGAATATTCCAGTAAAGGGCGATTATCATGGAATATTTATATTTTCCTTGAAAACAATGGCTTTTCAAAATGCTATAAAATGAAAATGAACTGATAAAAAAACAATCCGCTTCGACAATGTTGACTGGGAAACAAGTCATTGATAAGCGACGGGCAGATTAGACACATAATTTAAAACATAGATTAGGCGTTATTAACGCTAACATTGAAGTGGATGGTGGGCATTCAAGCGGTAAATCAAGATTAAGCTTGGGCTCTGAAAGTGTTAAATTAAACCCTTTTGGATTAATTCTTTCAAATTAGAATTAGGAAATTAGTCTCTAACTCTTAAACACCATTGTATAGACTCTTTCCTTAATATTTCTACTGTTGATTTGAGCTGAAAACAGTTAAAAGGATATTATACATTTATGGCTTATCACAGTTTTAATGTAACTCATAATATTCATAGTTTTAAACTGTTCTTTGTCTGTTGATGGGGTTTATTTGAATTACTTTTAACCTGGAAATGACTTATTGATTAATTCAGTGTGTAATATTAACCAATATCTCTAAAGCTCCTGCTTGATACTAAGCATTATATGTGCTAACAGCTGGTTGACCCTTTTACCTTGGACTGATATAGGTATATTAATGAAATATGAATCACTTGTTCTTCTATTTAGTATGAAATACATGGTAACCAATTAAAACAGTTAATACCCCAGAATCTAACTTTAATGCTTTTGTATAGTGAGAGAGAGATAGATGTTATTTCTTAGCACATTCCTGCTCCTCTCCCCCAATCTCACAACTGCTGCTTGTCCTAACACATCCTTGTGAAATCCTATAGTGAAATATAGGTTCCCAGGACGCCTGTAGCTGTTCCGCAACCGTTCCTACTTCCGGGGTAGGCCTGATTGGCCCCGACAGGCACGTGACCCGCCGCGGCCACGCCCCGCGGCAGCCCCAGGAGCAAGCGCGCTACTGCTGGAGTTCGCTTCGCCTTTCACATCGCTGCCGTTGGCGAAAGCAGACAAATGAATGACTAATTCGGTCAGAAATAACGAATAACGTTAGTAAGCACTGCTTATATGCTTATTATGTCTGCGGGGTACAGTAAACGTTTCTCCCGGTACATTCTGAAGAGCACACCGCTGTATGTTGGAGAACCAGCGGGCTGTATGTTGGAGAACCAGCGGTCTTCCTCACTCGAGTGAGACTAAAGCCGTGCACAGCTCAGCCCTGTGAGACGCTTATGTCTGCGGGGTACAGTAAACGTTTTTCTCCCGGTACATTCTGAAGAGCACACCGCTGTATGTTGGAGAACCAGCGGGCTGTATGTTGGAGAACCAGCGGTATTCCTCACTCGAGTGAGACTAAAGCCGTGCACAGCTCAGCCCTGTGAGACACTTATGTCTGCGGGGTACAGTAAACGTTTCTCCCGGTACATTCTGAAGAGCACACCGCTGTATGTTGGAGAACCAGCGGTCTTCCTCACTCGAGTGAGACTAAAGCCGTGCACAGCTCAGCCCTGTGAGACGCTTATGTCTGCGGGGTACAGTAAACGTTTCTCCCGGTACATTCTGAAGAGCACACCGCTGTATGTTGGAGAACCAGCGGTCTTCCTCACTCGAGTGAGACTAAAGCCGTGCACTGCACAGTCTCTAACAGTGTAACAGTAAGAAGCATTTTGGATAAAAGTATTCTGTACTTCTGTATGACAACAATGTATGCCTTTCAAATGTTAAATGATTAAATGATACACAGCTAAATCTACGCTCTCGCCTCTCATCCTGCTCTCATCCTGCTTTCGCCAACGGCAGCGATGTGAAAGGCGAAGCGAACTCCAGCAGTAGCGCGCTTGCTCCTGGGGCTGCCGCGGGGCGTGGCCGCGGCGGGTCACGTGCCTGTCGGGGCCAATCAGGCCTACCCCGGAAGTAGGAACGGTTGCGGAACAGCTACAGGCTCCCAGGACAGAGCTCAGCTGCTCTTTAAGACAAATTATATGCAAGAATGCAAGGCTATTGTTGTCCTGCCACAAGATAACACTGCCACAAGATAACACTGTTGTGTTACGACCTGTATCTGTTGTCCTAAGGGCTCGCTTGGAGTCATCTGCTGACCCCCATCTGTTGCCCAGCGGCCTTTTGCAACCACAGTTGTTTCCTGCTCAGAGCCTGTTTACAGCTTGTAAACATTACCATGGAGTCATATGTTTAGAACATCATAATCTGTTAAGATTACGTCACAATCGTACCAGGAGACGCACTAGGCTGCAAAATGTATTTGGCAAATGTTAAAATTCTACACGTAACGGCTTTAATGATGAATATGAAGACGCTGGATACCAAAAATCCATTATCTTGAGTACTGGGCTATTCTTCATACATTACGTTATTCCTCTTCTCCTGTTGGATAGAAATAACCAGAATTTCCAGGGAACATTCTGTCTCTTAGTTGGGATGTGTCTTACCATCCCTAGGGAATGGCAACATTTCAGGCATGTCATCCTGATTCTTAGAGTGCCTTCAGTATATTATTTGTGTGTTGATTATTTTGGATGCCACCACTAATGACAAAATAGGTCTGGAATCCTTTTTAAAAACATTTCATTTAAAAATGTTTCCACTTATATTGGCTCCGTTTTTGTTTATCGTGAAGATAAAAAGCCATGACACTCTTTCATTGTCAATTAGACGATAACCTGACAAGGTTTCAAGGAAGCACAGCTCACTTTGTCCAACAATATTACCGTGATGCCGTTTCTGCTTGAGAACAACAACAGCTGCTGGAATAGGCAGGGGTCATCATCTCATATTATCTGGGAAAGAAAAAAACAAGGTATCATTTGTAATTACTTGACACATTACAGCTGGCTCCAAAGGGGAAGTGCAACTTGCTGTGTGGTCTATAATATGGGTGAATTCCCTGTTTCATGCATCAAAAAGCACAACGAGTTTCCTGGGTGCAAAACAGTTGTAATGGCATGGAAAGAGAGAGAGATAGAGAGAGAGATATAGATAGAGAGATAGAGAGGAAGAGTGAGTGAGATAGAAAGAGAGAGAGAGAGAGAGAGAGAGAGAGAGAGAGAGAGAGAGAGAGAGAGAGAGAGAGAGAGAGAGAGAGAGAGAGAGAGAGAGAGAGAGAGAGAGAGAGAGAGAGAGAGAGAGAGAGAGATGCACGCAAGTTGCTGCAACCCTGCTAGCCACAATATTAAGCTGGAGCTCTGGAACTGAAATTAATTCATTGTAGTTATACTGTAAAAACACAAGCAGGTGCATTCAGAATGACTGAGAGGAAGCCAGTGGACTACTATGGGATGATGTATGGACACATCTATCTGTGCGACACATTATCTTGAATGGAGGGAGGTGTTAAAGTACTTGGCAACATGTCCTCCATTCTCTGCAAGACAGCTGCCTAATTGACGCATTGATATACAGATATTTGACACAATGCATGGTGGCAAAAACAACAACAACTTAAGAGCTCTGTTAAGGGGGACATCAGCGTAGGGAAGTGAGCTTTTATGAAACAATGGAATAGTGGGCGGTAAGGCTGTCCCCGAACCCTGTTTTTAGGGTTCGAACGTTCGCCAGGGTTTATCGAACGAACGATATTTTTTTTTCATTTTTTTTTAATAAATTTTCTTTTTAATATTTTTTTTTTTTTTTAATACTATATATATATCTTTTTATTGTATTATTATAGATCCTACGGAGGGCGGCATTGCATAGTCTATTGGTGAAAAACATGTTGTTTACAGTGGTGGCTGTTCATTTAAACATGTAATTAAACAAAGCACTCAGAAGAAAATAAACAAGCTACTGCATCAAAGTTACTACTTATGATAAACAATAGCCCTTGCACACCGCAGTCACGTAAGGGGCTAGATAAACAAAGGCATTCGTTTTGTGGCATTAATGTTATATAGTTAGTGTTACACGTTCAATAACAGGTATTCACTCTTGGTCGACGGGAAGGGGAGAGAGGCGCGCGCCTCGGCTCCTCAACAGACCCGTCCACCGTCTACCTCGGAACGGGGGACGGCAGAGAGACAGAGAGACACCGGCTGCCGCCCGTCCGCCCTCGGCCAGAGTTGTTTCCAACGCAACCACCTCCCGCCATGAAGCTCGCGCTCCGTGGCCGAAAAAGGCTGGTATTCATTAATGATCCTTCCGCAGGTTCACCTACGGAAACCTTGTTACGACTTTTACTTCCTCGGCGGGGAGCTAACGTATTAGCTACGGTAAGTATGTTGTGCTTCTCGCAAGCAGATCAATGGCGGCATTGCCGGAAGTAAAAAACTAATAAACGCTTGCCGATTGGTGGTAACAGCAGAGGCGGGTGCAAGCAGTGTGACGTAATTGGCAGAATCGCCTGTCAATCAAAATTGTTCTATTGCATTGGTTGAGAGCTCTGGTTGAGACAATAGTATCCAGCTACAGCCCGGCAGACCATACTGGTTGAGCCTCTTCACATCGCCTCAACCCCGTGCGCCTCCTTTATTTTTTTTTCACCGAACGTTCGAACCCATTAATTAAAGTCCGAATGTCAGCGTAACGAACGAACGTTCGAACGTTCGAACGTTCGGGCTCAGCCTTAGTGGACGGCCAGGTAGCACAGCGGACTAAGCGTCTGTCTACCACCGCAGAGACACTTGGCCGGTCGTCATACTGGCACAATTGGCAGTGTCAGCGGGAGGGAAGCCGGTGGGTGGTAATCTGGTCGGGACTCCTACAGGTCGGTCGGGGCGCCTGCACAGCGAGGGAGGGAAATGGTGAAGGTAGTGTGACCTCCCACGTGTTACACTTCACCAATGAGAGTCCTCGCTGCCAGATGAAAAGAGGCTGCTGGGTGTCTCCTACGTATTGGAGGAAGCATGTTATAGACTTCAGGGCTCCCTAGACCGACCAGTGCGCACATGCGCGCAACGACTAGGAAGGGGAGGGGGGAATTGGCATAACGACCAAATTGGGATGGGAGGAAAATACAGAGGAGAAAAAGTGGATAAAAAAATTAAAAAAACAATGTAATAGTGAGGGAGGACATCTATCCGCAATAATCAAGTGCAAATACAAGCAGCCGGTCTATAATGGAACTCCTCACTGTATCGCTCATTGCCGTGCCCCCCGAGGCTTAGCTAGATTGAATATACCATATGTTTACCCTGAGCTTTCTCCGTGGTAAGTGGCACTGACGGTGTGGATTTGGCACTATCCTTGACCTTCCCCCGTAATGCATCATCCCAAAAGCTCATTTAGCAAGTCACTTGTATAGACAGCATAGAAACAGGGACTGGGGCTTTCTATTTGGGTTGTTGGATCACTTAATGAATACAATTGATAAAATAAATACAAACTTTTAATAGCAAATAATGGTTGTTGGATCACTGTTATGAATCCAGTGGTTTTGATCTCACGCATGCATAATGTTCTATGCTCACATGCATCACCGTTCCTAAAGCTGAATATCGGAGAGTGACTTTGTGATGTCACCTGAGTGTAATTCCTAGGTCTGCTCCATAGACAGTGAGCTGAACTGATTCACTCATTCGGACGTGACAAATTAACTTAACATTTCAGTGCCCCGTTCATCGTCTATGGAGTAGGCCCAGAGTTTACATAGGTGACATAACACATTCGATGAGGATCTTTTCTACAGTTAGAAATCAGGAAAAAGTGTGTATATGTTAAGACACTTTGACAGAATTGTAGTGGGCCACAACAATTATAAAAGTAAATTCTTTAAATGGGTGGCACTTTACTAAGTGTACGCTTGAGGGCATAGGCTCCAGAGAAGGTTGATTACTCCTTGTTTCATTGTCAGCTAAGTGTGTAGTGTCAGGAAAACCTCCCTTCCCTGAACACGTACCAAAAATATATACAACCCTCGATCGATCGTCACATGAAATTTCAAATCCTGGCCTATTTATGGGCTAACCTTTCCTCCGAAAGAACATTTAAAACAAGTTTAAAAGGCAGCTTCACCTTCACTGGGTTTAGGCTTTAATAAGTGACTCAATGTTTTCTGGAAACATGTAATTTCCCAAAGGGGTGAAATGAACTCCATCACGCAGGAATAGGCCCGGACTGTCAGACCTAATGTGACAATGCTGTTCCCCCGAGGGACTGGTGGAGGAAGGGGACGAGTCATTCATGTTAAGGTTGGTCCCCCGTGGTCCGCCTCGCCCTCTCTTCCACCACACCATATGTAGCCATCTCCCTTCAGCCACATGCTTGTCTATAGATTAAAAAGAAATCATTCTAATTAAAGTTTAGACACATATTGAGTGCGTAAAACAGATAAAGGCACACCATTAGAGACTGTATTTGCCAAGTACATACTGTATACATAGCAGAAATGTAAAAAAATATTACACTGGTATGGTCCTTTAAAGATCCAGTACAATGAAAATTGGGTAACACTTTATAATAACACTCAGTTATAAGACCTTTATAAGGTATTTGCTGGCCTGCGGCGCTCCAGTAGCGAGTCCCCTGGCTGACTCCGTCTCGACAGCGTTGGAACGGGCGTTGTTGACCGCCGCCAGCGCCGAGTTAGCCATCTCCCGGGAGGATACCGACAGGTCTCCTAGCCTGCCCAACTCGATGCTGACGGTCGAGAAGAATCCGTAACTGGTCCCGCTGCGCAACCATCTCCTCTCGTATCTCCTCCATGGTACTCATCGTTGGTCGAGGCTTCTGTTACGTATGGGGGTGAGTAGTAGTGAGTCCAATGGTGGAGGAGACAAGGAGAGACGGAGATAGGTAGCTATTTCTAAGGATGTGTCTTTATTAAAACACACGGAGCAGCGATAATCCAGGAAAGACGCCGGGCGTCAACAGAGAGAACAGGCAAAAGTAATATAAGTGCATCGCGAGTGGCTCAGCAAACTCTGACCAGCTCCTTCCCACACGAACGGCTTTCTGAAGCCTTGACAACAAACAAGGAAACAGAGAAAGCATAAGTAGTCACCAACCAAACATTCCAATCAATTAGCAGTGACAGCAAATTGACAGCAACAGTGGAGAGTACCAATCAGTAACAACACAGGAATGTGGGCGTGACAACCAAAATACAAATACCAACCACCAGGTGAAAACATTCCAGACTGACAGCTGGATTCCAGAGGGAACCCAGAGCGTTAAACATAATATATATATATGTTTTTTTTATTTTATTTTTTTTATAAAGTTTGCCAATAGGGATGTAACAGTAGTATTCTCAGTGGTAGTAGTCATAATAGTAATCCAGTATATTTTTGTATTTTCTAAAAAATAAACCAGTTCAACACATGTAACCACTTTTGCTTCATTTCTTTGATGGCTCAAATGTATGCTCTAGTCGATTTTGTGTTTTGAGCACAAAGTTCATCATAGATCTAGCCTCTTTATTTTGCTCTCAAAGTGCACCAGATTGATGCATTTAACTTTAAAATGTACACACAAAAAAAAATCCGGGGGGGTCTCACTAAATCCTGTGGGAAACACTGATAGAGTGTAACCTGGGGGACACTAGGACCCAGGAGTTCCCTGGCCTGGTATTGCCAGAGTATGTAGAGGGAGTATCACATGAGTGAGACTTCACGTTTGTTCCTATCTGTTTGAATGGAAGCTACATACACATTATACATTAGCAGAGCCGAGGAATTTGTGCTGCCCCACACTTTTAATTAAGGTATGAGCAGGCTAAACACCTTTTTTGTTGGTCAATCTATTCCATCATTTCTGACCTACAACTTAATAGTCCTATATTTTGTGTAGACGTACTTGATGTGGTTGGACTTTTCCTCAATCCTGTGAACGCAGTTGCTGGCTGGCTAATGTGCGCTCAGTATGTATGTAGTATGTTGGCCGACGTGTATGCTACATGAGAGTAATAATAATTTGTATTTTCAGGCTGTATAGGCACCGATACAGCCTGAAAATACAAATAATTATTACCCTCATGTCATCATCTGCACATACTGAGCACTAGGGCTGGGCGATTCTTGCTAAAATGTGAATCACAATTTTTCTCTCTAAGAATTGAGATCACGATTCTCTCACGATTCTTATTTCTTCAATAAAATCATTTAAAAAGTAAAAAAAATGAAAAATAATACCGTAAATCCTCAAATATAAGACGGGTCTTCTATTTACCTCAGCTGCAAAGAGCACCAGGCCTTTTTTAGAGAGAGGCTTATATAAGAGGCAGGCCTTAATTTAAAAAAATTACACTCATGGACATAATCCCTTCATTTTCAGACTTTTATTGCATTATTATTATTATTATTATTATTATTATTATTATTATTATTATTATTATTATTATTATTATTATTATTATTATTATTATTATTATTATTATTATTATTATTATTATTATTATTTTTTTTTTTTGTTGTACATTGTCTGTCTACATTTATTTAGACTAGCATTGGTATTTAAATATTGAGTGCAGTTGAGTAATTGTGGGATTAACTTAATTCACACACTGAAGTTGGAACTGTCTATACTAGTGTAGAAGGGTGGATTATCCCTACTTTATGAGAGTAGATGTACACTGTCACCAGGGAGTGGGAACGCAGCAGATCTGGGTCCGGCTGAGTCCCCGACTGTAGTGCAGGAGTATTAGAATGGAGATTTAGCAGAGGGAGTGGATGGGGCCTAGTATTTACTAACCTAGGGGTGGTGCGCTGGTCCTTCTTGCCTTCCAGGGCGACCCACACTTCCCCTAATACTTCCCGCACCCTCCCACACCCGGTGGCAGTAGTGATCGATGATTAAAATACTTTCTCCCCAAAGCAGTACCTTTCCTTGCTGATGAGCAGAGACCTGTCCCAATGATGTATAGGCCGTGGGTAAGAAGGGGTTAAACAATAATGAGCATTACCCGGACAGGAAGGGGTTAAACATAATGCACATTAACAGACACGCACACAGTGCTCCCATTTAGCTCTCTTTACTGAAAGATTTATCCTGTCATTCACAAGGCACAAGGAACAAAGCTCTTTCCACACTGGTCACCATACAGTAATGAAAACCGTCCCTTTACGGGTTTAAATACCTGTTCATTCCCCCGTAGGTGGGGAGAGAGGGGAGGAAGAGGGAGAGGGGTACTAGAGCTACTCAATGGGATTTTATAAAGGAACACACGTTATCACACCACATTTAACCAAAAGACAGTGGCCCACGTTGAAAACAAAAGTCCTATCTATAGCCGGCTTCCCCAAAATAATAAATGTCGGGGCGCCCCTAATCACTGCTACCAGTGTCGGTTCAAAGTACTGATTCTCTTCACCCTTAAAGGGCACGCTCCGCACAAAGAGAATGTCTACCGATAAAGTTCCAGCACTCGGAGCGCTCACTGTAACTGGCTTGAGTGTACTAGGGCTGGCCTACTCTCACCACCGGCCGTCGAGAAGCCCCATGATAGCAGGAGGCGGGGCTGGGTTGACGTTAGGCAGGTGACTGCTGGAGGTCAACGGCTTGGAGGGGCTGGAGGTGCGTGCAGTGCGGTGACGTCCGTTGAGGGGTCCGCTGCTGGGCTGGAGAGGTGGAGCGACACGCGGGCTAAACTGTGGTGCTAGGCCTAACTGAAGCTAAGCTGTGGGTCGGGACGACCCCCTGTCCTGTCGCTTATACTTGAACTAAAACGCAACGTATGCAATATCTACAACACTCTTCGGCAGTAGCACGTCTGCTTTTTTACTCACAATGTCTCTTTAGCATTAACTGGAAGCTAAGCTATCGCATATTCCATTACTAACCTGCCTCGTGACTGGGTTTATATTCTGCGTGCTTAATGTCTGGAGCTCCAGCTCCAAGCGACCTCTTGCTTCTCTGGAAAACGATGAAGAGGAAGTTCCGCCGCAGGCGCCGCGCCCTGAGCCCATCCTTCTTCACCTGTGTCTCCCCTGCCCAACGTCGCCACCAGCTCCCCCTGGCGCTACCTGTATCAATTGTCCCACTATTAAGTGTCAATGTTAGGATATGGAGGATCAAGAGGGGTCAGCAAGTTACACAACGTCATCGTGAACACAGTAGAATGCAAGGAATTAAAGTTAGACACATTGAATTATTGTTACATATTCAGGTGTCTACACTAGGTTGTGGGGTCCGGGGACGGTTTAGCGTGTGGTACCTTCTCGTCTTCCTCAGTTGAATTGAGTTGTTTACATGCAGTAGCTTTAGCTACTAACGTTATCATAGCATCATGGTCTGTAATGTGTCAACTGGACAACGCCAGCCTCGTCTGCCAATGCCATATAGATAGCGAACGTTAACGTTTGCAAACGAAGTCAACGTCATCCAGCTGACACCACATATCTAGATATTATGACAACGTTAGCTAGCGGCTAGCGCTAAAGCTAACCAGACGGAAACGTTAATGTATGGTAGTCAGTGTAGCGGGAGGCAGCACTTGATTTCCATTGGCAAGAGTTTATCTCATTCTATATCACGGCACGAAAAATAAAAAAAATACTTTTGTTTGCGACCTTATATTAGAGCCAGGCCTGTGTTTGTCTAAATGCATCAACACCCCCCCCCCATTATAAGAGGCCCCTCCTTTATCGGAGGTCCCTCCTCTATTTGAGGATTTACGGTAATAATAACTTTTATTTTTTTTAATAAAAAAGAAATCGTCATAACTTCAAGTACGTCTACATAAAATATAGGAGTTGTAGGTCGGAGGCGGCTGGGTGGTGCAGCGGTCTAAGCGCTCGTCACCAACGCAAGAGACACCGGTATCGAATCCGGCTGTCAGCGTTGCCTCCGGCTTGGCCGGCCGTCATACTGGCTCAATTGGCAGAGTCAGCGGGAGGGAAGCCGGTGGGGTGGTATTCTGGTCGTTGTAAACAGCGACTCCTACAGGTCGGTCAGGGCGCCTGCACAGCAAAGAAGGGATATGTTGAAAGTAGTGTGACCTCCCATGCGTTACACTTCACCAATGAGAGTCCGCGCTGGCAGGTGAAAAGAGGTGGCTGTGCACAAATAATAAACTATTAGACATTTGTTAATGATGAATAGTCTTCACTTTAGATTATGGCACACAATAACATCTGCAAATGATTTATAGATCTTTTAAGAATGTTTTACAAATCATTTGTTGAACATGGACAAATAAATCGAGGTATAGTCGTTTTTTCATATTCATTTTTCCAGCATCTATAAATGTGTTACTACACATTAAATAACATTATCTAATGATGAACAAATCAAGTACAAACAATGTTGATAATGAGTTATAAATAATGTATAACTCATTTGTAAATGTTATACAAATATAGTTATAAATGATTTAATCATTTACGAATGTATATAAATGGTTTGTTCATGATTACTCCATTATCTACAAATACCTTATAAATGTCTTATAACTGAGTGTTATTATAAAGTGTTACCGAACATTTTATTTTGTAATCGTTCCATATAACAGAAGGTATGTTGACATAAAATTAGCCACATTTTTAGAGCTGTTAAAATTATGACTAGAGTCCGTTGATCTCTATCCCCCTTGATATGAACAAAATCAAGCCATTTCAGATATCCAGATATCTACTTTCCTTGGAAATATTGCATAATACACAAAGATTACTCTGATTGGTCCATCAGTCACATCTAGCTGCTCTGATTGGCCCATCAGTCACATCTAGCTGCTCTGATTGGCCCATCAGTCACATCCAGCTGAGTGGTGCTCAGCACCGGCAGTGCAGGCCCCTACACTGAGTCAAGCATCTATACCAGGGGTTCCCAAACTTTTTCAGCTCGAGACACAAAAGAGAAGTTTCCCCGGGACCCAAACTTACAAAAATACATCATGAATTGCCATAACATACATTTATAAACTACTGATAAAGAACACAACAAACCATGAATTTCAAATGTATATGAAATGTATTTATTTAATTAATTATAAAAGTACATCACAGCGGGCGGCTAAGTGGCGCAGTGGGCAAGGCGCTCGCCACTAACGCAGGAGATGCTGGGTTCGAGCCCAGCTCTCGGCGTTGCTACCAGCTTGGCTGGTCGTTCATACTAACACAATTGGCAGTGTTAGGGGTGGGAAAGCTGGTGGGTGGGGATTGGACGTTGTGGACAGCGACTCCTACAGGTCGGTTGGTGCACCTGTACAGCAGAATCAGGAAATAACGGGGGCAGCGTGAGCCTCCCACACGTTACTCCTCGCCACTGAGAGATCGCGCTGTACAGGTGAAAAGATGCGACAGCTGCCTCCTTGTGTACCGGAGGGGACACGTGATGCAAGGCTTGGGCCTCACTGCAGCCGACCAGTGGGAGGCATAGTCTAGCAACGTTCGAGACAGGGGAGGGGAGAATTGAAGGGAGAATTGGCGAGGCGAAATTGGGATGGGAGAAAAATAGAAAAATAAGGAGAAAAAGTGGATAAAAAAAAATAAGTACATCACAGCAATAATCAGAGTGTAATGTTAAGTTGCTCACCACCTCATAACATACATACAATTTTGTAACACTTTTAAATGAACAAACATGTTCTCTCCTTTCTATTTCTCACCCCTTTTTCAACTCTCCATTTCTTACCCCCTCCCTCCGTCCCTCAACCTTAAACCCCAACATTGAGCAACATTCTGATTAATTTGTATTGACTTATTTTAAAGTTCTACGGGTATAATATTTCATCTATGGCACAATGAAATCTAATGAGAGGTATGTGGCTGGATGAAGTTTTCAACCAGCAGATCTATTCTGGGCTTGGTTTTTTTAAAGTGCTATTCTGAGGTCATGCTGAGCATTTTGTCTGTTTCTGTATTTGTTTTTCAGGTATGCTAGAGTAGAAAACCCAGATTCACATAAGTATGTGGTGCCAAACTGAATCAACACATCTACAGCTTTTTTATATAAAAAAAAAGTATAAAATTTATTTTTAATTTCTTTATTGGCGACCCAATAAAATCAAGAACACAACCCAATTTGGGTCACGACCCTAAGTTTGGGAAACGCTGATATATACTATAGTGTCTAGTGAACAGAAAGACACACCCCTCAGCTTACTGAGAGTTGGCTGTGATCAGAGAGGGTGAGCTCTTCAAATCAAAGGATACATCTGAAGATGAAAAAATTATACTCATGACAGTCCACAGTAAGCGGTAACGGAATTAAAACATCATTGTTGTTGTGAAGGATCAGATTAAACCGAATATATATATTTATTTATGGATATATATTTAATAGTATTTGTATATCGTTTGATATCCCTTGTATATTCTTTGTACATATACACTGAATATCCCTTTAGTCTACTACAGCCCATAATAGTTCATTCTCTCATTGGACAAGAACCTGGCGCCAGCAGACAGGCCCCTTGAGTCAAGTTCAATAGTGCCGACGAACATGTCCCAACTAGCCCCGGTTCTGCGTAGGAATACGGCTACCGAAATACGAATGGTACTATTTGTTCACCGTGTATATAAATAGGGCGCAAGTAAAGTAGAACTTTCTTTTAGTCCATTAGTCCTTTACCCTCCAACCTAGTAACAGACGTGAAGCCTCACCCACGACCCACGTGTGGTGCAGTATGGCCTATTTTTGGCCCCAGAATAGGCATTGAGACCTCGTGTAAATTCATAGCTGAATTGTCATAGTTTGGCACTGTACCGTCGAGTGGGACGTATTTCTATTAAGTAATAATAGTCTATTATGTATGGTGCATCGTTCGGTTAAAGTTCTAAAGTGAGCAGCACCCCCATCGTTTCCTCGCGTTATCTAGAGTCTTAACCAGGCTGGGCAGACCACGCGTGGTGCTTTCATCCGAGGAGTTCTGGGCGAGGACCGAGGGGGACCTGCACATTGGATTACCTACCCGGACGACTGCTGAGCCTATACGGCATGGAATATCTATTTGCTTTGGGTGCTTTGATTTGTGGAGCGGATAACAGCCAACGCCGGTGAGTGTTGGAATTACCCCCGAGAGGAGCCCAGGTGAGACGGCGCTCAACCCAGACCGAGGCCGCCTCGCTTCTCCTTCGTTGTGGACCTACAGCTACCGTCTACAAGAGGGCCCAAGTGTATTCATCTGTGGATCAAGATCCTGCGGGCACTGTTTTCTGTACCTGAATTCTCCCTAGGAATCGTTGGCCAGATGGGATGCAGCTGACGGCTCTCCAACCCCCCCCCCCCCCCCCTTACTGACTTACAACCAGCAGGACCCCTTTAGTATCCCGCTATAATCCTTAAGTACCATCGCTATAGTTTTTCTAAAGAACCAGGTTGTATACTTGCTTCCTGCGTAACCAGAGATTGGACATTCAGTGTTGATTTGCCTACGAATACTCATTTGCCTTACAAGTGCATTCAAATCATAAATGTAATTAAGTGAATGTTGTATATACCTTTTGCTATATTAAACCTTCGCCTGTTATATTTGTGTGGACCTGGTTTCATATGTGGGAAAGTGTTCATCATACTTAGATATCGTGTACTGGATGGCCAGAAGTTAAAGTACATCAAGCGGTAGTGGTTTAATGATACCATACTTATCAATACAGTCAGGGAATTGTACCCCTCAGTTACAATTGGTCCTTCGAGCCGGAGGGTAACTAGTGTAATATTAATATAGTGTTATTAATATTGAAATGGCCTATGATGAACACTCCACGAAGCGGTCCTCCTAACGTAGAACGCCCGCGGCGCAGACGACAGACACCTCAGTACTTAGAGGATTACGCTGTCAGTCAACTACCTAGCCTTCTACAGACGGTAAACGCGGTAAAAGTAGAAAGTAAAATTATGTCTGACCTTAACGACCAGGTTACCCCGACCACAGAGGCCCTAGTGGGTTCTAATGTAACTGACCAAGCTCACGGTGGGGACCAGGAGGGAACAGACATGCCTTTACCCCCCGCCAATACCGAAGAAGTAGTCCCCGACCAGCTCCGGGAGGAAGACAACCCTCCAGAGGTGGAACCCTGCACGGAACAAGATGAGGAGAGCGCCGAGGAGATAGAGCTCCAGGACTCCCCAACGAGGACAGCCAGGAGCGGCTCACCTCTACAAGCGTCTTCCCCCAGTGAGGCGGAGAGGATGCTGTCACAGGCGTTCCTCGTCAGCCTGACAGCCTCTACCGAACGCGATCGACTCCAGGGTGAACGCGATCGACTTCAGGGTGAACGCAATCGACTCCAAACACAGCAACGGAGCGAAGAAGAGCACATACGCCTGGAGATGAGACGCCTTCAGACGGAAGAGAATATGGCAAGAGACCGGTCCGACACCCAGCGCGCCGCTGACGGTGCCCAAAGAGAAGCAGAGCGCGACATCGCTCTCATCCAGCGCGAAGCCGAGCGCGACAGACTACAAGCCGAGCGCGACAGACTACAAGCGCAGCTAATGGAGCAGCTGATCACCAGGGCAACACCCTCTCCCTCCGCCAGGGGTTCAAGGGCCTCGTCGAGACAACAGTCAAGGGCAGCATCCCCTAACCGACCAAGCGACCCTGAACTTGACCACCAGAGAGAGCCTATACCCCCCGCAGACCCCCTTCCCCGACCGGTCCAAGCGAGATCCAGCTACAAGGAAGGAGCAGCATACACTGTGGAGAGGCTAAATAAACGACTACAGGATCTAGAGGACCTGACAGAAGAAGAAGAGGGAGAGGAGGAGAACCAAGCCCGACGACAGCACAGTACTCCACCGGACCAGGAGGTCCAGTACAGCCCAGGCTATACCCCCGCGGCGCTGCGCTACAGACCCCCGACTCTATTCACGGGTGAGCATGACGCACGACCAGCCCCGAGGAACAGCACCTGGACCAGCGGGCCATGGTACCCTGCCGGTACCAGCCCACAGAGAGGCGCAAGAGGAGACTCGCCTAGGAGGCCTCTCTCCCAACGCTCACCGATGTGCCAGCCATCCACGGCGTCATACATTGGCACACCGACGTTTCCAGACTTCACCCATGAGAATCGAGCACAGTACACGGAGCTCCGGATGTGCTTAGAGACAATGATGGTGGATGTCGTTGACGAACGCCACAAGTATGCAATATTACTGAAGCACCTGAAAGTACCCCGAGCGCACAATATAGCGCTAGCCTATGCCACCTCTACGACCCCATACACCGCGGCTCTAGCAGCGCTGGACCAGAGATATGGACGTATATGGGATTACGTAATCCAAGAGATAAGGCATATTGACCGCCTACCCCCAGCAACAGACAATCGCTCACTAGACGACCTGTCTATAAAAGTGCAGTCCCTGGTAGGGATGCTGGGAGCGCAACGAGAAAAGGGTATGTACGAGCTATACGCCAACTCTAACGTCGAGAGGATTTTAGAGAAGCTGCCGCCCGCCAGACAAGAGCGCTTTAGGCGGCAAAGAGACCACCGTGATCCTAACGGTCCCGAACCATCCCTCCTCGATTTAGCCGACTTCCTGACGAGAGAAGTCAGCAGCCTACGCTTGGATACATTCGTGCGGAGCACACCAAGCTCCAGAGAGGGACCTAGGAGAGTAAACGATGGAAGAAGATCAGTGACTGTCATGCACCAATCAGAATCAGTACCGAGCAGTAAGAACCACAGTACCCCCTCGAGAAAAGAGAAGTGGAAGATGGTGTGCCCGTACTGCGAGAAGGAACACTGGCTGTCACAATGTGACCTGTTCAAGAAGATGAATGCAGAAGAAGTGAGTCAATGGATAAAGTCCAACAGGCGCTGTTACCGATGTGCGCGCAGTCACATGGCAGCCGAGTGCCGCCTAAAGAAGAGGTGCAGTCGGTGTGACGGAGCCCACCTAGATGTCCTGCACGACAGTAACAGAAGAAAGCCTGCACCTGCACCATCGAGCAGCACAAAGGCAAGTGTCATGTACATTGACCCCGCCAGCAGCGGCGGCGCCCAGGTGCTCTTAAAGGTAGTCCGTGTAACATTGAGCCACCAAGATAAAGTCATGGACACTTACGCCGTCCTTGATGACGGGTCAGAGAAGACCCTTCTCCTCGCATCCGCTGCGGCCCAGCTGGGACTGCGGGGGAGCGAGAACCAGATGACGATTCGGACAATAAGAAGAGATTTAAAGACGATAAAAGGCGAGAATGTCTCCTTCACTATCGCAGCAAGCGGGCAGCCAGAGAGACGGTATAGGATTACAAATGCTTTCACCAGCCAAGAAATAGGACTATCACAGTACACCTACCCCATCGCCAAGCTGATGGATAAATATGTGCACCTGCGTCAACTACCTATCCCGCTCATAGACGGCGCCACCCCGACCCTGCTGATAGGCTCCGACCATGCAGACCTCATAGTCCCGATAGACCGGGTCCATACAGGACCCAGAGGCTGTCCTGCAGCAGTCGAGACCCGCCTAGGATGGACACTACAAGGCCCCCTCGCTAAATCTCTCAACCGAACAGCAGCCACTAGCTGCCTCCACTCCAGAGTGACAGAAGAAGACACCACTCTCCTGCAGCATGTCGAGAGGCTATGGACACTAGAGACAATGCCCTTTAAGAACGAAAAGAAAGACATTTGTTCTAAAGAAGACATTTACGCCATAAACCTCCTCGAGCAAGGGACAAAGAGAGTCACAGTCGGCGGAGTGATGAGATACGCAACTCCACTCCTGAGGCGAGAGGGAATGCCCACCTTTCACGCCACGAAAGAAGCTACGGAGCGGTATCTATTGAACACAGAGCGGCGCCTAGCCAAAGACCCCGCTCAAGAGAGTGTGTACTGCGCTGAGATTGAGAAGCTAATCACAGCGAGACACGTAATGAAGATTGACATTAAAGAGGCCGATCAGACGACCGAATCATGGTACGTGCCGCACCACAAGGTCCACCACAACGGCAAGGATCGCATTGTGTTTAACTGCAGCTACCAGATCGGATCCCAGAATCTGAATAAAGAGCTCTTGCCCGGCCCCACACTCGGCCCCTCTCTACTAGGCGTGCTACTACGCTTCCGCCAGGACAAGGTGGCTATCAGCGGGGATATCAAAGGGATGTTCCTGCAGGTGAGACTAGTGGAGGAGGATAAGCCCCTACTGCGGTTCCTATGGAGAGAGAGGATCGGAGATGAGCACCCAGCCATCTACCAATGGGAAGTCCTCCCCTTCGGAACCACATGCAGCCCGTGCTGTGCTACATTTGCACTGCAGAAACACGTCGCAGAGGACCCAGCAGCAGATGAAGAGGTCCGACACAGTGTGAAGAACAGTTTCTACGTGGACAACTGTTTACAAAGCGTTTCGACCCAAGAAGAAGCCGAGGCTCTCCTACTCAAGCTACGCGCCTCCCTGATCAAAGGCGGCTTTGATCTCAGGCAGTGGGCCAGCAGCGACCCGCAAGTATTGCGCAGCCTCTCCCCCGCGGACAAGGCAGCCAGTAGCGAGACCTGGATGGCGACCATCCCAGGAGAAGCCCAAGAAATGACACTAGGACTAGTCTGGCGCTTCAAAACAGACTCGCTCCACTATAGACACAAACCCCTGACCACGGAGCAGGGAAGGTCGACAGCGATACCGACCACCAGACGGAGTGTGTACAGAACACTCGCCAGACAATATGACCCGTTGGGATGTATTCTACCTTACACCACCAGGGCAAAGATGATTGTACGAGCACTATGGGACAAGGACCAGGGCTGGGACGACCCAATACCCGCACACCTTGCCTCCACATGGAGAGAGTGGGAGACGGAACTCCGCTCACTCCCAGGCGTCAACATACGCCGCAGCTACTTCCCACCCACAGTGAGGCCAGAGACATGCAAGATGGATCTACACGTCTTCAGCGACGCCTCCGAAGTAGCCTATGGATCTGTGGCCTACTTGCGTGCCCAAGAGAAGGGAGGAGAGATACACACCGCTTTCATCCTGGCTCGCTCAAGAATAGCCCCACGAAAGCAACAATCTATCCCGCGTCTAGAGCTCTGCGCAGCCCTAGCAGGAGCGCATCTAGCCACGTTAATCCAACGTGAACTCACCATCCCGGTGCAAAGAACAATCTTGTGGTCAGACTCTACGACAGTACTCACATGGATCAAGTCTGATTCATGCAGATACAAGGTCTTCGTGGGAGTCAGAGTCACAGAGATTCAAGAGTTAACAGAAGCAGCAAGCTGGCGGTATGTGGACACCAAACACAACCCAGCTGACGTCATCACCCGGGGAATGTCCCTAGATGACCTCACCCGTCACAACATCTACAGTGACGGACCAGAGTTCCTCAAGCTCCCGGAAGAAGAGTGGCCTACGCCCACCCCACGGGAGGGGACCAAAGAGGAGGCTGAAAACAAGAAACCTATGTTCTGTGGATTGAGCACAGTCGCCTCCACAGACCCCAACATAGATGATTGCCTCACCCTACAGAGTGCGCAGCTAAAGACATTCCTGTGGCACTACCCAGAGATTCAGCCCACCACTGACATTTCAGCAGCTGACTACGAAGAAGCAGAACTTCTTCTACTACAACGAGCCCAGAGAGACTCGTTCCCCGATGAGCTAGACTGTCTACAGGGAGGAAAGCCCGTCCCATCAGACAGCAGACTGCTCCACCTGGCACCCGAGAGTGACGCCCATAATCTCATCAGAGTGGGTGGTCGTCTGCGGAGAGCCCTCGACCTACCGGATGACGTTAAGTACCCGATAGTCTTGAACAGCCGACACAAGGTCACAGAGCTGATCATAAAGAAATACGACGAGGATGTGCACCACGCAGGAGCAGAGAGAGTCTTCGCGGAGATCAGACGTCGCTATTGGATACTTCAAGGGAGAGAAGCAGTGCGACGCTTCCAGCGAACCTGTCTAGACTGCCGAAAGTGGCGCGCGCAGCCCAGCATACCCCGGATGGCTGACCTACCTCCCTGTCGCCTCCGACTCGGCGACAAGCCCTTTCACTCCACAGGCATGGACTGTTTTGGCCCGTTGTATATAAAGAAAGGAAGAGGAACCGAGAAGCGGTGGGGTATTGTATTCAAATGCATGACCACCAGAGCGATACATATCGAACTCCTTCCAACCATGAGCACAGACTCATTCCTTATGGCCTTCCGAAGATTCACATCGCGGAAAGGAAAACCGTCTACATTGTTGTCTGATCACGGGACAAACTTCAAAGGCGGAGAAAGAGAGCTGAGAGAGAGCTTCCAAGCTATGGGCCCAGAACTTAAGACCCACCTCGCTCCATCCCAGATTGACTTCCAGTTTAATCCCCCGAACGCACCCCACTTCGGTGGAACCTGGGAACGAGAAGTACGTTCTATAAAGACAGCCCTGTACGCCGTGCTTGGGGCCCAGACTGTGGCGGAAGAAGTCCTAATGACAGTCCTCACGGAGATCGAGGGAGTATTGAACTCCAAGCCCCTCGGTTACGTCTCAAGTGATGTAGCAGATGTCGACCCAGTCACCCCCAACACACTCTTGATGGGGCGGCTGGACCCCGCGCTACCCCAGACAATGTACAGGCCTGAAGAAGCGAACGGCCGAAGAATGTGGAGGTACAGTCAAGTACTGGCTGACAAGTTTTGGAATAGCTTCCTACTCCACTATCTACCGTCTCTACAGACCCGCCAGAAGTGGGTAAAAGAGAGAGACAATTTGACAGAAGGAACAGTCGTCATGATTATCGACCAGTCACTACCCAGAGCTATGTGGCCGGCTGGCCGCGTAAGCAAAGTGATCACCGGTGCCGATGGCAAGGTCCGAGCAGCTGAAGTGCTCGTCCAAGGGCGAACTTACACACGACCCGTGGCGAGGCTAATAGAACTGCCAAGACTCCCAGACACTATCGATGACGACCATGACCCCACGACTTTGTGAGTTGACTGACCCTTACAGCGGACCTTGAGTGGTAGACAGTGCGGTTAATCTGTCTCTGCTTAGCTAATTAGGTGGGACTAATTAGGGGGCAGCTGTTGTGAAGGATCAGATTAAACCGAATATATATATTTATTTATGGATATATATTTAATAGTATTTGTATATCGTTTGATATCCCTTGTATATTCTTTGTACATATACACTGAATATCCCTTTAGTCTACTACAGCCCATAATAGTTCATTCTCTCATTGGACAAGAACCTGGCGCCAGCAGACAGGCCCCTTGAGTCAAGTTCAATAGTGCCGACGAACATGTCCCAACTAGCCCCGGTTCCACGTAGGAATACGGCTACCGAAATACGAATGGTACTATTTGTTCACCGTGCATATAAATAGGGCGCAAGTAAAGTAGAACTTTCTTTTAGTCCATTAGTCCTTTACCCTCCAACCTAGTAACAGACGTGAAGCCTCACCCACGACCCACGTGTGGTGCAGTATGGCCTATTTTTGGCCCCAGAATAGGCATTGAGACCTCGTGTAAATTCATAGCTGAATTGTCATAGTTTGGCACTGTACCGTCGAGTGGGACGTATTTCTATTAAGTAATAATAGTCTATTATGTATGGTGCATCGTTCGGTTAAAGTTCTAAAGTGAGCAGCACCCCCATCGTTTCCTCGCGTTATCTAGAGTCTTAACCAGGCTGGGCAGACCACGCGTGGTGCTTTCATCCGAGGAGTTCTGGGCGAGGACCGAGGGGGACCTGCACATTGGATTACCTACCCGGACGACTGCTGAGCCTATACGGCATGGAATATCTATTTGCTTTGGGTGCTTTGATTTGTGGAGCGGATAACAGCCAACGCCGGTGAGTGTTGGAATTACCCCCGAGAGGAGCCCAGGTGAGACGGCGCTCAACCCAGACCGAGGCCGCCTCGCTTCTCCTTCGTTGTGGACCTACAGCTACCGTCTACAAGAGGGCCCAAGTGTATTCATCTGTGGATCAAGATCCTGTGGGCACTGTTTTCTGTACCTGAATTCTCCCCAGGAATCGTTGGCCAGATGGGATGCAGCTGACGGCTCTCCAAACCCCCCCCCCCCCTTACTGACTTACAACCAGCAGGACCCCTTTAGTATCCCGCTATAATCCTTAAGTACCATCGCTATAGTTTCCCTAAAGAACCAGGTTGTATAATTGCTTCCTGCGTAACCAGAGATTGGACATTCAGTGTTGATTTGCCTACGAATACTCATTTGCCTTACAAGTGCATTCAAATCATAAATGTAATTAAGTGAATGTTGTATATACCTTTTGCTATATTAAACCTTCGCCTGTTATATTTGTGTGGACCTGGTTTCATATGTGGGAAAGTGTTCATCATACTTAGATATCGTGTACTGGATGGCCAGAAGTTAAAGTACATCAAGCGGTAGTGGTTTAATGATACCATACTTATCAATACAGTCAGGGAATTGTACCCCTCAGTTACAATTGTACTGGATTTTTAAGGTATTTTCGGTCAATCAGTAAACACCTCACAGTTGACATGACACTGATTTGATTCTGACAATTTGATTATATCCTGTAATCAAATTGCATTGAACTGCGAGATCCAGATTACAGGCAAGCTTTATCCTCTTGTTCTCCCTCATGTCTGAGTACTCATGCCCAGATTATCACACTGTGATATCCCTCCCTCATCTAACCTTGTAATGATATTCCCTTGTCCTGCCTGAGCAGCGCCCCCACCCCGCACCCCAGTTACCCTCCCGCTGCTGTGTGGCCATTTTTAGCCTCATCATTTCCTCTGCAGTAAGCTCCTGATGAGGTTGGTCAAGGATGAAGACTTCTATTAACTCAAATGTTGTACATGAAGGGAATTGCAGACCCATAAAGCGGGGTCTCGTCAGTCTCTCAGGTGAGCTCTAGCATGAAGAGCACACAGCCCCCCCCCCCCCCCCCTTCCACCCACAGATCTGCCTTAAGAATTGCTCTGCCCTGGGGTGAGGGGGTTTGCGTGTGTCTGCTGCCTATTGAAACAGACTGCATCCGTAAAACAGAACTGATATATTGCATAATACACATGGGTTACTCTGGTCACATCTAGTCCTGATCCTCAGCATTGGCGCGTCACAGTCTTATCAAGCACGTACAGCAGTCTGTAGTGGACAGAAGGCCACTTCACTACTGAGAGTTGGCTGTGCTCAGAGACAGTCCACAATAAGCAATTTATGACTAAATTAAAACATAATAGTACTGTATCTTTAATTAACGTGTATTTGATGCTATTTGCTCATCCTTATTGAAGCAAAGATGTGGCCTGGGGGTAATGTTAGCTTTACCTAGTAGCTTAGCTTAATGTTAGTGATGATGGATGCTAGCTGCTAATGGGGGTCATCCCTATGTTCCCCGGGTCATATGTTCCCCTTCCCGAAAAAAAAGGTTTCCCAATGTTCCCCATGTCTCCCTCCTGAAACAAGCTCCAATATCTCCCTTCCCGAAAAAAAAAAGGTCCCATGTTCCCCGGGTCATACTGTCATTAGCCTACCTTGTTATTACACGATCCCGTTATTACCAGGCAGTGACAATGGCTAAGATAATGACTGCAGACCAAGGAGGATAGATATTAGTTCTAGATAATAGTTAATTAATTTTAATTCGGGACCGCTTTGGAGCGGGGAACATAGGACCCGGGGAACATAGATACGCTCCCCTGCTAATGTTAGCACCAGCACTGCAGGCCACGATATTCATTCTGTAATGTGTATCAATTCATCGTCAACTTTATAGCCTGGCTTTCTTTTGCATTTTAGCACGTACTGTATCTACCGGAAGCAAGAAGCAGTAGGGATTTTTTCCCCTACAGCCAAATCGCAGGTTATCACAGATTTCATGCTTGTTGAAGTTAAACATTGGGTTTTGAACATGTTTCATGGACTCAAAGAAACATGTGAACTTTCAATTAAAATATCAACGTAAAAAACCCATATCTGTCATGGTTCCGGCCAGGGATCCTGCCCGAACAATATGAACAGTGGTTTTCTGCCGCCCTCTGGTGGACAAGCGCAGCAACTCCAGATACTGGACTTTCTATGGCATTTTAGTCTTTATCTTTATCTTAGGTTTGCTGGATTCCTTTAATGCTTTGTTGTTGCCTCTGTTCATGTTGTGTTGTGTTGTGTAGCTTGTGTTTAAAAGGTTTATCTTTACATATGTTTCCTGAAAGGTTTATCCTTTTCATATGTTTCCTTTAAGGCAGGGGTCTCAAACTCAATTTACCTGGGGGCCGCTGGAGGTAGAGTCTGGGTGAGGCTGGGCCGCATCAAATATTCCACAAAAAAAGGGTTTCAAGTATTCAAAAAAAAAGTACAACTGATCTTCTCAATCTTTAACAATAACATTTCAGAACATGAACAGTTCTTCAGAACATGAATGGTTCTTCAGAACATAGGCTTCTCAGTGGTGTCAGTGGACTCATCCACAGCTATGGAAATGCACTGTGCATTTTTTTTATTCTATCACAAAGCTGTTTAATCAAATCACCAGCCAGTATTTCAGTTATTCTGGTTGCTGTGCGATCTGAGGGGGATTTGCTTTTGTTTGCCTTCAAACATGGTCTCCATCACTTCAGTCATACATTATTTTCAAATTGCCACCCTTCACAAGAGCTACCGTTTCTTGGCATATAGTCACATTGGTTTGGTGCTGGGACCGAGGCTACTGTAGATGCGCTGTCAACTCTGCTCTGACTGAAAGAGAGAGACGACATGCAGTCCGTGAAGACCCGCCCTACTCCCCTACTCTGCATCTGATTCGCAGACTGTGGGTGAGGGGGAAAAACGCTGACGGGACGCTGAATGTGATTGGACCAGACCCGTACACAGACAGACAGTGGCAGTGCAGCCGGACATGCAGAGCACTGCTCGCAGTCAGAGGAGATAGCGAGGATGCATTTGCCTTCCACTTTACTTGATATCACTCCGGAATCACGTTTCAACGAAGTCACTAACGTAAAGCCTGTTCACTTTCATCCGTCGTCTCTGCCTTTTACTCTCTCTGCTCGTGTTCTTGCATTTGGGGTCTCCTCTCCTATTCCCACACCGAACCCTCACAATATCATTGATACTACCAAGAACTAGTGGTATACAGCCTATACATTTATTTTAATCCACTTTTTCTGTGTTTTTCTCCCATCCCAATTTAGTCATTATGCCAATTCCCCGCTCCCCTTCCTGGTCGTTGCTTGCATGTGCCCCCCACTTGTCGTCTAGGGAGCCCTGAAGTCTATCAGATGCTTCCTCCGAGACATAGGAGACAGCCAGCAGTATCTTTTCACCTGCCAGCACGGACTCTCATTGGTGAGGTGTAACGTGTGGGATGTCACACTACCCTCACCATCTCCCTCCCTCGCTGTGCAGGTGCCCTGACCGACCTGTAGGAGTAGCTGTTTACAACGACCAGAATACCACCCCACCGGCTTCCCTCCCGTTGACTCTGCCAATTGAGCCAGTATGACGGCCGGCCGAGCCGGAGGCAACGCTGACAGCCGGATTCGATACCAGTGTCTCTCGCGTTGGTGACGAGCGCTTAGTCCGCTGCGCCACCCAGCCGCCCAGCCTATATATTTTGTATATATATTAAATCGGGACTGTTCTGTGGGTATTATCACATGCCAACAGCAGCCTTTAGAAGACAATGAAGGACTCCATTTTGATGGATGCAGGGATGGAGCTTTTGGGTGAGAAATCCACCTCAACCTTCTTCTCACTCCTACTCTACTATTGCTGCTTTGCTGGATATTACCCTTGTGTTGCACCATTTCTCATTTCCTGCAAACACTCCGTGATCCGTGGGGAGCGAGGCAATGACAGTTGTCACTCAAGCTGTCATGCACGTCCTCCCACTTGTGTACAGAAAAAAAATACACATTTCTCTTCCCCGACTTCATATCCGTCCATAGGGGGAGGAGGGCTGTGTTTCCCCAAAAGGATCCTGGATATTCTATATCATAACAAAGCTTCTCACTAGCACACTGGCAACATATACATTTCATCAAAACCTGTGCTGTCTAATTAAGCCCTCTAATAGCTACAATTAAGTTGGCTGAGAATGGAGGTGAATGACACGCAAACCTCAAGGACACGCCAGATCACAGGAAAGGCACCCAGAGACACGCAGATATAACTTTCATCGGCCCTTGATGCTGGAAGTAATTAATCAACATGGTCTCTGGAAATGGACAGAGTCCTTTTGACAGGGCCGCTTTGAACTATTATTCCATCAAGCCAAACAAAATGGATTCTTTTGTGGACCCCTTTTCTAATCCATACGCTGTACATGAAGGCAATTAGCTGGTCTGTAAGTATGGCATCCACTGAATTGATTGGTACAGGAGAGAATGTCAAGGCTCAGAATTGTCATGATTAACACCCTTATCGCTAATTAATATGAGATAGAATACAGTATTCTGAGTTAATTTACTTACTATTCCCTGTATCTTTGCCTGGATTACCTTCACTTTTTCTTCTCCTTGACTGCCTGGATGAAAGGCGTAGAAAAGGATATGGCAAAGGATTTGGACAGAGAAACATATTCCATAGAATAGTAGATCAAGCTGGACACAACCGAGCAGGTACGTAATTGGACTGGCTACACTAACAGCGCTGCTGATGGACACATACAAGGATATACTCCCTAGCAAGGAATTACCTTCATAGCTGGAATGGGTGCATTCAGTTTTCTCAGACTGCTGGCAACTTCATGCTAACAGATCAGATTTGTATTTTTACATCAAATATTGTTTTGCTTACCTGGAGAGATATCAATTAATGGAGGCCACATTTACAGTTGGGTTGTTTTGGGTTGTTTCTAACTGTTACCATAATGGATTGCAGTGCAGGATTGATACAGATACTCTCAAAGGGAGACCAAAGAAAAAAACAAGATCAATCAATAATTACTATAAGCGTGAGATCAGTAGAGTGCAAATCTCTGTCAGGTGGTATCTATGCCTGCTGGTACAGTAGTATATGTCTGCTGGTAGTCTATGTCTGCTGGTAGTCTATGCCTGCTGGTAGATGTCTGCTGGTAGTCTATGCCTGCTGGTAGTCTATGTCTGCTGGTAGTCTATGCCTGCTGGTAGTCTATGTCTGCTGGTACTGTAGTCTATGTCTGCTGGTAGTCTATGTCACTCTGCTGGTAGTCTATGTCTGCTGGCAATCTATATCTGCTGGTAGCATATGTATGCTGGTAGTCTATGTCTGCTGGTAGCATATGTCTGCTGGTAGTCTATGTCTGCTGGTAGTCTATGCCTGCTGGTAGTCTATGCCTGCTGGTACAGTAGTCTATGCCTGCTGGTAGTCTATGTCTGCTGGTAGTCTATGCCTGCTGGTAGTCTATGTCTGCTGGTAGTCTATGCCTGCTGGTAGTCTATGTCTGCTGGTAGTCTATACCTGCTGGTAGTCTATGCCTGCTGGTAGTCTATATCTACTGGTAGTCTATGTCTGCTGGTAGTCTATGTCTGATGGTACAGTAGTCTATGCCTGCTGGTAGTCTATGTCTGCTGGTACAGTAATCCCCCCCCCACCCATAACCCCCCCCCCCCCCCCCCCCCCAACCCGATTGATGTCTGTTCCTGTCGCTCTGTCTTTTTGTGTTATCTCATGCTGCTTTCCCCTGTTTCCCCCATGGTCTCTTGTTCCTTTTTTGTTTCTTTGTTTTTACTTTGTTCCTATAACTACTGTCAGTGACTTCGGGTCATTGAGAAGCGCTATATAAATAAAATGAACTATTATTATTATTATTATTATTATTATTATTATTATTATTATTATTATTATTATTATTATTATTATTATTATTATTATTATTATTATTATTATTATTATTATTATTATTATTATTATTATTATTATTATTATTATTATTATTATTATTATTATTATTATTATTATGTCTGCTGGTAGTCTATGTGACTCAGCTGGTAGTATATTTCTGCTGGTAGTCTATGCCTGCTGGTGTAACGTTCGGGGTTCTATCTTAGGAACCCAACTGTCATTCTGGAGTTATTTCCCCTGGTGGTTGGTATCTGCACTCACTGTTGGTCACGCCCCATTCCTGATGTGTCACTCCCTGTTCTGTCACCACTGGTCGCTGTCACTTTGCTGTCAATTACCCTGTCACTAATTGACGCATTGGAATGTTGGTGTTTGACTATATATTCACTTGTTGTCCTCTCTATCCCTGTCGAGGCTTCAGACGTGTTTTCGTGTGGAAGGAGCTGGAGATACTGCTGACCTTCTCGCTCTTGATTATTTCTCGTGTATCTACCTTGCTCTCAAGTTGACGCCCGGCGTCTTTCTCTGGATTCCCTGTGCTCTGTGTTCGTGCATCCCTGGTCCTCATTCTGTCTTTCTTGATTTTTTTTTGTGTATGTGTGTGTGTGAGCACAGCGGTGTCTGTGTTGATTATTATTTCATGAAATTGGGACCATATCTTCATTTTACATATATTTTCATTATGTCAAAAGATTATGATTTGAAATGATCTAAAAAAAAGTTATTAATATAGGGTCCCATCCACTTCCATGTTAAAACGCATTTTTTTATCTGCACTCATTCATTCAATTCTAGATAGAATTATCAAATGCATTCTTTTTTCACAATGTGATGGATCAAGCTTTAGTTCTCTGATGCTGTTAACGAATTTCAACACACGGTGGCGCAATTGTTCTATGGCCCACTTTGCCGGCCAGTAAGCCAGCAGGAGGCGGATATCAAGCTGGTATGTGGCTGCAGAGCTCACCAGACTGCTCGGGGGGGGGGGCGATAGAGCGATCAGCATGCAGCAACTCCTCCTCCGCTCCTCTCCTCTCTATCGCGTGTCACACAGCTGAATCACGAGCCCTCTGATGGGTGGTGCAGCCCCCCCCCGGCTCTACGCTGAGTCTCTGTAATGCGGAAGCGCGCTGTCTTCAGAATCTATCGGGAGATCGAGTAGTGGTCGCCCGCGGAGATAATAATCATTAATCAGTGCTTACTAACGTTAGCGTCTCTGCTATTTCTGACCGAATTAATACATTTCTTTTTTATAAGGCCAATTTCTTATTCACAGGGACTTTGTGCAGGTTTCACACGCTGGAATATGGGGTCTAAAACATATAGAGATATGATAAATATGCCCTTTTCTGATTTTTCCCCCCATAAAAACGGACTTACTATCAAACAAACACGAATATAAGTGGTTAAAATTCGGAACTATTTGTAATCTGTCATCCATATATTGAGGTTCTTAATGTTAATCGTGGGGAAATCTTTTTTTTTAAAACATTAAAAATGAAAAATTATATGATTTTGAACTTGATCCATACTTTATCCTCTAAGCCTAATGAGCTCCACCAGTACAAGGGATGCACAAAGGCACCACTAAGAAAGAGCAATCATTCTCCGACTCGTATTATTTCCTCCTCTACTCACTGGACTCACAATTGCTTACCTGCACTGCAACCGTAACATGCTGGTAGCATATGCCTGCTGGTAGTCTATGTCTGCTGGTACAGTAGTCTATGTCTGCTGGTAGTCTACTGTATGTCACTCTGCTGGTAGTCTATGTCTGCTGGTAGTCTATGCCTGCTGGTACAGTAGGGCTAGATCCACAAAGAATGGATTGCACGGAGCAAGTTGCACCCTTACTTAAAATTCATTATGAATTGAAAATGGGGGACCCTGATGTAAACAAGACGAAAGTCTTTCTCTGGTCTGCATCCCCTTAACAATTGTGTGTAATGAGCCGTACTGTATTGTACCCATTCTGCAATCTGTTAATACAATTTTCATTCAATCAATCACCGTGCAGATTGATTGATTGAATGAAAATTGTGCCAGTTATAAGATTTTGGAATTGGCCGTTGAAATGTCAGAGGTCACATGAATGCACCACTGGTTGCTCACAGCTGGAGGTCACATTCGTTTGGTTGATCTGTTTTTGATTTAATAATTATTGCAGACAGGCTCAAATAGTTGTGAAACCATTGTGTAAATCCATAAATCATAGACATTAGAGCTGTCCCCAAGCCTGTTTTTGGGATTCGAACATTCACCAGTGTTTTTCGAACGCACGTTCGAACCATTGTTTTTTAATCATGCAAAAAATTTGCTCCTAAATACTTTTTCTGGTTCAGTACTGTCGAGTCTTAGCACACATTTACGCATATAACCTAGGTGCATATCCGCACATTGCTGCGATTATTAACACTTTGAGTGCCAGCCACGGCATAATTCGTTATTTCATGCCAACCGCTCAGTGCACTGGCGTAACTCTCTCTCAATGTGTGCCGGGGACAGATTTGGGGGCGTGGCGAGTGACGTCGATGGGGGGGGGGGGTTAGGGCCCGTAGCCGCATTTCTGCAGACCCCTCTCTGATTGGTTGAACTCTATTTCTGCAGACCCCTCTCTGATTGGTTGAGCGAAGCCCCTCTCTGATTGGTTGAGCGTGCGCATGCGCATGAGCCGCGACAAGCTCCTCCAGAAACTCCTCCAGAAACTCCGTTAAGCTCCAGAGAGAGAGGCTGAAAACCCACAGTTCTTGCCCGACGGATGGGAGCGAATCCCGGATCCGAGGTTTCTGATGACTACCCCCAAAACACGGAGGTCGCGAACGCAATTTATACGCATGGAAGTATTGATTACGCCATAACGAATCATTAAAAAAATATACCGTTAACTGGAATATGTTGTGTGTGCCTTTCTGAATATGATTTGGGAGGGTTATAATAGAAGAAAGACAGTGTACACAATATAACGTTATGTGAATAAACCGCGAAATAATAACTAATTCCTTGGTCAATAGAAGTCTCTGTGATACTTTCTGAATATGATTTGGGAGGGTTATAATAGAAGAAAGACAGTGTAAACAATATAACGTTATGTGAATAAACCGCGAAATAATAACTAATTCCTTGGTCAATAGAAGTCTCTGTGATACTTTCTGAATATGATTTGGGAGGGTTATAATAGAAGAAAGACAGTGTAAACAATATAACGTTATGTGAATAAACCGCGAAATAATAACTAATTCCTTGGTCAATAGAAGTCTCTGTGATACTTTCTGAATATGATTTGGGAGGGTTATAATAGAAGAAAGACAGTGTAAACAATATGTTTGACGTATTTTAACACACACCTAGGCTGACGACCCGAGCTATTATTATGCAAAGACAAGTACTTTAGCGAGTGGGTACTTGGCCCTTGCAGGGCAAGAATGCGACCCCCATCTACTGCTCTTTGCATAATAATAGAACAGGTAGTCAGACTCAGCTCTACTGGGCCATCTACTACTCTTTGCATACAGGTAGTCAGACGGGGGGGGGACATTAACTGCATTCTGAAAAAATGGGGGGGACCCATTGCCACGTCCCCCGTGCCAAATACGCCCCTGGCTCAGTGCCAGAAACAAGATATGCCGTTTTTTAATCGTTATTTTTTTATTAGCGATTTCCATTCATATTTCATCAATCTAGCCTCACGTTACCACTGGCACTCTCTCTGAGCTCGAATTGGGAAAAGACCGGCCCCTATCGTCTCTCCGGATGGTACTGCACCCCATTGGATTAGACTGAATGAAATGGATGGGAAAAAATTGTCCGGATTCCACAGAACAGCGTGGAATATATGTTTCCAGTACCCAGCGTTGGATCAATAAACGCAATCGATATTTGGAATGGCGATCAGGAATTGGAATAATCTTTTTGGAGAACATCTGATCTGAGGTAAGGAATCTATTTTACCAGTATTGGGATAATCAGAGCTGTTTTCACCTATATATCAACATGTCCCATATGTGTGTGTGTGGCTGTGAGTGTGTGTAACTGATCAGGAAATAAGAGAATCGATTTTTCAGCCCGCTTCTATAGCGTACATAAGTACACATATACTATCGATAATCTAGCGTTTATTTGAAAACGATTCATAAATAGGCCGAAAAATGACAACGTGTTTGTGTATTACAGTAAAGCGCGATTCCTGCAGAATCTTTTTTTCTTTCTGAAAGTTAAAAAAAAATTGCGTTTTTCAAAATGGTATAAAACGGAAATGAACCGATTAAAAAACAATCCGTTTCGACAATGTTGACTGCAAACAAGTCATTGATAAGCGACGGCCGTATTAGACACATAATTTAAGATATAGTTTATGCGTTCACAAATGCGAGTGCTCTGTCATTGAATAGAGCGTCGGCACTCAACGGGGTAAATAGGACACGGAGGCCGGCACTCAAAGTGAGTAGAGTACTGACTACAGGTGGCTAAGTGGTGCAGTGGGCAAGGCGCTCGCCACTAACGCAGGAGATGCTGGGTTCGGGCCCAGCTCTCGCCGTTGCTACCAGCTTGGCTTTTCGTTCATACTAACACAATTGGCAGTGTTAGGGGTGGGAAAGCTGGTGGACGTTGTGGACAGCGACTCCTACAGGTCGGTTGGTGCGCCTGTACAGCAGAATCAGGAAGTAACGGGGGCAGTGTGAGCCTCCCACGCGTTACTCCTCGCCACTGAGAGAGCGCGCTGTACAGGTGAAAAGATGCGACGGCTGCCTCCTCGTGTACCGGAGGGGACACGTGATGCAAGGCTTCGTCCTCACTGCAGCCAACCAGTGGGAGGCATGGTCTAGCAACGTTCGAGACAGGGGAATTGAAGGGAGAATTGGCGAGGCGAAAATTGGGATGGGAGAAAAATAGAAAAAAAATAAGGAGAAAAAGTGGATACAAAAAAAAATAGTATACTGACTACAGTACATACTGGTCATGGGAGGCTTCAATAAAGTTTGGATGATAATCCATTTTCTGAATCCATTTGTTGAAACAACATCTTTGTTGGCCGACGGCTCCTGCTATCTTAATGTTAGCAAGCTAAAGGACTGCGCTCTGCATAGCTTAATTAACGTGCACAACATAACTTACCTGTGTAACGTTAAGTAACTTATGTTCCGCTGGGAAATAATCAGTATTACTGCATACACTTGGTTTAATCCAAACGTCCATTGGGAAACGTTGTATTATGAAATAAGACGAGTGAGTGTGAGTCACTAAACTCTCTCTTTTTTGCATGATTGCTTCATTTCCTGATATGACGTGACCCGTCCTCATCTCACTAGACAGTGTTGTTGTGACCTGTGTTCACGCGTGACTTTCGCATTATTGTAAACACAACATAGTATTGTGATATTCTGATATATATATCACATTCTGATATATATATTTAGTGTAAAATAAATTTAAAAAATTTAAACGAACGCCAACGTAACGAACGAAGGTCCGAATGTTTGAACGTTTGGGCTAAGCCCTACTTGACATCTGACATTAAGGGAAAACATCAGAACTGTTATGTGATATAAATTCACTGACACGAGAAGTGTAAAAAAAAACACCACAAAAAGCTGGCTGCTACAAGAGGTATCATACTTTAAACGCTGTATAAATTGCAACTGCAACACTTTAGCTTTCTTAAGTAATTCGTCCAGACATTCCTGTATCTCTTCATAAAACCTTGTTTTCCCCAAACATGTACAGTAGCTAACAAGTGTCTGCATATGTACAGTATGGCTCGGCGGCCAGTCAAACCAAGCAGTCACCATGTACAGTATGGCTCGGCGGCCAGTCAAACCAAGCAGTCACCATGTACAGTAGCTCGGCGGCCAGTCAAACCAAGCAGTCAACATGATTAGTCAATGTCATTAACAATGTGTTTCCCTGAACAATGAGTGAACTAAAAACCAGCAGGTATTGTGCTTTGTCAGCAGATAAAACATTTGTTGCTATAGGAGAGGAGACTGTTGTGGTCTTGGTCCATGCAACAACTATTACTTGACATTTATAGGACAGCACGCCTCAAAAAGAATTAAATAAACCAAACAAACATCACAGGTACATATGTCCGTGGTGAAACTTACGTGTTGCGATTGTCACGTGTCTGGTGCGCCCAGCAATCCTACTGTAAAATGTGGAAGCAGCCATTTTAGCGATAGCTCAGTGAATATTTTACTCGTTTATAAAAATGATTTAAATGTTTATTAGCAACGCCGAGCTTTCAAACCCTGCCGCTTGTGTGTGTGAAACCCTAATGGAATGCTGGGTACCTTTGAAATTTATATGTGATATATTTTGGACCCACCGCTAGCTTTTAAGCAGTACTTGGTGGTGCAAATTAACCTGGCTACTAAGGAGGAATAAGTGACTGCGTATTCGAGCCCCTGGCTTGCTGTCTCGTTATCCCAAACAGCTACAACCAAGCTAGCTTGGTTACGTTAGTTAGCATCCAAGCTAGCCTGATAACGTTAGTAGTTAACATCCAAGCTAGAAACTGCTTAGGCTGCTTACCTGGCCAATACTGTGGTCCTCCTCCTGGACAGATAGATTTGTTAAATCATAATATCCACAGTGGTGTGCTGTGCTGGTCCTCAGTAAATGTCCCGCCGGCGAAAAATAAGTTGCTAATAAAGTGCAACGTTCAGACGTTGTTTGTCACGTTAGGTGGATGTCAGGTGGAAACGTTCTGGACTGGCCCGCCTCCAGAGTGGCAAATTTGAAGACGCTAGACTACTTCGCTGTCAGACGGCCCTGTGTTAAGGTGTGGGAACCCCTTTATTAAGCTTGAATCTTATTGGCTAATAATTGGCTGTGGAGTCCACAACCATGAAGCACAATGTGGATGCTAGAAAAAGACACCTCCCCCAGATGAAAAATAATGATTTTTTATTATTATTGTAAACTATATAAAAAAATATATAATTTTTATTTTTATTTTTATTTAAATTGTTTACTGTTCATATTTTTCTGGGGAAGCCTGGCTTCCCTTGGCTTCCAGGAATATTCGCCACTGTTCATCACATGAATTAGCAACGACTGGAATGAGGAATTTTCATAGAACTGGCGGGTCGATATGATAGTGCATTATGATTGCTAATGTCTTGCTAGAAACTTTCTGATTTTATATTGTAATATACTTTGATTTATGACTAGGTTGTAAATCAATTTCCAGATTAAATGTAAAGCCTTTCAGACTTTTAAACTATTTCAAGGGCCATTTAAATTTCAATAACATTGATTTATAGCTCTGAAATCCAAACAGAATACTTGATGGTGGACTTAGGGTCACCATATCAATTCAATAATATTGTGTGGGGAAAGTATAGTAGCTATAATACTGATTCGATTTTATATTTATTTATTAAAAATATAAAATATCTTTGCTACAATGGTTCCATCCACCATCCAGTGCAACAAATGGTTCCAAAGTATCGCCGCTTACACATCCCCTAGATATTCTACCCACGTACTGATTGAACTCTAATTTGGTTGATAACCTCTATGTCATGTCAGGGGTAGAGAGAGGGATATAGTGTAAACAACAGTAATTAAAGCCTGTTATCTGACACGTCTTTTGACACTTGTATATCTGAGGCTGGCCTAAGAAAACAAATGCTTGTCAGAAACTAAAGTGTGCTTATTTCCCTAGGTCCTGCCTTCAGTGACGGTGCATCCAGTATTTCACCTAGCTAGCCACATCTGTTTTCTTGGTTGTAAAATGTCAGTAACACAGTAACACAAAATAACCATAATTTGTAACCTATTAATAATCCATCAGTAATTAATGAACAATTCATAAATTATGCTAAATGTTCATGAGTGATTACTGTACAATGAGATTCTTCCACAGCTGAATCAAATCTAGATGAAACTGTAGTTGATTTTATATTGACAAATTATTTATAGATGGCTGATGATACCATATTGAAGGCTCCCGCCCGTCCACACACACACACACACACACACACACACACACACACACACACACACACACACACACACACACACACACACACACACACACACACACACACACACACACACACACACACACACACACACACACACACACACAGTGGCTGCAGACAGCCCTGATATTGGTACATACAGTACATGGTGAAAATGCATCAAACACATATAGGTTCCACCTATACGGTATGAAGGCGTCAACCTACTCTTTAATGAGAACAGGGGTAATGGGGTGTTTAATCTGGCTTCAGCGCTGGAATGAATATTATGATTAAAGAATATGACAGCGCCACTTTCACACCTTGAGATAGCGATGATTCTACATGTGGCGGTTGTCGCCTTGCGCTAAACGCTCGTTTCATCATTGTCAGCGGCAGATGTCTCGATCCTGTGCCCGCCGCGTGGTATATGTAGAGCTGCCACACAGCGGAACCCTCGTCCCTTCAGAGTGACAACGTGGGATTAGGGATTGTGTATTTTTCGGAAGTCTATCAATTCCCCTTTTTACATATGTGTTGCAAATATCAATCCTTTACACGTGTCATTGGCCACCATATCCCGATTGAACAGGCACTGCCCATAAGTCTGATGGGCCATTATTCCGACATTACATTTACATGTAGTCATTTAGCTGACACTTTTATCCAAAGCGACTTACAAGTTATGTACGTCATCAGGAAGGGCACAACTCTATCAGCTGAGTAACAATGTTCAGTGTTGAGTTAGGGTTAGATATATATATATATATATATATATATATATATATATATATATATATATATATATATATATATATATATATATTCGATATTTTTTTTCATTTCAGATAATGGTTGAAGAAGTGTGTCTTTAGTCGACGGCGAAAGATTGGACGGGTTTCGGCTGTCCTAACTGTGGTGGGCACTGGGCAGTTCGTTCCACCATTGTGGGGCAAGGACTGAGAAAAGGCGGCTTCTCCTTGATGACCCTCCCGGAGCTCGGATAGGAGTGGGTCTGAGACGGCCAGAAGATGCAGAGCATAGGGGTCTTGAGGGTGTGTAGTTAGAGACCATTGACCGGAGGTCAATAGGCCGAAAGCCCATTGGTCCGACTGTCCGTTATCCCACGAACGATACCCATTGGTCTGAAGTTCCGTTGCGGGTTTATTTACCAGCTGTTTTACAGGTAGGTGCAGCCGGCCATTGGACCGCGGAGGGTTTATTTACCAGCTGTTTTACAGGTAGGTGCAGCTGGCCGTTGGGCCGCGGAGGGTTTATTTACCAGCTGTTTTACAGGTAGGTGCAGCCGGCCGTTGGACCACGGAGGGTTTATTTACCAGCTGTTTTACAGGTAGGTGCAGCCGGCCGTTGGGACCATGGAGGGTTTATTTACCAGCTGTTTTACAGGTAGGTGCAGCTGGCCGTTGGACCGCGGAGGGTTTATTTACCAGCTGTTTTACAGGTAGGTGCAGCTGACCGTTGGACCGCGAAGGGTTTATTTACCAGTTGTTTTACAGGTAGGTGCAGCTGGCCGTTGGACCACAGAGGGTTTATTTACCAGCTGTTTTACAGGTAGGTGCAGCTGGCCGTTGGGCCGCGGAGGGTTTATTTACCAGCTGTTTTACAGGTAGGTGCAGCTGGCCGTTGGACCACAGAGGGTTTATTTACCAGCTGTTTTACAGGTAGGTGCAGCTGGCTGTTGGACCGCGGAGGGTTTATTTACCAGCTGTTTTACAGGTAGGTGCAGCCGGCGGTTGGACCACGGAGGGTTTATTTACCAGCTGTTTTACAGGTAGGTGCAGCCGGCCATTGGACCGCGGAGGGTTTATTTACCAGCTGTTTTACAGGTAGGTGCAGCCGGCCGTTGGACCGCGGAGGGTTTATTTACCAGCTGTTTTACAGGTAGGTGCAGCTGGCCGTTGGACCGCGGAGGGTTTATTTACCAGCTGTTTTACAGGTAGGTGCAGCTGGCCGTTAGGTAGCCTAAGAAAAGAGCAGTGGTCGTTAAACTGCTGCAGTGTAAGCCTTGTCTGGATCCATATCACTGTATTGCTCACACTGTGATGGAGTACCGGCGCTTCAATAAACCACTAGTTTGCCAGTAGTGGATCCTTTAGACGTCGTGCTGATAAATAATTACATCAATATAGATTGTTCTGTGTTCACTCTGGCCTAATCCATAATTACAACCCGGGGAGGCTTTAATGGTGGGGCTTTACGTCTGTGACCCAGGCTCGTTTTGTTTGTCTTGGGAAAACAGAGAAAAAACTGTTCTACACCAAACATAATCCTCCGCGAGTTGAATGCTAATTATGCAATCAGTTAAAAATTAAAACAAGATGAAGAGATATTTCAGTGATACAGCTATTGATCATGCAACTGAGATAGAATAACATCATGCATTTAAATATTACAAACATCATTTTCTCATTTTGCCACACAACGCTTCAAATCTCAGCGGCGCCAGGTTTGCTTTGGGTTCAGTCATCGAGGCTCCAGCCACGGAGGTTTAGTGAGGGCTGTGAGCGTAAACAAGAGTCTCTTGTTCAGCTGAACCTCACACCGAAGGCTGACATGATGATGGAGGGAGTCCGGATGGGACCTTGTCTGCGGGCCGTAGCACCCCCCCCCCCCCCCCTGGAGTGATGCCACGGCGGATGAGAAACCACTTTATCCGTTAAAAAAAAGGAAAAAGAGAGGTAAGCCAAGGACTGTAAAACAGGGTCAGCAGGGACTCCCTGGGTCTCGTCTCGCATTGAGAGAACAGAGACGACGCACATAAGCCAGCCATTTCTAGAGCACACATTCACAGACGCAGAGTGGTGAATGGAGCTCTGACAATTTGCCAAAGTAGCTCGGGTGATTAACATTTGAACCGCGGCACGTCAAGGGCCCCCCAGTGGATGAATGGTCAGCCTCATTAGGAGGACCCTATTCAGGGACGCCAAGCACAAATTGCCCAGGCCCAACTGACGAGCACGGGCAGAGAATGACAATGGGCAGCCCAAAGTAAACAGTTGTGGCAACCCGAACCCTCCAGTAAACAACACTCAGAGCCAAGATGAGTGGTGAGGTTCTTGAACTGATGCAGTAATGTGTGTCATGCCAGGAACCTGAGCGGCAGATAGTGACAGTGTGATTGTCCGACTGGAAAAGACAACACCATCGGGACAGCCGGCCACACACAGTGACACAGTGACACGCGCACACGCGCATGCACGTACGTACGCAGACAGACAGACAGACAGACAGACAGACAGACAGACAGACAGACAGACAGACAGACAGACAGACAGACAGACAGACAGACAGACAGACAGACAGACAGACAGACAGACAGACAGACAGACAGACAGACAGACAGACAGACAGACAGACAGACAGACAGACAGACAAAGACACAAAGAAAGCTTTCCTCGTCAGTAGGTGTTCAATACACACAACTATGTAGGGGAAATCTCGAGTGCTATCGGGCGCATTTCTGAAGTAGTTAAAAGTGGCACCAATGCTGATTTATTTCGCACATAACGTCACGCGTCTTCCAAAACTTTGAGCATTTTAGTGCACATTCATTTAGTTTGACATTTAAGGAGTGTTAATGGGTTTGTAATTAACACAACACACACAGAGTCAGTGTCCTCCACTGGCATCACTGGAGGACATATTCACACTCATTAACTCTCCATAAATGTCAAACTCAATGAATGTGTGCTAAACTGTGGAGTGGCAGTGGATCAGGAGGCAGTCGTCTGGTAATCTGAAGGTTACTGGTTCTATCCCGGCTCTTCCTGGCAGTGTGTTGAAGTGTCCTTGAGCAAGACACTGAACCCCTATCTGCTCCCGACAAGCAGGTTGACGTCTTGCATGGTTGCCTCTGCTGTCGTGTGTGTGTGTGTGTGTGTGTGTATGTGTGGGTGTCTATGGGTGGATGTGAGGCATAAGAATGCAAAGCACTATATAAATGCTGTCCATTTACCATTTGCAATCCATATAAACGGTGTATAATTTGGGGATATGTGTTTGATTCTGTGTAAAATAAATAAGCATTGTTTAACCCTCAGACACCCATATAGACATGTGGATATTTAGGGGGAGATAGCAGGTCAACAGTCAATGCCACATAGAAGTGGTCGACATCACCTGAACGCTGGGAACCTGACGATTAATTGGGATGCAGCTCAGCACTGTACAGATGCAACAGCATTCTTCTGCCATAGCCATACATCTGTAAAAAACAGATGTGTGTTGGTTCGGCACCCATTACAATTTTGAAGGTTTAGAGCAGGGGTAGGCAACCCTAGGCACGCGTGCCTGCATAGGCACGCGTGGGCATTTTCATAGGCACAGGGGGCAGCATTAAAAGAAATATATATATATATTATATATAGTGAAATATTTTGCACTGTTGTCGCATTTATCTTGTTGAAATCCTCCCACAGGTTCTTTTTACTACCACATATTTAATTGAGACCCTTTATTTGTTTATTATTTCAATTCTGCTGGAAATACATTGCTACATCATTCAGTAACATTTGCAGAGCCTTATAACAAAAACAGTATTACGGTCACCATTGTGACCAGTGGGATTAATCAACAAATTGTATTATTTATTTTTCTATTTCATTGAACATTGCACATATTAAAAGCAATTTTTTTTACTCATGTGAGTATTACCAAGTCAACTTGTGTTCTTAAAACAATGACAATAAACATAGTTTTATTAGGTTGAAATAATGTGGTTGTGTACTTATTTTTCTGTTAACTTATTATGGATTGAAAACTGAAAACCTTAATGCACAGTAACTGAACTCAATATTTGTAAGTTCTGGTAACTTATTATTATAAAAAATGTTACAGTGTAGTCTTGCGATCAATCAAAACTTATTTACACAATATACCTCACATTCACCCTCCATTCACATCCTGGTGTTCTCCTGGTGTTCTCCATTAGGCCTGTAGGTGGAGCTATGACAGCACACGTACAGTACACACACTGATGGTGTGTGATGTGTCCAAAAATGAATGGGCAAATGTGAGTGAAATGGTCGCACTGTATGCAGCTGTTTGTCTGCATTGCATTCCCCCCCCCCCCCCCCCCCAACTCAGATTTAGGGTTGATACAATCATCATAATAATATTGTTGGTGCCGGGAACCGTCTTTAGACGTCTTTGCTGGCCATGCTAAAGTTGCCGGAGGACGCTTTACGTCGTCCTTATATCAATATTTCAAAAATCTGCGATCGGATTCATATGTCTCCTCCGCTGGCCTGAGATCCACCAGCAGGACCCACTGAGCTCTCTGGCGGTTCAGGAGCGCCATCTGGTGGCCGATCGGCGCAACTGCTTAACAGGATGTGCCATAGAGGTTGTGCTGGACTCCGTATTACTTCCGGGCACTCGCTATAGGTCCCGGGACTCTGGCTCGTCACGCTACACAGTGATCGATTGCCAATAACTCGATAAACAACATGATTTGGACGTATATACCATTATACAAGCTGGAGATGGACCGGGTAAATCGCCATCCCATAATGATAGAATTTCTACTCTACGATGATCGCCCAACGGCGCGCGGAGACTGGGGTGAGTTTGAGCGTGTAACGTTACCGTCTTCGATACTAACTGCTATTATCAACATTTGACCCACATTAGATGATTGGTATAACGCTGCCCACGGAATTATAAACGCCCCCTCGCCCATCCGGTCAACATCAGATGACGTGTAGTAACTTCTAGAAGTACGTCTAGTTGGAATTTTTTATATCGCGCTGATTGCCATCAAACTGTATTTCATCATCAATATAATGCATTTGGGGCTATATATCACGTTCTGGAGAAAGCTGCAGAAAGAGATGAAAACATACTTATACATTAGACCATACTTTACTATGAATATGTGAATGAAAAAGTTTAACGTTGCTACACAATGAACAATACATATAGGACTTTGAATGGGCCCTAATAATGGCAATGTAGCAATAGAATTTAAAAAGTTATAGCCCTGCAAAGAAGGGGACTTTCTCCATAGACAAATAGAGCTGGCAATCTATGGTATATCATGAATTTAACCTTAGGCAGCCAAAGTGTTAATAATAACAATAACAATAATGATGTAATAATGTAAAAATTATCATTAAAAAGACCTGATTATGAGAAAAAAAATTACGATTCATGGAATATTGTTGAGGCACACTAGTTACAACTATATTTCAAACAGGCACTCCATGTCAAAAAGGTTGCTGACCCCTGGTTTAGAGTGTATAAGGGCTTAGAACATTATGATTGAAGTGTATGATGGCCATTCCCAAGCTCAATTACAGTATGTTTCATAAGTTGTTGCAGCAATTCCCGGGTTGATACAATTTGTTACACTGATTTGGTGCAACATTTTACCATTTTGACCTCTCGAGAATTTATAAGCATGGTAAACAATCCCTTCAAAATACCACATTAAGACTCCAAGACCTTGAGGGAGATAAGGGAAAATTCATACTGTAATTTGGCATGTAAGAATAGTTTTTCATGGCGATTGGATGGTGAGCACTCCTGCTCTGAAAATTGCTCCATTATGGTTAATAAACCTAGGAAAGCCATACATTCTCTGAATGCCCCAGGTCTCTAGTTGTACAATTTCACGAGACAGTCATTATCCTAGAGGTCACAGTAGGTCATTTTATACAGTGCGTTTTAAAAAGGCCAGAAATGGTCTCACTACAATCCACAAGAGTCTCACATTTCCAGTCATATTCAATTTATGCAATTCCAAGACTGTTTAGGGACTCCAGTACTGCATGCAACGAATTGCATGGTTCTTGCCTCAAGACTGCATGGCGTTAGCCTAAATTGGGCATGTATATAAAGGGGACCCATAGAACCCATTTTCATTCAGATATCTTGAGGTGACAGGGTCAAGGGACCCCTTTGTTTCCCTTGCCAACATTTAGCCTAACTATGGAGCATTATTTAGCGTCTATATTTAATTGCTGTCTTCCACTGGTCCAGTACCTGCCTTGAAGGTAATTGGATGTATGCGACCACTATATACTGTTTGCGTTTGCAAACGGGACTCATTAGAAACTTGGTATCTCATACGAGTGTCATGCCACGTCCAATGGGTCGTTAAGGTGTGGCATAAGGTCCATAGGTGGCTTTATACATGAGATCCCATGTTTTATGGAGTCACGTTTGTAAACTGTGACCCTTGTCCACTGATGCTACCCCATCCAGGCTATCCTTACTATACTTTAGATGGCTGTACTTTAGAGCCAAACAGTATATCATGGATACAATGCAATGCAAAACAACAACAACAACAACAACTGAAAAAGTGAACCTGATAACAAAGAATCTGGTGATGTTTAATGCTAGTAGCCTTGTACAAGTCAATACTAATTGACTGTATAATAGGACAGTGTTATTACATAAAATTATCTGTCTAGATACTTTAGCACCCTGAGATGGTAGACTGATCCACAAAAGGGCTGTAAGTGTAGAATTGTTAAACCCAAATGGTTTAAAATTCCCATCTGCTTTACTTTTTTCACTAATGAGACACCACACCATGGTATAATGCTATTTAACTGATAAGTGATTTACAGAACAAAAACTATGCTTGGCTAATGGCAAGCTATTGAAATTTAAAGCATGAAAATCCCATTATTTTAAGGCATTAAGTCACTGCTGTATTAAGGGTTTTTCTAAGGGTTCTTTGACAAACAGCTGTGGGAATTGTACGAGGATGTCGATGGCATAAAATAAGTGTGTTGATGTCAATGAATTTCAAAAGCTATTGAGATTTAAAGCATGCAAATGCAATGAATAAGGCATTAGGTGCCTGCAATTAAACAGTTAATAAAGAGGAGCACCGCGGGTCTGTCTGCCAGCAGATGCCAGAAACGCACACTGTCACTTTAAATGTGTGAACTGTGGAGATGCTCATGGGGCAAGGTCTCTTAAATTCCCAAGGAAAGTTCAGACAATGAGGTAAAGAAAATCAGGGTACTTGATAATGTGTCTTATGCTGAGGCAGTGAAAAAGGTGGACATGGAACCTATGGTAGACCAGTCTGGAAGAGGGGAACAAGATGAATGTATCTGGATGTTTTTCTTTGACAAAGTAATAGCTATGCAAGTTGTAAGAGGAGGTCAATGGCAAGAAGTGGTTTGATGTCAGTATTATTATCAGGCCAGTTTCTTGCCATATGCGGACTATGCGGTTGCATAGGGCCCCCGAAGCCACCAGAGGGCCCCCTAAAATACCATGAATAATTTTTTATAAAAAATAAATATATATATATTATTCTTTTTTTTATTCACTCAATACACTGTATACTGTATATATATATCCTGTAGGGATGTAACAAATCATCCTAACCGATAGGCTACTGCTTAGGACCACAAGTGGGCGTTTCTTAACTCTTTCACGGCCAACAACATTTATATACGTTATTGGGCGCCAACAATTAACCGTTTCTGCGCCAAAAACGAGTTAACTCATTATAGCCCTCCAATCGAATTATAGCCCTCCAATTGAATTATGTATACTCGTTATTATGATCGTTATTTCTTTTATTCCCTATTTCCATTCATAATTCATCCTGCTGTGCTGTGGGAATGTTTGGCACTGAAATCGCAACGGCCCGATACCGCCACCTGGTGGTATGCGGCCGATGTTGCACTTACTTTCTGGAGGAAGCTTGACTCTGTGCGTCAGTGAATGTCTTCCGGGCAAAGTTATCTTGTAATGTGGATCAAGATACACACTCGATTGCATTGAATCGCCTTCGGGACGCTAGAATCATTATGCTTTTGGAGCTTAATAGCGTCGGCCAAATGGACATAGCAGATGGCAATCAAATAATTGGAATATTCTTTTTGCAGTCTCATCGACCAGAGGTAAGAGCAATCTAACATTAATTTCAGCTTGATTGTCCATTGTTCTCATAGCCATCGCTCTGATCAACGTATGCTGTTGTACTAACGAATGCCGTTATTGACAATCAATTAATCATAATATATACCGATCATATGCATTTTTTTTTTTTTTTTTTTTTTAATTATTTTTTAAACAAACATATAAACAAACATGACAACACACGATAAGATGTACAAGCATTAATTACAGTGCATATCCAATGAAATTACCATTTAGTCAAATGTCTTATACAGGATATACCCCTAATACCTGTTATCTAAAAACCTACACACATATGCTCCAGCTCGTACCCCCCCCCCCTCCCGGACCCCCCATTGGATAATCCAACCATTATAACTTGTTCCTAACCAGACACTACCATTATATGCTAGCTTTTATTCTCTCCACCACTTCTAACCACATTGTCATTTTGGATTCATTGAGACCCAAAATTATTGCTGTAGATATTTCTTGATAAATCACATCGAGATATGTAAGATTCCAGACCTTCCGGCACAATTTTTCCGGTTGAAACCATCGTGATGCTATCAGCTTTTTAGCTACTGTGATACCGGATAAAACCAATCTCTTTAGCTGTGGAGGTACTGCATGTTCAAAGACATCATTCAGCAGTAATACAGAGGGGTGTACAGGTATATCCAGAGTTAAGAGATTTGATAATTGCTGGGTCACTTCTTTCCAAAATATCTTAACTGGTGGGCAGTCCCAGTACATGTGCATAAATGTACCTTCGTCCCCATTTGTACATAGGGAGCATTTGGAGTCTTGTTTAAGACCCATTTTGTTCAGTCTTATAGGAGTTAAGTATGTCCTGTGAAGATAGTTAAGATTGATTTGTTGATGGTCCGGGTTCCTTGATGCAAGTCGTACATTTGCCCAGGCCTCTTGCCAGTCAAAGTCTGTCTCCAGGTCTGGTATATCCCTCCTCCAGACTGAGTCTAGATGGAGGGTTTCATACGAGGCCGTTAGTAATTGATGATAAAAATCTGAAACGAAACCTCGATGTCTCTCTTTCATAGAAAAATTTGTGGTATCTGTGGTGTACAATTGGTATCCTTAATGGAACACCGTGAGCCTTCAAACATGCCAATAACTGTGCGTAAAAATAATATGTGGACTTAGTGAGACATTTTTTGTGTATTTCATTGAAACTACAAAAACCCTGTTTGTTGAAAACGTCTCCTAATGAGTGTATGCCTTGCTTTTCCCATCTAGGGAATCTTATAGGTTGTTTTCCAATCAAGAGTGCATTGTTATTGAATAAGGGAGTATGATTATGCCATTTATGTGGGGTAGAATATTTTTTTTGTGTTTCACGCCATATCCGGATCGCATGAGTGATTATGGGGCCAAATTTCCGTTCGCATTGCTTAATTGATAATTTGGTGTATACTATGCCCTTCAGCCTATGTGGAACTACTATATTTTCTTCTAAATTTCTCCAGGATACTAATGCTTGGGGATCAAACCATGTTGTTAGTGGTCTTAAAGTGGTAGACATCTGGAAATGCCATACCTCCGTCTGCTTTGTTTCTCTGTGCGGTGGATCTTTTTATACGTGGTGGTTTGTTATTCCAAATAAATTTGTATGTGGAGGAGTGTAATTCTTTCCAGTAACCCTTTGGAGGGGGTAACGGTAGCATTGAGCTGAAGAAGTTGATTCTAGGTAGGACGTCCATCTTAACTATTGATATCCGTGCCTGTACTGAGTTTTTAAGTTTTGACCACCTGACAAGGTCGTATTTGATTTTGTTTTGGATTTTTATGTAATTGTGCTTCACCGTTTGGCTTATGGTAGGGAATATTTCAACTCCCAAACATCTAAAGTGTTTTACCATCGGTATCTCTTTTGGGAGGGTTATATTTCTTTTTGCAGGGGCGTTAAGTGGGAGGAAGGCCGACTTCGGCCAATTTATCCTAAATCCCGATAAATCTCCAAAGTCCTCAATCAACTTGAGAAGAGGAGTCAATGCGGTGTTGGGGTTTTGCATGAACAGTATTACGTTGTCCGCATATAAACTAATTTTGTGTTGTGTGCCCTTGATTATGATTGGTTCTATGGGTTGGGATTGTCTTATATATTGTGCTAAAGGCTCTAGTGATAGATCGAATAGTCCGGGACTAAGAGGGCAACCCTGTCTGGAAGAACGTGATACCGGAAAGATTTCGGAGATGATTGTACCTGTTGTAATCATGGCCGATGGGTCTTTGTATAATACTTTAATCATATCAATGAATCCTTTTCCTAACCCCATCCTTTCTAATACTGCCCATAGATACGACCATTCCAACCTGTCAAAAGCTTTCATTGCATCCAGGGACAGTATCGCCTTAGGTGTGTTGTCTTCCTTGTTAGCATCTAGTACGTGTAGTAATCGTCTTATGTTATCAGTGATCAAGCGGCCTCTTATGAAGCCAGTTTGGTCCGGATGAATTAAAGACGTCATATGCTTTTGTAGTCTGATGGCTAATACCTTAGAGTACAATTTGATATCGGTTCCGAGGAGGCTTAAAGGTCTATAACTACGGCACTCGGTGGGGTCTTTGTCTTTTTTAAGGAGGACTGTTATGAGTGCAATATTGTCATTCTTATGGAAGTTCCCCTCCTTGACTGAGTATAAAATCATATTTAGTAATAAGGGTCCAATTATGTCCCAACAAGAGAGGTACATTTCTGGTGGGATACCGTCTCTTCCAGGAGCCCTACCACTTTGCATTTCAGATATGGCCTCCCTAAGTTCATCTAGTGTGATCGGTGTTTCTAACTGTTTAGCGTCATCCTCTGAAAGTTTAGGGAGGTTAATTTGATTAAGATATGTGTCCATTTTGTTTTGATCGAAGGTCGTATCTGATTTGTATAAGTTGGAGTAGAATTCTTTGAATGTCGTGTTTATTTCTTTGGGTTCTGTAACAAGTCCTTGTTGTGCTCTAATGGTAGTTATATCTGCAAATTTTGCGTTGACTCTTAATCGCATAGCTAATAGGTGACTTGGTTTGGAACCTTGGGAGTACTGCTGTTGTCTTGTGCTACGTATTTGCATTTCAGATTGTTGTCTGTATATGGCGTTAATCTCTTTTTTTAGTATGTTGACTTGATTTTCCAGTCGAACCGAGTTGTTGTATTGTAAAGAATTAAATAACGTTGAGTAAAGCGTTTCCAGTTCAGCTAGTTTTGAGCATTGATTCTTGCGTATTTGGGAGGAAAAGCTATCAGTGAAATCCTTGATCATTCCCTTTGTCGTCATCCATAATATTCTGGGGTCCTGCACCGTATTCGCATTCATCCGAAGGAATACCGTAAGAGCTTCTTTGATTTGTGTTATGAATTCCTTGTTATTGAGCAGCATCGTGTTAAATCGCCATCTTGGGGCTCGGGTTGATAGTATACCAAATGTTCCTTTTAGGAGTAAATAACAGTGATCTGATAATGCATTGGGTATCATTTCCACATCGTAGTTATCAAATAGTCTTGGGGATGTAAAAATGTAATCTATTCTGGATAATGTGTTATGTCTCGCAGATCAACAGGAGTACTTCCGGGTCGTGGGGTTAAGTGATCGCCATATGTCATTTACACCTGTAATCTTCGACCAATCCTTTAATGCATTAGATGAATTTTTTTGTTCGTTGGAAAAGGAGGGGTTTGATTTGTCCATCCTTGGATTCCAAATGGCATTAAAATCCGCACCAATTATAAATGAGTATTCGGGAAGGTCTAACATTACTCTGGTAAGTGTAGTGAAGAAATTAACCAGCGCTATTTTCCTGTTCTTGTGTAAAATCTTAGCTATAGTTATCCGACCATCTGCATCAGACCATACTCCCTTCAATTCAATGTTCAACTTCCGTCTAACAACTATGGCTACTCCCCGAGTTCTCGTTCCAAAGGATGAGTGACTAATGTTATGATATGTGTTGTCCACTAACAAATCTATGTCTTTCTCTAAAATGTGCGTTTCGCTTAGCAGAGCCACGTCCACCTGTTCTTTTCTCATCAGTGTGAGCACGCTTTTGCGTTTGTGTTGTTTATTTATTCCACCAGTGTTCCAGATCATTATATTCAAACTAGCCATAATCTATACATGTTGTTGTGTAGTTGTTGGTAATGCTTCTGGAGTGCGAAGCTACAATAGATGTACATCCAATTATTGAGGTCCCGTTGAGAGCCGAGCTTAAAAACATATATATATACAAATAAAAATCCCCTATTCCCCCCTCCCACCGAGAGTTGTACAGGACTGTGTTCCATGAACACAACCTTTGCGTATAACTCCCTCCCTTAAACCACCGGATATCCCAGAATGATCCAATTATCCTTAACATTCCTATGTATACCATAGGATCTAACATTCTAAATTCTACCATAAGTAGAATGTCAACTGTGGCTTGGCCACTTTCCCGTTAAATAAAAATTAAAATAAGATAAAACTAAAAATAAAGACCAAAAATAAGCTTCAATTATCATGCCATAATCACTTAAATTGTATAAGAACTTGTGTAATTTATAATAACCCAAGAATAATATGGAGGTATTGAACTGAAAAGAGAACCTCAATAAATCAGAGAAAAGAGAAGAAAAAAAGAAAAAAGGAAGAGAACATTAACTTAGAGCTTGAAAGAGCTTTGCTATGCTTAAACATCTAAAGTATAAATTGGAGAAGTAGTGGAAATATTTCCAATTAATAAAAAGCAGTTTTTAAATACGTATATGCAGCATTTCCCCTGGCCAGGGGTGGGCGATGATCCGTTGTGAAGAATGTTATTCCGAGATGGACCCACCGGTCCTCAGCCGGCCGCTGCTGTGATGGTTCTGTGGTTCTGCAGCTAGATGCTATTGGTTATTCCCCCGAAGGACTTCTGGCTGTATGTCTGGCCACGTATTGCTGTTATTCCAGAATGTTCCATATATCAAAGAATGTTTCTAGATTATGTCAATATGTCATTTTTACAGTGTTAGAATGTTCCAGTATGTTCTGGAATGTTGTTAGAATTCCATACTCTTAAAATAAGGACCGCTTCAACGCCATGTTCATCTTCTCTGTATCGTTCCAATTTTAAATCCGATCATATGCATTTGAATTTTTAATTGTAGTGTGTATAGGGACGAAATGCCAATGGATTAAGTATAAGGCCTACCGGGAGGAGGTTGAGGTACTGGAACGCTGGTGCCAGGACAACAGCCTGCTCCTGAACATTGGTAAAACCAAAGAGCTGATCGTGGATTTTAGGAGGAGACAGCAGGAGACACACACACCACTGAGGATAAACGGGGCTACCGTGGACAGGGTGAGCAGCTTCAAGTACCCGGGGGACCTCATCTCAGAGGACCTGACATGGACAACACACATAGACTCAGTCGTAAAAAAGGCGAAGCAGCGCCTCTACCACCTGAGACAGTTAAGGAAGTTCAGAGTATCTGGGAAGATACTCCAGTCCTTCTACTCCGGAGCTGTAGAGAGCATCTTGACTGTAAACATCACTGCCTGGTATGGCAACAGCACGGCACAGGACAAGAAGGCCCTACAGAGAGTGGTGCGCTCAGCCGAGCGTACCACGGGTATTGCACTACCAACCCTGCAGGTCCTATACAACGAGAGGTGCAAATCCAGAGCCTGCAGGATAATGAAAGACCCTCATCACCCCAACAACAGCCTGTTCATGCTGCTGCGGTCAGGCAAACGCCTGCGAACACCAGTAACGAGGACAGAGAGACTTCGGCTCAGCTTCTTCCCCCAGGCCATCAGAGCCTTGAACACTGAACTCTCCACGCACAAGCACACACAAGCACACACACAACACACACACTGTACACGCTCACACACTAGCAGCCCTTTAACATGAGCACACACACACTCATGCTGCACACGCTCACACTTATGGACACTTTACAGAAGGAAAGGTCACTTTAAGAATAGTATAGTAGAGCTTGAGATTGTATAATATAGCATTGTATAGCAGTGTACATAAAGACCCAGTGCCTCATCCTTAGCTAACAGTGTACTGCACTACCACAGGACCTAGCATGTCCTACCATGCTCTGTAAATAACTCATGTACAGATACCAATATGCCCTACTTTGTTTACTTGTTTATTGCACAATGTCGCTCTTGGTTGGCTTCTTATTATATATTATTACTATTGTATTATGCACATCGTTGCAGGCAAGACCCCCCACATTTCACTGTATACCTGTATGCCGTGACAAATAAAACTCTTGTATCTTGTGTCTTGTATAAAATGCATCGCGGCCTATTACTAGCATTCCAGGAATTATCCTAGACCACTCTAAAACTATACTTATATTCACCACGGTATAAAATGACAATGTATGGATGGAAAAATATTACTTTTCCACATCTTGAACGATAGATACCCGATGTCAAATGGGCCATAGTATTGCATATATAGCTATAATATTTAAATAGTTATAGCCCTGCAATCAAGGTGAGTGACTCCCACCGTTTACAGTGATGGCATCAGCTGCTAAGGATGCGTATATTGCGTGGCAGTTATTGTGTTAAGGGCCATTAACGTATACATTTTTTGATAGTTTTAGCTTTTTTTCGATTTTAATATTCTATTCAATGTCACGGACCTGTATGTTGCTGTTAAAAGGCATACTGGGACACCAAGTCAGATCCTGCTAGTAGGCAGTAGTGCAGTAAACCCTGTTCCAGACTGGGTGTTACTTTTAAACCGCTCCGGGCGCAGTTTTCTAGTACAAGGAAGCCTAGGGCTTCACTCGATCGCATTGAATCGTTTTTGGGACAATCGATGTATATGTTGTGCTGGATTATGTCGTGGACCAGATGGACATCAGATGGACCAGATGGCGATCAAACAATTGGAATATTCTTTTTGGAATACCCCTGACCACAGGTAAGGGCTATCTGACGTCAATTTCAGCTTGATCCAACAATGTTTTCATACCGATCCAGCTAATCGTAATCGGCGTGTGTTGTGGTAACAACGAATGCCGTTACTGGCAATCAAAGCATCAGAAACGCTCCCCCCCCCCCCCCCCCCCCCCTTTCATGCATTCATGATGAGACATAATACCTATTATATACATTTGATTTGGAAATAGCAGCGTGTCCATGGACGAAACACCAATGCTTTTAGTAGAATTCATGTTGCGCCCTGTAGCCGGCCTCCCAGGAATTAGCGCGGATCATTCCGAAATCATACTAATATTCACCACGGCATGCCGTGCGAACGTGTTCATGAAAAAATTTACTTTCTTGGACAGAAGATAGTTACTGTCAATTTACCATAGTATTGTATCCATAGCTATAATATAGAATATAGATATAGCTCTACAAACAAGGTGACACAGTGAACATATGTAATGGAAACCTGGCCTAGCTAGAGCAAGATGGGGAAAGGCCTCAGCCCTGAATGAGTTAATACAAAAATAGAAATACATAAGTAGCTTACTGACAAAAATGTAGTTGCATTTTCAAACTTTATTTAACTCTATCTTAAATAATGCCATTTACATTTCAATATTGTAAGTCAGAAATGTAAGGGAAATGCAGTATCTGTCTCATTCATGTGCATTTGGGAGATGTTATAATGCAGATTCGGTAAATCCTGTAAGTTTTCAGGAGCCCCAGTGTTTCCTATTTATTATCATTTTCTGTCATTGCTGGCATTAACTTGAGATGTTTGATTTTAATTTGTGAGAAAAAAGATATACGTTTTTTTCACGGTTCTAGCCCCTTTTCCTCTTAACTCATTCACAGCCACTAGCTTTCGCCATCTGCACTGTTTGGGGCCAGCGTTAATGACCATTTTAGCTATGTTTGCAGACCCATCATGTGTTCTGTATTATAGCTATGGAGACAATAGTATGGCTCATTTTACAGGCATTGTTCATAGTCCACACTGTAGTTTGTTGTATGCTAACAGTGCCCCATTTCCGGAATAATCCAGTCTTTTTCCATAGATCGCGAGATAGGACACATTATATGCAATAAGCCCGAATCGTTCTGGTTGATTCCCTGAAACCCCAAATACTCCCAAATCAAAGGTATATAACATGTACATATGTACCTTCACAAAATCATCAATCTTTACTCTTACCCCGAAAATCCGATCGTTAGAAGAAGCTTGGTTTATGTCTGGTAAAGTAAGCCACTGTGATCATTACAGAAACAGATTTCAGGTTCGGTAAAATAGACATAGGGGGTCCTTACCTTAGCCAGGAGGTACTCCAAAAAGAATAATTCCAATGATCCCATCGGCGATCGTGATTACTCGTTTATATGTAATTACACGTGTTTACGGAACACTATAGGTTTTGAGGCGAGTCGATCTGCTAGCGATTGCTTTGCAGGAGCTCCTCCCCCTCAGAGCAAGTGTTGATAGTCCATTTCATTTATTGCCTCTCCTGTTCAAAAGATAGGCGATACTCAGTGTGCGAACCATAGCATGGTCTTTGGGTGAGCCTCTCAGGGAGGAGTCAGACTGTTGGAGGATACTGTGATCGCAGACGTTAATGTAGCCTGTAGCCTGTAGGCCTTGTGTATGTATGTATGTGACAAATAAACCTCTTGAATCCTGTCATATATTCAATCAGTTTCAGTAACTACACAACACATAATACTAGACAACTCACTTGTTGAGGTCCGGCCGTCTGGACGGTCTGGGCTTCCACAGCACATTCCATGATAAAAGAAAAGTATCCATTTAGTTAGATAGATGATAGATCATCATCCAACACTGTCTACAGTATCCTATCCTGTGTTCTGATACGACCGCAGGCGCCGGCACGGTCACCGGGCGTTGTAATACTAATAATAGTCTCCACCGGAGCAGCACCAGCAGCAGGTGTAATTGTAACGGCGTCGCCTGTGATCCCGCCTCCTGCTGCTCTGTCAGCTCAGCTTCACTGTCTTCGTGAAACCAAAATTGGTTAGGCTTACTTGTTTTTGTTTAGACATTATGCATTCCTGAGTGACCTTATTTACTGGCTGTCAAAACGATCACTGTGTCAACAAGTCACAGCACAGGTTACAAAGTGGGTCAAGTTTGATTTGTGCCGTGCGTGCGTGCAGGCTGCAGCGCCGCCGCGTTCTGAATGGTAATTGCAAGAATAGCATGCATGTTGCCATATTACGTGTGAATTAGTGCGCAAATCATTAATCATACATCCAAAATAGCATACATTTATTATTATACACGATGATGATACAGAAAATTACAGAAAAATGAGAAATGCATGGCAAAAGTAGCATTTATTTTCAGTAATTAAGAGACCCCCAGGGGAGCTTTAGAGACCCCCAAGGGAGCTGATGTCTGATCTAGGGGAGCTATAGCGGACCCAGCTCCCCCCGTGGATCGCACCCTGGCGATACTGCCACCTGGTGATATTTGATCGTCATTGCAATTCCAACGTAGGTAGATGAATCATAGATACATAGAGGGCTCCGGGTTACCGTATAGAATGCGGATCAAAGGAAAATATCAAAGGATTAAAACCTGAGTATACTCGGGTTTCTGGCACTCAACGCATGGCGAGATAACCCGACTATACTCGGGTATGGCCGTGAAAGAGTTAAAGTGCACCAGATTGATGCATTTAAATGTTAAATGCATGCCCACCTTAAAGGGTTTGGAATCCCCCCACCATAGTTTCACAAAATAGGGGCCCCAAAACAACATTTCACATAGGGCCCCCAAAAAGCTAGAAACGGCCCTGGTATTAATAATGAGCAAGCTATTGAAATTTAAAGCATGGAATGCTCATAAATAAGGCATTAGGTCACTGATGCTTATTTTAAAGGTCACTGATGCTTATTTTAAGGGATTTGCTAAGCGTGTTTTGTCACTGTGTTAGTGTAAACCTAAGTATCCCGGTAGTGGTAGGCGTTTTTGCACTCTCAACTGCATCGTAAGCGGTGTTGTTTTAGAGTTAATCAAATGGGCATATAACCCCCCAACATATCCCAACACTGGGATACATTGATGAATAGAGATGGAGCTATTGACAGCAATAGCCGTGATAAGCCGCAAATGTCAAATATAAAACAATCTTAACCGCACTTAAAACTTCCCTTGGGTGGGAACAGGGTGGAAAGAAATCCCCACCTGAGTATGACATAAAAGCAAAATGGCCACGATGTGAATTATGGTCAATTGACTCATTTGTGTAGACATCCCAGTTTCAATGAACATTATGCACCAATGCCTCCTCACACTTGCTGAGTTGACAAATTTGACCAAACTGACAAAGACTAAAAACATTTTCTGTATTTATTTTATTTTCAGTTTTGTAAGTAGGCCTACACAATATAGACTTGTTTCAGTTTAGTTTTATTTTATTTATTTTTCTAGTTACTATATTTATTTCAGGTAATTACAACCTAGTTTTTAGTTTTAGATAATACAAGTAGTTTAGTAGTTGCCACTAAACACAGTGGAACTGCCTTTTCATGCAGCTAATGCAGGAGGGATCAGCAGGAACGGACCACAAAATGCCAGAGGCATTTATGAATCACAGATGAATAACGAATAATAAACACAATGTAGGGATGCTATCTTGCAAGCATGAGTAGCAGCTGCTAGCGGTAGCTGTCTCGTCAGATTGTTGGCCTGCTAGTGTTAGCTAGTGAGTGTAACCAGTTAGGCTATTGGCAGCTTGGCCCCAATGTACTCTGAAGCTCATATTTACTGTGTAGCTGCCTTAATTTAGGATAGATTGAATCCACATCTTCCACTTCACTATGTCAATTTCACAATGTTAGTATAATGCAATGCCAAAGTCAAGCTGGGTGGATTCACCGCACAGTGGATGTGCTGAGTATTGCTCTTCATAAATGCTACAGGTAACAAATATATCCATAATTCAGTTATTCTACTCTTTTTAGGTCATTCTTTTGATTTCCCCTTAATGTTAATGACTGCAATTAAAATTGTGAGAATATGCAACTACATTCCTCTTAATTAATTCAAGAGCTCTTAGTTATACATGTTTAATATTAATTACATTATACATGGTGCCCACATTTGGGCCCTTTAGCTATCTTTTTTTTTAAATACAAATTTCCCTTTAGCCCTTTAGCTATCTATTAGTAATTTAACACAGTTTCATTTGTAGTTGTTAGCAGTGACAATATGTGTTTGCATAATATTGCTAATTTGAGAAACACTGTGGAATATATAATCTAATTAATAAATCAAACGTATCTATTTTAGAATTGGTATATGATATAGATATTGCCACTGTAGCTTGTCCTAACTATGATTACATTGTTTGCACAGTGTGCCTGGATCTTTCACCACATTGTAGTAAAAGTGAAACATTTTCCCTTGGACAATCTACTGTAGTAGAAAAACCCAATTGGTTTATTTGATCAGCTCTACTCTGATATTTCTTTCAATAGCGCCCCACTTAATCCTCCCCCCTGACCGACCTTTCCATCACAGTCGAGAATGCAGCTGTGACCACGTCCCCGACCGCCAAGAACCTTGGTGTTGTCCTCGACGACCAGTTGAACTTCTCTGCTCACATCGCAGCAACAACCAGAACCTACAGATTCCTCCTGAGCAACGTCAGAAGGATCCGCCCCTTCCTGAAAAAAGAAGCCACCCAACTCCTCGTCCAATCAACAGTCACCTCCCGCCCGCCTCGACTACTGCAACGCACTGCTTGCTGGCCTCCCGGCCACTGCCACCAAGCCTCTTCAAGCCTCATTCTGAACGCAGCGGCCCGCCTGATCTCAAACCTACCGAAGTCGGCCCATATTGTCACCCCACTTCTTAGGGACCTGCACTGGCTCCCCATTGCCAGGGACGTGCACAGGACTTTAGAGGGGCAGGTGCTGAAAGGCTGAAAAGGGCACTAGACTTGTTTGTATATATTAACCTAGCGCGCACAGCGCGCACAGCACGCGAGCGCGATTTTTAAGGGCCCTTTTCGGGCCGGGGGCCCCCTTTTTATGCTTTTTGGGGGGTTTTGGTGATCAAATATTGAATATTGAACTATAATAATCAGTGCAGGAGCTCACTTATCCTTGAAAGACACTTTTATCACTGACTTAAAAGGCCCATACATCTCCATAAATGTTCAGGGGGGAGGGAATAAGTGCTTACCCTACAGACCCCAAGAAGTGCTGTATATTCTGTATTGTTTAATATAAATGCATTTTTTATTCCAATCTCGATTTGTATTTGAGATTCCCAAATCCCATCGGACTTGACTTCTTCGTGTCCCTCAATGAGTGTAATACCAGCATTCAACTGTATGCGCCACAGCGGTTTCTATCATCATCATCATCATCATCATCATCATCATCATCATCATCATCATCATCATCATCATCATCATCATCACCAACCACGCTATGCATAAAATATATAGGTCCGCGTAGAGGCACGCTGAGGAGGCCGTGCAAACTGCAATGGAATATGGGGCATCTCTCTCTCTTTACCTAATATTTTGATTCTATCCTGACATTTTTCAGTTGGAAGGGCAGTCTATATGCGTAACGATAAAAAAATATATATATATACGTTTTTTTTATTTAAAATTTTTTTTTCAAAAGGGGCACTTTTTTGATAAGGCTCAAGCACCCCTTGGCCTCTATGTGTGCACGTGCCTGCCCATTGCTGCACGAATCCGCTTCAAGGCCCTCGACCTGGCATACCGTGCGGCAAAGGGAACTACTCCCGCCTACCTCCGGTCAATGGTCTCTAACTATACACACCCTCAAGACCCCTACGCTCTGCATCTTCTGGCCGTCTCAGACCCACTCCTATCCGAGCTCTGGGAGGGTCATCAAGGAGAACCTGCCTTTTCTCAGTCCTTGCCCCACAATGGTGGAATGAACTACCCACCCCAGTTAGGACAGCCGACACCCGTCCAATCTTTCGCCGTCGACTAAAGACGCACTTCTTCAACCATTATCTGAAATTAAAAAATAAAATTTAAATAAAAATAAAAAAAATAAAACCCTAACTAACCTTACTGTCATGCACTTGTCCTAATAAACTAACCTACACTGTAGCACTCAACACTTTGATGAACATTGTTACTCAGCCCTTCCTGATGACTTGTCGTACAGAACTTGTAAGTCGCTTTGGAAAAAAGCATCAGCTAAATTACTAAATGTAAATGTGAATGTAAATGTAATCCACATGGACTCCTAGTTTGTTTAAGTAATACAGTGACCACCCCCTGGCCTTTGTACTCAGTTATGTTTACGCTAGGGCTGTCAATATTAACAAATACATATTTTCCAATTAATTTGAAAACCACAACATGTTAAAAAGATTTAGGCAATTGCTTTTTTTTAACCTCAATGTCTTAATTCATTATACGAAGTTTCCAAGTTTGCATTAAACCATGTGCAACGATGCAGTGATTAATGGTCTTCCCCAGTGAATGAATTTGTACATAGGTTGAGCTACTGTATGCTTGGCTTGTTGATTATGCTAAATAACTGGCAGTGTTGTTAACAGATTATCCGAAGGAGTCGTCTGCCAACGAAGATCACATCAGACATCAGAGAACAAAATGTATTCAGAAAATGGATCACCATTTTACCTTATTGAAGACTCCTGTATGACCGATAAGTACTTATGATTACTTCCCCTGACCATTTTCTCTTTATGACCAGCAGCCCATACAGATTTTACTACATATTTTTAAATTTGCGTTAATCGTGCGATTCATGTCTTAAAATAATGAATTGATTGCAAGCCCTAGATTATGCATTACTCATGGGCAGTAAACATAATGCTGCCACGTAATGGAAATGCTTATCAGTGCATGTAGCTCATAGAGTGCAGCTGTTTGTTGTGAGGACACTCCTGGTACATTATAAAACAATGTGTAGGTTGTTCTGTAGTGATGTGTCACAGTGTGTTCACACAAACACACTGTACAGGGAAACATACTGTAAGATATTTATTTTTAACATACTTCATTCCATTGCTACTCTTGTGAGTTGTACCATGTTATACCATTACCACCGTCAGACAGGAGAGAAACAACCCTCTTCCAAAGTCTAAATGGGACCACAGTCAGTTTTGCAAAATAATTTATAAAAGGTTGCTGTTTGCGATTCCTTTCCCTATTTACATGATCTTGTTTGATAGGCGTGTTTACCCGAGCTCTGGATGGAATTCATTAGCCGTAATTAAGCGTTTACTTGATCAGGAGGGTAAAAAAAGGATTATGTGAAGTCAGATTAAAGGGAGCTGAGTGAAACCAGCGAAGAGATTATCAAGAGCTGCCAGGCAGGCAGACTGCCTTTGGAGTCGGGCCCCCTCTGATCGCTATCTTGTTAGTGCTTTATTCGTCAAACGCAAGCTAATGCCTAAAACAAGCTCGGCCTAATCCAGTTCCTCTGCAGGACCATCACACCGGAGATGCCTTGTTGACAGATTGGTGGAACAAGAGCATCAAGTTGAATGGGGTGGATGAAAAACAGGAGTGGCCATTTGAGCAAAATTTCATATTGCAATATTGTTTAATATTGCAACAATAATTTTTACATTCAGTGCTGGCTTGCTAATTCCCAGCTGAACATGAACCGTCATGCTTTGCTAGCTTCATATCACAGCCAGGCAAATTCACATGAAATTAACCTTACTGTAGATCTCCCAGGCGACGGTATGTCATGTCATTTAATTGCACTTACTCAGAAGATGTTACCTAAACATAAAATGCTGACCACTTATTTCTCAAACACTTACCCTGAAGTTGTTGAAATGGTCCAACTTCTCAAAATGTCAAGGCAGGCTGATATCTTGACGTAACCTTTTTCATTTTCACTCCAAGTTGCATTAGATTCAACATGTCATGTGATTGATTGATTGATTGATTGATTGATTGGTTGAAAACTTTATTAACAGATTGCAGAATGGGTACAATACAGTACAGCTCAATACACACAATTGTTAAGGGGATGCAGACCAGAGAAAGACTTTCGTCTTGTTTACATCAGGGTACCCCATTTTCAATTAATCAGGACATATATGACATACATGACATACACATGCACATAGAATGTGGATATTTTACATGGCACAAAACCTAGTATTGTTTTATTATGTGTATTTTTCCCCAAAAAATAAGTTCACCATTATAAGCTAAGATTTCTATTGAAATTGAGACATATTTCCAATATTCCCGAGACTTTACCAGAAAGTGTCCGCCCCTTTGCAACCAGTGGCGTCATTTCAGTAAAAGCCAAGGTATGGCGAGGAGGGAGGGGGGGGGGGGGGGGTAGGGATTTTTGGATTTTTTTTGTCAAATCAGTTGTGCAATAGTCACTTTTGGTGAGTTGTTTCATACAATTCACTTATATGACATTTAGGTATGACACAGGACTACACAAGCATTTTTAGTATACAAATGTGTCAACAGACTAAAGCAGGGAACCACAATATTTTGCATACAAATTATGCAGAATGTAGTATCATAACTGTCTATTATTTTTCTTGCAATTGAGCCAATTTTCATTAGGTACGGTTCTGAGGTGTGTGTTCAACAGAATGCAGTAACAAAAACACGTTCACAAAATGTATGGGTTACTGAATGCTGAACTGCACTGTTATAATCACTACGCCATTGTAATACCTTACCTGTGTCCCTGTATCACTTGTCTCTGCTGCCCTTTGATAAAAAACTTCTGTATGTCCATTTTCCTTTTTTGTGGCATATTTCAGTTAGTCACAGTAAAAGTCACTTAGTAAAAGTGAGATAATTGACAATATCAAAACATGTTAGGGCTGTACCGAATAGTTCGAAGCTTCGTTCATAATGTTGACATTCAAATTCTAAATCAACATAAAAAATGTAATTAGAAAAAAAGTTCAAAAAAAAATTATTTTACAATTTTTATTTGCCAAGGTATGGCGAGTGCCATACTTTGCCATACCAAAATGACGCCCCTGGTTACGTTAGCTCGAAAAAGCACAGAACCGGCCGACAAAAGTTAAGCTGCTAGCAACATACACTATAATACTTCCGGTCGGGGGATTTCAAAATAAAAGAGCGACGTCTAAAAGCACCTTAAATACGTTTATTTTGTACATTATCTAACGTTAACACGAACCTAAACTAACTTTAGATTACTTTGTCACCAGTGGTAGTGGGTGTGTCTGTCTGGAGGTGTGGGTGGGTGGGTCGCCTATTCTTTATTCCCAGCGGAAGAGTGCTGCCGAGTGCTTCCGCGTTTTCCCTGATTGGTTGCGACACGCCCCGCGGCAGCGCGGCAGCCGCAGAGCGGAGAGCTTGCGGCATTATGTAGCCGTAATCCCCTATGTTTTTTATTCCACGCTTAGCTCAACTGGTATGCTGCTCTGCTGTGTATTCTGCGGTCCGTTGGTGACAAGTTCGATTCCCTTCAATTTTTTTTTTTTCCCCGGGTGGGTCACCTGGGAAGAAGGGTAATTAATATCACCTGTGGCTAGGAACCATTCACATGGTGTTTGTTTGTTACAGAGAGAGGGTGAGGCAGGGTGCCTATATTTCTGTTGACCGCGCTATGTTACTCATTTACCATTGAAATCCATATACCATCTGCAAGAGCATGTAACCGAAGGCTAAACTAAACACCCTTGAACTGCAGCTACGGACTCAGGCTCATTCATTGGACTCACGTGTCGGACATATCTCCCTGCCCAAGTCCTCTCAGCGGCTTTTTAGTTGTTACTTTAATAGTCGCTCTACACCCCATATGAATTCATAGGAAATATTTAATCAAATTATTCCTGAGGGCCCCAGCCTTCTGTTGGTGTATGGGACTTGTATGTGGCACGTGCTGCTGTGTGCACATCTCCAATGCCCCCCCCCCCCCCAGCATCCTCCACCCCCTCCCTCCCACACAGGTGGCGTTTGTAAACAATTACAATGGTAAGCAATATGTAATATTTGTTTATATTTTGCAGCTTTGCTAGGAGATAATGCAATGATGCACAGCTGCAATCTGTGATCCTAGGAACGTTTGAATTAATTCCGAAATTAACTTTAGGAAAAGTAAACTAAATAAATCAATATTTGCCATGCATCCCATTGGTCAGTGGGCTAAGGCACACGCCATGAACTTGTGTTGAACAAGTTTGGCTCACGACCTAGTTTGTCACATCTTACCTGTTACTGAGCACTGGTTATTATTTAATGGAACATAACAAAATAAACTGGAACAATTGTACTTTTGCTTTATAGACTACTTTTGTTGTGGCTAAACATAGTATAGTACTTCAATAGAAATATTTGAAATACCAAATCCAGTACATTCAAGTAATCTTATATTCTCTCTTTACAGTGTATTGTTGTATTCCTTGCCTCTTCTGCTTCTCTTATTGACAGCTACACATACAGTAATAATTTCACTAACACACTCTTGCTCGCACACACCGATACATATTTGCATGCACGTGCGTACAGTACATGCACGCAAATATTTTATAATACTGTACAAAAATAAGACAGCTTGCTCTTGAATGTCCTGCACGTTGCCAAAGCCCCTTGGTTATTGTAATTATAAAGCGCAATAAATCACAATATAAACAGTGGATGTGTTTGCCATTGCTCTTCTCCTCTCACTGGTTCTTTCAGAAGACCTTGCTGCTGATGCAGCACTTCTTGAGACAACAAGCCTGGGAGAATTGTGCGTGTCTCCGCAAATATGAGAAATCGACATCATGGGTAATGAAGTGACTGAAATAGGGGGGAAAGGGGGCTGCCATATGATGTTATATTGTATTACTTCCTTGGGAAATGATTTTAGTGTGGTGATTATCATGCTTTTGATTGCCGTGTGACATAACTCTTTAGCTGCACAGCAGATGTTCATAGCGGATGGACACAGAGGTATTGCAGTTTTACAGTGTGGTAGGGTTTTACTTTCTGATTGTTTTTTCTTTGGTGCCAGTGTATGAGAACAACACCTTTTTCCCCTTCGGTGCCAGTATATGAGAGGAAGAGATCAAGCCAATGCTGCAGGCCGACTGACAGGTCTAAATTTACATTTCGATTTTCATTTTGTGAGCTGACGCTTTTATCAAAAGTGACTTACAAGTTTTGTACAACAAGTCATCAGGAAGGGCACAACTCTATCAGCTGAGTAACAATGTTCATCAAAGTGTTGAGTGCTACAGTGTAGCCTGTGTAGGTTAGTATATTAGGACAAGTGCATGACAGTAGGGTTAGATTATTTTCATTCGATTTTTTTCATTTCAGATATTGATTGAAGACGTGTGTCTTTAGTCGACGGCGAAAGGTAGGATGGGTTTCGGCTGTCCTAACTGGGGTGGGTAGTTCGTTCCACCATTGTGGGGTAACGACCGAGAATAGGTGGCTTCTCTTTGATGACTTTCCCGGAGCTCGGATAGGAGTAGGTATGAGGCGGCCAGAAGATGCAGAGCATAAGGGTCTTGAGGGTGTGTAGTTAGAGACCATTGACCGGAGGTAGGCGGGAGCGGTTCCCTTCGCTGCACGATATGCCAGGTCGAGGGCCTTGAAGCGGATTCGTGTGGCAATGGGGAGCCAGTGCAGGTCCCTGAGAAGTGGGGTGACATGGGCTGACTTCAGTAGATTTGAGATCAGGCAGGCCGACGGCTGTCCAGTTAGGACAGCCGTCGACTCTTTCGCCGTCCAATCTTTCGCCGTCGACTAAAGACGCACTTCTTCAACCATTATCTGAAATAATAATTAAAAAAAAAACTTAAAAAAATAAAAAAAATAAAAAAATCTAACCCTAACTAACCTTACTGTCATGCACTTGTCCTAATAAACGAACCTACACTGTAACACGCAACACTTTGATGAACATTGTTATTCAGCTGATAGAGTTGTACCCTTCCTGATGACTTGTCGTACAGAATTGATTGATTGATTGAAAACTTTATTAACAGATTGCAGAATGGGTACAGTACAGTACAGCTCAATACATACAATTGTTAAGGGGATGCAGACCAGAGAAAGACTTTCGTCTTGTTTACATCAGGGTCCCCCATTTTAAATTCATCGTAACATATATGACATACATGACATCTGCTACATCTATACATTTATGACATACCAGATTTGCAAATACAGTACTGTTTGTGATACGAAAAAGAGTCCAGAAAAAAAGAGTATATACATTTGACGTAGAAACTGTACATTGGAGGAGGTTGGGTAGGTGGGGGGGGGGGGGGGGGGGGGAGGACTGTACATTGGAGGTGGTTGGGGGGGGGGGGTAGGAGTGGGGGGGGAGGTTGGGTAGGAGGGGTGGGGGACACTGTACACCTGTACAAGCAAAACTGTACATTGGAATATTGACAAGACCATACTTGGTAATTTACTGTACATTGGAGGGGGTTGTGTTAGGACATTTACAGGGGCCAGTTTCGAATTGCAGTCTCCCGTAGGTGTTTTTTGAGAGTGTTTTTGAAAGTGGGTAGTGATTCACATTCCTTTACAGCTTTGGGTAGGGCGTTCCACATTGATGTGGCATAATTGCAAAACGTGTTTAGTCCCTTGTTTGAGCCGAATCTGGGTTTAACATGATTTGTGGAGCTCCCTCTGGTGTTGTGATCGTTGTAAGTCTTGTAAGAACTTGTAAGTCGCTTTGGATAAAAGCGTCAGCTAAATGACTAAATGTAAAATGTAAATGGAGGGCTTTCGGTTAAGCATGAGAGTTAGTGACAAGTATATGAAGGAATGGTCAGACACATGCAGGGGAGTTACCGTGGTGTTAATGATGCTGGAGTTAAGGGAGAATATGATATCCAAGGAGTTGCCTGCTTTGTGAGTGGGAGGCATGACAGTGGGAGTCAGGTCAAAGGATTGTAGGAGGGAGACCACTGTGTCCGACTGAGCTGAGTCAGGCAGGTTGATGTCGCCCATTAGAAGGAGGGGGGTACCATCTTCCGGTAAGGAGCTTAGAAGCATGTCCAGCTCATCTGGGAAGTGATCGAGCGCACCTTGAGGGCGATAAGTGTAACAATGGTGAGATTGAGGATTAGAGGCAGATACTTGGGTTGGTTGTGCTGTTCCAGCGTGCAGAGTAGAAAGTGCGTGACTCCTGGGTCATACGTGTTGCATCGACAGCCGAGGCCCATTCTGTCAGGAAGTCACCATCAGCGTTGGAGCTGCTGTATGCCCAGTCTGTATGATGGCTGTTGAAATCACCAACATATACGGCAGGGACTGGGACATCCGGCAGGGATGTTGGGACCAACCTAATCGGAGGCGGCTTGAAGATGTTGACGATGGTAGTGTCTTGCACATTGGCTGTAATCCATTCCACCTCTGCATCCTCTGCGGACTGTGTTACAGCTGACCAGTCAATGTCGTTGTGGACGAACGTGGCTATGCCATGATGTTTGTTGGCAGTATAGCCAGCCAGGGCGTACTCAGGAAGCTTCAGGAAGTTCTTGTTTTCTGTGTGGGTATCCTGCAGTAGAACCATAGTCACCTTGTTTTTGATGGCAATCTGTTCAATGATGTTGAGCTTTGCGGTGGTGAGGCCTTCAACATTGAGCTGCAGTAGCGCCAAGCCTCGACAGTTGGCGGCATTTAAATGTCCCGCCTGACCTGCAGAGGCTTGGCTTGTGGTCTGCAAACGTGGTAAAGACATTAGTTTCGCTTGGAGGGCATGCAACCTCGCAACTACCCTTTAGCTACTTGCGGGCCACGTGGAGGCTGTCTTTGCCCCCCCCCCCCCCATGATATTCAAGGAGAGTGACATCGCTGGGAGTGGTGTGAAGTTTGTAGCCCATCAGGGAGATGTCATGAGGCCAGTACCTCCAACCCGTCTGGAAGGTCAAGGTGTGTGAGTGAAGTTATAGTTTGTAGATAAGGCTGCAGGTGTTTAACGAGTTATTGGGGGTTATCCAGGTCTTGGTTAGAGCAAGATGAAGCAATTAATGAAGTCAGCTTTCCTGATGGCTGATTGACAATTCCAAAGCCTCCACATACATTACAATGACAGGTATATTAGTGACTGAGGGGGGTTTGCTACCAAACTGTCGTGGGTGGGTTGAATCGCGATAGCCTAATGGTCTACCAATGGAAAACTCCTCTTTGTCCCTCTTCGTTTCTCGACGCTACGCTGACCCTAAGCCAGCAAGCCTTTAAATCACTAATGACTTAGGTCTGACACATACCAAAAAAGGCAGATGCAGATGGCCACACCTCCAGGTTCTAGTCAACTGGAGTGAAACTAGTTTTGATTCAGATTTACAGAACACAATTCCTAAAGTTACACACTTCACAATGATGTAGTATATTCAGTTAAATGACCCTACCCTTAGTGCTGTTGTTATTCAAAGTGATTCCACACAACAAGGGGCTGATTTTTAACTGAAACCTGGCTGAGAGGGTAATTAGCAGAACAAAAGGCCCATGCAGATGGCCACAGTGTGACATGAGCGGCTTGAAGTCACTGGTCAGCTTGCTAACAGAATAAATGTGACAGATGTAAACTGGCTCCATTGAAAATTATAGTTATGTAGTATAACTCTAGTTACACGAATCCGGGCAAAGCATCTTACTTTGCCTATTGGACTGCTCCATGCATGCAAGCATGCCAGCATCAAGCTGAAATAATTGTATCAATGCACCTATCACCAACCAGGGCTCTGCATTCCTGCTAGTATATACGCTGCCATTGAGCGTGATTTCAGCCTTCCTTTCTGAACCCGGGCCGACTTTGCTTCCATGTTTCCCCCGCCTGAGATACTCTGGACACAAAGGAAACAGGTGATCACAAGCAGGGGTGCAGTCGTAATATGGGCGGAGGCCAAACGGTATCCTATTATTATGCAAAGTCTAGGCACTTATCACCTAGACTTTGCATAATAATAGGATGCGCGCACTTCGAAGCCCAAACGCCGTTTGACCGCGGTTGCCCAGCACTGCACCACTGATCACAAGGCCGACAGCCTCGGCGGACCGAGGGATCGGCTATATTAGATGGGCACTCCCTAAAAAACCGTTGCCATCTAGCTGTGTCTAGTACGCTCTCCGGTTACTCCCCCCCCGCTACGCTACGGGACTCAGGGCTCTGACTTGTACCCTTTGGCTGCGGGCCGTGTTCTTCCAGTGAAGCGCAAGGGGCCCACATTTCGGTTCTCATGGAGACAGGGGCTGACACCCAGTTGCTAACTAGGGCTGCGGTTAGACTGACTGATGTTTTCGTTTCGTTTTGATGATGAGTTTCGCTTTTCCAGGTCGCAACGTAGCGGTAGGCAGTCAGACATTCGTTTTGCTACCTGAGCACTTTCGTTTTGTCACCTGAGCACAGTGATGTAGTACAATGTCAAAGCAGTAGGTGGCAGTAGGTGGCGAACATGAAGGCAATTGTCAACCAATCAGAACTTGAATGTGCAAAGAAATGTCAACACGCCGCCATCTTTAAATGCCTATGCAGCACTTATTTTTCAGCAAAGTGTAATAAAAGTGCAATTAACAAAACTGATACATTCACTGTGTGTTCTGCCTCTCATTTGTTGATGAAACAAAACTAACATCAACACAAGTGACCACCAAGAGCGGATAGTTTAGTCTCAAAAAAGATCGGCAATGTTGTTAGCTACATTGTTAGCTACATGCTAACGTGAATGGAATATGCCAGTATAACAGTATATCATTGTGGCTAGCAGCTAACGTTAGCTCACGTTAACCAGCAGCCAGCACCAAACTGATGATATCGGGAGCTATTAGTAGCTAGATAACATTAGAGACAACGCCTCTTGTATTAAACAAAAGTGAATAGATGACTGGGCCATTTTGTCTAATGCTTGTTAAGATTGAAAGAGGAGCTTGAGCTAACAGGGTCTGATAGCTAACGCTAGCTCACGTTAGCCAGCTGCTCATGCAATCGTTAATGCTAGCAGAATGAATGGATGTAAACTTTATTTAACATATTGCATAATGGGTACAATACAATACGGCTCAATACAAACAATTGTTAAGGGAATGCAGACTGTTGTAGCTTGGACTGGGGTCCTTATAACAATAACTTGACACCACATGGTAGCTGCAGCTATAGCTCTGTTGTCACCGGACGTTGGTGAGAGCACGCAGATGTGGGTATCTACTGCGCATGGGCGTTGAGCAACAACGGCTCCGCGCAGATTACATGACACGTTGTCGGCGAGTTTTTGGCGTTTTCAGTACGACCAAAACGTTTCCTGCCAAAACGGCATTTCTATCTAACAGGGACAGCAAACGTATTCAAAACGTATTCCAAAACGACCACACAAAAACACGAGTCTAACCATGGCCTAGGCCTGGGTCTGTCTATGAGAATGCTGTGCTGTCAAGCGGCTCCCACACACCACACGTCCTGCGTCTGTGTTTGGTGAGCCTGGTGTTCGACGGAGCAGGGTTCCCTGTATCTAATTTTTTTTGTCCGAGTCTAGGCCCAGGAGGTCGCAGCATGGGTTCCCCCCAGCTCCGCCCTCGCCAGGGTATTACGTCAGTGCCTCCCCCATCTGGACTTCCGATCCCGCGGTGTTCAGCAGGCACGCATAATTTGGGTGGTAGTAATATCACTACAGGGCTACGGTGTGTAGAGACCCACCCTATCTAGTGGGGCAGATTAGTGAAATAATCGTTCACTTCCGGATACAAGCACCACAATTGGTACACATAATGGCGGCCATTTTTCAAGATGGCCGCCATTGAATATACAGTAATATTACATTTCCCAACAAAAGCACATAGATACACGCACCAACATTGGCAAACATACTCCTTGGGTATTGCTCTTTTGATAAAAACATGGAAGGTTCAGAATATTGACCGTCACCCACCTGTTAAGCGCTGTCAGATGTGGGACTGGTTCACCTCCATAGACCTGAAGGATGCGTATTCGCATCCCGATCTTCCCTCCTAGGACATAGCTACGCTTCCTTTTTCAGGGCTTAGCATACGAGTACCAGAGGCTGCTGTTCGGCTACTCAATGGCTCCTCGCATCTTCACCAAATGCATGGAGACCGCGCTGGGGCCTCTGCGTCGTCAGGGGAACATTTTTTATTCTACCCTGGACGACGTTCTGGTCCTCGGCCGGTCAGAGAAGATTGCCAGGTCTCATACCAGGCAGGTGGTGGAATTCCTCACCAGCCTGGGTTTTGCTGTAGACTGGAAGTAGAGTACTCCTCTTCCCAGTCAACGGGTGGAGTACTTGGGCTTATTTCTAAGCTCAAGGTCTATATGGGCATCCCTCTCAGAGCGGCGGCGAGTGGATGTTCTCGGCGCACTCGGGAGGTTCCGTCCTAGGACGGTTACAGCGCTGTCTGTGATGCGCCTGCTGGGTATGAATGAATGAATGAATGAATGAATGAATGAATGAATGAATGAATGAATGAATGAATGAATGAAAAGTTTATTTTTGAACATGTAATTCTCCATTTCCTCCAAACAAATCACGGTATCTTGTTCCGTCAAACCAAACAATCATAACAACAAATTAAAAAACATTAAAAAAAAACATTAATAAAAAAAAAAAAAAAAGGAATTATAAACAAAAGGTCAAGAGCAATGTGTTTGGTTAGCAGACATGTCCAAAAAAGGAGTAGAGGGAAGCTAAGCTTATTGATCCCTACCCCCTACCCCCTTACATTCCTGCCTACCTCCGGTCAAATTTAATGACAATTTGATATAACATAATTTAGTATATTACAATATAGAATATACTTTTACTTATATTAAAAAAAAACTTGAATCACTTGACAGCAGTGAATATAGTACAGCACTACATAACACAATATAGCATAACTTTTGTTTATCCTCATTACTCATTTCTGTATTTCTCTAATGTGTATCTTTTTAGCTGCTTTTTAAATTGTGCCACATGTTTACTCAGTTTGATGTATTCAGGTAAATTATTCCACAACTTCACTCCACACACCGATATGCACATGCTTTTCAGCGTGGTGTGTACCATTGGTTGTTTAAGATTCCCTCTCCCTCTTAAGTTATATTCTCCTTCCCTGTCTCTGAACCATTTTTGAATGTTGCCTGGGGTTAGTTTGTATCTGGCTTTGTATACAATGAGGGCAGTTTTGAAATCCACTAGGTCCATACATTTCAATGCTTGTAGCTTTATAAATAAGTTATTGGTGTGTTCATAATATCCTACATTGTTGATTATTCGTATTGCTTTTTTTGCATGATGCATATTGGCTGTAGAGTGCTTTTGTAGGTATTACCACACACCTCCGCACAGTAGCTCATATATGGTAGGAAGAGTGTACAGTACAGTGTATACAGTGTTTTTTGGTTTAGAATGTGTCTTATCTTGCATAAAACACCAACACTCTGTGCCAATTTAGTCCTGACATATTTGATATGAGGTTTCCAGTTGAGTTTGTGGTCTATTATCACACCCAGAAATGTATTCTCAAATACCCTCTCAAGTTTAATACTATCAATCATTAGTTCAACCGGTGTATTTACTTGTATGATGCCATGGTATGATGGCATCTGCTCACTCTGTGGTCCCTCTTGGCCTCCTCTTCATGAGGAGGATACAGAGGTGGTTGTCCAGTATGGAAATAGACCCGGTGAGAGACAAGTGGAAGCGGCTGAAGGTTCCCATGTCAGTACTGGGGTACCTCGCCAGCGGGGTCCCCATGGGCAGCAGGCTGTCACACGTCACTAGGGATGGGTACCGAATTTGGTACTTTTGAGGTACCGAACCGAAACACGTCGGTACTACCGAGTATCGAATCAAGTGAGAAACCGAAAAAAAAATAAAAAAAAATATTTTGTATTAATTTTTTTTGTTGTTGCTTTTTTTCTTTTTTTTTTAAACGTTTTTCTTTTCATGTCAACGTTCACACGCACAATATATGCTTACCTAGGATTTGACTTGATTCAACAACAAAGCAGTCGGAGCAATGACAAGCCGAAAACTGTCGAAATAGAAGTTTGGATTTTTTTTTACGACTGAGGTAGGTAAATTACCGTTGGGTACCGGTATCGATTCACAGGTACCGGTACCGGTATCGGTTAAAATGTGAAAGGTACCCATCCCTACACGTCACGGTCTTCACCGACGCCTCCCTCACGGGATGGGGGGGGAACGTGTCGGGCCAACGCAGTAGGGGGCAGCTGGCAGGACCATGCTGCCCGGTCTGCACTACATTTCAATGTGTTGGAATTGAAGGCAGTCCTTCTGGTCCTCAAACGGCTCGGCCACCTTGTGGTGGGCAAGCATGTTTTGATCAGGATGGACAACACGACGTCAGCATCGTATATCGACAGACAGGGAGGAGTACGCTCCCCCCGTCTGCACCGGGCGGCGGTCGAGCTCTGGCTATGGGCGTCTCTCAATCTGCGCAGCCTGAGGGCTCTCCACATCCCCAGCAGGGAGAATGTGGGTGCAGATGTGATGTCGCGGGGCGGTCCTCACCCCGACGAGTGGGGACTACGTCCAGACATAGTCAGACAGGTCTGGGACCGATTCGGGGAGGCCACGGTGGACCTGTTTGCGAGCAGACAGTCCCACCAGTGCCCCTTGTGGTTCTCGGTCAGTCGGAAGGCAACCCCTCTCTGGGGGTGGTTGCCTTCTCGATGTGTCCGTGGCCGCCCGGGATTCTGTACGCGTTCCCCCCCCATACACCTGATAGCTCAGCTGTTGGTGCGGGTACGTCAGGAGTGCGGGACTTTGATCCTGGTCGGGCCGGGGCTCGGCTGTGTGGTTCCTGGCCCTGATTCAACTCTTGGTGGCCCCGCCGTGGCCTGTTCCGTGGTCACTGCGGGCGCTCTCTCAGGCACGCGGAACTCTATTCTGCCTCCTGTTCTGGGGCAGCCTCTAGGCTTGGCTGCTGAAAGGGTCTTAGCGTCTTAACTCTTCTGTGGTTAACGCCATCCGGAATGCGCACGCTCCGTCCACTACTGCGGCTTACGCAGGGAAGTGGCGTATGGTTCGAGAGTGGAGGACAGAACACTGTTCAGCCACCCTCTCGTGGGATGTTCTTGCTTGGCGCACGGCGTCTCCAGCCTGTGGAACGTTCTCTGTCTCCGAGTCGGGACCTCCAACTGTTCTGGAAAGGCTGTTGGGGGCCCCGTTTGAGCCTCTTGAGCAGGTGCCATTGGATCGTCTGTCTTACAACCGCGTTCCTTTTTTGGGCCATCACCTCCATTAAGTGCGTGGGTGAGCCATGTGCTCTCTCGGTGTGGTCGGAGTACCTGTCTATTCGGGCTGATAGCAGGCGACTCTGTGGCCTGATCCGGCCTTCGTGCCAAAGAATATCCGGAGCTCTTGTCGGTCCCGGGATATTGTGCTTCAGGCGTTTCGCCCTCCTCCTCACGCTAGTGGGTTGGAGGTGAGCCTTCACCTGTCGTGTCCTGTCCGTGCACTGAAGGTTTACCTTAGTCGCATGCGGGATCTCAGGGCTTCCGATCAACTGTTTGTTTGTTACGGTGGCCCTTGCGCGGGTAAGGCGCTGTCCAAGCAGCGCCTGTCACATTGGTTGTGCGAGGGCATTGCCCTTTGCTACACGTTGGATGGACAGGTTGCCCCCGGGCGCGTCAGGGCGCACTCCACTCGTGGTGTGGCGGCCTCTGCTGGCCTGTTGGGGGGGCCTCGGTGGAGGACATCTGTGCTGCGGCCTCCTTGTCCTCCCCGAGTCCTTTCGATAAGTTTTACCTCATGGACATGACTGGGGGTTCTGTCTCCCAGGCGGTCCTGAGGTCCGGGACCTCTCCTGCATCCCGCCATCAGGTGGGCTAGCAGGAGTGTGTGGGTGTGGACCGCGGGGTGCTGTGTCACACGTGGTCCCGCTTGCACTGTGCGTTCGGGGGTGCCTGGTTCCCCCTTTTTCGCACTTTGGTTGAAGTTGACTGCCTCCCCCCCTTCGTTAGGATGGGCGGGTGGATGGGACTCCCCTCCTCCCTGGCAGGGGCTTACGGGCCCTCAGGGGGTGCATTTGACATGGCCACGTGTCCGCTCTGCCCGTTATCTCAGTAGGCAGAGCGAGACGCGAAGCCAGATGATATATAACGTAAGGTTATCCTATAACCCTAGTTATATGAATACTGGCTGAGCATCTCGCTCTTTAGCGCCCTGAGGTCCCTTGGATGTTTTCCGCTTATGGAAATCGAACTGGGAAGGGTGAGGCGTGACCACTTCCGGCGTAATATATAGGACGCATGGGAGTGGCGTGGTCACGTGCAAGTGGGTGCATTTGTTTAGTTTCCCAGAGCACACTAGGTGCTGGAGATAATGATATATCTCAGTAGGCAGAGCGAGACGCTCAGCCAGTATTCATATAACTAGGGTTATAGGATAACCTTACATTATATTTCATGCAGGCTTCACATCTTGCTTCGCTTATTAGACTAATGCAAAGTGATGCAGAGCCCTGATCAATGTTGACCCTAAAAAGAGACCAAGAAGGAAATAATAAAGAAAATAACTCATGCCCCTGCAGACCTAAAAAGGAGAAGCAAGGGGAGAGAGTTTAATGCGTAAAAAATCCAAAGGTTTAAAGGACCCACTTACCCAATACTGGGGAAAGGAGACCTTGGCAGAATATAGGTTATAACATAACCTTGAGATGGTCTGGGGTCCCTAGAGCGTAAAAAAAAAACGCACCAGCCATATATCTAAACTGACGACAAGACAGAAAGAGAATGGCTGACCAGAAAAGGGAGGCTAACAGAAAACCAGATAAGCCTATATGGCAATATCTATATGGTTAAAGGGGCACTTCACCAAAAAACAATGCTGATTTATTTTGCACATAATCTTACACACATCCAAAAACTCTAAACAGTTTTGCACACATTAATTTAGTTTTACAGTTATTGAGAGTCAATTCATTTGAATATGGCCACCATTGATGTCATCGGGGGCATTGAATCCTTGTGTTGTGTTAATTACAGCACCATGAAATGATGTAGATGAAAAAATAGCAACACCTTGTCTCATAGGGACTGCTACCTTATCATTTCATTGAGCTGTAATTTACACAACACAAGGATTCAATGTCGCTGATGACATCACTGGTGGCCATATTCAAATTAATTTACTATCAATTGTCAAACAATATAAATGTGTGCAAAACAGTTTAGAGAGATTTTTGGAGTTGTGTGAAATAATGTGCAAAATGCTTTTTTTTGGTGAAGTGCCCCTTTAAGACACCAATAGGGGTGAAAATCAGGGTAGCCTACAATGCAGGTTACAAATTGTAACAGGCGAGAAGAAGAGAACACTGACCCCCGAGAAGAAAAATGCTATCAAAGAGGAGAGAAGCAAGTGTGTAGGGGAATATGTGACCCAGTGTGGGAGTTATGAATTGTAACCACAAAAGAGAGAAGATAGGCCTTTCAGTGCATACAAATGCCTTAACAACCCCAACTGGGAATGGAGCTGGGAGGCATTTCATTATATAGTGAGAGCTATAATGTAGAGAACTCCTGAACTGAGGACGGAGTGAGACAGAGAGTGTCCAGCAGGTGGAATCTGATGGAGGGGCATGGGGAAGACCAAGAAGTGGCTGCGCAAAATGTCTTCCACTGAGACCCACTGAGGCAGGAATCTGTCCGGCTTGGATGTAGCAGTGAGAGATCCCCTCACACAGCCAACAGGACAGACGTTGTTTGGACAAAGCTCGGCCTCTGGTTGACTCACCGTGACACACAGACAGTTGTCGAGTGGTTCTGATGTCAGCCATGGACTTCACATAGATGGAGAACTCACAGGTAGGACATAGCAAATTAATGTTCTACTTAGAGATGTCAGATATTATAAGCCTACCGATATTATCTGCCGATATTTGCATTATATTTTTTTATTTATTTACCCAGGGAAGCAAGTAAGAACAAATTCTGACTTTATTTATTGTCAAAAGTATGCATAATGTTGTGTTAATTCCACGACAAGAGATATGTAATGTTAATTACCTGAAATTATTCAGTTTTTGTGGGGGGGAAACCCTGCATCAGTATCGGTTGATATCGGTAACATGCACCCCCAACATTTGCCATTTTAGTTTTTGAGGACTGCATACTTTTTTTGCAAACCAAAATACTATACTTTATACTATTAGCACATGCATGAAACATGACATTCTGAAGTTTCTGATACAATAAAGAAAATTCACTTTTAGTGCTAATGAAATAGAGTAACATAGGTCTGAACTTGAGTTGTAGAAAAACTTGTTACTCACGTTTTTCTGTAGTAGTTAGTAGTCCAGAAGTAGTATTTCCCCAGAAATTGGTATGGCTGAAACGATTAGGATGATTTTGGTAAACTGGTTTCTTTTTCCTCATAGACTTAAATTCATTCTGTGGTTTTTCTCTTCCTGTTTTTGCTCATGACTTTTCACCTAGATCCCTGATCATTGGAAAGCCACATTCATTGGCTACAACCCTGTCCAATAATTTTCGAGGTCGCCAAATGATTGATGGAGCTAGAGCCGGGGGAGTCGGAGTTGTATTTGTACAACACTGTGTACTTCGGCGCATGCGTCACATATCGGCATGTAACTCGAGGACCGCTGAACCAGTGGAGGTTTCTCTATGACAACACGTGAAACACAAATTCACTCATAATTCATAATTATTATTAATTTACATATATATATATATATATATATATATATATTTCTTTTGTATTATTATTATTATTATTATTATTTTTGTTTTTATTAGAAATGTTTTCCTCTGTAAAAAAAATGCCAGTGAATTTTATTTTCTTCAAAAATGGCCAAAATTGACAGCTCTGAGCAGGCCTGCACTGCAGTAATGACTGCAGTAAATATTCGTGCAGAATAACTGCACAGGTTGACCCAGGATTAAATAAATAATAAATAATAGCCAATCAAAATAGGCTATTAACGTCATCTAAGCACGGTCCGTGCATTTAAACTCTTGCCATTGAATGGGGGATTGAATGATTGACAGCCTTTACATCCAATAAGAGTATTTTGCCCACTCTGCTGCTCTGCAGCTACACAATGATTGACAGCCTTGAGTTCCAATCAGAGAATGGTTCTTACTCTGCAGCTCTGTAGCTACACGGCTGTTTCTCCCCTCGCGGGATTGATTGATTGATTGAACATTTTATTAACAGAGCGGCAACATTCGAAACTTCTATATTCGTGTATTTAACATTTAGCACTTTAATAGCAACTTATTTTTCGCCGGTGGGACATTTACTGAGGACCAGCACAACACACCTGTGGATATTATGATTTAACAAGTCTATCTGTCCAGGAGGATGACAACATTATTGCAGGTACTGTAAGCAGGCAGCCTAGCAGTTTCTAGCTTGGATGCTAATAACTACTAACGTTATCACGCTAGCTTGGATGCTAACTAACGTAATTAAGCTGGTCATGGTTGATGGTGAGCTGTTTGTGTTATAACTAGACAGCAAATTAATGAATGAATGAAAACTTTATTTGGGTGAATCGCTTGGGTGACTGACTGTCTGAGTGACCACCTGTCGGAGTCGGAGTCCCGAAAATGAAACGTGTGTCACGCATCAACAGAACAATGTTTAGTGGATTTCGACAGCATCCTCACGCAAATGAAGGGTCGATTAGATCACAAAAGACTGCCGTTTGTTGCATTGCTAGATTTGCAGAGGAGGTCATTGAACGTTTCATCAGAAAAGAGCGAAGGATGGATTTCATTTACAAGGAGCGACAGGGACACTATTTCCTCCTAAGAAGTAACGTTGTCAATGGTGAGTGAATTTTTTTTTAAATATTTTGTAGCTGTATGGGGTGGGTCTGTGTTGATTATGATTTAATTGGCTGTATTTTACTGCGTGCGTTGGTATGCGTTCTGCCTTTCTGTGAGTAATGAGCGATTTATTTTGGTCCGCCGTGGCCCCCTCCCTCCTCCTCCTCCTCCTCCTCCTCCTCCTCCTCCTCCTCCTCTTCCTCTCTCTCCTCCCTCTCTCTCCTCCCCTCTTCCTCTCCCCTCCTCTCCTCTTGGGGAGTCTGTCATCCTATGTAAAGACTGAGGTTACAAGCCTAGGTGTCATCTTGGACTCAGACCTGACCTTTAAGTCTCATATAAATAAGGCCATGAAAACGTCATTCTTCCACCTAAGAAACATAGCGAAAGTAAGACCTTTCGTAAATAAAAAGGATGCAGAGAAACTTATTCATGCTTTTGTATCAAGTCGGCTTGACTATTGTAATGCACTGTTCACTGGTCTTCCCAAAGCAACCATTGGGAAGCTTCAGCTTATCCAAAACTCTGCAGCTCGATTACTAACTCATACAAGGAGAAGAGAACATATCACTCCAGTCCTGGCCACTCTGCACTGGCTTCCAATAACTCATAGAATTGATTTTAAGGTCCTTTTCCTAACATATAAAGCTCTTAATGAGCAAGGCCCAAAATACATAGCAAATTCCCTAGTTAGTTATCTGCCCTCAAGAACGCTACGGTCATCCACTACAGGTTTACTAGACACGCCCAGAAACCAAAAAAGGATAGGAAGTATGGCATTTGCCAACTATGCCCCAAAACTATGGAACACACTACCAACACACATCAGAAACGCCAGCTCTATACACATTTTTAAAGGAAAATTAAAAACGTACCTATACAGTCTAGCTTACAAATAGTTATGGCTTGGAAAAACCTGATGGATCCATGAGGCTAGGATAAGCCTTGTGGACCCAACTTTTTAGATGAAGGAACGGGTACATAGGAGACACGCCTCCAGTTTTTCAAAAGTTTTTGACACGCCTCAGCTTCTGAGCTGAAGGAGTGTTTTTGCGGACCTCCCAAACTTTCAAACTTTTTAGATGAAGGAATGGGTACAATAGGAGACACGCCTCCAGTTTTTCAAACGTTTTTGACACACCTCAGCTTCTGAGCTGAAGGCGTGTTTTTGCGGACCTCCCAAACTTTCAAACTTTTTAGATGAAGGAATGGGTACAATAGGAGACACGCCTCCAGTTTTTCAAAAGTTTTTGACACGCCTCAGCTTCTGAGCTGAAGGCGTGTTTCTGCGGACCTCCCAAACTTTCAAACTTCTTAGATGAAGGATGGGTACAATAGGAGACACGCCTCCAGTTTTTCAAAAGTTTTTGACACACCTCAGCTTCTGAGCTGAAGGCGTGTTTTTGCGGACCTCCCAAACTTTCAAACTTTAGACTGTTTTCTTTATGCGTTTTTCTTTTTCTTTCTTTCTACCACAAGACGCGGCCACTGATGGGTCCATGGGACTTGGATAAGTCCTGTGGACCCAACTCTGGCCACTGACCACATGAGCGAACGGGTACATACGCACACAATACACGGCCACTGATGGATCCGTGGGACTTGGTAAAGCACTATGGACCCAACTATGACCACTGATAAAAACGTAACTACACTAGCATTATAAGACCTAAACATTGCTACCTACCATACAAGTGCATTGGTTTAGTGCATTTCCGGTTGCCACTGAGCGGAAATGTTTGTGCGGACCTGTTCTCCCAAACTGGTAAGCAAATGACTGTTTTTACGTTATTTTCATTTTTACGTTACTATTATTATTATTATTATTATTATTATTATTTTTTTTTTAACATTGATCTTAACTGATCACTATGACTTTATTGCTTTTATCGTTATATATGCCTATAATTGTGTACAGCACTTTGAGCTACATGACATGTATGAAAGGTGCTTTATAAATACTTACTTACTTACTTACTTACTCTTACTCCTCTCCCCTCCTCCTCCTCTCCCTCTCCTCTCCTCTCCTCTCCTCTCCTCTCCTCTCCTCTCCTCTCCTCCTCTCTCCTCTCCTCTCCTCTCCTCTCCTCTCCTCCTCCTCCTCTCCTCTCCCTCTCCTCTCCTCTCCTCTCCTCTCCTCTCCTCTCCTTAATCAGAGTTTCCAACGCTATAGGTCTATATGACAGGCGTTGTACTCTTAACATTTTGATCGCCAGGCTTAAATTCATAATTTACCATCCTCCGCCAGCTCTATTTAATATGGAGAAGTTCCCCTTCTTTGCAGGGCTATAACTTTTTAAATTGTATTGCTAAATTGACATTACTATGGCCCATTCAACGTCCTATATCTATTGTTCATGGTGTAGCAACGTTATACTTTTTCATTCACATATTCATACTAAAATACGGTCTAAAGTATAAGTATGTTTTTATCGTTTTCTGCAGCTTTCTCCAAAACGTGATTTATAGCCCCAAATGCATTATATTGATGATGAAATACAGTTTGATAGGAATCTGCGCGAGATAAAAAATGTCAAATGGACGTGCTTCTAGAAGTTACTACTGATCATCTGATGTTGACTGGATGGGGGGGGGGGTCGTTTATAATTCCGTGGACAACGTTAGATGATTCATCTAGTGTGGGTGATATGATCATCAGAGCAGTTTATATGGAACACGTTAAAAAAAACGCTGAATCTTACCGTAGCTTCCTCATAGCGTTGGGCGATGAGCGTGGAGCAGAGATATTCCTATTATGGGATGTAGAAATATGCGATCCATTTCCAGGTTGTATAATAGTATATACGTCCAAATCATGTTGTTTATCGAGTTATTGGTAACGGATTTGTTATGGTTTGTAACCGACCCCAATCGCACAACACAAGACAGGTATGAGAGTAAGCCAAGAACGGGCATTTATTGAAAACACTCAGAAAAACGGCACTGTCCCATTTAAGGGAGAACACCAATACTGGATAAACAAGAAAGGGAAAGGCCCAGTGCCTTTAAGAGGCGAGCTGGCTAAGGGGAAGGCAAAGGGAAGGCAGGAACAGGGAGGACTAGGAGGACTGGACAGGGAGGACTAGGATGAACTAGAGAGGGGAGAACTAGGAGGACTAGGGAAAAACAGGGTAAGGCCTTGGAACAGGGCGAGGGCTGGAGCTGCATACTGGGACAGAGAAAAACAGGGTAAGGCCTTGGAAAAAGCATTAATGATGTTGCTGCTCTGCAGCTTCTCCCGGGATGGTAGTCTGGGGAAGCAGGTGGGAACATCAGAGCCGCTCTGCAGACTTCTCTCGGCAGATCTCCGAGGTGGGTAAACGGAACCGAGAGGGAGAGAGGGAGTGGGTTAGCTCAGAGTGCAGTTGGAACAGAGCAGGTGACAGGAGAGGTGACTTGTAACCAAAAACAGAGTTATCCAAGTGACTGAATCTTCGGTGTATAATAAACACTGTGAGCGAAGTCCCAAAATACAAATCCAGGTGATAATATCTTCGGTGTGTAAGCACACAGTGGGCGATGTTAGGCCAAAATATTATCCCAATGAAACAATCCAAAAAGGGCTAAACGCTGGGTGAGTGACTGTCTGATAAAAAGCTGGATATCTTCAGTGTTGAAAAACGGATAGGATCAAAGACAGTCATAAAAACTCACCCAGGCGCTGTGCGTAAAGAGCGTTGGAACAGAACGGAGCGAGCGCGTCGCCACGGACTTGCTTAGAGTACGCGCCGGTACGGAGGGCGCATCTGGCGCGGAGGTCTGAGTGGTGCGCGACTGCTTGGAGTGCGCGCCGGTACGGAGGACGCATCTGGAGTGCGTCTGCGCGGAAGAGCGCGCCAGGCTCGGAGGTCTGGATGGTGCGTCTGGGCGTCTGCTGCGCGGAGGTCTGGATGTACGTCAGGACGTCTGCTGCGCGGAGGTCTGAAGTGGATCACTGGGATACCTCCCGTGGAAGTTTTAGAGAGCGCAGTCCAGTGTCTCCCTCAGGCAACGGCGACAGGAGGCGAAGGCTGGAGCACATCTCACGCCGGAGATGAAAACAGCATAAACAGACAGTGGACCTCCCGAAGGAGTCTTGGTGATAGAGAATATGATACGGAATGATACGGCATGTTACGGCACGACCCGACGAGGGACAGAGGGGAGAGCGAGGTACTTAAAGCCCACAGGGGAACTAATTAGAATGCACCACAGGTGCGTGAAGGTAATTGATACTTGAAACTAAAAGTGTGTGTTCGGCACCAGACCAATCAAACACATAATGACAGGTAGTCCAAGGGTGTGGTTTCTGAGAGCAAACGAACGCGAGGGTGGGGGCTAGTGAGGTGAGGAGAATGCAATTGATTAACAGTAGGCTTAAAGGAAAAGAGCGAGTAGGTGAGCAACAGGCTTAAAGGAACAGAGCGAGTAGGTGAGCAGCGGACAAAACCTCACAGTACCCCCCCCTCCACGGGAGCCACCCGGCGACCCAAAAATACAGACAGAGTGGCAGGGGACAAAACAAGGCAAAAAACAAAAAGTACTGGGCCAAGCCAGCAGGGGAAGCCACAACAAAAGTGGGGCTAGCAAAAGAACAGGGTAGCCGAGGGGTAACTAGGGTAGCTGAGGGGTAACCATGGAAGCTGAGGGGTAACCAGAGGAGCTGCAGGGCCTATGCTAGCTGTACTGCTACATCAACATAGAGGCTGCGCTAGCTGCCGGAGCTAGGCTAGCAGAGGGAAAGGGTAGCTGCCAGGGCACTGATAGCTAGGGCCTATGCTAGCTGTACTGCTACATCAACATAGAGGCTGCGCTAGCTGCCGGAGCTAGGCTGGCAGACAGGCTGGACCAGCATGAGAGAACAAGCTAGCTGGAAGGACAGTCCTAGCTGTGGGGAACTGACCTTGCTAGCTGAAGGGGCAGTCCTAGCAGTGTGAGAAAACTGACCTTGCTAGCTGAACGGGCAGTCCTAGCAGTGGGAAAACTGACCTTGCTAGCTGAAAGGGCAGTCCTAGCAGTGGGAAAACTGACCTTGCTAGCTGAAAGGGCAGTCCTAGCAGTGGGAAAAAACTGACCTTGCTAGCTGAAAGGGCAGTCCTAGCAGTGGGAAGGCTACACAAAAAGTGGAGGCCATGCAGAGGGACCAGGTTAGCTGCCAGGGCATGGCTAGCTACAGGGCCCATGCCAGCAGCAAGGGCTGCATAAACATAGAGGCTGTGCTAGCAGCCGGGGCTAAGCTAGCAAACTAGGGCCATGCAGAGGGACTGGGTTAGCTGCCAGGGCATGGCTAGCTACAGGGCCCATGCCAGCAGCAAGGGCTGCATAAACATAGAGGCTGTGCTAGCAGCCGGGGCAAGGCTAGCAGACAGGGGCCATGCTGGTAGTAGAGGCCTAACAAGCTGCAGGGAAGCCAACAGGGCTAACAGGGAAGCTAACAGGGCTAACAGGGGAGCTAACAGGGCTAACAGGGAAGCTAACAGGGGAGTCACAGGCTAACAGGGGAGCTAAACAGGGGAGCCAACAGGGAAGACTAACAAGCTAACCAGGGGAGCTAACAGGGGAACTAACCGGGGAACTAGAGGGAACAAAAAAAAAAGGCAAACTCAACATACACCGTCTGTGCTGGCTGGGGTCGTCGATTTGGTCGGGTCGTACTGTTATGGTTTGTAACCGACCCCAATCGCACAACACAAGACAGGTATGAGAGTAAGCCAAGAACGGGCATTTATTGAAAACACTCAGAAAAACGGCACTGTCCCATTTAAGGGAGAACACCAATACTGGATAAACAAGAAAGGGAAAGGCCCAGTGCCTTTAAGAGGCGAGCTGGCTAAGGGGAAGGCAAAGGGAAGGCAGGAACAGGGAGGACTAGGAGGACTGGACAGGGAGGACTAGGAGGAACTAGAGAGGGGAGAACTAGGAGGACTAGGGAAAAACAGGGTAAGGCCTTGGAACAGGGCGAGGGCTGGAGCTGCATACTGGGACAGAGAAAAACAGGGTAAGGCCTTGGAAAAAGCATTAATGATGTTACTGCTCTGCAGCTTCTCCCGGGATGGTAGTCTGGGGAAGCAGGTGGGAACATCAGAGCCGCTCTGCAGACTTCTCTCGGCAGATCTCCGAGGTGGGTAAACGGAACCGAGAGGGAGAGAGGGAGTGGGTTAGCTCAGAGTGCAGTTGGAACAGAGCAGGTGACAGGAGAGGTGACTTGTAACCAAAAACAGAGTTATCCAAGTGACTGAATCTTCGGTGTATAATAAACACTGTGAGCGAAGTCCCAAAATACAAATCCAGGTGATAATATCTTCGGTGTGTAAGCACACAGTGGGCGATGTTAGGCCAAAATATTATCCCAATGAAACAATCCAAAAAGGGCTAAACGCTGGGTGAGTGACTGTCTGATAAAAAGCTGGATATCTTCAGTGTTATATAAACACACGAAAAACGGATAGGATCAAAGACAGTCATAAAAACTCACCCAGGCGCTGTGCGTAAAGAGCGTTGGAACAGAACGGAGCGAGCGCGTCGCCACGGGGAAAGGGTTGTCCAAGCGGAGGTCTGAGTGGTGCGCGACTTGCTTAGAGTACGCACCGGTACGGAGGGCGCATCTGGCGCGGAGGTCTGAGTGGTGCGCGACTGCTTGGAGTGCGCGCCGGTACGGAGGACGCATCTGGAGTGCGTCTGCGCGGAAGAGCGCGCCAGGCTCGGAGGTCTGGATGGTGCGTCTGGGCGTCTGCTGCGCGGAGGTCTGGATGTACGTCAGGACGTCTGCTGCGCGGAGGTCTGAAGTGGATCACTGGGATACCTCCCGTGGAAGTTTTAGAGAGCGCAGTCCAGTGTCTCCCTCAGGCAACGGCGACAGGAGGCGAAGGCTGGAGCACATCTCACGCCGGAGATGAAAACAGCATAAACAGACAGTGGACCTCCCGAAGGAGTCTTGGTGATATAGAATATGATACGGAATGATACGGCATGTTACGGCACGACCCGACGAGGGACAGAGGGGAGAGCGAGGTACTTAAAGCCCACAGGGGAACTAATTAGAATGCACCACAGGTGCGTGAAGGTAATTGATACTTGAAACTAAAAGTGTGTGTTCGGCACCAGACCAATCAAACACATAATGACAGGTAGTCCAAGGGTGTGGTTGCTGAGAGCAAACGAACGCGAGGGTGGGGGCTAGTGAGGTGAGGAGAATGCAATTGATTAACAGTAGGCTTAAAGGAAAAGAGCGAGTAGGTGAGCAACAGGCTTAAAGGAACAGAGCGAGTAGGTGAGCAGCGGACAAAACCTCACAGGATTGCTATCCGTTGTGTCTAGCTCGAGTCCTGGTACTAATACAGAGTGATCGGACCGAATTGAAATGAGCACCAGCTTCCATTTCCTGTTTCCGCTCTGGGCGATCCGCCGATCGGCCACCAGATGGCGCTCTTGAACCGTTGGAGAGTTGAGAGGGGATCAACAGTAGATCTCAAGTGTCCGGGGGAGAAATATGATTTCGATCACAGATTTTTGAAATATTGATATCAAAGACGTGGTACGGCGTCTTTGGCAGAATGAGCATGGCGAGGAAAGACGTGGTACGGCGGTTTTGGCGACCATAGTGTTAAACAGTAATGTATATTTGTAGATCTGGTATGTCATACATGTCTGGATGTAGCAGTACTGTCTATATCTCTGTATGTCATATATAGATGTAGCAGTACTGTCTATCTGTATGTCATGTTATGATGAATTGAAAATGGGGGACCCTGATGTAAACAAGACGAAAGTCTTTCTCTGGTCTGCATCCCCTTAACAATTGTGTGTATTGAGCCGTACTGTATTGTACCCATTCTGCAATCTGTTAAATAAAGTTTTCATTCATTCATTCATTCATTCATTCATTCATTCATTCATTGTCCTTGTGTTACATAAAACCCATCTGTGGCCTCGTGCAGAGGAAGGTGGTAAATACATGTTAAGATATTCCAATGTACAGTTTTGCATACCATTGACTCAGAATGGTCTGTTTTATTGAAATCGTCACAGCAGTATAGTTTGTTTATACTTCAGAAGTATGATATTTAAACATGGTCCCCAAAATGAATGGAAGCGAATGAGGAGCCTGACACCTGGGAGGAATGGGGGTGTTGCAGCGTTGGGGATGTTTAAAAAATATAATTTAATATATAATATAATATAATAATTTGTGCTTCACCTAAAAATTTTGTCAGCAGCCTCCACTGCGCTGAACGGATTTTGTCACCTGAAACGGCTATCGACAGGCAACAAATAGGGCTTTAATTCAATATATTGTATTGTAATTTAATATATTATATTACAAAATATGCACACCCGAGCCTCTAGAGGTCGCCAAAGTGCCAGTGGGAAAATCGTCCTCAAGAGGGCCCACATGTGGGCTGTTGCATTTTAAGAGGTTTTAAGAGTTGGACAATATCGGTATATCAGATATCGGTAAAAAAAAGACAATAGTTCTACTCCCTCTTGTCTGAATGGGGAGGAGGGGACATGGGGACAAGGTCTCTGGAGCGGAAAGAGCTCTTGTTCTTGGGGATGAAGGCCTGAGGATAATTTGAACATTTCCAATAATTTGGAACTAAAGAAATACATCGCCCTCCCTCCTTGACCTTTCCTAAAAACAGTCAAATGACCAGCTGTTCTAGTGTTAACCTCTTCCACCCGGAGCCTATTTTCTGAAAATCCGCCTAAAATAAATGGAAAGGTAAATGGAATATTGCTCCACTTCTACAAGCATATTCTTGGTATCTAGGGACATCTATGGACCTCAGTGAATGTATTCCCAGTGTCAGAAATATTGTGTTACTTGCGTTGTGTTGTCTTGCTTAAATTGTGATGAAACAAAGGAGAATATGAATTATGATTTTTCTTTGCATCTTTGACAGTGAATAACACCACGCTAATAATGACCAAACATTAAAAACTGCCACTGATCTCGTTCAGTACCTTCTTGAGATCATGTGTACAAAAGATCTAAGGAAATGAATAAAGGGAAGATGATTAAACAGAAGGTTCTATAGATACAGTACTGAATTCTCCCATCCGGACCAATGCAATTTGAAATATTATTATAGAATATAGAATAGCAGGCTTATAAATTACCTTATTATAGCCAATTCGCAAATTTATATACTTATACAACGGCATGCAAATTTATATACTTATACTTATACAACGGCATGCAAATTTCTCGATTCTGATTGGCTGAAACAGTCAACTTACACGTGGGTATTTGTCATAACCCAACGCTCTTGGTCCCAGGACCCGCCCACAACCGCATTACTATCACTCCGCCATGCGAGTTTTTAAGAAGTGAAAGCAAGATGGCGGACAAGCCGGACAGTAACATTACGAAAGGATATGGTGATAGGGTCATAAAGACTAAATGAAAAATTATTCTGTCACGGCGAATGTCTTAGTTTCTTAAACAATGTTGGATGATGTAATTGATGGGTCATGAGTCATTGTGGAACAAAATAAAAATTGCGCGAATTGATTGATTGATTAATTAATTTAATTATTTTTTACCTACTTTCTATAGAAGCAGCTGGGAGGTGCGCTGTTTTAAGTGAGCATGGACTATTGAATTGATTGATTGATTGATTACTAATTTTATTACTGTCCGCCTTGTTTCCAACTGGTTAAGTTTAGGCACTCTTTCGAAGTTGGTTAAGGTTATAGTTTGTATTTAGAGCAGGGAGATAGACCACCAGCCCTAACTCCAAACTTTAACCTTAACCAACTTCGAAAGAGAGCGACTTCGAAAGAGTGCCTAAACTTAACCAGTTGGAAACAGCTAATTTTATTACTGTCCGCCTTGTTTCCAACTGGTTAAGTTTAGGCACTCTTTCGAAGTCACTCTCTTTCGAAGTTGGTTAAGGTTAGAGTTTGTCTTTAGAGCAGGGCGATAGACCACCAGCCCTGATTCCAAACTCTAACCTTAACAAACTTCGAAAGAGAGCAACTTCAAAAGAGTGCCTAAACTTAACCAGTTGGAAACAAGGCAGACAGTAATAAAATTAGCAATCATTCAATCAATCAATTCAATAATCCACGGTCACTTAAAACAGCGCACCTCCCAGCTGCTTCTATAGAAAGTAGGTTTTAAAAAATAAAATAAAACTCTTATAGGGAAAAGAACCCCCCCCCCCCTATATAGGGCAAAGAAAACACCCCCCCCCCCCCTATAGGGCAAATACAACAATCTTTTGTTGTTTTACCTACTTTCTATAGAAGAATCTAAGAATGAAGTTCTATAGAAAGTAGGTTAAAAAAGAAAAGAAAAGTTGGATGTGTTAGTTTGTTGGATGTCTAGTTGAAAGACAGTTGGATGTCTTAGTTTGTTGGATGTCTAGTTGAAAGACAGTTGGATGTCTTAGTTTGTTGGGTGCCTAGTTGAAAGACAGTTGGATGTCTTAGTTTGTTGGATGTCTTAGTTGAGAGACAGTTGGATGTCTTAGTTTGTTGGATGTCTTACTGAGAACAGTTGGATGCATTACGAGCTGCTTCCACATGGAGGCAACTTCTCTTTTATTTTTTTTGGGAACAACTTTTTCTGGCGGATGTTTTTTTCATTAAATCTTGAATTAATGTGTGTTTATTGTATAGCAATAAGGTTGGATAAATGCGCCAGTTGTATAAAAGCCATTACACCACGTGCAGTCGTGGGTTGTGAGAATTAGACCATGCCTAGGGGGGTAGACCCCCCCTAGGCATGGTCTAATTCTCACAACCCATTCCTGCGCGTGATGTAAAGCTTTAATATATTATCGTTCAAATGCCCGAGTTCAATTTGGATTTAGTATCACCAGGCGTGCATAAGAACAGATAATAAAATCTACTGTAAATACAGTCGCTTTTTTATTTTGATTAGGGTGCAACCGTTTTTAAACTAATTTCAGATCTAATTGTTGCTACATGCTAACAATAGGGAAGAGAAACTAACTACGTTTCAATATTTGTCATAAACGTTACCTTTTGTGGTAGAATTATCCTGAATAATAGCAGTTATTGTAATAATTCATACAGTACTATGAACCTTGAACCCAATAGAATCTTCCAGGAAGTGTAGTTTAAAAAGAAATCAATGTAGAACCAGACCTGTGGAAGTCCGCTACAAAATGGCCACAAAAAAACAACAATTCCCATTCCCCCGGTTTTACAAAATGGTCGCCTCTCGCGGATATATACAGACATTCCAAAGAGGAAAATCTATCTATATAACACTTTAACCTATTCCTAAACTAACGTATTGATGATAATATACATTCTAAATGCTGTTGTGACAGGTTCATGATGTTTATACTTGAATACGTTTGAAATCGCTAGTTTTATAGAACAGTCTAGAAATATTGATTTAAGACCATTATGTCATTTGTCATATGTATGTTTAGCAGATGTGAGGACCAGGAGACAACCAATTAAAAGGAGCCTGGTCTAGCGACTCAAATGGTTCCTTCACAGGGGGACGTCCTATTGTGGTGTTAGACTGCACATTTAACCTGTTAAGCCCTAGCCATATTTTCAGAAAATTCACCTAAAAGTACATACACATACACACATTCCACAAGTAAATGGAAAATAACTCCACTTCTACAAGGTCCATTTGCATGTTCTTGGTATCTAGTGTCAGAAATATTGTGTCTGTTACTATGCTTGAGTAAATTGTAATGAACCAAAACCATACATTATTATTATTATTATTATTATTATTATTATTATTATTATTATTATTATTATTATTATTATTATTATTATTATTATTATTATTATTATTATTATTATTATTATTATTATTATTATTATTATTATTATTATTATTATTATTATATATATTTGTTCCCATCTTTGATGGTGAATAATACCATGCTAACATTGACCACAAGTTAACAACTCAAGTTCAAGTTCTTTAATAGTTGTCATACAGAAGTACAGAATACTTTCATACAAAATGCTTCTTACTGTTACGCTCCAGAGACTGTGCTAGACAAGATAGTATCAAATAACATAATAACATAATATAGCATGAATTTAGAAGAAGAATGAGGTCACAGTTGTTCGGTATAGACATATGTACAATGTTCTGAGTTACCATATAATATACAATACACAATACTATGCAGTGTACTAATGTACAGTACTATCTAGTGCAAAGCAGAAATGGGATGAGGTACAATTTTAGGTACAATTTACAGTAAGGTGTACGAGTTGTAGTGCAATCCTTCATCCATAAATATAAAGTGTGGGGAGTGGGTGCTACAGTGTGTTTGTTTAAAGTGGGTGTGTGCTATAAAGTGTGTGTAGTGGGTGCTACAGTGTGTTTGTTTAAAGTGAGTGTGTGCGTGTGGATGTGTGTGCTATGTGTGTTTGGTGGTTGTTGTTGTGTAGTGTTCATTCATTGTTCGTTTAGCAGCCTGATGGCCTGGGGATAGAAGCTACTTCTGAGTCTTTCTGTGCTCGCCTTGAGACTCCTGTGTCGCTTGCCTGACGGCAGCAGTTCAAAGAGGCAGTTGTTCGGGTGGCTCGAGTCCTTAATAATTCTCTTAGCCTTCCCCTTGCAACGCTTGTTGTAAATGTTCTGGAGGGTGGGGAGCCCCCCTCCAATTGTGCGTTCGGCTGAACGTGTCACTCTTTGTAGTCTGCTTTGGTCTTTTGCAGTGCTATTCCCAAACCAGGAGGTGATGTTGCCGGTCAAGATGCTCTCTATTGTACATGAGTAGAAGTTCTTAAGGATCTTCTGGCTGACTTGGAACTTCCTCAGGCGCCTGAGGAAGTAGAGGCGTTGTCGTGCCTTCTTCACCACACTGTTAATGTGTATGGTCCATTTCAAGTCCTCGGATATGTGGGCTCCGAGGTACTTGAAGCTGTTGACTCTCTCAACCGGTGCCCCGTCGATGCTGAGGGGGCTGTAGTCCTTGACCCCCGACCTCCTGAAGTCCACAATCATCTCCTTTGTTTTGCTGACGTTCAGGGAGAGGCTGTTTTCCTGGCACCATCCCGCCAGGACCTTGACCTCTTCCAGGTAGGCCCTCTCGTCGTTGGCAGAGATCAGGCCCACCACCACTGTGTCGTCAGCAAATTTGACGATTGTATTGCTACTCCGCTGAGCCACACAGTCGTGTGTGTACAGGGAGTAGAGGAGGGGACTCAGAACACAGCCCTGGGGGGCCCCTATGTTGAGGGTGATGGATGAGGAGGTGCAGTTGCCTGCTCTCACCACCTGGGGTCTGCCAGTCAGGAAGTCCAAGACCCACTGGCAGAGGTCATAGCCCAAGCCCAGGTCCCTGAGCTTGGCTATGAGTATGGAGGGGACTATGGTATTGAATGCCGAGCTGTAGTCGATGAATAGCATTCTCACATAGTTCCCCTGCCTCTTGTCCAGGTGTGATGCTGCTGTGTGCAGCACATGGGATATGGCGTCCTCCGTGGACCTGTTGGGGCGGTATGCAAATTGCAGGGGGTCCATGTTGATGGGGAGGGAGGAGCAGATGTAGCCCTTTACTAGCTTCTCAAAGCACTTCATGGCTATGGAGGTGAGAGCTACAGGGCGGTAGTCGTTGAGGCAAGCAGGCTTGGATTTTTTGGGTACAGGGATAATAGTGGACTTCTTCAGGCAGGTGGGGATGACAGCCTGTTCTAAGGACAGGTTAAATATGTCAGTGAATACTGGGGCCAGTTGGTCGGCACAGACTTTTAGGACGCGGCCGGGGATGCCGTCCGGACCTGCTGCCTTCCTGATATTCACTTTTTTAAAGGTCCGCCTCACCTCATGCTCTGTTACCCTGAACACTGCGCCTCCATCAGCAGCCGACCCCCCCCCCCCCATTGCCGAGGCTTGTGAGCTGGTGTTGTTATTACCAGCATCAAACCTCGCATAGAAGGTATTGAGGTCGTTTGCTAAGGAGATGTCATTGTTCAGTTTGAGGGAGGCGCCTTTGTAGTCTGTCATCGTTTTGAGCCCCTGCCACATAGCTCTAGAGTCAGCTTGTTCAAACTGGAGTTCAATTTTATCCCTGTAGCGCCGTTTGGCCTCTGACACTGTCCTCCTTACGTTGTGTTGCGCCACCTTGTGGTCATTCATGTTGCCTGCCACTAGGCCGTCATTGTATGCTTTGGTGCGCTCTCTCAGAGCTTCACGGACGGATTTGTCTACCCAGGGTTTTTGATTTGGGTAAACTTTCATTTTGGTAGTGGGGATTGTTTCTTTCACCCTAGTACAGACATAGTCCAGCACTGTCTCCGTGTAGGCATTAATGTTATCTGTGTCGCGGAATACAATCCAGTCTGTGTTGTGGAACACTGACCGGATCGTATCCTCTGACGTCACATCCCATTTCTGCACCTCTCGCGAGACTACGGGAGTACTTTTAATTCTTTGTCTGTACTTTGGTGTAAGGAAAATGGATGCGTGATCTGACTTGCCAAAGCCACTATCAGAATGAGCCTTGTAGCCACCTTTAAATTGCGTGTAACAGTGATCTAGGATGTTACCGCCTCTGGTGTTGCAAGTCACATGCTGGTAGAAATCAGGCAATACCTTTCTCAGATTGGCGCTATTGAAATCTCCCAGTACTAAAATGGCGGCGTTAACGTTCGTCGCTTGTATATTATTTACCTCGTCGTGTAGTCTGGAGAGCGCGGCGTTGTTGTTGGCTTGCGGTGGAATATACACTCCGACCAGGACGATCGCCGTTAACTCCCTCGGGAGGAAGAAAGGACGACACTTGATGGTTATATATTCCAGTTCTGGGGAGCAGTAGTTGGATAATTCCTTCACATTCGTTGGATCACTCCAATTTTTGTTAAACATGAAGGCAATACCTCCACCACGTTGTTTACCGGACTCTGATTGTGTCCGATCCTTCCTATGGATAAAGAAGTGATCCGCTGGTTGAATCGCGTGATCTGGAACCTCCGGTGTTAGCCAAGTTTCGGTGAAGCAAAGGACATTGCAGTCCCTAACGTCTCTTTGATATTGAATCCTTGCTCGGATGTCATCCAGTTTATTGTCTATTGATTGTACATTGGCTAGCAATATACTGGGAAGTGGTGTACGGTGTCGTCTGGATCTCAGCCTGTTTCGGATCCCAGCCCTTTTTCCTCGACGTCTTTTCCTGGGGTCTAGGAACAAAGGATCTGGTCCTAGTCTCCGGAGGATTTCTTCCGGCCATTGATGTGGTTCGGAAAGTTGATCCAGCGAGTAATCCAGTTGGTAAGTTTCCCGTAATCCAATGTCTATGAGTGACTGACGGTCATATACATTAAATGCACCAACAGTTGGTACGCACAAAACTCTAAAAACTATAAATATTAACAAAAGTAAACACAGTCTCGACGGAGCTAACAGAGAGGCAGCCGAACGGGGCGGCGCCATCATCATAACTGAGCTCATTAAACACCTTATTGTGATCAAATGAAAGCAAATGAACAAAGGGCAGATTATTTACATGTTTTTTTGTAGATACCATCCGGACATATTCATATGAAATATGAATATAGAATATCAGGCCTATAAATGACCTTATTAAGTCATACATCTATGGATCGGACCAAATCACATCTGGATTTCTGGATTTAGTACCATCAGCAAAGACCGTGAATGAAATCTACTCTAAGTACAGTTACTTTTGTATAATGTCCATTATAGCTCCGAAGTTTTTTACCGGATTGAGATGCATTGATTTTTTTTCACAGAAAGGTAAATAAACAATATACATTGTATTTTATGGCAATAACGTTGAGGTTTGTTCGACCAGTGAGATACAGTATAAACACGACAATCACGTGTAGTGTAGTTTTATGAAATATGTATATGAAATGTTCATCGAAAATGCTGGGTCTCCTCTCCTCCTTTCATGACGGCTTCCTGTCCTTTTGTCTAAATCCCCAGATTTCGGAACATAGTGCTGAAAATATACACTTTGACTGCTGTTTTGATAGGGTTAGGGTCTTTACTCTTGGCTACATTTGAAAAAGAAACACAACAGCACTAAATTCTGACTGTATTGATCTATTTGTGACGTGAAATAAATCTCGGCCCGGTACCGGGCAATCAGGCTTAAGAGGTTAAAGTGTTGTGCAGGAAGCACTTAACCAATGGGTGACTGAAGAGAGGCTTATCGCCAAAAACCATGGTGATGGGCAGAGATAACAGAGAAGTAATGGTGACAGCTGTGGCTGGAGGGGCACTACATTTACCAGACCTGGAAGCAGACCAGTGTAGCCCTTAGTGGCGGGTGGCACTGACCAGAGGTCTGTAGGTCTCTGGAGGCTTAAGGAGATCTCCTGCTTTGAGATCTGTGGGTCTCCAGAGGCTTCAGATAATGGCGGGAGTAATGGGTTATCTCCGCCTCTACAGCAGGAGGAGGTGGGTGAGAGTGAAAAAGGACATCACCCTGCCTGCAACAGCCAGAGCCTATGTGAGATGGGGGATGGCGCCAGAGGTCTAAGCCAGGTTCTCTACTTCTTCATGGTTGAGCATCTCTTTTCCTTCGCCAAGGATGACAAGTAGGAGGAAAGAAGCGGTACGTTGTTGGTGGCAACCGCCCTCTGAGCCACACAAGCCAAATACTATCAGTGGGGCTACTATTTTGGTCTAGACTTCCTCTCAGGATAACAAATAGTATCTAGGCAGAAGAGTGAGAATAACCCGTGGTTTGCTGCTGAACTTTACTCAACCTGTGTGTACTGTAGGTAAGCATTGACAGGGCAGGTAAGCGTTGTCAGGGGCTTTGATCCCAGTGAGATCCTGCACTGCAGTGTCGATGTAGGGGTCAATGGGTGGGAACCTGGGGCAGGAACGCCTGCTGGATGTTTTTTTGGTGGTAATACTCCATCATGCCATCATACTCCAACATGCCATCGGGTTCAGGAAGGGGTGCAGGGCTGGGAAGGGGAATCTTCTTTACCAGAGGCGGAGAGGTGGCTGGCGGAATCCAGCTATGGCTGATGACCTTCCTTGATGGCGACAGGGTGGAAGGGTGCTGTCCAAGGTGCCGCTGGCAACAAGAGGCTCATTGTTGAAGGAGTGGAGGCAAAGAGAGGAAAGTCCGCTGAGGTCTTGCCGGATCCCACGACGGACTAAGGTGGCGTGGCAAGCCACACTCTCTTCTCGGGGGAGAGCGAAACAGCTAGGGCAGTCTAAGGAGCTGAGGGCCCTGGTGGCATGAGATTTGCCCAGGCACCTGTTGCAGTAAACATGGAGTAAACACAGCTTCTATCGAATCCAGACATGCCGGGCATGAGCCTCAGGTGTGGCAATGAGCAGTCCAGTAGGTGAAGCAAGATGCAAAGCCTGCATGAAATATAACTATTATTTAGTATTTGCCATCTAGTATTTGCCATCCAACTCGTAGAAGATTGAAATTCTATTTTTTTTATTTGCCAGTCCCATTTAGCTTGGTGCACATAAAGGGAATAGGTATTCATGAATAACGGCCTTTCTTGCCGTTTTCACTCAGAATTTCACTCAACTGAAATTGTAACAATTTTAACATTGTCGGGTTGACTTAAAGGTCCCCTGTCTTATAAATAGCCTTTTCCAGTGTTTAGCATTGTTTTCTAGCAATCTGGGGTTGTATCAACAATGTCTATTTCTCTAATTCTCATTTTGGCGCACTCCTCCAGGTCAGATCTCAGGAGATGCTCCCACACTGAACTAAGCCATTAGAATTTGATTGATTGAATTTGATGATTTCCAGGATGATTTCCAGGATGTTACTAAAGAAGGGAGCTGTACTGAGTAATCGAGTATTCGGGACCCGAAAAGAAATGATTGAATCAGTAAGTACTGTACAAATGTCGCAATTAGTCATTGATTACCTGTCAGGGTTATATTTATTATGGACAGAAGTTGTCAAATCATTACCCAGCAACTGTCAACTGTCTGCACATGTGTCAATAGTGTATTAACGTTACTATTTTACTGTAGCGTTTCTGCATTTTTCCTTTTTCTTATACAGTAGGAAGGGGGAAGAACGTGGGTGTTCCTATGACTTGTATTCAGCTTACAGCTTCGAAACTCCACGTTTTTACAATGTCAAAGCTTTTGAAATATAATCAAAACGTTCCCGCATTTCTGTCCGCTTTATCGCTTTATGACAGAAATCTGATAGTGTATGGGCATTCACGCGAGGGGGAGTCGGATTCTGGCAGGGAGTCTGAATTCGGCACAACACTGGCCGAGGCATTATTTGTCGCCGTGTTGAGAGCTCCCCAGAGTCCAGACTACGGGTGATCGCCTACAATCGTGATTGCCTAGAGCAAACTATTGAATATTATTATGAAGAGGAAGAGGACAAACAGTGATGATCCATCCATAACATAAGGTGCGTTTTCACCAGACTATGTTGGATTCTAGTATTTTCAAACAGGCTGGATGTAACGTTGGTTGGCGACTGTCACTCAAAGCGATTTGCGAGTATGGGCGGAGCCCAGCCCAAAACAGCTTGAAATCTTGAAGTGGAAAAATGCTGCTTTAGAGTACTTGATTAGAAATGCAAAACAATGCATTTTTTGGAGAAAAAAAACATACAGATGTGTTCCGTAGACTCACAGGAATTGTGTAAAATTGCCCAAATAGTGAAAGGAATAGCAAAACATGGGACCTTTAAGACAGGTCAGGAGAGAAGCATACTCATTTCTAAATGGGATCTCGTGTTCCTACAGTCGATGAAGCCAGATGTATGTATTGCAGTGAGGACACGTGTCATATTAAATTAGGCATCGCTTGAGGTCTCGCGGATCTCAAAGCAAACGTTTCATGATGTCACTGTATCTGGGGCTCAGGCAGAAGCAGGAGGAAACTCAGGACAAGCCCCTGAGGCGGCTAGGCAGTCACTGCAGCTCAATAGCAATGTCAACCCTCCATTTTGATCTGTGTACATTTCAGAGATATGAGAGATATATATTTTTTTATTAACAATGATGAACCTTTGCCCGGTGTCGTGGAATATATTATCATGTCATTATAGACAGCTTGACTGGTTCACTCTGACCAGCTATGTAATGTGCTCAGATACTGGCAGACACTACTGTCCCTTTAATGTGGGGAGAGGATTACTTTTGACCTAATCTTTTTCTCTCCTAGCAAGGTTGTTTAGCATTCCACATAACAAACAACACCGCCTAGCCAAGGCTGGTTCTCCTTTGGGCAGACTTTGTTTACCTGTCTGGGTGTCTAGTGGACGTCATTTCAATTGTGTATTTAATATACGTGTGACTAGAGCTCTTGGTCATTTTATGGCCAGATGCTACTGTGTGAACATGTCGTGTCTCTGACTGTAAACTGAACTTTCATTGTGGCCACGGTGAAATAAACCTTTCTATTATTAATAATGACTCAGAATGATTAATGTAAATGGCTCATCGTTTTGTCCTTTAATATTTCCCATTACACCGGTCAGATTTGTATGCATGACTCAGATTTTATAAAAAAAATTATGGCTACATCAGATCAAACACACATTTTGTGAAGTGTTTTACATCTGTGTAGAGAATTACTGTTATTGTAACATTTATGGTTTCATCTTTAGTACATGGGATTTCATGCACAGCTTAGATTACAGGTTTAGCTAAATCTAAATGTGTATTTCCATGACGTTTTAATGGACATACAGCACAGTATGGTTCCCATCCCATGGCAACCAGAAAATGATTTATACAGGAGCAGACTAGTCGGTCTCAATTACAACTGGCTGATTAGTATCAAGGTACTTGTGAGGGAAGAAACACAACAAGTCTTTATAATCTAAAGGCAGCTGTGTGATTGAGGGCAATCAATCTCAAGGTGCCAATGCAGGACTGTCTATAGAACAAATAACTTCCGGTGAAGGACCACAGACCTCAGAGCAAAACAATTATTGAGCCGTTCTCTCGTGCACCATTCAAGCTCACCTCTCCTATTCGTCTCTGTCCCCTTGCCTGGGTCAGGCAGAGGACACACTCAGGCTGATAACAAAATTTGCCTTGGTCAAATTATTTCTGCCTCAGTGGTTATATATCGTATTTGCTTATCGCGTCCCGCTCTGAGCCTTATGAGATACCCCTTATCTCCTATGATACCTACTGTATCCCCAACGAACAACTACATGCACCCACACCTGAATGGGGCCCCGCCCCTAAGGAGGCGTAGCCTACATAACCATGACTCTGGTCACCAAACACTCTTCCTCTATTTTCGTTCCAGCGTATCGGCTGCGTGCACCGTACGTAAACTAGCAGGATGAAAAGATTAAGGGAGATTCGTAATGTTGAAGGCTTACCGGAGGATTGTTTTTCCCTGGATTCTCCGGAGCTTGTTTCGGCGACACATGAGACCTGTGCTGATGGTTCCTCGGCTGACGACGACGGATCGAGGGGCAGCGTGCAAGGTTTGACTAGCGGGTCGGCTTGTACAAAGGTGAGGTCTGTGTCAGTAGGCATCAATGTCGGTGTTGGTCGTGCTGTGGAGTATGTTTCGGCACCAGGGCCGGGGCGGCTTGGCGATCGTTCCACTGCAGTGGACGATGTCCTGGCGATCCTGGAACATGCTGTTAACGCTAATGCTGCTACTGCTATTTCTGCTAACGCTGATGTTGACGCTGGAATGTCTAATAATCCCCACCGCGGGATACCTCTTTTCCCTCCTCTTACCAGCTTCATTGATGAAGGTCAGTCGGTGGTGGATGTGGGGGGGTTCGCTGAGCTCTATTTACCTTTTTTACGGGTGGAGGGGCTAACAACGGGGTGCAGGCCGGGGGTACCTTGGCTAAGCAGCCAGGTAGCTTCTTTTCTGTGCCCAGACGGGGATGAACGACGTTCCGCCCGGCCGATGCTTGATAGCATATCGGCTCGGAGGGTGACAGTATGGACTGATGAGTGGTATACTGCTGCAGGATGGCATTTAGCGGCGGCCAGTGTTATGGCTCAGCTGGCTACTTTCCTATCCACAATGGCGTCGGGTAGTAGGACTTTGGGGCCAACCGGCATTGTAAACATGATTCATGTTTGTGGTGTTATGGAGATCTTGACTCAGTCGCAAGCTATAACTGCGGGGAGGATTAGGATGCTATCGACTTTGGTTGTTAGGCATGTTTGGTTGGAGCAGTCTCCTCTTGGGGAAGAGGATAGGTTTTCTCTCCTCACGACTCCTTTTTCCACAGATAGTCTTTTTGGGCGTTCTGTGGAGGCGCAGGCGGTTGTTGATCTGGGTCCTACACCGCCTCACGCTGTGCAGCCAGAGGTGGGAGCACGGTCTCGTCAACGACTGTGGCCAGATCCTCGACAGGCGGCCATGTTTCCCCCGCCAGTGGTGCCCTGGTTGGAGAGTCAACAGGGTATCGCGAGGCCGACAGCCTTGGCGGCCGAGGGATCGGCCATTTTGGGTGAATTCGAGTTTGGTAAAACAAGCCGCCGTCATTTTGCCGCGAGCAGCCCGCTCCCCGTTCAATCCTCTCTCTGTTACCCACAGAAGCGGGGCTCTGATCGTTCTCCTTTGGCTGCGGGCCGCGAACCTTCATTGAAGCGTATGCGGCCCCATTCTTCACTTCTCATGGGGGCAGGGGCTGACACCCAGTTGATGGCTGAGCCTGGGTCTGTCCGTGAGAATGTTCCGTCATCGCGTGGTTCCTACACCGCAGGTTGTGGGTGGGAGGAACCTGGTGTTACAGCTGCCACTAGCTCCAGTGGTCAGCAGGGGGACTCGTTGCCTCTTCTGTTGAATGCTCAGCAGGGGTTGCCCCGGCTTCGCCTTCGACAGGCGGGGAATCGCCCTGTTGCCTCCCACTCCCGTCAAACCGGCAGTGGTCTGCAAAGGAGAGGCGAGCGTGATTTGAGTGGTAGCAATATCACTGCAGGGCTTCGGCGTGTAGGAGCCCATGGGGTCCTCATGCCTTGCGTGTCTAGCTGCGGAACAACTCCTCAGCATGCGCTGGAGGGGTGTTCAGGGGGCGAGTGTGTGTCCACAAGTTTGATGACAGCTCCTCCCGTATCAAACCGGCCCTTTCTGTCGGGGTCCCCCCTTGGGTGCTTTGCACAACGGGGGGGACCGGGCCAACTATCTACTGTTCCTTGCGGCCCAGCGTCAGTTGACGGCGGGGGCGCTGTGGGATTATATTCACATATGGCGACGGGAATGCCCTCTGAATCAGTGGATGTGGAGAACGTTAGAGGCGGGGTTGGTTTTGCAGTTCGCCCAGTCCCATCCTCCGTTCTCGGGTTTGGTGCCGACCCTATTGTTAGGGTCAGACGCAGTGACAGCCCTGGCCGACGAGATCCAATCTCTGTTGGCGAAGCAGGCTGTCATTGTGGTCCCGAGAGAGGACGCAATGTCAGGCGTCTACTCCCGTTATTTTCTGGTACCCAAAAAAACAGGGGGGGTCAGACCTATACTGGATCTGTCCGCGTTCAATCGGTTGATTGTAGCGAGACCATTCAGGATGTTGACCGTCCGACTCCTTCTGCTTGCTGTCAGGAGGGGGGACTGGTTCAGCTCCATAGACCTGAAGGATGCGTATTTTCACATCCCCATTTTCCCTCCTCACAGGAAGTTCCTACAGTTCCTGTTTCAGGGCGTAGCGTACGAGTACCACAGAATGCCGTTCGGTTATTCTCTGGCTCCCCGCACATTCACCAAGTGCGTGGCGGCTGCTCTGGGGCCCTTACGTCGTCGGGGGATACGAGTCCTGTTCTATCTCGACGACATTCTACTCCTCAGCCGTTCAGAGGAGGTTGCCAGGTCTCATACTCGGCTGGTGGTGGAATTCCTCACCAGCCTGGGTTTTGCTGTGAATTGGAAGAAGAGTACCCCTCTTCCCAGTCAACAGGTGGAGTACTTGGGCTTGACATTGAGGTCGAGGCCCATGATTGCGACCCTCTCGGAGCAGCGTCGGGGGGTTCTCCGTCGCGTGCTCGGGGGTTTCCGTCTGGGAGGGACGGTTACGGCGCTGCAGGTGATGCGTCTGCTGGGCCTTATGTCGGCTGCTCACACGGTGGTTCCTCTTGGCCTCCTCTTTATGAGGAGGATACAGAGGTGGTTTCTCTCTTTGAGAATAGATCCGGTGAGGGACAAAGGGAAACGGTTGACGGTTCCTTTGTCGATATGGGGAGATCTCGCCCACTGGAGGAGGCTGGGTACCCTCACCATTGGGGTCCCCATAGGCAGCAGGGGCTCACACGTCACGGTCTTCACCGACGCCTCTCTCACGGGTTGGGGAGGGACGTGTCGGACCCATGCAGTGGGGGGCAGCTGGACAGGTCATGCTGGCTCGGCTGCCCTGCATATCAATGTGTTGGAGTTGAAGGCGGTCTTCCTGGTCCTCAAACGGTTCGACCACCTGGTGGTAGGCAAACACGTTTTGGTCAGGACGGACAGTATGACGGCGGCGGCGTATATCAACAGGCAGGGTGGGACTCGTTCTGCCCGCCTGCTCCGGGCGGCGCGCGATCTGTGGCTATGGGCATCACGCAGGCTGCGCAGTCTGAGGGCGCTCCACGTTCCTGGTACGGAGAATGTGGGGGCGGATATAATGTCTCGGGGCGGTCTTCGTCACGACGAGTGGGAACTCCACCCCGACATAGTCAGACAGATCTGGGATCGGTTCGGGGAGGCCTCGTGGATCTGTTTGCACTGCCGACGCTCTCACAAGTGCCCCTTGTGGTTCTCGCTCAGTCGGGCAGATCATCCCCCCTTGGGGGTGGATGCCTTCTCGACCTTTCCATGGCCGCCCGGTCTTCTGTACGCCTTCCCTCCTGTACAGCTGTTGAGTCAGCTGTTGGAGCGGCTACGGAGGGAGCGCAGGACGGTGATCCTGGTCACACCGGACCGGGGCACGTCAGTGTGGTTCCCGGTCTTAATCCAGCTTCTGGTCACTCCTCCTTGGGTCATTCCGTGGTCAGCGACGGCCCTCTCACAGCGCAACGGATTGTTTTTCCAGCCTCCGGTGTTGGGTCAACGCCTGGTGATGTGGCTGGTGGGAGGGTGAGTCTGGAGGGGATGGATCCCTCTGTGGTTGATACCATCCGGTGTGCGCATGCTCCCTCCACTGTCGCGGTTTACGCGGGCAGATGGCGTGCGTTCCAAGAGTGGTGTAAGGGGGGGGGCTGGGACCCAGTCTCCTGCCCCCTGGATGCTGTTCTGAGTTATCTCCAGTCTCTTCTTGGTAGACTGTCGGCTTCGACGGTGAGGGTATATGCGGCAGCTATATCCTCCTATCATGAGGGTTTTGAGGTGACTGTTTTGTTCAGCCACCCTCTTGTGAAGCGTTTCCTGCTTGGCGCTCGACGCGTTAAGCCGGTGCAACGCTCCTTGGCTCCCACTTGGGATCTTCAATTGGTCCTCGGTCGGTTGTCCTTGGCCCCGTTTGAGCCGCTCGAGCAGGCGCCGTTGGGACAGCTGTCCTTCAAGACCGCGTTCCTACTGGCTGTCACTTCCGCTAAACGCGTAGGTGAGCTCTGTGCTCTCTCGGTACGTCCAGAGTGCCTGTCTTTTCGGACCGATTGCGGTGCCACTCTGTGACCTAATCCTGCTTTCGTGCCTAAGAATATCCGGAGTTCCTTCGGCTCCCGGGATATTGTGGTTCAGGCGTTTCGTCCTCCTCCTCACACTAGTGAGTTAGATGCGGGCCTTCACCTGTCATGTCCAGTCCGTGCTTTGGGGATTTACCTCAGCCGTACTCAGGACTTCAGGGTTACCGACCAGCTTTTTGTCTGTTACGGTGGGGCTCGTGCTGGTAAGGCACTGTCGAAGCAGCGCCTGTCCCATTGGTTGTGCGAGGGCATTACCCTCTACTACACGTTGGCTGGGCAGGATCCCCCTGGGGGCGTCAGGGCGCACGCCACTCGTGGGGTGGCTGCTTCTGCCGCTCTCCTGGGTGGGGCCTCGGTGGAGGACATCTGTGCTGCAGCTTCATGGTCCTCCCCGGGTCCCTTTGTAAGGTTTTACCTCATGGACATGACCGGGGGTTCTGTCTCCCAGGCGGTTCTGGGGTCTGTGGCCTTTCCTGCTTCCCGTCCTTTGGTAGGGTAGCAGGAGTGTATGGGTATGGGCCACAGTGTGTTGAGTCACACGTGGTTCCGCATGTACGGTGTGTTCAAGGGGTTCTGGTTCCCTCTTGTTCGCATTCAGGTGGAGTTGACTGCGCCCCCCTTCATTAGGGAGGATGGGGTGACAGGGCTCCCCGCACCCCTTGATGTGGGCTTACGGGTCCTCAGGGGGTACATCTGTCGGGTCTCGCGTCCGCTCTAACCCATATCTCATAAGGCTCAGAGCGGGACGCGATAAGCAAATATGATATATAACGATAGGTTATGTATATAACCTAGTTATATTAGTATTGGCTGAGCGTCCCGCTCTGAGCGGCCCTGAGTTCCCTCTTGAGGGATCTTTTCCTGGAACGAGATTTGGCGAGGAAGAGTGTTTGGTGACCAGAGTCATGGTTATGTAGGCTACGCCTCCTTAGGGGTGGGGCCCCATTCAGGTGTGGGTGCATGTAGTTGTTCGTTGGGGATACAGTAGGTATCATAGGAGATAAGGGGTATCTCATAAGGCTCAGAGCGGGATGCTCAGCCAATACTAATATAACGTTAATAATGGTACTGCAAAGTTTGGAACCCCCCGAAGTTAACAATGCACATTTATAGGATGTTCTTTTGCAGTCGAAGTTTAATTAACTTTGAAATCACCAACAGACCATTAACACTTTCAGCGCCAGCCATTTTATCCATCCTTGTAATGGGCCACGCTTTAAAAGATAGGGATTTTCACTGTACGTCACAATGTTTGCAGAGCTACAGGGACGCGAGAAGGGGGGGTGCGGCAGGGGCTGCAGCACCCCCTGCTGGATGGGAGTGTAACTGCAACTGCAAGGTTGTTTTGGATTTTATTCCAAATTTGTAACCGAGGTTACTCATGTCACAGAGCGGAACGGCACTGCAGATTTACCCTACTCTTGGAATTCATTCAGATCGTCATAGGGGCGCTGTCTCGATAATGCAGTGTTATTAACAGCCGACGCATGAACCGGTTGGGATTCGAATAGACGCGGCCTGGAAGCATCAATGCGGAACTGGAAATCCGTTGGTAAAAAAAATAGACACAGCGGCTGCGCCCTGCCTGGGATAGTTAACTTTTGGGACGCTGAATTCGCAGTAAAGGAATATATGAACAAGCCAGCAGAACTATCCGAGCCCCCGGGAGGGTGATCGAAGACCTTTTGCATCATGTCGGCGATCATGTATGCGGGGAACGAATTGCAGAGGGAGCCGGGAGGGCGCAACAGCCAGGTGGGGTAAGCTGGGCTGTGATGTGTGCATCAGAACGGTTGGGCAGCGGTTGGGCAGCGGTTTTGATTGAAAAGTTTGATTGAAAAGTTTATTAACAGATTGCAGAATGGGTACAGTACAGTACAGCTCAATACATACAATTGTTAAGGGGATGCAGACCAGAGAAAGACTTTCGTCTTGTTTACATCAGGGCCCCCCATTTTCAATTCATCATAGTATCCTCTAGTGAACGAGAGTGTTGGTTATGACGTGACAGACAGCGGAGCTGTTTGCAGATAGCGAGCATTTTGACGTGTTGCGTGGTGGCGATGTCTCGCAGACAATACAACTACAACTGCCATCAGACTGTACAACAGCGTATTATAGTGCGGGGGACCTGACCTCTGACCCACACACACCTGTTTTTACCTGTTTTTACACCTGTTTTTACACCTGTTTTTACACCTGTTTTTTATACACCTGCTTTTATCTAATCACGCTCATATTTAATATTGATGGGTATGATTTAATTGAATTTTATCATGTACTTATTTTTAATTCATGATGCAGACATAACGTGCAATAACTGTATGGGAACGGTCAATGTCTGTATACTATGTGAGCTGCGAGATACCCTGAATTTCCCCAAGGGGATTAATAAAGTATCTATCTATTTATCTATCTATCTATCTATCTCTACAAGTATAATTATATAATATATATATTTTATATAAAAGAAAATTATATAAAAAAAAAATCGATATCTCAGCACCCCCACTCCCCGCGGACTTCTCGCGTCCCTGCAGAGCTATATCTATATTATATATTATAGCTATGGAGACAATACTATGGCTCATTTGACAGTCACTATCTCTCATCCAACATGTAAAAAATAGTAAATCACGTGTTATCACGTGTTATCCCGTGGTGAATATTGTATAGTTTCAGAGTGATCCTGGCTAATTCCTGGAAGCTGCCTTATGGAGCGATATGTGAATGTTGCTAAAGGTGTTCGCGTTGCTCGCCCTGGACACGTTACTATTTCCAAATCAAAGGTATATTATAGGTATTATGTTTCATCATGAATGCATCAAAGGGTCATTTTTGTATGCTCTGATAGTCTGCAACGGCATATGTTTTGGAGTATGTGACCAGTGGAGGTTATTCAATGACAACACGTGAAGCACAAATTCACTCATAATTATTATTAATTTACATATATATATATATCTTTTTTATTATTATTATTATTATTATTATTATTATTATTATTATTATTATTATTATTATTATTATTATTATTATTATTATTATTATTATTATTATTATTATTATTATTATTATTATTATTATTATTATTATTATTATTATTTTTATTATAAATGTTTTCCCCCTGTAAAAAAAATACCAGTGAATTTTTTATTTTTCTTCAAAAATGACCAAGTGACAGCTCTGAGCTCTCTGGTCAGGCCTGCCCTGCTCCCATACTGCACTAGTAATGGAGAGCTGTCAATCACTTAGGGAAACACACTGCAACTATCCTGCACGGGCTGACCTTATGAATATAATAGCCAATCAAAATAGGCTATTAACGTCATCTAAGCCCGTTCCGTGCATTTTTGCGCTTGCCATTCACGAACGGGGATTGAATGATTGACAGCCTTGAAATCCAATCAGAGAATGGTGTCAGCTAATGGTATGCGGAACTGCATAGACCCTATTGACTGTGGCGGGGCGGCGCCACTCAGTCCAGTGTAGTAGTTTCGATTCAGTGCGTCAGCTTAGCTAGGCTTGTGGTTTGGTAATAACAAGATATAAGAAGTGTAATCTCAGGAGTTGGAGAGATCAGCATGAGATACTGTACATTACTGACAATGTTGGATTTGGATCTATATGGAGTCTGGACATACACTTTATCAAGCCCTGCCAGCAGCTGACAAAAGCTTCTCAAAGGGTTAACGCGACGGCTCGAGGCTCGTTCCAACCCGATGCAACCAAACAACAAGTGAGTCTAATGTACTGTTCTGTAGTTACTGAAACTGATTGAATATGGCAAGTCGAGATTCAAGAGGTAAATTTTGTCACATACATGATATTTGATACACATAAGTGCAGTGAGCTGACGTCTGTTATGAGTGAGTGGCGCGATATATATCTCTTTCTTTCTCTTTCTTTCTCTCTCTTTCTCTCTCTCTCTCTCTCGTTCTTTCTTTCTTTCTCTCTCTCTCTCTCTCTCTCTCTCTCTCTCTCTCTCTCTCTCTCTCTCTGTCTATATCGCTCTCTCTCTTTCTCTCGCTCTCTCTCTCTCTCTCACATGCAGTACGGCGTTGACTGGAATAAAAAAATTACCCACGTAATTGTCCATAAAACCCATCTGTGGCCTCGCAGAGGAAGGTGGTAAATACATGTTAGATATTCCAATGTACAGTTTTGCTTGTACAGTTGTACAAGCATGTACCATTGACTCAGAATAGTCTGTTTTATTGAAATCGTCACAGCATTATAGTTTGTTTATACTTCAGAAGTATGATATTTAAACATGGTCCCCAAAATGAATAGAAGCGAATGAGGAGCCTGACACCTGGGAGGAATGGGGGTGTTGCAGCCTTGGAGATGTTTTAAAAATATAATTTAATATATAATATCATATAATAATTTTGTGCTTCACCAATAAATTTGGTCAGCAGCCGCCACTGTACGTGACATAATAATTATGATCGTTGCAATCTATGTGAAATCATTGTTGGATCAAAGTAGAATTGATGTCATATAGTCTTTACCTTTACTAGGAGGTATCCCAAAAAGAATATTCCAATTGTCTGTTCGCGATTTCCAGTATTGATGTCCATCGGGTCCCTGACATGAACTAGCAAAATATGCAAAATATGCATGAAGTGTGCTGAACGCGTTCCAAAGTGCTCGGATGAAGCGATTCACTTGGCTTGGTCTAAATTATCCGCCCGCACCATATACAACACACAGTGTGAAATAAGGTTTCAAAGGGTAGGCGATACTGCCACCTAGCAGGATTCGGCCGGTATAGGGAGGTCACTGGTTGTTCCACCCGTATAGGGATTTATCATTGGGAAAATGGATTATCGGCTATTGTAACAATTCTGCCACATGGAAATTGAAAAGCTTTCCATTTCTGCACAAAATGAGGTCCCTTCTTCTATCACTAACATAATTGTTTAGGCATTTTTGGTTGAAATACAATTTGGTGATTTTTTTATGATTAATTGCGAATATTTTCATGTTGAGCTACTGTATAGATTGTGGATGAATAAGCACACAAAGGTACACCATGCAAATGTTAATGCTTTATTTGTTTTAAACGAGACGATTTAGAAATGGGCAATGGGGAACATTGCTTTGGAACAGAGGGTGGAACACGAAAAACGGTAATGACGTAACCACTACACCTCCCTTACTCTCGGGGTGTCAGAATGAGTTCCAATGGTAACACCGAGGTTTGTGAGACTGTATCGAATAAAAAAATCAAATAAAAGAAAAAACAATGAAAACGATCGAAAACCCGACTATACTCTGGTTTTGGCGCTCAACGCATGGCGAGATAACCAGACTATAGTCATGGTTGGCCGTGAATTAATGAATGCTTATGGGCATGCATCCCTTTTAGCAACCCCGGCCTTGTCAATATCATGAACATATTTCCTTTGTTTACCTTTTATGTCCTGCCTTTTTTCTCTCCAGAGGATACTCAGGCACCAAGGCCTTAACGAACTACTACTAAACTAAAAATGTGTTACCTGGTGTCGTGTGTCGCTGTCACTTCCCGCGATAACAGCCGCATTCCCACCTGGGATTGCATCAAGTCATGCCATGGCCACGGTCTCTGTCCCCAAGGCCTCACTGTAGTGCACAGTCAGACTATCCAACTGCAGAGTCCTCAGTCTCCCCGGTGGAAGCTCCTGCTCCGTGTCAGGTGTCAGGTGTAGTTATCTGGGCCCCGGGAAATAGGCCATTTCCATTGCCATGATTATGAAAGCCCTGGTCATTGTCACACCTCATCGCTAGCCGTGAGGGGAGTTTTGATTGATTGATTGAAAAGTTTATTAACAGATTGCAGAATGGGTACAGTACAGTACAGCTCAATACATACAATTGTTAAGGGGATGCAGACCAGAGAAAGACTTTCGTCTTGTTTACATCAGGGTCCCCCATTTTCAATTCATCATAACATATATGACATACATGACGGTGTGTGAAAGTGAAGTGTCCAGAAAAAGAGTGTATATACATTTGGCGTAGAAACTGTACATTGGAGGAGGTTGGGTGGGTGGGGTGGGGTTGGGTGGGTGGGTGAGGGCTGTACATTGGAGGTGGGGGGGGGGGGGGGGGGGTTGGGTAGGGGACACACACACATTTTACACTGTACATTGGAATACTGACAAAGCCTTACTTGGTCATTTACTGTACAACTAGGTTAGGACATTTGTAGGGGCCAGTTTCGAATTGCAGTCTCACGTAGGTGTTTTTTGAGAGTGTTTTTGAAAGTGGGTAGTGATTCACATTCCTTTACAGCTTTAGGTAGGGCGTTCCACATTGATGTGGCATAATTGCGAAACGTGTTTAGTCCCTTGTTTGAGACGAATCTGGGTTTTACATGATTTGTGGAGCTCACTCTGGTGTTGTGATCGTGGTATTCACTGACCTTTGGGAAGTATTTTGACATGTACATGGGTACCTTGGTCGCGTAGTGTATCTTGTAGACCAGGCCCATTGCAAGTTGCTGTACTCTGTCGTCTACTCTAAGCCATCCTAGGTTGTCAAAGTGGGCAGGGGTAAGGTGGGTTCTAGGAGTCAGGTCAAGCAGTAGTCTGACTAGCTTGTTTTGAGATGTTTGTAATTTGTTTTTTAGTACATTTGAGGTGCTTTGGTACCATGAGGTGCAAGCATAGTCGTAGTACCCTTGAATGAGTGCTCCTGCTAGAGTCTTCAGGGTATTCTTGTTTACCAGAGAGGAGATCCGGTACAAGAATCGCGTTCGTTGGTTGACTTTTTTTATTACATTGGATGCCATTTTGTCACAGGAAAGATTAGCCTCTAGGATGGAACCCAGGTAGGTAATTTCATCTTTCCTTGTGATAATATTGTCACCCACTGTAACCGAGAAGCCGTCGGTCTTGCTGAGTTTGTTATTTGAACCGAAGAGAATGGACTCTGTTTTGCCCATGTGTAATGATAGTTTGTTGTCGGCGAGCCATATGCAGATTTTGCCTAGTTCCGAGCTGAGGGCTTTTTCAACCTGTAACTTGTTCTTGTCAGAGACCAGCAGGGCTGAGTCGTCCGCAAACAGGAACAAGTTGCAGTCACAAGCTGACGACATGTCATTTGCATAAATTAGGAATAGTAGCGGGCCTAGTATGCTTCCTTGTGGAACACCACAGCTCACTGTGAGGGGGGGGGATAGGGTACCGTTTACCTCCACCATCTGTTCCCTCCCCTCCAGGTAGGATTGTATCCAGCTCACTGATAAACTATCAAAACCAATTGCTTTTAGCTTGTCAATCAGAATGGTGTGATTGACAGTGTCGAAGGCCTTTTGTAGGTCCAGCATGACCATGCCGCAGTATTTGCCCGCATCCACCTCTTGTTTGATGTGGTCGTTCAAGTAGAGAAGGCATGTGTCAGTGGAGTGGGATGTTCTGAAGCCAGATTGGAATTCGTAGATTAGATTTTTTCCCGCGAGGTACTTTTCGATCTGTTCGTATACTATTTTTTCCATGACTTTCGAGATGGATGTAAGGATAGAAACAGGGCGGTAGTTGCCCGGGTCTAATTTGCTGCCCTTTTTGTGCAGGGGTGTTACTCTCGCAATTTTGAAGTCCTTGGGGACGTGTCCCTGTTTTATGGAGAGGTTTATTATGTGTGTGATGACTGGGGTGATGGCTGCTGCTGAGTCTCTGAGGAATTTGGAGGGGATGTTGTCATGGCCAGTGGCCTTGTTTGGAGATGGGACAGGAAGCTGATCTGATGCTCAAACAGCATAGTATGACTATAAGAGGTCCTCAGATTGAAGCACTCTAAACCACATGGGGTAGTTTATATTCACATTTCTGAATATAAAATATCTAAATCAAAACAAGACAGTTATGTATTAATGTGTATTAGGTTTGGATTCTAAAAGAAAAGAAAGAGGGCCATGCAGGGTTTTTCCTTGTGGCAACAATGAATAATGCTACAGTAGCTGTCACACTGTGTTGTCGAGCTTGTCTCATAGACAGGCAGCCACTCCAGATCAAGTGCCATCACTGTGTGGTGTTGCCACTGTCACTTACACACTGAAGAGTTAGGGTGACCTGGCCAGATTCATGCTCGACTTTCACATGTTGCTGTGATGCAAATCTGTGGAACAGCAGCGTACGTCTGGTCATTGATCAAAACTATTCACGGTAGGGAAGACAGCTTTTTGAGTTTGGCTCAAAGGAAGAGACTTGAGTCCTTGTGAGATTCAAAGTAAAAACCAAATGACAGGCAGTGGGATAACACACAAATTGAATAATTTCAGCACCCATTTTTGATGCATCACAGCAGGGTAAACGCAGAGGTATTGCGGTCATAAGATTATGCTCCTATTACCTACCATCATATGTAAGGAGTAATTCAATCACTTGTAGGCCACAAGTAAGAAAACTTAATTTAGAAAAATCAATAACTTTAGCAACAATAACAAACAGCTTTTTGGGCTACATTCAGACTCAAGGCAAAAGTGGCCCAAGTCTCATTTTCACAACGGAACCTGGGCCCTCATTCATCAACGTGTCTTACGCACAGATATGTGCTTAACCTGTGCGTACAACCATTTCTAAGCAAAGAGTGGGATTCATCAATTTCAACTTGAACTTGACTTCGTGCTTATGTGTACGCACAGCTCGGAGCACACTTAGCTGACGCCCAGTGGTAGAATATATTATTACAACAAGGAAATGAGCTTCTGTGCATTAGTTTCAACACTGGCATGTTCTGTATGAACCGTAATTCATTATAGTTCATTGTAAAATAGCAACAGTAGTGTAATTATGGTCAAAACCCTATAAATAGCATTTGGAATAATAGATCTTTCTCTCAGAATGAATGCAGCATGGTTTATATAGCGTTATCGGAATATACGGGGTGTACTGACTGACTGCGCTCCGCGTAGCTCAACTCGTTATTATTTTGCGCACAGACCGCAGAAACACGGGAACGTTTTGATTATATTTAAAAGGCTTTACGTTAAACGAAACAAGTGGAATTTCGAAGCTGTAAGCAGAATACAAGTCATATGAACACCCACGATATAGTGTTCTTCCCCCTTTTTACTGTATAAGAAAGAATAAAAAACGCATTGCAATGACACCAGGGTGTATGTGTATTACAAAACCCTTGCAATAATGTGTCTTAAATTAATGAAAAGCATACATGCTCTGGACACAGAGCATATCGTGTGGGTGATATGACTTGTATTATGCTTACAGAATTCCACGTATTTAGTTTTACAATGTCAAAGCCTTTTAATGTAAATCAAAACGTTCCCGTATTTCTGCAATCTATGTGCAAAATAATAACGAGTTGAGTTCTAACAAAGAACATATTACATGCTGGTATGCTGATAGAGTAAACTATTATATGAATATGATATGATATAAGGTATACACTGGTCCGTCGCATACACTGGTATGCGCAAGTTACTGTTGCATAATGTAGGCTATGGCTGCTATTATATGTAATTCATATAGGCTACCTAATAGTATATGATTTTTAGAGGCATCTATTTTGTTGTCGGTAATACCGACAACAAAATAGATGCCTCTAAAAATCATATAGCCAATCGAACACAACTAATAAAGGCATTCATATTACAGCACGGTTATAATGACACACAACCAATGCCAAACAGTGGTCAACGAACGGTCTTTATTAGTATTTTGAGCTGTCCAGGCAGAATTGCAGCAATGGTCTTAGGGAGCCGTTGATATCTGAGATCACCGTTTACAAGTCCGCCTTTTATTTATCCCATAACACGCGTTGTGTCTTCTTGGTTCGACAGCAGTGAACAATCTCTGTGAAGTTTCTCAGAGTTCCGCTCGGGTCAGTCCATTATTTCACATTCCATGGGGGGTGTTTCATCACTTTCATGACCATATATGGATAATCATGCACAAGCATTGACGGTAGACCAAAGAGGTATTTATCAACACGGAGGAGCATAGGACCTGTGTACGCACGGTTGATGAATCCCAATATTTCTGTGCGTGCACTGATTCTAAATTCTGTGCTTACGTGTGGAAATAGAACATCTTCTACGCCACGTTGATGAATGAGGGCCCTGGGTCCTGGGCCCTCATTCATCAACGTGTGCGTAGAATATGTTCTATTTCCACACGTAAGCACAGAATGTAGAATCAGTGTACGCACAGGAAAATCGGGATTCACCACACGTGCGTACGCAGGTTCTACGCACACCTGTCATGATGAATATGACTTTGATCCTACGTTTGAGCTTGTGCACTGTTTTAAGTATTTGCATACCAGAACCGCCCCGATTAACCATATACGGTAATGGGATACCCCCATGAAATGTGGAAAAATGGACTAAGCCGAGGGAAGCGTGTTATGAGAACGGTGATGTCGGATATGATATCTATTAACCATTGCTGCCTGGGCAGCGCAAACACTAATAAATACCGTGCTGGAATATGACTGCCTTTTCCCGTGTTGTTTGATTAATACCCAGGGATTAAAGTTCTCCTCAATTTTATTCCAAATCGCGATGGATCTCCCGTCAATTTTCTACCTGCTGCATATGATTTCTAGAGGCATACTACAATCTATTTTGATGTCAGTATTGGGTAGCCTATATAAACAATAATACGAGAGCATATACAAGAACAATGAATCTCACTGCATGTATGATGTAGCCTGCCTTTCAATACATGAACTTGAATTCCATCATGTTTGTGTGCGGGACTCACAAGGCTGTTGTCACAATGGGTGGTACCGGTACAGTAATAACAGTCCACACAATATCACGATCCATGCCATAGCCTATGTTCTATTAGGACATGATCTGTCACGACAAATGTTCTAGAATGTTTGATTAAGATATCATACTCTGACAACAAAAACGCGAACTTGAATCCCATCATATACATAGTCTGTCCACTATCTGGTGTCATTGCAATGCGTTTTCTATTCTTTCTTATACAGTAAAAAGGGGGAAGAACACTATATTCATATGACTTGTATTCTGCTTACAGCTTCGAAATTCCACTTGTTTCGTTTAACGTAAAGCCTTTTAAATATAATCAAAACGTTCCTGTGTTTATGCGGTCTGCGCAAAATAATAACGAGTTGAGCTTTATGATTTATGATGAATTGAAAATGGGGGACCCTGATGTAAACAAGACGAACGTCTTTATCTGGTCTGCATCCCCAATTAACAATTGTATGTACTGAGCTGTACTGTACTGTACCCATTCTGCAATCTGTTAATAAACTTTTCAATCAATCAAGCTACGCGGAGCGCAGTCAGTCAGTAGCCTACACCCCGTATATTCCGATAACGCTATATAAACCATGCTGCATTCATTCTGAGAGAAAGATCTATTATTCCAAATGCTATTTATAGGGTTTTGACCATAATTACACTACTGTTGCTATTTTACAATGAACTATAATGAACTACGGTTCGTACAGAACATGCCAGTGTTATTATGCACAGAAGCTCATTTCCTTGTTGTAATAATATATTCTACCACTGGGCACCAGGTACGCATGGTCTGACCTGTGCGTAGACGTAAGCACGGAGTCAAGTTCAAATCGAAATGGATGAATCCCACTCTTTGCTTAGAAATGATCGTACGCACAGGGTAAGCACAGATCTGTGCGTAGAACACGTTGATGAATGAGGGCCCAGGTCTTTTCAATTCAGATTTGGGCCACTTTCATAATGTGGTGCTAAATCAGATAAATATTTTGCAATTAGACCTCTTTCTTAATTTTCTTGTAACTGCTTTCCCCGAACAAATGTAAAGCCTAAATGCTCTAAAATGCATTCCATCAAAATGTATGCTTCCTCTTTAACTGGCTCCCAATTAGTGTTGTCAAAAATATCGAAAAATCGATACATATCGATTCTGAATATTTAAAACGGTTTCGATACTCATTTCCCGCAATATCGCTACTTTCTGCAGTATCGATACCAGCTGGCTTGCTCGCAGTCTTCTACCGCAAGTTGTTGACAGACAGACACACGCTGCTGCAGAGCACGCTTGCCCCTCCTCCTCCCCCTCACAGACCTGTCTTCAGTGTCTTCTTGTCAGCAAAGCATTAAACATTAAACCATTAACTTTAGTTTAATACATGAGACGTTGTCTACTGATGGCTCATATAATATCAACAGCTGATTCGTTGTTAGTAACGTTACAGCTAACGTTAGCTATTCGTTCTTCCGTTAGCTTATGCTAGCTAGCCACCTTATAATTCACAATATAATTACTTCATGGAAACGGAGTAACGTTAACGTTATGTCGAGTTCAGTGGCGGCTCGTGAATTCTTCACGGGGGGCGGAATTAATTAGTATCCCCCTCTATCTCTCCTTCTCTCTCTTTCTCTCTCTCACACACAGCGCAACATGGAATCGATTCGTTACACAATCAGACCTAGTGTATGTGTAGTATTATATACCAAGAATAACTTCAGTATGAGTACAGGGCTGTACACATATTTTGCATATTGTTAAACGAGCCAAGGCTAGCTATTAAACTATCGATATGAATCGAAAACAAGGGACCCTGATGTAAACAAGACAAACGTCTTTCTCTGGTCTGCATCCGCATCAGCATAGAGAGAGAGAGAGAGAGAGAGAGAGAGAGAGAGAGAGAGAGAGAGAGAGAGAGAGACCGAATTAACTCACTATTTACGCGGTCGAGACTGCATCCAGCGATTAGCTTGTTAGCATTGATAAAGTATATCCACTACTCCAGACTGTGTTGATGTCCATTGTCCATGCATGTCCACACTGCATCCATATATAGCTATACACTATACTACCTGGCGTTCCTATCGCCATGCTCTAAGACAAACTCTAACCTTAACCAACTTTGAAAGAGTGCCTAAGCTTAATCGTCGAAAGAACTTGCCGTCACGCTCTAAGACAAATAGCTGCATCACAACAACACAAGTTACACAACAGCTACAACAGAAACTGGCGTTGGCCAATCAGAAAGAGCGTCTCCGCGAAATGCGGCTACGGAAAAAACTGCCGTCGGCCAATCAGAGAGCGTCTCCGAGAAATGCGGCTACGGAAATTATAGACGCTGCTGCTTAGACCGCTTCAAAACGCGCCCGTGTTCCATCATAATACATCATATTTCAACGCACAGCGCGTTACGCACTGATTGGCTGCGACGGATACAGCGATGAAACAGTGCACGGTGTGCACGCGCACTCAGAGCGCTATTGCGTCTAGCCCGAGACGAGAGAAATAAGGCTAGGAGAAATGAGGCTACGGTAACGGAACGTGAGTCACTTCCTGTTCAGGAAAACGATTATTTATATTTGATATTATTAACGTTATATTGTGCATTGGAAACACAAACATACTTAAAATGAGTAAATATTATTCATTTTAAACATGTTTATATTATTTATAGGGCTATAAAACAAAAAACAAAACAAAAAGATTTCTTGTTCATCTCTCTTTTAACCAGGGATAACCAGGGGGGGCGGCGCCCGAGCGCCCCTAGTGGCGAGCCGCCAGTAGTCGAGTTCATACTACACTACACGTATTATGAACTCGACATAACGTAGTTAATGCTCAGAGCAAAGCTCCGGAAACCGGAAGCCGCCATGAAATTCTTCTTCTTCTTCAATGGGTTTAATGGCAGATCGCGACCACAAAAGGCGCATACCGCCACCTACTGTACAATCCATTCAACCCCATAACACACAAAACAAAAAACCCATCCCTAACATCGCCACCCTATCCAAACCTAATCTATGAGTCACTCATTGCCTCCTATGGGCTGACTCTGGCCTTCTTGATCACTCACCACCCCCTTCCCTAACTCTCTTACTTGATCACTCACAACAACCCCCTTCTCTAACTCCCTTACTACTTCCCCCAATGTTAACCCCTTCATACCCATGTGTTGTACTGCTGCTTTAACTATTAACTGTATCCTATCTGTTCTACTGCTAACCATCATTGTTGTATTCACTACTCCTGCCACAAAGGCCACTATATTCAACTTTTCCCCCCACACCCTCTATTTCTCCTCCTGTACTTTCTCTACTGACAAATGCCCTTTTCTAAAACCCTGTTCCCTATCTTGCTTTCCCTGATCCTCCTGCACTACCCTTACTGCCAAATGTCCTTCTCTTCTAAATTGTTGTAGTCATATTGTAGTCTTTTAGTCTTATTAACTAAAAGATTTTAATCAAATAAAAAGCAGCAGCACTATTGCATAACTGAGTCATGTTTGCTATGTATTTCTTTCTTTAGGGGAGTAGGACATTTGTTTCACAGTTTTAGCATGATGTTTAGATGGCTAGGTTAAACACAGGTTTTTGTTTTTAAGAGTTGTTTTTAAGTTTGATTTGATTTAGATTAGATAATTTAGTTATTTTTAAATGTCTGATCTAAAGAGAAACAAATGGTTTTAAAAGTGTTATATTTATCTTCTCTTATAGTACCAGAGAGAAGCTGAGGAGAATCAACCAGCAACAAAAGCAAAATTTGTAAAAAAAAAAAAGAAAAAAAAAAAGAAAAAAAAAAAGAAAAAAAATATATATATATATATATTTTTAAATACATTTTGCATTTCCGTGGTATCGAAAATGGTATCGAATATCGATACTTTTCAAGGTATCGTATCGAAGTCGAAATTCCAGTATCGTGACTACTCCCAATAGATATGTATCTAATCGTGTTTTGGTCCAGTGTCAATGGATATATGCACGGTTAATATGCATGTCCATATGAGCCATTTAGAAAATCTATTATTTATGGTAGAGAATCATAATAGATTACAACTGTGCAGTCCAGAAGAAATGAGGAAGAGGAGAGGGGGGGGGGGGGGGGGGGGGGGGGGGGGAAGGTGCGGTACTTTTTTGAAAAGGTAAAGATTATAGATCACAGAGTGAGAGGCTATGAAGTGTTAGCGGGGGAACGGAAATTGAACCTCGCTGCCACAGTACGAGTGAATCAGATAAATAACGTTTATATAATCGAGTTTTGCCTCTCACATGCATAATTCATCGCTCAGTTAGCTTCTATGCCACCTTTTTTTCCGGGGTGACTTTGCTGCTTGGGACAAATTGTTGTGGATTTAGGAACATGGTCAGAATTCATTTCCCCATCACCCAAAGCTGCCAAGTTTAAGTCCAGAGGGTTATTGCAACGGTCTCATGAATGTAAGAGGGTTTTTGGTATAAACATCACTCTTTCATCCACGATCCACCCCTTTGAAAGATTGCCATCTATACTTTGCATGCCCAAGTGGATTGTTGTATACAAGAATCAAGGTCAGAAAAAGGCATTATTCCATAAAAGTGGCGAGGATATGGTGGCAAAATACAGTCAGCATTATAGCACTGTAAAACTAGAAGAACGATTTCAGTAGAGTGCAGACCTCCGATAAGCCTAACAATTTCCCCATTTTGCTATTACTTTGACACTCATTTCACTGGGTAAGTGACTTTTGTCAATATTTACATTTTTTAAATACATTTCAAAACCTTAATATTTAAAAAAATTACCCTTTTTGACCCCTACTGCCTCCGATAGTTACTTTGACCTCCTCCCGGTGGCTGGTGTGTTTGTTTACATTCTGAATCACTCTGACATGCACCACAGGGAGAATGGTACCGTGACCAGACATCCCCTGAAAGACTTATTTCAGAATACAAAGAATACTTTTGGAATAAACCAAATTGTATGCAGTGATGAACAGTCTTTCACAGCAAAACATAAAGAATGTTTATACGTCGAGCTATGCTATGTTAATTATTATCTGAAGTAGCCATCTGCCAACAAATATAGTGTTTCATCAGAGAAAATGTTATTCACAAAATAGATCACAATTCAATGTTATAGAAGACTCCTGGGAACGATAAGTACTTATAATTACTTTCCCTAACCATTGTTGTGACCGCAGCTGCAAGTCACAAAGTCACTGCAAGTATTGCGAAGTTTGGTTAAATTCACACTTAATTTGGACATTTTTATGCAGAGAAATCAACAGCATTTTTTAAGATTGGTTGTATTTGCAAGATTGCGATTTCAGTAGTATAGCCAGTCTCAACAGATCCAGGCTGTGAATCCATTTATCAACAATGGTGCCTCACATCACATTGTTGTATCATAAACACATTTGTCAAGTTCAGACCAGGCTGCAGAAACAAATTAGTGGGGGGGCATAAAATGTTCTCGGGGGGGCACAATGGTTTTTCAACACAGGTTCCCTTTTATACGTTTCAGCTGGGACAGCGGCGCTGTGGCTTGCTTGGCGCTGCCCACGGTGCTGAACTAAACAGCAGAGAGGCAATTGAAAAATCTAATTTCTCTCTATCTTAAGAACTTTCACTTATACAAAAACAGACTGAACGGATATATATATATATATAACAGACCTGCTGGGGCAGCGGACTGAGAGCAGGGGACACAAACAGGCTGGATAAGATGGTCAGGAAGGCCAGTAGCGTGGTTGGGGTGGAGCTGGACTCTAGCAAGGGTGGCGGAGAGGAGGAATCTTGCTAAGCTCCAGGCCATCAGGGAAAACCCCTCCCACCCACTATACAGACTTGGCTGACAGGAGGAGCATGTTATAGGCTCACACTACCTAAATGCAGCACTGAACGGCACAGGAAGTCCTTCATTCCGACAGCCATCAGACTATACAATGCATCACTGTGCCTCACTGCATCACTGAGCACAGAGTGACAATTACCATCTTCCTGGACTCTTACTTTTTAAACAGCACTGTGCATTATTACACCTACTGTAGACTTCAGTATATTTTTACTGTATTTATTTACTGTATCTTTTATTCTATTTAATTTTATTCTATTCTTAGGCCATTTGTTTTGTTATTCTTATTTGTGACTTGTTCTGTCTAAATGTTTAATGTTGAGTGATTTGCAGTGTCAAATTTCCCTCAGGATAATACATTTCTATTCTATTCTATATCTTTGAAAAGTCTCCATTTATTCAACACTTCTGAATTCACTGACAAACTGAACTGAACTGACAAAAATAAGGTGCATAAAAAAGCAAACAAAATTCCTCCACAGGCTACTCACCATCATAAGTAGAGAGGCAAGCAGTGTTTGGGGACAGAGTGAAATCTTCTTAAAACACTGCCCCTCCACTCATTCCTGAACTTTTTTGTTAAGTCCTTCTCAAATGCCAACTGAATTAAATTGGCCTTAGTTGCGTCGATGAAGCATACTAAGGCGATGTGGGCACAGCTGACTCAGTGGGCAGGCCCGACCCCCTAATGCCCGGCCCCCTAATGCCCGCCCATGGCGCCGGGACTGGTCAAGTTAGGTGTAAAGCAGACAAAGCATTCAAGTTGAAAAAGCCCTCAGCTCTCGGAACTTTGCAGAATCTGTATCTGGCTCGCTGATAACAAACTATCATTACACCTGGGTAAAACAGAATCCATTCTCTTTGGATCAAATAACAAACTCAGCAAGGCCAACGGCTTCTCTGTTACAGTGGGTGACAATATTGTCATAAGGAAAGATCAACTTACATACCTGGGCCCTCATTTATCAACAATTCTTAGAAAGTGTTCTATATTCGTACTTAAGCACAGAATTTAGAATGTGTGTACACACAGAAATATCGGGATTTAACAACGCCACCGAGGAGACCCCAGCCCCAGGTCTTACTCCGGAGCCGTCGCCTCTACCCTCCATCCTTCCCTGTTCCAGTCTTCCTCGTCAGCCCCCTCCTCCCGATCCAGTTTCCGCGAGCCCCGTCCCTCGAACCCCCTTCCTCCCCCCACACCTCTTCGCTGATGCGGCTTCCGTCCCCCCCACCCTTCCCGTTCCCGGGGGGCCTGCTAGGCCGCCTGGGAGTCGACCTTCGAGGGCGGGGTACTGTAACACTTCCCCCTGTCCTGTGGGACGAGCCGGCAACCCTCCGCCCGGTTCGGTTGGTCCAGGACTCAGACACTCACAACCCCCCATCAATACCCTTCACAACATAACATTGGCAACCGGTGGGCTGAGCCAGATGTGGCAGATCTGGCATCAGCTCACACACCTACTTAACATTCTCATCTGCCATTTATGTTTGTTATGTTCTTTGTCTATGTTGTCATTGTTGTTTCCATTGTGTTAGATTTGTGTTCCCCTGTCTGTGTTTTGTAAATGTGTTTTAGTCTTGTTTGTCTCAGTTTGTACAATTGTTATTGTTTCCCCCTGTGTGCTCTGTATTCTGTTAGTTCTGTCTACCACACCTGTGTCCTGTTAGTAATTACCCTTTGTGTCTAATTAGTGTTTGTATTTAAGTGTTCTGGGCCAGCATGCACTTGCTGGTTCATTGTTAAATGTTACCTGTGTTTGTCAGTCGTGTATTGTATCCTGTCTTGTGAAAGTAAACACTGTATCGTCACCACGTCGTCTCATCGTATTTCACTCTGCTACCTGGGTTCACCATGCCGAAGAAGCACACTCGTAACACATATATAATAGCACATGGCACACGCACAGCCCTGCGAACCCTGCACAGTAAACTAACTTGATCATTAATCTAGCTGTTGTATCTTTACGCTTATGAAAACATTAAATAATATGTATAGGCTATAAGCCGTCACTTTGCATTAATAGCCTATATTCTCAAATGCCATTTAATGGCTATCCGACTCCTCGCTATCCTCGCGGACGGACCAGTATACCTTATATCATATCATATTCATATTCATATCATAGTTTACTCTATCAGCCTACCCAGCATGTAATACGTTCTTTGTTAGAACTCAACTCGCATAGATTGCAGAAATACGGGAACGTTTTGATTTATATTTAAAGGCTTTGACATTGTAAAACTAAATAAGTGAGATTCTGTAAGCAGAATACAAGTCATATCACCCACACGATATATGCTCTGTATCCAGAGCACGTATGCTTTTCATTCATTTAAGACACATTTATTGCAAGGGTTTTGTATACACATACACTCAACAAATAACCTCTGTTCTCGTTGCAATGCGTTTTTTATTCTTTCTTATACAGTAGGAAGGGGCAAGAACACTATATCGTGGGTGTTCATATGACTTGTATTCTGCTTACAGCTTCGAAATTCCACTTGTTTCGTTTAACAATGGCAAAGCCTTTTAATTATAATCAAAACGTTCCTGTGTTTCTGCGGTCTGTATACTACTGTAACTAATGCACGGAAGCTTATTTCTGCGTTGTATATTCTACCACCGGGCGCCCAGGTACGCATGCTCCGAGCTGTGCGTAGATATACGCACAAAGTCAAGTTCACGTTCAAATTGATAAGTCACACACTTTGCTTAGAAATGATCGAACGCACAGGTTACGCACATATCTGTGCGTACGCAATGTTGATAAATGAGGGCCCTGGGTTCTATCCTAGAGGCAAATATTTCCTGTGACAAAATGGCAACCAATGTAATAAAAAAAAGTGAGCCAACGAACAAGATTCTTGTACCGGATCTCCTCTCAGGTAAACAAGAATACCCTGAAGACTCTAACAGGAGCACTCATTCAAGGGTACTACGACTATGCTTGCACCTCATGGTACCAAAGCACCTCAAATGCACTAAAAACAAGATTACAAACATCACAAAACAAACTGGTCAGACTACTGCTTGACCTTACTCCTAAAACCCACCTCACCCCTGCCCATTTTGGTCTACAAGATACACTACACCACTAAGATACCCATGTACATGTCAAAATACTTCCCAAAGGTCAGTTAATACCATGACCACAACACCAGAGGGAGTTCCACAGATCATGTTCAACCCAGATTCGGCTCAAACAAGGGACTAAACACGTTTCGCAATTATGGCACAACAATGTGGAACGCCCTACCCATAGCCGTAAAATAATGTGAATCCCTACCCTCCTTCAAAACTGCTCTCAAAGAGCACCTACGGGAGGCTGCAATTCGAAACTGGCCCCGGTAAATGTCCAACCCCCCCCCCACCCAACCCCCTCCAATGTACAGTTTCTTACCCCTCAACTGTATATATTCTCTTTTAGAAACTCTCTCTTTTTTTTTTTAACTTTATTTTTTAGCGTTTATCGCTTTTCTGGTCAAGCATGACCGACAGAAACAGGTTGAAATGGGATGTAGAGCAGGGGAAGACATTCTGAGAAATGACGGCAGGTCCGGGAATCGAACTCGTGTCCCCCAGATCCGTGACGAGCACGGTTTTCCCCGACGCAGAAATAGCGCCGAGATATGCGGTGAGCTACGGGAGCTCCCCGAAACTCTGTCTCTTAAACAGTACTGTATATTTGTATGTTGTCTATGTCATAAATGTTATGATGAATTGAAAATGGGGGACCCTGATGTAAACAAGATGAAAGTCTTTCTCTGGTCTGCATCCCCTTAACAATTGTGTGTATTGAGCCATACTGTATTGTACCCATTCTGCACTCTGTTAATAAAGTTTTCAATCAATCAATCAATCAATCAACAAGTTGGACATCACCTCCTGTTTACCATGCTTCTACCGTCATACTGTTTATCGATCTAGAATATAATAGAATAGAAACCTCACTGCCACAGTACTAGATAACACATATTGATACCGGTCAGTAGGATGACATTTCAAATGTAAGCATGGTCATACAAGTTGTTCAGTTCATGTTTTTACTTTTGTGAGAAGTGCCATCGTGAGGCTGAATGACTCAAAACTTCACACGGCTCCTCGCTATAGTAGCACGAACACAGACCTGGTGCTGTGGCCGGGCATTGGGGGTCCGGGCCCGCCCACTGAGGGAAGCACATACATTGGGATGTAACAGGGGCAACCAGTTTTTGTTGACAATAATGTGTACTGCCACCCGTTTTCCTGAGGCTATACCTCTTCACAAAAATTACAGCGCCTGTAATAATTAAGGCTTTGACCAAGTTATTCTCCACGTTTGGACTGCCTAAGGTAGTACAGACTGACCAAGGCACCAACTTTCTGTCTAGGTTATTTGAGCAAGTGTTGCAGTCCCTGGGTATCCGACATATAGTGTCCAGTGCCTACCACCCTGAATCTCAGGGGGTTCTACAACGTTGGCATCAGACGTTAAAGTCCATGTTGCATAAATATTGCTTAGACACAGAGAAAGATTGGGATGAGGGTGTCCCCCTTGTTCTATTTGCACGAGAGACCATGCAGGAGTCTCTTGGTTTCAGTCCTGCTGAGCTCGTTTTCGGGCACACTGTTAGAGGACCTCTGAAAGTTCTTAAAGAACGGTTCATGTCAAAGGGTGCCAGCACACCAACTAATGTTCTTGATTTTGTTAGCCAGTTTCGAGAGCGACTGCATCAGGCGTGCTCTCTCGCAAAATAAGCGATCTCTTCTTCCCAGAGAACTATGAAGCGGCACTATGACGAGAAAGCTGTTTCTTGATCTTTCCAGCCAAGTGATAAGGTTCTAGTCCTGTTACCTATCCTTGGCTCTGCTCTTTCCGCTCGTTTTTCCAGACCGTATGCAATAGACAAGAAAATAAGTGATACTGACTATATAGTTCGCACCCCTAATCGTAAACGTCACTCTCGTGTTTGCCACATCAATATGCTTAACCTGATAATCTGTAGACCGTTTTTGCCTAAAGGTACATGCCTAAGTAAATGGAAGATTGCTCCACTTCTGCAAGGTACATTTGCATGTTCTTGGTATCTAGGAACATCTAGGGACCTGGGGGTATGTATTTCCAGTGTCAGAAATATTGTGTCTGTTACTAGGCTGAGTAAATTGTAATGAATACATTAATTATGATTAATTATGATTTATGATTTTGATGATGATGATCAAAAATTGATGCGGGGCACGAGAAAATGCTCACTGAGCTCATTCACCACCTTATTGAGATCATGTGTACAGAAAATCTAAGCAAATGAACCGCGGGAAGATGATTAAACAGAAGGATTTGTAGATACAGTAATTAATGATAACCGACTTTAATTATAAATTCATATTTGACCTTGAACTTGACCTTGACCTTATTATGGCCAAATCATACATCTATGGATAGGGAAAATGCTCCTCTTTCCAATGGCAGGGTTGAATCTGGATTTAGTCATTTCTTGCGTTTTTTACGATAATTAGCATTTTCCGATAAATTTGTATTTTCGATAAAACATATAAAACATCTGTAAAAATTTAAATATACACTTTGACTACTGTTTTTGATAGGGTTATGGTCTTTACTCTTGGCTACCAAAAAAACATTTTAAAACATTGACCTCTTAACATCCAAGGGCCCACGATTCTTTGCCGACCTCTAGTGGCTCGGGTGTGCATTTCTTTTAATACAATATATATAGAATTAAAGCCCTATTTGTTGCCTGTCGATTGCCCTTTCAGGTGACAAAATCCGTTCAGCGGTTCTCGAGTTACATGCCAATATGTGAGGCGTGCCCCAAAGTACGCAAAAGTACACATTACCACCCCCGACTCCCGGGGCTCTAGCTCCGTCAATCATTTGGCGATCTCGAAAATCTTTGCACAGGGTTGTAGCCAATGAGTGTGGCTTTCCAATTATACCCCAGGATCTGATAATTGGGGATCTAATACGGTCTCTATTGATCGATTTATGATAAAGAAAAGCAGGGTCCCCCTATGTGGCCACAGAGAGAGCATTGATTGTTTTGTTATGTTTTTCGATTCTTGTATATACTAATGTGTGTTATTTTCCTCTTTTTCAGGAAGCACGGATGGGGTGAGCTGCCATTTCATTTGGATATTGTTTTCTCCTGTTTTGGTTAGGTAAGGGTAGTTTAGGTAATGTAATTTATTTTACCATAGATTAGGTTGGTTTATTTGAAGAATAGTGGTGTTTGTTTGTTGTTTTGGCCTTGGCTCACCCTTGAGCTACATGTGCTTCCTTTGCATTTATCAATAAATATCCTTGTGTTTACAAACCTGGTCCATCATTTCTATCAACCAACATTTATGTTACAGCCCTTTACCCTTAGACCCACAGGGGTCGTAACACTAGCCAATCCAACCAACGAAGGTAACCTACTAGCCAATCACAGGCAGTGTAGTGTGTACTGTACTCATACCGGCGTCGCCATCTTTGAAACGTTAGCGTAGCTAAATATAATGGATAATTATGGACATGAGACGTTTTTTTTTTAAAGTACGACAGCTGGGTCGGAGAATCGTGAGAAAATGGGCAGCGCGGGAGGATGTGCCAGTTCGGGCCACAGCAGCACTGTCACTGATCTGAATAATAACACGACTACAAGCAGTGCCACTACAAGCAGTGCCACTCCCCCTAGTAGCATGGGCACTGATGTCAACAACAACACTGCTAGCATTCATGCTAGGAGCAGCTATGGGCCATTGCAGGCTACTACAGCGCCAAGTGATCTTGGTACTGAGAAGCCCAACAACAGAATAAAGCAAGACATTTCCTACACACCTTTTCTCTGGGAAAAAAATATCATTCTGCAGTGCATTCTGCAGCTCCTGGTATGGAAGATTTGACTGGCTGGAATACTCAATTCAGGCAGATGCTGCATTTTGCTTCCCATGCAGGTACAGTACTATATATCTGTATGTTGTTGTGTATGTCATAAATGTCATGATGAATTGAAAATGGGGGGCCCTGATGTAAACAAGACAAAAGTCTTTCTCGGGTCTGCATTCCCTTAACAATTGTGTGTATTGAGCCGTACTGTATTGTTTGTACCCATTCTGCAATCTGTTAATAAAGTTTTCAATCAATCAATCAGGATGTTTCAGCACATACAGTAGGTGTTTAGTTTCAGCAGCACATACAGTAGGTGTTTAGTTTCAGCAGCACATACAGTAGGTGTTTAGTTTGCGTGTATATTTTCCCCAACGGAGTTTCACTTCCACATTCGGTTTGCGCGATCTGATTGGCCACTGACGTTTTTTCTCAGCGCCAATCGCGTTACTCCTAACAAACTGGTTAAGCTTGGCGACTCTTTCGAAGTCGCTCTCTTTCAAAGTTGGTTAAGGTTAGGGTTAAGGTTTGGGTTAGGGTTAGTTGGTTAAGGTTAGGGTTAAGATTAGGGTTAGGGTTAGTTGGTTATGGTTAGGGTTAAGGTTAGGGTTAGGGTTAGTTTGTTAAGGTTAGGGTTAGGGTTAGGGTAACAGCCTGCTGGCACGATTGTTAGGAGTAACGCGATTGCCGCTGAGAAAAACTTCAGTGGCCAATCAGATCGCGCAAACCAAACGCCGAAGTGAAACTCTGTTGGGGAAAATATACACGCGTTTAGTTTGAGAAGGACTTAACAAAAAAGTTCAGGAATGAGTGGAGGGACAGTGTTTTAACTGCCGCTCGGCTCTACTAATAATGGGTGAGTAGCCTGTGGAGGAATTTTGTTTGCTTTTTTATGCACCTTATTTTTGTCAGTTCAGTTCAGTTTGTCAGTGAATTCAAGTGTTGAATAAATGGAGACCGTCCAAAGATATATATCCGTTCAGTCTGTTTTTGTATAAGTGAATGCTCTTAAGAGAGAGAGAGAAATTAGATTTTTCAGTTGCCTCTCTGCTGTTTAGTTCAGCACCGTGGGCAGCGCCAAGCAAGCCACAGCGCCGCTGTCCCAGCTGAAACAGAGGAAAGGGAACCTGTTATGTTGAAAAATCATTGCCCCCCCGAGAACATTTTATGCCCCCCCACTAATTTGTGTCTGCAGCCTGGTCTGGACGAACATACAGCATTTGTCAAGTTTGGTGAAAATCAGGCAAAGCATTCAGAAATAACACATCACTTCCGAAATGTTCCCAAAGGTCAGATGGTTTGGCCTATCAGCTATGTAAATAATACATTTAAATAATAATTACATTGCCTATTTGAATTGTGTTATTGCAGTATTACGAAATGGGTGTCGGTGGCGACTTTCCTGGGAAAAATCACAAGCAGCAGACAGTTAATGACATGTTTCCATCACCCAGTAGTGGTTGGTCAGCCAGAGAGTGTAGGCGGAGCTAGCACAACAGGCTCACTATTCCTCCTTAAAAACACCTGCAAGTACGGCTTATCACCATAGGGGTCGCCAAAGACAATGAAGCAGAGATCTTTGAGATCATTCATAATAATCAGGTGACCAGCCCAGGAAAAAGCGATTTGCAAGAAAATCCAATATGGCGGACATCAAATGTCCACTAGGAGCCACATCTCTGTGGGTTTTTGTAAAGGAAAGGTTGTGGTGTCACCAAAATCAATAGGTGTCTTGCTACCAACAGGGTTATTATTCTTCACAGAAAATTGTATGGAAGTCTGTCCTTGACTGCACGGGCGAACACACAACCTCTTTGGTGTTATCTCATAAATTCTAGTGAGTATTGGTACTACATGATTCCCTATTCAGTCAAATATTCTTAAAGAAAAACTATACATTTTGTGAGTGCAATATATTGTCAGGCAACTGAATAGTATTCTAACTGCATTACTTCTCTGTAAATCCAAAAGACTCTGTAAATTAAAAACGCCCAGGACATATCATCTTTTCCCACAAAGTTATTACGATGCTGATAGACGATCCGCCACGACCTAACAGACAGCATTGATCTACTGAACCCGTGGGAGGAGGGAGGCACGACGGAGGAAAATAGTGTTTTCTCCATGGCTCCCGAGTCCGTGGCAGGCGCGGGAGGCGGCTCGTTCACAGCCCCGTGGACCACCTGCTGCCAAATCTGATTTAGTGGGGAAATATTTTCTCCCTGAGACCCTGCCTTCGTTTTAGAAGGCCAGGCCACATGTTGTGAAACGAAGTAGGCCGCCAAACTAAACGGGTTGTCATTTGCCCTCACTCCTATTGATTTACTGCTCCTTGCCGCCGGTTTCCTGGAGGGGACTGTGAGCTCAAAAAAAAATATGCCTGCATGCTCCATCAAAGGGAAGGTTCCCCAAGCCAGACCTCCCATGAGGCCGCGCTGCCAACCTCAGGCACCATCAGTGGCTGAGTAAACAATCAACTGATACATGAGCAATAACATTAATTGAACGGTGCTCAGTGTACCGTGGAATGTCGAGCCTGTCAGGTTAACAGAGTGTGTGTACTATGTATTAGTCTAGCTCTGTCGCTCATTGTTATGCAGCCTGTTTAAACCAATGATTTCATGAATCTAAATATCTCAACGGTTAACACGGGGCTGTAGCGTTCCCCAGTCGTCTCACAATTCCCAAGGAAGCCGGGCTGACAGGGGACGTTACCTTCTTACCCATGTGTCTGACTTTGAAGTATTACTTGGGAGCCTCACCAGCCGACATCATCACTGTAACACTGCTATGTGTAGTACCGGTATTTTTATGAATACAAATATCTCAACGTTCAAGCTGTCTTTTCTCATCATCACATAATTTCCAAGGAAACCAACACGTTGTGATGGGGGAGATGGGGTTTTGGCATACCTTCCACGCTTAATTAGACTTTGAAGTATCAGTCGGAGCTTCACACCGCTGACATCACCACTGTTAACCCTTTCACTGCCACACCACCAAATGGTTTAACCCTTCCACTGCAACAATACAGAAGGTTAACCCTTTCACTACCACACTACAGAAGGTTAACCCTTTACCATCACACTCGGTTAACCGTCTGTAGTGTGATAGTAAAGGGTTAACCTGCTGTAGTGTGGTAGTGAAAGGGTTAACATGCGGCATTCAAGACCTCAGCGGGGTCTGGTATGAGCCTACGAGCAACAGATGTGCATTCAAATGAGTTATCGCGTCTGACTGCTATTTACTGAGAAGCCAAATGAAAGCAAGTCCATTGAATGTGCAAGTGTCATCGAATGGTTTAAAAAATAATGGCCCGCGCCTGCTTCCCTGAATAGGAGCTCTGATTCCAACACCTGGTGCCTTTACTGAGATTTCATCAGTCGAGATTAAGAAAGACCCGTGTACGCGTTTGTCTGTGAGCGGGAAAAACGGGATACTTACTCACACGCTATGTATGAGATGTGGAGACCATAAATTAATAAGATTGCTTGAATGGGAATACGCAGCGGTATCAAAATGAATTCCCTTTGAGGTGTCAGCTCTCAAATTGCTTCTGACGTGTTCGCTCTTTATACATCCGCAGAGTGAACAGGCGTTTATTCAAATAGGAACAGAAGGGCGGGGTCGGGGTTTTGAATGAACTGGCAGGTCGGGAATGATGGCTTGTTTTGCAAAAGTGCAATGTCATCTCAATAGATTAGCGTCTCTTTTTAGAACACTCCTCAAACTCAAATTAAACAATATTTATTTGTAAGGCCCGACAACCCACGTTAATGTCCCGATCTTCTTTAACACATTCGGGGCCATTCGATTAGACGGGCCCCACTCTAGGATGCCAGCTTTTCATTACAACTTTTCACTGTGCGTGAGGTTGTTTGTAGAGCTAGATCTATATCTTATATTATTGCTATGTGTCCATTGTCATTGTCAATTGACAGTATAAACCTTCCCTTCAATATGCCATAAAGAAATAATTTTTTCATCAATACGTTCCCGTTTTATAGCGTCGTGAATACAAGCGTTATATCGGAATGGTCTGGGATAATTCCTGCAAGGCTAGTTGTAGGGCGCTAAGCTAATAACGTTAAATCGATTGGCGTTTTGTCAATACACAAGCTAGAGTTAAAAATCAAAATGCATATGATCAATATCATGTTCCACCATGAATGCATGAAAGGGGGGGGGGGGGGGGGGCGGGGGAAGTCGTTTCTGATTATTGGTTACCAATAACACAATTAGTTATTACAACAACATACGCTGACTGGGTGGATGGCTATGAGAACAAGCCACGATCAGGATGAAATTGACGTCAAATCGCTCTTACCTGTGGCCGGTTGGATTCCAAAAAGAATTTCCCAGTTATTTGATCGCCATCTGGTAGATCGATATGTCCATTGGCTGATGCTATATTCCTTTACTGCATACTGAATTCGGCATTGCAAAAAGTATTCCAGGCGATTTTTTTTAATGTTTTTTTTATGACAGTATTTATATATTTGTATATACTGTAACTGTATAACTGTAACACTGTATATTATAAGTTTATCCTGCTCAAAGCACTTCACCATTTTAATATTGTGTGTATTGAGCCGTACTGTATTGTAGCCATTCTCCAATCTGTTAAATAAAGTTTTCATTCATTCATTACACTACTGTATGTACACAATCATACGTGTAAAACCGAGTAGATTTTCGAGTGATGACAGACTGTCACAGACTGATTGAATGACAGGTGAAACAACTAATTGTATTCACCTCCTGTCTCCCGCCCTTCCCACGCGCCACGAACCACTGAGCTACTGTGATACAGTGCTTGCGCAGTCAGTCGATTTTAGCTAGTAGTCAGACTTTGCTAGCACAGAATGTCTCACTCGCAGAAAAGAAAAATATCAGATTTATTTTCGAAACGTCCCGCCGGTCCCAGTGACAGTCCCACTAAATCTGATAAACGTCAGAGAGAGACAGAGACGACAGGTTCAGCCTCAGCATCAGGTATTGAAGAGTTAACTGAGTCTGTTCCCCTATTGAGAGTGTGCTGACCTACGGTGTGTCTGTGTGGTTCTCCAGCTGCACAAAGGCAGAGCAAGAGGCTCTACAGAGGGTGGTGAAGGCGGCAGGCAGGATCGTCGGGACTCCTCTACCAAACATCACCTCCGTCTTCACCTCCCGCTGCCTCCACCGCTCCAAATGTATCATCAAGGACCAGTCGCACCCAGCACATCACCTCTTTCAGCTCCTTCCCTCAGGGAGGAGATACCGGTCAATACATGCTAAGAGTACACGATTTAAGAACAGCTTTTTCCCCCAAGCAGTTAGACTGTTAAACACTCATTGACTGTCCCCTCACGTGCACCATGCACTTACCACTGCACTTGATAATCTTTGATTACCACCCATTATGCACTTTATTATTTAAAATATTCTGTTATGTACAGTGTTATGTGTTATGTGTTCATGTATGTATTATGTACTACGGTCTGTGGGAGCTCCCCTGAAATTTCGTTGTATACTGTGCAATGACAATTAAAAGTCTATTCTATTCTATACCCCCCCTCGGGCGCCAGGGGCTTCCACTGAGGGGTGATGCAAATAGGGATGGGGTGGGGAAATAGCAAATAGGGGTCTGCATTTGGAGTGCTGCATTTCCTATTTGGGGTGATGCAAATAGGGATGGATATGGCAGCTCATGATGGAAAGAGTGCGCACCGAGTCTGATCCCGAGTTGAAGAATTGGCTCCAAAAGAGAGACAACTGGATGTCCAACAACATCCAAAACGAAATCTTACAGCTGTTTGCCCATGATATTCAGCGACAAATTAGAGGCAAATCATCCAAAAGCCCATTCTTTGGCTTGAGCGCTGACGGAACCACTGATGTCACTCACTGAAAAGAACAATTCTCGTGTAATATACAGTTCGCAGATGACAACTTGGAAGCTCAGAACTTCTTTTGGGGTTTTTACAATGCCCGGCCCAGACACAACAGCCGAGACGCTGTTTTTGTGTATAAAATACTTTTACGCCTCGACCTGCCCATGGAGAGGCTGATAGGATACTGTTTTGACGGGGCCAGCAACATGTCTGGGGGGTACAGGCTAGACCAGGGGTTCCCAAACTTTTCAGGCCTCGACCCAAAAAAAACGGTGTCAGAGAGCCGCGACCCCCACTATTATAGGAGGTAAAAAGAAAAAAGAAATCTTTTTACAGAAATATATGGTTGAAACATGCAAACGTTCAAACGCACACACACTAATAAGCATTGGAGGCTTTTAACCAGGGCCGGACTGGGGAAATCATTCAGGCCAGGAAATATAGCCCCAATCAGGCCACCAGGAATCTTTTTGTTACAAAGACTTCATTTCCTGCATTCTGGTGCAGGAATCTTTTTTATTTGTACCCTTTAATGCCAGTGTTTGTGATGGCATCACAAATTATTGTTAAAAACAGGCTAGCATATGTATGATTAGCAACAACACAGATTTTTGTGGATTTTCAGTTTTTTGTAATTGATAAATACAATATTTTATTCAACTTCAGCCCTGATCATAACACCACATATTCATTTTATAATTCTAACCCTTTAAATGCCAGTGTGTGTGATGGCATATATTTGCAATATATCAAATGCAAAGTACATTTCTCTGGGGGGGATTATTACAGGCTAGCATGTGTCAATGATTAGCAGTTTTTCGTAAGGATCCCGCCTCCACCAATCACATGCAGCTCCCTTTGTGTGTGTGTGAGAGCAAGAGAGAGAGAGATAGTTCTCCAACTTGTGTGAGTTGCAGTGATCTCCTGGTTGTTCCCCACCTAGGTTATCTAACTATTGCGCTGGTGCAACTAGAAACACTGGCCTGGCCTGCTTCTAAGTTCAGTGGCCTGACCGCAAAAAAAAAAAGAAAAAAAAATACATCATCTGGCGACCCCCCAGCACCCCCTACCGATTTAAAGTTCCAACGTGGCTGAGTGTGTCTAGACCAGGGGTGGGCAATTATTTTTCCCGGGGGGCCGAATGAGCAACTGAAAATATGTTGGGGGGCCGGGCCAAAATTCCAAACTCAATTATGCATAATATACATTTTATTTCTATATAAAAAGCAGTAAATGGCATTGTTTTGACCCCTGGTAAGAGTGTATGTTATTATTTGGCAATTAAAAGGTGAGGTTATAGCTTTCAAAAATATCAATTATTCAAATAGAATTTATTTCCAAAATGATAAACAAAATGTGAAACATTAATAACAAAGGGAATTTTGAGTTTCATATACTATTGAAACAAGGATTTTCTTAGCTTTCTAAAGACATCACATCATCTTATAGCAAAAATAAACAAGACATGTCACTGAACTGTGTAAAGAAAAGTGTCCCAGTTTTGTAGCCTTTTTTACTTTACATGCCTATATTAAACATTTTATGTTTTCAGAACTGTGCAAAAAAAAGAAAAAAAAATATCAAGTGTCCCATTTCACTTGTTATATTTCCACATTTTAGTGTTCTTCAGTTCTTTTTTTTCATTCAGTGTGAGAAATCCAGTCTCTGTTGAGCTTTAACAAGTCCATCAAAGTCAGGTTGCATGTCTGTGGTGGAGATGCGAAGCACAGCTGCCAGATGTTCATCAGTGAGAGAGGATCTGTACCATGACTTGGTAAACGTCATGACTGAGAATGTCTGTTCACATATCTAGGTGGATCCAAAGAGAACCAACATCTTCTGAGCATGTCTCCTAAGCGTATACTGTGCGTGTGAACGTTGACATGAAAGAAAAAAAAGTAAAAAATAAAAATAAAAATAAATATTAAAAAAATAAATTTTTTTTTTTTTTTTTTTTTTTTTTTTTATTATCATGTAATCTTTCGCGGGCCGGTCAGAATCATCCCGCGGGCCGGATCCGGCCCGCGGGCCGTACAATGCCCAGGTCTGGTCTAGACAATAATACCACTACATGTAGCACAGTGGAGGTTATTCCATGACAACACGTGAGGCAGTACGTCACTCATAATATACAGTCAGAAAGAAGAAAAAGAAGAAGAAGAAAAAAATTATTATTATTAATGTACATATACATATATATATATATTTTTTTAATTATTATTATAATTCTTTTTTTATTAGAAATGTTTTCCTCTGTAAAAAAATGCCAGTGATTTTTTTTTTCTTCTTCAAAACTGGCCAAGTAACAGCTCTGAGCTCTCTGATCTGGCCTGATCATAACTGCAGTAATGGCCAGCTGTCAATCACTCAGTGCAAAATAACTGCACTGGGTTGGGCTTAAGAATGTAATTATCCAATCAAAATAGGGTAGGGTAGGCGGTCTAGTGAGACTTTGCGCATAAGACTGATTGGCGGTCACGCCGTGCCACACAAACTTAAGATCCAATCAGAGACGCACAGCGGCATGATTTTTTTCCGTAGCCTCTTCGCAAACATAAGCTATGGAAAAAAAATCACGCGGCTCGTTCTGTCCAGGAGCCTGGAGAGACGCTAAAAACCTGCAGTTCTTGCCCGACTGTTGGGAGCTGAATCCCGGATCCGATTTTGACAATGAAGACCCCCAAAACATGGAGATTCCGAAAAATATAAAAAGGCAGAAAAACTTTTTTAATACGTTTCTTTTTAAATATATATATATATTTTTTCATACAAATATCTTTTTGGTGGAAAGTTTGTTTTTCAGTCCGATTTCGGGGAAAGTGGTCGGTTTGGCCCGGGGAGGTCAAAGTGTGGTTCGTTGACTTTGTGGTGCGAACTGACAAACTGGCGCTGCTGTGATGGCTGCCTTTCTGATCGCTCCGACGAGACTGTGCTTTATTTTGTTAATTTTTATAGTATTAGGAGTTTTATTTGCACCAACTGTTGGTGCATTATATGTGTATGACCGTCAGTCAATCATTGACATTGGATTAAGAAAAACTTACCGTTTGGATTGCTCTCTGGATCGGATCGCTGAACAGCAGAAATGGCCCGCCGAGATCCTTTGTTATGCCGGCCACGGACAAGACCAAAAGCCGCCGCGAAGACGAGGAAAGAGAGCCGGGGTCCGGAACAGACTGAGGTCCAAACGACACAGAACCACATTGCCCAGCATATTGTTGGCCAATGTGCAATCGATAGGAAACAAATTGGACGACATCAGAGCAAGGATCCAATTCCAGAGGGACATTCGGGATTGTAACGTCCTCTGTTTCACAGAAACTTGGCTGAGTCCAGATGTCCCGAATCATGCAATAGAACCGGCAGACCACTTCTTCGTTCTACGAAAAGACCGGACGGCATTAGAGTCACTAAAGAAGAAAGGAGGCGGCATTGCCTTCATGATAAACAAGGAGTGGTGCGATTTAGGCAACACAAAGGAAATGTCTAACCACTGCTCCCCAGACCTGGAGTTTATCACGATAAAATGTCGACCCTTCTTCCTCCCAAGAGAGTTAACGTCCATCATCCTCATCGGAGTGTACATTCCACCACACGCGAACACTGAGGTCGCACTTTCAAAACTTCACGACGAGGTAAACAAACTCCAGGCAGCTAACGTTGACGCGGCCATTTTGGTCTTGGGGGATTTCAACAGCGCGCGTCTTAAAAAGGTGCTGCCGAATTTCTATCAGCATGTGACCTGTCCCACCAGAGGCGAGAACATATTAGACCATGTATACTCGCAATTTAAGAATGGGTACAAGTCACAGGCTCTTAGTCCATTCTGTAAAAGCGATCACGCCGCAATTTTTCTTTTGCCTAAGTACAAACAGAGTCTCAAGCGAACGCCGGTGGTCTCGCGAGAGGTTAAGCGTTGGGCCGTGACGTCAGTGGAGTCACTCCAAGCAGTGCTGGGAAGCACAGAATGGAGTGTATTCCGTGATAACACAGCCAATATTAACGAATACACCGAAACGGTGATTGACTATGTCTGTACTCAGGTAGAAGTAATAATCCCCACCACCAAAATTAATATCTACCCAAATCAAAAGCCCTGGGTAGACAAATCCGTCCGTGAGGCTCTGAAAGTGCGCACATCAGCATACAACACCGGGCTGGTGACAGGCAACATGGAAGAACACAAGATGGCAAGATACAACGTCAGGAGAGCAGTAATAGAGGCAAAACGGCGTTACAGGGATAAAGTTGAACTTCAGTTTGAACAGGCTGACTCTAGAGGCATGTGGCAGGGCCTCAGAACAATGACAGACTACAAAGGAACCCCCCTCAAACTGAACAGTGACATCTCCTTAGCAAATGATCTCAACTCCTTCTATGCGAGGTTTGAGGCTGTGAATAACAACACCAGCCTACAAACCACGGCAATGGGGGGGGGGGGGTCTTCTGATGGAGACTCAGTGTTCAGGGTAACAGAGCATGAGGTGAGACGGATCTTTAAAAAAGTGGATATCAGGAAGGCAGCAGGACCGGACGGCATCCCCGGCCGCGTCCTAAAAGTCTGTGCCGACCAACTGGCCCCGGTATTCACTGACATCTTCAACCTGTCCTTGGAACAGGCCGTCATCCCCACCTGTCTGAAGAAGTCCACCATCATCCCTGTACCCAAAAAATCTACGCCCGCTTGCCTCAACGACTACCGCCCTGTAGCCCTCACCTCCATAGCCATGAAGTGCTTTGAGAAGCTAGTGAAGGGCTACATCTGTTCCTCCCTCCCCATCAACCTGGACCCTCTGCAATTTGCATATCGCCCCAACAGGTCCACGGAGGACGCCATAGCCCATGTGCTGCACACAGCAGCATCACATCTGGACAAGAGGAAGGGGAACTATGTGAGAATGCTGTTCATCGACTACAGCTCAGCATTCAATACCATAGTCCCCTCCAAACTCATAGCCAAGCTCAGGGACCTGGGCTTGAACTATGACCTGTGCCAGTGGGTCCTGGACTTCCTGACGGGCAGACCCCAGGTGGTAAGAGCCGGCAACTGCACCTCCTCATCCATCACGCTCAACATAGGGGCCCCCCAGGGCTGTGTTCTGAGCCCCCTCCTCTACTCCCTGTACACACATGACTGCGTAGCACAGCGGAACAACAACACCATCATCAAATTTGCTGATGACACAGTAGTGGTGGGCCTGATCTCTGCCAACGACGAAAGGGCCTACCTGGAAGAGGTAGAGAACCTGTCACAGTGGTGTCAGGAGAACTGCCTCTCCCTGAACGTCAGCAAAACAAAAGAGATGATTGTGGACTTCAGGAGGTCGGGGGTCAAGGACTACAGCCCCCTCAGCATCGACGGGGCACCAGTTGAGAGAGTGAACAGTTTCAAGTACCTCGGAGCCCACATATCCGAGGACTTGACATGGACCACACACATTGACAGTGTTGTGAAGAAGGCACGACAACGCCTCTACTTCCTCAGGCGCCTAAGGAAGTTCCAAGTCAGTCAGAAGATCCTTAGGAACTTCTACTCATGTACAATAGAGAGCATCCTGACCGGCAACATCACCTCCTGGTTTGGGAATAGCACTGCACAAGACCGTAGCAGACTACAAAGAGTGACACGTTCAGCCGAACGCACAATTAGAGGGGGGCTTCCCACCATCCAGAACATTTACAACAAGCGGTGCAAGGGGAAGGCTAAGAGAATTATTAAGGACTCGAGCCACCCGAACAACTGCCTCTTTGAACTGCTGCCGTCAGGCAAGCGATACCGGAGTCTTATGGCGAGCACAGAAAGACTCAGAAGGAGCTTCTATCCCCAGGCCATCAGGCTGCTAAACGAACAATAATCGCTAAACGAACAATAATCACTATGCAACAACCATCAAATGCACATAGCACACACACCCACACGCACACACACACTCACTCAAACAAACAACACACTGCAGCACCCACTCTCCACACTTTAGATCACACAAACACACTTACACTTTATATTTATTGATAAAGGATTTGCACTACAACTCGTACACCTACTGTGAATTGTACCTAAACTGCACCTCGTCCATTTATGCCTTGCACTATATAGTATTGTATATTAGTACACTGCACAGTATTGTATATTGTATATTGTATGGTAACTACGTCTACGAACATTGTACATATGTCTAAACTGAACACTGTGACCTCTTTTTTTTCTTCTAATTTTTACTATGTTTTTATTTCATACTTATCTTGTCATGCACAGTCTCTGGAGCGCAACAGTAAGAAGCATTTTGTACAAAAGTATTCTGTACTTCTGTATGACAACTATTAAAGAAACTTGAAACTTGAAAACTTGAATGGGTAGGTGGTGTGGGTTTAAGTTTAAGTTTAAAATACAGTTACAGACTTATACACTCACAACATTCACATGTCATACAGACAATTAAAACAACAATAAAAACCCTAATCAAATTCATAATACAATACAACAATATATACGCCTTATGAATTCATAATACAATACAATAATACCTACCCATAATTAATTCATAATACAATACAGCATAATATACTATTTAGCTTTTACATACATTATCTATGTTCATATCAGCCAATTATACAATATTTTAATAATATATCCCTATCAGACACATGCCTTTTCATCTATATATACCTATCTCTTTATCAGACACATACATTTTCATTGACCTACACACTAACTATTCGGGAATGTCAATTTATTTGGTTGAAAATGTTGTTTTACCACGATTTTGAAACGACATTTACTATTCTCCTGCTTAACATGTCTGGGAAGAGAGTTCCATTCCTGCATACCACGGAACATGACAGTTTGCTTCATTGCATTCGACCTCACTTTTGGAAGTGTAAAACCTCGTGCAGAAGCATGTCTGGTGGAATGGTTGTGTCTGTCAAGACTTATAGATAAATTGTTATATAAAATTGAGGGGATCTTTGTAACAAGAATATTCCTAGTGAATACAAGGAGTGAGCAGAGTAATTTATGTTTGACAAGTAACCAAGTTAAACAACTGTGCATCGCTGCAACATTAGTTCTGTACTCACAGCGAAGCGCTATACGTGCTGCTTTGTTTTGTACCATTTGCAATTCTTTCAGTTTATTCGTCATTACATTCGACCATACTGCAGGACAATAGTCAAGATTTGACAAAACCAGAGCTTGATTTACCTGTTTGATAGAATTGAGTGGTAACAGATGAGCATATCTTTTAACAACAGAAATCCCTCTTCCCATTTTCACTACTATATTGTTTATATGGTGTGACCATGACAATTTACTGTCTAATGTTACCCCTAGGAGTTTAGTCTCCTGAACTTGATTAATTACCACATCACTTATCAAACGTTTCAAGACTGGGTTCGTTCTTAGAGTATGGTTTGAACCGAAAATGATGCTACTTGTCTTTGATATGTTTAGAACTAGTTTGTTATTCTTTATCCATTCCATCACTGATTGCAACTATGCCTTTAGGACCGTATTTAATTCATTGGCTGTTGAGGCTGATGTGTAAATCGTTGAATCATCCGCATACATAGAAATATAGGACTTATTTAGGACAAGAGGCATGTCATTTGTAAATATGGTGTAGAGCAAAGGCCCAAGGCAACTTCCTTGGGGTACTCCACACCTTACCGTTTTAACTTCTGAGTAAAGGGCTCTGCATGCTACAGAAACTGCAAAGCAACTGCAACACAACATCGACAAAGCAACGGTGTTGCAGACACTCTGCCTTTATGCTTCTGCAACATCGATGTGCAGCCTATGCAACATTGTACCCCGGATGTAGCTAGGTTCCCTAGATAGATGAAATTTACCTTCTCAACCAACCCATTGATAATAAGCAGAAAAAGAAGCATTATTTTTACTTCCGGTCGGGGGATTTCAAAATAAAAGAGCGACGTCTAAAATCACCGTAAATACGTTTATTTTGTACATTATCTAACGTTAACACGAACCTAAACTAATCTAAGGAATCTAAAGTTAGTTTTGGTTCGTGTTAACGTTAGATAATGTACAAAATAAACGTATTTCCGGTGCTTTTAGACGTCTGTCTTTTATTTTGAAATCCCCCGACCGGAAGTATTTGTGATGTATTCTGCTTGTGTAACTTTAGGTTAGTTTTAACGTTAGCTAGCAGCAGGGATGGACGCCTTTGTGCAAATGCAGGCAGCTACAGGCACTCGAGGTCGAGGAAGAGCTGCTGAATTTAATCAGCAGGAGGAGAGAGAGCTCGTCAAAGCTGGATATATCCCTGTGGCTGTGGTTGTAGGCACGAAAATGCAGCTCGAACTACCTGTTATATTAAATTAATTGATTGCTGTTTAACAACTTGTCCGTGTCCAGTCTTTTCGAACTGCCCCACCGTTCATTGTAAACAATGATGCATGTAATTATATTAACGTTACTGTGTGTTGTTGTAGCTAATAGCTATGTTAATAAATTCTGAATGGCATTAACGTTAGTTGGGTATGATAGAGCATTGAATAGCATCAACAACGCTAGCTGGCTGGCTACAACAATGGAGGGTGGTATTCCTCGCTGCGGGACCAATATTATTCTATGACAGCCCCGCCCCCATTCGCTAACCAACCAATCACTGCTACGCAACATCAACGCAAGGTTGTTCAGATTAGATTTTGGGGAGAGGTACGCAACATCCTCACAACACACTCTACAACACCTTCTACAACATGTTGCGTTGAAGTCGTGCTGATGTTGTGTTGCAGTTGCGTTGCAGTCTCTGTAGCATGCAGAGGCCTTAACTCCCATTAAAAAAAACTATTTGTTTCCGGTTTGCTAAATAAGTTTGAATCCAAGATAGTGCACATGAGGAGAAACCGTAACATTCAAGTTTTTTTAAGTAAGAATTTGTGATCTATAATGTCGAATGCTGTAGTAAAATCAAGCAAGACAGCGCCAACCATTTTCTTTTCATCTATCTATTTCAGCCAATCATCCGTCATTTGGGTTAAAGCAGTCGCTGTTGAATGTCCTTCACGATATGCATGTTGAAAATCAGTGGTGATGGCAGTGGAGCAGGAGGGGTGGTGGTGATGTGCGAATGAGGAGCCTGACACCTGGGAGGAATGGGGGTGTTGCAGCCTTGGGGATGTTTAAAAAATATAATTTAATATATAATATAATATAATAATTTGTGCTTCACCAAAAGATTTGGTTAGTAGCCGCCACTGGTGTAGCACCAAATGTGTTGGGCCCCTTACCTGGGTAAGGGGAGGTGGGGTGTGAAGGGGGGGGTGCAAAAAAAAACCCTTCCTAGATTTTTTTGTCCTGCTTTTTGCAATGATCACGTTTGGCGAGTTGTTCTACATTTAGGTAAAACATTAATGAACAAAGGGACAGCTACAGTATGTAAATTGTAAAGCTTTTTTTTTTATTCCAGTCAACGCATACTGCGTGTGAGAGAGAGAGAGAGAGAGAGAGAGAGAGAGAGAGAGAGAGAGAGAGAGAGAGAGAGAGAGAGAGAGAGAGAGAGAGAAAAGAGAGAAGGGGGGGGGGGGGGGGGAACACAACAGTACAAACAACATACAACAGCCCCATGCTGGAACGTAACACCTAGCAATAGGAAAAAAGCACCAAAGGCAATGAGGAGGGGATACACCTTAGAAGGGCCTTCTTAGATGTCGGTGATAGTGTTGCTATAAAACAGGCGAAACAGTTGGTAAGCATGTACATATACCGATATACGTGTAATGAAACACAAATAAGTACATGCAATAGCAACTGGGGTACATAAGAACAAACCATCTCACTGTTTACAAGCTGTAAAAAGCGGGTTGGGACACTGACACTGGTATAATTACTTCAAAACCTAATGCAAGGCTAATGCAATCTGTGTGTGATTAGTGCCGGTGGTCGAGGTGCAGATTGGCTGCACATCGCATATGATCAGCCCATTATATGCTGCCAGAGCCAGTTATGGAAATAGACTTATAACAGTGCTACCTGATGTTGCTGCCCACTGAGACTCAGGGAGAAATTGCATTAATTTACCAGCCTCCAATTAGCACTGAGTGTGTATCATCATCAATCCGTGTACTAATTGTCCCATGTTGCTGGAAAAGAGTGTAACACCATCTGTGCAAACTCCTGCACTTCTCCTGCAACTTTTGGGGTTATTGTCAAAATGCATGTCCGTACCTCATCTAAATCATGGAAGTAATAATCTCAGGCTAAATGCTTTTACGTTTGCTTTCATCTGCTGTTCTATACACTGATGTGGTCCCAGTTGAATGAGTCGGGACGCGGGAAGTGATGTTTTTTACATAACCAGCAAGTGAAGCAATTTGTTTGGTATAGAGGATTATCTCAGTAGTTAGCATGCCTTTTGAACCTCTTAACCTGTGGGCATTGGCCCACATGTGGGCCCTCTTGAGGTCGATTTGCCCACCGGCGCGACACGCCACTTTGGCGGTATATATAGATCGAATTAAAGCCCTATTTGTTATCTATCGATTGCCGTTTCAGGTGACAAAATCCGTTCAGCGGTTCTCGAGTTACATGCCAATATGTGAGGCGTGCACCAAAGTCTTTTAGACTTTTAACTTTTTTGAATACCACTCCAGACTCTTCTAGCTCCGTCAATAATTTGGTGATCTCAAAGATTATTGGACAGGGTTGTAACCAATGAGTGAGGCTTTCCAATGGTACACCACGTGGGGATAAGCAAATCAGGGATGTAGGTGAAAAGTCACAAGCGAAAACAGGAAGAGAATTTTCCGCTGAATGCATTAAAGTCTATGAGAAAATGGAAACCTGCAGATCTTTTTCTTTGCTCACATTTTACCAAAATCGTTCTATATCACTCATTTCTGAACTGGTTTTTATGAAATTTGGACATGTACTACACAAGACTTCAGGCTATGGACCCAGTGTTTTTTCAGCCATACATTTATTTTTTTAATATACTTTTGGATATTGCAACTACTACAGAAAAACGTGAGTACACAAGTTCAAGTTCAACTCAAGTTCAGACCTATGTTACTCTATTTCATTAGCACTAAAAGTGAATTTTAATTAAAAAAGATTATTGTATCAGAAACTTTAGTATAAAGTATAGTATTTTGGTTTGCAAAGAAGGTATGCAGTCCTCAAAAATGAAAACTAAAATGGACACTTTTGGGGGCGCCTGTTACAACGCCAACGCTCTAAAAGAGGCGGTGTTTGCAGGGCTATATATATATATATTCTATATTATAGCTATGGATACAATACTATGGCCCATTTGACATCAACTATCTATCGTTCAATATGTCATCAATACGTTCACGTGTTATACCGTGGTGAATATAAGTGTAGTTTTAGAGTGATCCTGTCTAATCCCAGAAAACGACGCTATGCAGCAAAACGTGAAATTCACTAAAAGCGTTGCCGTTTCTCGCCTGGACTACTATTTCCAAATCAAATGTATATAATAAGTATTAGGTATTATGTTTCATCATGAATGCATGAAAGGGGGGGGTTGTTTTTTTATGCTTTGATCGTCACCAACGGCATACCTTGTGGAGTAACATTACACACATGTTGAGATCAAGGTGAAATCATGGTTGGATCAAAGCAGGATTGATATAATTTAGTCCTTACCTTCACTAGGAGGTACCCCAAAAAGAATATTCCAATTGTCTGATCGTGGCATCCATCGTGTCGCCAACATAATCCACCACAACAGATGCATCGGAGGCATTTGACGCTTCTCAATGCGATCAGGATACCCGCTCGCCTCGCCTGACAAAGAAAAGTGCGCCCGGAGACATTTGATCGTTGCACAGGCCAAGATATAAGGTTTCAAAGGGTGCTTGATACTGCCACCTGGGTGGATGCGGCCGGTATTGCACTTTGGCATTCTCAGGATGATTCCCCATCAGTGGCGGCCGGTCCGATCCAGTTTTGGGTGGGCGCACGGGGTAAGGGGAGGTGGGGTGTGAAGGGGGGGGTGCAAAAACCCCCCCTTCCTAGATTTTTTTGTCCTGCTTTTTGCAATGATCATGTTTGGCGAGTTGTTCTACATTTAGGTAAAACATTAATGAACAAAGGGACAGCTACAGTATGTAAATTGTAAAGCTTTTTTTTTATTCCAGTCAACGCATACTGCGTGTGAGAGAGAGAGAGAGAGAGAGAGAGAGAGAGAGAGAGAGAGAGAGAGAGAGGCAGTGAGAGAGAGAGAGAGAGAGAGAAAGAGAGAGAGAGAGAGAGAAGAAAGAGAGAGAGAGAGAGAGAGAGAGAGAGAGAGAGAGCATGAGAGACAGGGAGAGAGAGAAAGAGAGAAAGAAAGAAAGAGAGAGAGAGAGAGAGAGAGAGAGAGAAAAAGAGAGAGAGAGAGAGAGAAGAGAGAGAGAGAGAGAGAAAGAGAGAGAGATATATATCATGCCACTCACTCATATCAGACCTCACTAAACGCCTTGTGTATCATGTATGTGACAAATAAACCTCTTGAATCTTGACTTGCCATATTCAATCAGTTTCAGTAACTACAGAACAGTACATATTGTTAGACTCACTTGTTGTTTTGTTGCATCAGGTTGGAACGAGCCTCGAGCCGTTGCGTTAACCCTTCGAGAAGCTTTTGTGGTTCGGCAGGGCTTGATAAAGTGTATGTCCACTGTCCAGACTCCATATAAATCCAAATCCAACAGTGTCAGTAATGTACAGTATCTCATGCTGATCTCTCCAACTCCTGAGAATACAATTCTTATATCTTATTACCGAACCACGAGCCTAGCTAAGCTAACGCACTGAATCGAAACTGAATAAATAAAATAGGACTGACTGGCTCCTCCTCGCATTCTTTTCTGTCTGACGACGTGACGAGTACAGTGGCGCAGAGCTTGCTTCGAGCGCTAGAAAAACGCGCCCCGAGACATCATATTTGAACGCACTGATAGGCGAAATGTATTTGCTTGACCTATTTACATTGGCTGCGACGATACAGTGACGCGCACAGTGTGCACGCTACGTCTATGCGCCCAGCTTTAGAGGTACTCTTTATATCAGGAGAGGATGTCATGTGAATCACGCACAAAACAATGATTTATATTTGATATATTAACGTTATTGTGCATTTGAAACACAAACATACTTAAAATAAGTAAATATTATTAATTTTAAACATGTTTAGTTTATTTTTAGGGGTCTAAAATAAAAATAAAAATGTTTCTTCTTCTCCTGCTCTCTTCACCAGGGGGGGGGCGACGCCCCAGCGCCCCCTATCGGCCGGCCGCCACTGTTCCCCATGTTCCCGTGACCATGAGTCCGTGTGCCTGTAATAAATGGAAATATCGAATAAAAGAAAATACGATGAAAACCCGACTATCCTCTGGTCTGGCGTCCAAAGAGTTAAGGATCGATCAAAAATGGGGCTTGTCTAGAAATAAAAAAAAATTTGACGATTGCATACCCAAAGTAATTTGCAATTTACTATACTTTATACTTATAGCACATGCATGAGTCTGGTCTCTTTTGAAAGGTAACATTCTGTTCATTACACAATAAAGAAAAATCACTGCCAAAACAACAGGGCTTTTTTTGACCAAATTGCCACTTTAATTATCAATAACATGACATACATACCTAGAAGAATGCACTCATCAGAGTGCAGCTCTTCGCCAAGGCCTAACAATCTACCCACTTTGTGACTGTACAACTAACGACTAAGAAGATACTGTACACTCATTTGAAAATGGAAAGTTTGGCCTGATGGTGGCACTAGAAGAAAGGGCATGCGGTCACTAAAATCAATAGGTTTCTTTCTCTCTGGGTCACGAATGTTGTGACTATGACAAAAAGGTAGAGAGATGCACTCATTTGAAAATATTGGCCTAGAGGAAATGTCATGGGATCCCAAAAATCCTATGGCAATTCAGCCATAACTTTTTGAGATATTTCCGTCACATACTTATTTATAGACTTTCTGATAGACAGGACCAATTACGTACATATCCTCCTTGCCCTGATAGAGGTGGATATCAGGACTGACAATATATACTTCCTCTTAAGCCCGAGATTAAGTCCGTATTAACCTGTTAACGTTCGGGGGGGGCTACAACGATTTACCCTCGTCTATCGGCTTCAGGCTGTATTTTTGCAGATGAACCTACACATCGCTGGAAAGCTAAAATGGCCGCCGTTAGATTGACATCCTACTCTACCCATTACGTGCTTCCAATCTCGGGTTACAAGGCCGAACAACCAACGAGCAAGTGACCACGTCCGGTTTCGGCCTGCCCTGAACGGACCAGTCACCTCTGAAGGTGAAAAGGATTGACCGTTTTTGTAGCGAATGAAATTCTGGAGCTAACGGTACCTTACACTGGGCTGATTCCTACGGTAAGGGGACAGAAGACGGGGAAGTTGTTTGTTTTGAGAATTCCTCACTCCCCTATCCAAATTTATTGATTTTTGACTAATTATTACCGATACGAAATTACAAAAACATCTGTAAAAAATGTTTCCGTCGTCGGAGGTCAACTTTGGACCTGTACAGACTTCAGGCTATGGAACCGTTATGTTTTCCAGCCCCAAGCTTTCAGCTCGAACTTGCAGGCATCTGTTTGCAAGTAAACAAAGACGTGAGTAAACAAAACCTTTATTTCAGTGTGTTCAAACCTCTGTAACTCTATTACATTAGCACTCAGAGTGATTGTGACGGGGTCCTTCTTCTCCCTCGTCCAAACCCACACAAATGATGGCGTAGTCGGAATAAATGGTGTTGAGGTTGCTTTTATTGTCAGCCTTCCAAGGTGCAGCGGTGACATTCCATCATATGTGACAAACAAAATAACAAAAACTATACTACTACCTCTGCAGTCTGTCAGGTGGGTTCCACAATAACCTCACGTTGACAGACAAAACACTTACTGTGTGGAGCTTCCCTGGTTACCCTTTTTGCAACCGTGGTTCTGGTGAAGCCCCACACAGAGACAAACAGACTAACAACACGTACGGCGCTTCCCTCTGTATACCTTCACTGTACACTAACGCAGGCAAGAACAAACACTCCTTGGGCCGCAGCCCTCATGAACACCCTGGACTCCTCCCCCTCCACAGGTGCCACACATAATTAATTAAACAAACTAAACAGGTGCTACACATCAAATTAATTAGCAGTTTCCTATACACATTAAAATCAGACAACCTTCAACACCAATACCCTCACAACCCAATAAATAAATACATATACACAACCCAATAAATAAATATATGTACACAACACAACACAATAAATAAATATATGTATGAATGCATATGAATGTATAAATATATGTATGAATGCATGTATGATAAGATTAATGAGTATGTATGCATGTTTGATTATGTATGAAATATGAATGTATATGATGAGTGAATGTTGTGTGTATGTGTGCGTGCGTGCTGCCCCGGAGTCAGTGACAGACCCACTCTGTCACAGTGATTCTGAGTGATTCCTGTTGTGGAAGAAAGTTCAGAATGTTTCCTTTCAAAAGAGACTAGACTCATGCATGTGCTATAAGTGGTTCAAGAATACCGCAAATGACTTTGCAATCGTCAGGCGTTTTATGCTAAATGTGCCAGATGCATAAGTGGTTAAGTCAGTGACGTTCTGTTTCTTTTTCAAATGTAGCCAACAGTAAAGACGCTAACCCTATCAAAAGAGCAGTCAACGAGTATATTCTCAGCACTACGTTTGTTTAGCAATGATTTTTACTTTACTTTTAAAATCTCTGCGCATTGCATTCGAAACCGGATGATTTAGACGTGAGGAAATGACGCCATCATGAAATCGTTGTAGTCCTAAGAAAGAGGAGACCCTCTTTCAAAGCTGCACCCCCTTGATGTGAAAAATAAATATTGACATGGAAATCGTGTTTATATCTCACGGGTCGAACAAACCTCAACGTTATTACCATAAAATACAACGTATATTGTTTCTTTACCTTTCTGTGAACGTCTAGGAAAGAACTGTGTCGCAATCCGGCAAAAAATTGCGGCGCTATGGACATTATACAAAAGTGACTGTACTTACAGTAGATTTCATTCACAGTCTTGCTGCCCTGTAACAGGTGCCTGGTGGTACTAAATCCACATTTAACTCTGCCATTGGAAAGAGGAGATTTGGCCTGATCCATAGATCCATAATAAGGTCATTCATAGGCCTGATATTCTATATTCTATAAGTAACTTCTACAAGGACCATTTGCATGTTATTGGTATCTAGGGACATCTATGGGTCTCAGGTAATGTATTCCCAATGTCAGAAATAGTGTGTCTGTTACGAGCTCATTCAGCACCTTCTTGAGATCATGTGTAAAAAAAATCTAAGCTAATTATTAAAGGGCAGATGATTAAACAGAATGTTTTATAGATACAGTACTGAATTCTGCCATCTGGACTCATGCAATTTGAAATATGATTATAGAATATCAGGTCTATAAATTACCTTATTATGGCCAAGTCGCACATCTATGGATTGGGCCGAATCTCCCCTTTACAATGGGAGAGTTCAATCTGGATTTAGTATCACTAGGGGTGCAGCAAAAACCGTGAATGAAATCTACTGTAAGTACAATTACTTTTTTATAATGTAAATTTCTCCGCCATTTCTCATCAGATTGCAACGCCGTCTTTTGCTAGACGTTCACAGAAAGGTAGAGAAACTAGCGTTATATCGAAAACCCTGGGTCTCTTCTCTCAAAAGACTACATTAAAGTTAGGTTGCCCCAAATCCTCGCGTCATCCAGGTTGTGATCATCCACCTCTAACAACAGGAGGCACTGCTCTAAAGGAGTGGGTCAACTTGTCCGAGCAAGACCTTAAAGTGAAGAAGGCGCTTGCGTGGAGGGCCCTGAACGGCATGACCAGTGTGTGGAAATCCAACCTCCCCCGTCAAATCAAGCTCAGCTTCTTTTATGCAACAGTGGAGTCTGTTCTTCTGTATGGCAGTGAATGCTGGACCCTTAAGCCCACTCTGCAGAAGTCCCTGGATGGGTGCTACACCAGAATGATGCGTGTGGTGCTTAACATCAACAGGATGCATGTCGCCAATGCAAACTTGTATGGGGGGGGCGCTAAGGGTGGGGGGGGGGGGGGGGGGGGGCGCTAAGGGTGAGCGAGAACGTGGCAGTCAGGATCAGGGGCGTATCTAGACCCAGCACTCTACTGGGGCACAGAAGTATATGAAGCGGGCGAGCGCAGCGCGTCCGCGAAATTCTTTTTTGCCGGTTTTGGCCAGGTTTTGGGCGAAAATGGGTGGATTTTGTAACTATTTTTTTTTTTTTTACTTTTTTTCGGTTTTATGGTCAGGTTAGGGTTATGTTATTTAATTATTTTGGGGAGCCAGCCCCCCAAACTCCTGAAATGCATAGAAATCTATGAAATAAATAAAACAATCTGACATTTATATTAAAAAGAGCTAGCCCCCCAAACCCCTAAAATACATAGACATCTATGCATTTTGGAACAGTTACTATATATATAGTCAAGAAAGCATTTAGTCATACTTAAAGTTTAAAGTGCTTTACTTGCATTGAACATTGCATTGAACATTGAACATTGAGGAGACATCATTAGAAAGCACAATGTATGTTTCCATAGTTACGCAGATGACACACAATTGTACATCTCCGCTGAACCAAATGATCACACAGCTATAAACTCCATTTCCGCCTGTCTCTTAGCAATAAACAAATGGATGACGAACAACTTCCTAAAATTAAATGAGGGCAAAACTGAAATCCTACTAGTCGGTCCTATAACAAAAAGAGATATGTTACAGAGCAATATGGGGCAACTTACTCCTTGGATCAAACCCGAAGTTACAAGTAAGTAACCTACACTGGCTTCCGGTAACATTTAGAATTGATTTCAAGGTCCTCCTCCTTATATCTCTTCTGCCCCCTTAGCGGCAATTTTGTGTTTTTTTGCCTATATTTTTTGTGTTTCTGTGTACAACGATGGCTGTGTTGATTATTATGTCATGAAATTGTGTCCGTTTGCTTATTTTCCATATATTCACAGAATTTGAAAAGATTAGATTTTGAAACCCTCTAACACAAAAGTTAACAATATTAGCTTTCAAACCATCCATAGTGGTTTATTTCTTGCCATTAGGGTTAGGGTTAGGGTTAGGGTTACCCAGACAGAAAGATTAGGAGAAGGTAAAATCTCATCCCTGTGCCCGTGCCCACCCCAACACTTGCTCAACAGTCCCCTAACCTAACCCTAACCCCAACCCTAACCCCAACCCTAACCCTAACCCCAACCCTGACCCTGACCCTAACCCTAACCCCAACCCTAACCCTAACCCTAACCATAACCCTACAAACGGAAATATTTGGAATCTTTGATAGATATGTTGAGTTAGGTTCATAGTGGTATTCATAAAAAAAGAATTGGAACGAAATATTACAAATTAAGTTTTTTATGACCTTGAACGTGATGCAATCTTTTCATGCACTAAGGTGACAACTCTGCAAAATCGTTAGGGGGGCATAAGAGATATACAAAGTATAAACATTGCGATCATCTACTACTGGGCCCCGTTCCCCGTACCTGGTTCAACTAAGTCGATCAAGATGTCATTATCCAGATTCAGTTAACCCGATGTTTGAAGCCGGGATTTTCCTGTTCCTCGAAGGTGGATTCAGTCTCGTTAACTCAAGCCAGACTTGAGACCCAGGATAAGTGCGCGTGCCCGCCTCAGCCGAGAAGGCAGCAAGTGTCGAGAGCAGAGATCCTGATTCTCTAGCGGCATTGATTGATTAATTGATTTAAAACTAGATCTTGCTAGCGAAAATAATTAGTTAAACTGTTATACAAAATAACGATACGGCTCTCTTCCCATTGATTGATGTATAGTCGATCTTTTACTTATCTCCACTGTGGTGTAACGGTTCTTCTTTTGACTTTCACGCAGACGACCGGGGTTCGAAACCTAGTCTTCCCCTTCTTTTTGCGATGTAGGAATAATTCAATTTGGTGCACGTTGAGAGCTATATAAAGAATGACATCCTCAATGCATGTAGATTTATAATATTTTAACTTGAAACTAGGCTACTTTGGCGTATAATCATTAATATTATATTCCAAAAAATTATATTGGAAAGACGGGGTTTCGAACACCGGTCGCTGGGTTGCCATGATTGAGCACTACCGCTGAGCCACTGTGCCAGATGGGATAAATTCATTGTTTATACATTAATGAACGAGACAAGATCCACAATCCACGCATAGACACTTCAATTTTATGCTTGAATGAAACACAATCCAGGCGCTCCATTAAACATCCACAGCGGAGAATATGAAAGGAATCAGAGCCAAACGAGCGATAGGTTTCAATCATTAAAAATATCCCCGCGGGATTCACATTTGCAATGCTGCGCGTTGTTAGAATAACCACATAATGTGTACATCGCACCGAGCGAGCGCCACGGTATATATAACGTGCATTATTTAGGACAAAGTGAATTTAGTATCAGCATTTTGGGTCTATTTTACATTTCAAAAGCCCCCTCTGGAAGAATGGAGCACAAAAACGTAATTCAGAATGGTATAAAGCAGATCCTAGACTGTGGGAATAATTTCAGGAAACGCGCTGTCACTTTCTTTGCGGGGGCGTGGCTGTGCTTCATCCGGCTAACTTGAACTTAAACCCTGCTTTCGACCAGGCTCAAACTTTTGGATCTGTTGTCATGGTGATTTGGACAATCCAGGTACGGGGAGCCGGAAAGTCCGGCTTAAGTCAGACTTAACCGAAAGTTATCCGGCTAACTCAGTTATCCAGGTACGGGGAACGGGGCCCTGGTCTAAGCCAAAATCGGGGATGCAGCCTTTGCTAACTATGCACCAAAGTTATGGAACACACTACGGACACTATGGACATTAGGGAAGCTAGATCTCTTAATATTTTTAGAAATAAGCTAAAAACGTACCTCTTCACGATAGCCTTCTAAGACACCCGCTGTTGATTGTACTGTAGCACTATTTTACTCTGGCCATTCTATTGCATAATTTTACTATCTATTCTACTATTCTATTATTGCACTGTATTATTGGTGTGCAAACCACTTACAAAAAAGAGCCTGTTGGAGGATTTCAACAAGATAAATGCGACAACAGTGCAAAATATTTCACTATAATATTTCAAAGCGAAGTAAAAAATATTATAATAATTATTTGATCATGTTAAATGATAATTTGATCATGTTAAAAAAGGGAAAATAAAAAACATTTGTTAAAAAAAAAAGGGGGGGCATGTGCCCTACTGATAGTGGTCTAAATACGCCGATGAGCAGGAGAATGGCTGGCAGGTCACTGCCAGAGACACCATGAGCTGCCAGCCAGCAAACTTGTGCTGTGGGAGCCAACACACGGGCATCGATCATGAGGACGTCCCACATTAACGTACGTGGACGTACTCAGGAGAGATGCGGGAGCAGAAAGTACTGGCGAGCTAGCCGGATACATGGAGGATCTGGATGACTGGAAGCACAGATGGAGGGCCCGTCCGAGGACGACCTAGATATAGAAACCCTTGCATCAATCCTCACCTTTTTCTGACTCGATGCCCTGAGATTTCTAAAACCAATATTATATTGTATAATAATATAAATAATATTTCACTAATAACACTTCAAATCATTGGTAAACAAACATAGTGCTGAAAATATACACTTTGACTGCTGTTTTGACAGGGTTAGGGGCTGTCCAAATCCAGAGCCTGCAGAATAATGAAGGACCCTCACCAACCCAAGAATAGCCTGTTCAAGCTGCTGCGGTCAGGCAAGCGCCTCCGCATACATGCAGCAAGAACAGGGGCGTCCATTTGGTATGGCAAGGTATGGCCTCCGCCATACCTTGGCAAAAAGAAATGTAATTTTTTTTTCTTTTTCTTTTTTTACAATTTTTTATGTTGATTTAGAATTCGAATGTCAACATTATGAACGAAGCTTCGAACTATTTGGTACAGCCCTAGCATGTTTTGATATTGTCAATTATCTCACTTTTACTAGGTGACTTTTACTGTGACTAACTGAAATATGCACAAAAAAAAAAGGAAAATGGACATAGGGAAGTTTTTTTTTATCAAAGGGCAGCAGAGACAAGTGATACAGGGACACAGGTAAGGTCTGGCTTAGTGATTATAATAGTGCAGTTCAGCATTCAGCAGTGTTGGGCAAGTTACTTTAAAAAGGTAACTAGTTACAGTTACTAGTTACTTCTTCCTAAAAGTAACTAAATTACTTACTCAGTTACAAATTATAAAAGTAACTAGTTACTTCAGAAAGTAACTATTGCGTTACTTTCAAGATTTTTTTTTTACATAAACAACATACACAAATCTAAACTATTTTAATGTTGCTGTGGGACAAAGTGAGACTAGCCTCCAATCAAATGCCATGTATGTAGATATTATAATTACTATGTTTATATAGTGGATCATACAAATACAAACAGAATAGATGTTTTGGAACTTTTGATATGTATTGCCCCTCAACAGGCCACAACTGGGCAACATTAAATTATGCTTGTTAAGCGAAAATAAATAACAAATATATACTGATTGATTGAACATTTTAATTAACAGATTGCAGAATGGGTACAATACAGTACGGCTCAATACACACAATTGTTAAGGGGATGCAGACCAGAGAAAGAGTTTCGTCTTGTTTACATCAGGGTCCCCCATTTTCAATTCATGACATTTATGACGAAAGTCTTTCTCTTTTCAATCAATCAATCAATCAATCAATCAATGACATACACAACATACAGATATAAGAATCTAATTGAATCATCTAAACTAATCTAATCATGACATTTAAGACATGCATGACTACCACCTGAAGCCATGTGCTATTAAACCAGGAAGTGCAGCACTGTTGATAAGGCTGTCGGCACTGCAGTAGAGCCACTCAGTGCCCTGCGCTGCAAAGAGTGAACACAAAACGCTCATGGACCCGCGGTCTCATGTTGACTGAGTCGCTTGTGTTGTTCGTTGGATTCGTTTTGGATTATTTGGGCTCAAAACGTACACTACACGGACCGCGGTCTCATGCTGACTGATCAGTGATCGCTTGTCTTGTCGCGCTGTGTGTCAGACTCTGGATGCTTTAGACACCCGCCCACCTCCACCTCTGATTGGCTTACCATGACATTTTATTCAACCTCAGCCAATCGTCAGCATGTATGCTTGGCCCGCGCACTGCCCACTAAACAAGGAAGAACATATTATTGCCTCTCGGCGCAGAGATCTGTCTGATGAAAGAAACAGGTTCATTCATAGTAACGCGCCGCATTTTTTTGCAGTAACGCTAACGGCGTTATTAAGATTGGAAGAGTAATCGTTACTGAAAAAACGAATGCCGTTAGTAACGCCATTACTTATAGCGCCGTTATTCCCATCACTGGCATTCAGTAACCCATACTTTTTGTGAATGTGTTTTTGATACTACATTCTGTTGAACACACACCTCAAAACCGTACCTAAGGAAAATTGGCTCAATTGCAAGAAAAGTAATAGACAGTTATGATATTACATTCTGCATAATCCGTATGCAAAATATTGTGGTTCCCTGCTTTAGTCTGTTGACACATTTCTATACAAAAAATGCTTGTGTAGTCCTGTGTCATACCTAAATGTCATATAACTGAATTGTATAGAAACAACTCACCAAAAGTGACTATTGCACAACTGATTTGACAACAAAAAAAACACCTGGGGGGGGGAAACCCCCCCTTCACAATCCCCCCCCCCCCCTCGCCATACCTTGCCTTTTACTGAAAGGACGACACTGAGCAAGAAGCCAAGAACAGAGAGACTCAGGCTCAGCTTCTTCCCCTAGACAATCAGAACATTGAACACTGATCTCTTTTTGTATTTTATTTTTGTATTATTTTTTAAACAAACATATAAACAAACATGACAACACACGATAAGATATACAAGCATTAATTGTCAGGGCACATCCAATGAGATCACCTTTTAGTTAGTTGTTTTATATAAGATATACCCATAATACCTGTTATCTAAAAAAAAAAAACCCTACACACATATGCTCAGCTCGAACCCCCCCCTCCCGGACCCCACCTTGAGAAGTACCTCCACTATCCCTCGCACCTAACCAGACACTACCATTATAAGCTAGCTTTTATTCTCTCCACCACTTCTAACCACATTGACATTTTGGATTCATTGAGACCCAGAATTCTTGCTGTAGATATTTCATGGTAAATTACATCGAGATATGTAAGAAACCAAACTTTACGGCAAATTTTTTCCGGTTGAAACCAGCGTGATGCGATCAGCTTTTTGGCTACTGTGATACCCGATAAAACCAATCTCTTTAGCTGTGGATTCACTGCAAACTCAAAAACATCATTCAACAGCAATACCGAGGGGTGTACAGGTATATTCCAAGATACGAGTTTTGATATTTGTTGGGTCACATCTTTCCAGAATGCCTTAACTGGTGAGCAGTCCCAATACATGTGCATAAATGTCCCTTCGTCCCCATTTGTACATTGGGTGCATTTGGAATCTTGTTTGAGCCCCATTCGGCACAGTCTTATAGGAGTCAAGTATGTCCTGTGAATATAGTTAAGATTGATTTGTTGATGATCCGGGTTCCTTGATGTAAGTCGGACATTTGCCCAGGCTCCTTGCCAATCAAAGTCATTTTCCAGGTCTGGTATATCCCTCCTCCAGACAGAGTCAAGTTGGAGGGTTTCATACGAGGACGTTAGTAATTGATGATAAAATTCTGAAACAAAACCTCTCGATGTCTCTCTTGAGTAGAATAATTTGTGGTATCTGTGGTGTTCAATTGGTCTGTCTAATGGAACACCGTGAGACTTCAAACATAGCTCTAACTGTGAAAAAGCCATGTGGACTTGGTGAGATTAATTTTTTTGCGTATTTCTTTATCACTACAAAAACCCTGTTTGTTAAAAACATCCCCTAATGAGTGTATGCCTTGCTCTTCCCATATAGGGAATCTTATAGGTCGTTTTCCAATTAAGAGAGCATTGTTATTGAATAAGGGAGTATGATTGTGCCATTCTTGTGGGTTAGGATTTTTTTTTTGTGATTCACGCCATATCCGGATCGCATGAGTAATTATGGGGCCAAATTTTCGTTCACAGTGCTTGATTGGTAGTTTAGTGTATGCTATGTCCTTCAGTCTATGTGGGGCTACTATGTTTTCTTCTATTTTTCTCCAAGATGCTAATGCTTGGGAGTCAAACCATGTTGTCAATGGACTTAATGAGTACGCCTTAAAATATAGGAAAAAATCTGGAAATGCCATGCCACCATCTGCTTTATTTCTCTGTGCGGTGGATCTTTTTATACGTGGTGGTTTGTTATTCCAAATAAATTTGTATGTGGAGGAGTGTAATCTTTTCCAGTAACCCTCTGGAGGGGGTAACGGTAGCATTGAACAGAAGAAGTTGATTTTAGGTAGTACATCCATCTTAACTATTGATATCCGTGCTTGTACTGTGTTTTTAAGTTTTGCCCATCTATCAAGGTCGTCTTTGATTTTGTTTTGGATTTTTGTGTAGTTGTGCTTCACCGTTTGTCTTATGGTAGGGAATATTTCCACTCCCAAGCATCTGAAATGTTTTACCATCGGTATCTGTCCTGGGAGGGTTGTATCTTTTTTTGCAGGGGTGTTAAGTGGAAGGAAAGCCGACTTCGGCCAATTTATCTTAAATCCCGATAAATCACCAAAGTCCTCAATCAACTTGAGCAGATGAGGCAATGTGGTGTTGGGGTTTTTCATGAACAATATTACATCGTCCGCATATAAACAAATTTTTTGTTGTGTGCCCTTGATTACGATAGGTTCTATGGATTGGGATTGTCTTATATATTGTGCTAAAGGCTCTAATGATAGATTGAACAGTCCGGGACTAAGAGGACAACCCTGTCTGGCAGAGCGTGATACCGGAAATATTTCAGAGATGATTGTGCCTGTTGTAATCATGGCCGATGGGTCTTTGTATAATACTTTAATCATATCGATGAATCCTTTTCCTAACCCCATCCTTTCTAGCACTGCCCACAGATACGACCATTCCAGCCTGTCAAAGGCCTTCATAGCATCCAGGGACAGCATCGCCTTAGGTATGGTGTCCTCCTTGTCGGCATCAAGTACGTGCAGTATACGTCTTATGTTCTCAGTGATCAGGCGGCCTCCTATGAAGCCAGTTTGGTCCGGGTGAACTAAAGACGTCATATGCTTTTGTAATCTGATGGCTAATACCTTAGAGTACAGTTTGATATCTGTTCCGAGGAGGCTTAAAGGTCTATAACTACCGCACTCGTTGGGGTCTTTGTCTTTTTTAAGGAGGACTGTTATGAGTGCAATATTGTCAATTTTATGGAAGTTCCCCTCCTTGACTGAGTATAAGATCATATTTAGTAATAAGGGGCCAATTATGTCCCAACAAGAAAGGTACATTTCTGATGGGAAACCGTCTCTTCCTGGAGCCTTACCACTTTTCATTGCGGTTATGGCCTTCTTGAGTTCCTCTAGTGTGATCGGTATTTCTAACTGTTTAGCGTCATCCTCTGAAAGTTTAGGGAGAATAATTTGATTAAGAAATGTGTCCATTTTGTTTTGATCGAAGGTCATTTCTGATTTATATAAGTCGGAGTAGAATACTTTGAATGTATCGTTTATTTTTACAGGATCTGTTACAAGTACTTGTTGTGCTCTAATGGTAGTTATATCTGCAAATGTTGCATTAATTCTTAATCGCATGGCTAATAGGTGGCTGGGTTTGGAACCATGGGAGTACTGCTGTTGTCTTGTGCTGCGTATTTGTATTTCCGATTGTTGTCTGTATATGGCATTGATCTCTATTTTTAGTACGTTAACTTGATTTTCTAGTCGAGTTGAGTTGTTGTATTTCAGAGAATTAAATAACGTTGAGTAAAGCGTTTCCAGCTCATCCAGTTTTGTGCTTTGATTCTTGCGCATTTTGGAGGAAAAGCTATCCGTGAAGTCTTTGATCATTCCCTTTACCGACATCCATATTATTCTGGGGTCTTGCACCGAGTTTGCATTCTCCCGTTGGAATACTATAAGAGCTTCTTTGAGTTGTGTAATGAATTCCTTGTTGTTAAGCAGCAACGAGTTAAATCGCCATCTTGGGGCTCGGGAGGATAGTATACCAAATGTACCTTTAAGGAGTAAATAACAGTGATCTGATAGTGCGTTGGGTATCATTTCCACTTCATAATTATCAAATAGTCTCTGTGATGCAAAGACATAATCTATTCTGGATAGTGTCTTATGTCTCGCAGATCGACAAGAGTACTTTCGGGTCGTGGGATTAAGTAACCGCCATAAGTCCTTTACACCTGTAATCTTTGACCAATCCTTTAATGCCTTCGATGAATTCTTTTGTTCGCTGGAAAAGGCGAGGTAAGATTTGTCCATCCTTGGGTTCCAGATGACATTAAAATCCGCTCCTATTATAAATGAGTAATCGGGAATGTCTAACATTGCATTGGTTAGTGTAGTGAAGAAATCTTCTTCGTACAAATTTGGGGCGTATACCGCTATCAACGCTATTTTCCTGTTCTTATGTTCAATCAATCAATTTAAGATTGGAACACTCCAGAACATACTGGAACATTCAGACAATGTAAAAATGACATATTGGAATAATCTAGAACATCGAAGCATTCTTTGATATATGGAGCATTCTGGAATATCAGCAATACGTGGTCATTCACTCTACCAGAAGCCCCTCGGGGGAATAATCAACAGCTATCTAGATGCAGAACCACAGAGCCATCATAGCCGGCCGGCTGAAAGATCACTCTACACAACGATCATCGCCCACCCCGGTCAGGGGAAATGCTGCATATACGTATTTAAAAACTGTTTTTTATTAATGGGAAATAATTTCACTACTTCTCCAATTTACACTTTAGATGTTTAAGCATAGCAATGCTCTTTTAAGATCTAAGTTAATGTTCTCTTCCTTTTACTTGTTTTTTTTTCTTTTTCATCCGCTCTCTCTGATTTATTGAGGCTCTCTCTTCAGTTCAATACCTTCATATTATTCATGGGTTACTATAAATTACACAAGTTCATATAAAATGTAAGTGATTAGGGCATGACAATTGAAGCTTATTTTTGGTCTTTATTTTTAGTTTATCTCATTTAAATTTTTATTTATTTATTTTTTACGGGTAAGTGGCCAAGCCACAGTCGACATTCTACATATGGTAGAATTTAGAGTGTTAGATCCTATGGTATACATAGGAATGTTAAGGATAATTGGATAATTCTGGGATATCCGGTGGTGCAAGGGAGGGAGTCATACGCAAAGGTTGTGTTCATGGAACACAATCCTGTACGACTCTCGGTGGGAGGGAAGGGTAGGGGATTTTTATTTGTATATATGTATGTTTTTAAGCTCGGCTCTCAACAGGACCTCACTAGTGGGATGTATATCTATTATTGCCTCGCACTCTAGAAGCATTACCAAAAATTACAATGCAACATGTATAGACTATGGCTAGTTTGAATATAATGATATGGAACACCGGGGGAATAAATAACCAACTCAAACGCAAAAGCGTGCTCACACTGATGAAAAAAGAACATGTGGACATTGCTCTGCTAAGCGAAACACACATTCTAGGGAAAGACATAGGTAAATTAGCGGACAACATATACCATAATATCAGTCACTCCTCTATTGGTACGAGAACTCGGGGTGTAGCAATAGTCGTTAAACGTAAGTTGAATATTGTACTAAAGGGAGTATGGTCTGATGTAGAAGGTCGGATAACTATAGCTAAGATTGAACATATTGAACACTGATCTCTACACACACAAGCACACATGAACACACACACCACACATCTGCACTCTCTCACACACAAACACACCACAGGTCCCTTTAATCACATGAGAACAGCCCTGAACTCACGCACCACGGCTTATAACCTGGGCACTGGGCAGAGAGTCAGGAAATATGGAAGAGTACAAGGCTTCAGTCTACACTCTGCGCAAGGCTGTTAAACTTGCTAAGAGGACATATGCTGAGAAACTGGAGACACAAATGGCACAAAACGACACAAGAGGCTTGTGGAGGGGACTGAAGACAATAACTGACTACAAAGTCAGCGCCCCCGAAATGGGGAGCGACGACGCCTCTCTCGCGGACAAACTCAACTCCTTCTACGCTCGGTTCGGTGTAGACAGTGTCGCCGCTAGCCCTCTGGCTAGTGACGTCACCGGCGCACCGGCTGTTGTGGAGGGGGGGGGGCAACCGCGGGGGGGCGGGGGCGCTCTCTCGTTGTCGGAACACAGTGTGAGAAGAGCATTTATGCAGGTGAACACCAGGAAGGCTGCGGGTCCAGATGGTATAACAGGACGCATACTTAAGTCCTGTGCAAACCAGCTTGCCCCGGTGTTCACCGCCATATATAATCAATCCCTGGCGGAGTCAGTAGTCCCTGCCTGCTTCAAGATGTCTACCATCATCCCTGTACCGAAGAAACCCTCCCCAACATGCCCAAATGACTACAGACCGGTGGCACTCACCTCTGTGGTCATGAAATGTTTCGAGAGGCTGGTCAAGGACCACATTTGTGCCTCTCTCCCCAGTGATATGGACCCTATGCAATTTGCATACAGGACAAACAGGTCCACTGACGACGCGGTCTCCCAGGTACTGCACAGCACTCTCTCCCACCTTGACCGTCAGAAGGGGGGCTATGTGAGACTGTTGTTCATTGACTACAGCTCAGCGTTCAACACCATAGTCCCCACCAGACTGGTGGACAAGCTGATCGAGCTAGGTCTGAGCTCCGCCCTGAGCGCCTGGGTACTGGACTTTCTGAGTGAAAGACCCCAGGCGGTCAGGGTGGGGGGTCAGACCTCCAACACCATCACCCTGAGTATCGGGTCCCCCCAGGGCTGTGTTCTAAGCCCCCTGCTGTACTCACTCTACACACACGATTCTGTGGCCAAGTTCAGCTCCAACTCCATAGTGAAGTTCGCCGACGACACGGTGGTGGTGGGGCTGATCTCGGACAACGACGAGAAGGCCTACCGAGAGGAGGTTGAGGTACTGGAACGTTGGTGCCAGGACAACAGCCTGCTCCTGAACATTGGTAAAACCAAGGAGCTGATCGTGGATTATAGGAGAGGACAGCAGGAGACACACACACCACTGATGATTAACGGGGCTACCGTGGACAGGGTGAGCAGCTTCAAGTACCTGGGGGTCCACATCTCAGAGGATCTGACATGGTCAACACACATAGACACAGTAGTAAAGAAAGCGAAGCAGCGCCTCTACCACCTGAGACAGTTAAGGAAGTTCAGAGTATCGGGAGCTGTAGAGAGCATCTTGACCGGAAAGATCACTGCCTGGTATGGCAACAGCACGGCACAGGACAAGAAGGCCCTACAGAGAGTGGTGCGCTCAGCCGAGCGTACCACGGGTATTGCGCTACCTCCCCTGCAGGCTCTATACAACAAGAGGTGCAAATCCAGAGCCTGCAGGATAATCAAAGACCCCCACCACCCCAATAACAGCCTGTTCCAGCTGCTGAGGTCAGGCAGACGCCTGCGAACCCCAGCTACTAGGACGGAGAGGCTTAGGCTAAGCTTCTTCCCCCAGGCCATCAGAGCCTTGAACAATGAACATTGAGAGACACAGAAACTGAACTATCCACACACAAGCACACACAAGCACATACACGACACGCACGCTGAGCACGCTCACACACTAGCAGCCACTTTAACACTCATGCCGCACATACGCACACTTATGGCCAGAGGAAAGGCCACTTTAAATTAGTATAACATCAGGAACAGTGTATTGCACTACTAAAGCTACCTAGCATGTCCTATATGCTCTGTAAATACTATGTACATATACCGAGATGGCACACCATGTACCTGTTTATTGCACTGTTGTTTTTACTGGATTCTATTAATATGTTGTACCACTGTATTTTTTATTGGATTCTATTATATGTTGTACCACTGTATTGCACATCGCCGCGGGCAAGACCAGCCGCATTTCATTGTATACCTGTATGCCGTGACAATTAAAACTCTTGACTTGACTTGACTTGACTTGACTTGAGAAGAGGTCACTTTAAAGGAAAGGGAAAAAAAAAAACATAACTGGATGTTTTTGTATAGTATAGTTAGGATAGCATAGTGACATAGGGCAGAACTGTATATTGTATAGAAAGTGTACATAGGACTCATTGCCTTTTTGTATTTTATCTTTATTTTTATCATGTCTATTTTATTTTATTTCTATTCTATTTTATTATTTTATTCTATTATTATTATTTTTTGCACAATCGAATCGGGCATGGCCACCTTCATTTCACTATATGTCTTGTTAGTGCGGTGGCTTAGCACCAGATTTGAGAAGGATGTGAACGCGCCGGATAAAAGCACAACATTTTCCCCACGTGTTCCTCATCATCATAGCTTTCATTTTGGGGTAGGGGCCACGTCATCATGATGGATTTCAAGATGGCCGCCATGTAAAATCAAGGTTCTGCCCATTAATAAATATCTTGGTCCATAGCGCGCTCAATATTTGAGCGAACACGAAGGTATTGGTATCCCTGTAAACTAGAGAAGCTAAGCTTTCCATTGGTATCATTTTCATTAAGCCCAACTGTTGGGAAGGGGGTTTTAATAGGCAATGATTCAAAATTATGTAAAATTTTCGCCTAGAAAAAACTGCCATGCTCATCTTCCAAAAGGTCCCTTGGCTGTTCACATGAATATATCAGAGTGAACATTGGTTTTATAGGTACCCACAAGCAGGGCCGCCTCAGGGGGTGTGCGAGCAGTGCGGTCGCACAGGGCCTCGCGGGAAGGGAGGCCTCGCACAAAAAAATAATTTTTTTTATTTTTCATTTTTTTTATAATTTTTTTTATAATTTTTTTTATTTATTTTTTAATTTTTTGTGAGGCCCCCCTTCCCGCAAGGCCCTTTTTCCTCACAGACATAAAATCTAGTTTTGCTTATATGCTTATATATTTCACATTAGACACGTTTGTAGAATGTTCCTGGCTCTGCGGCTCTGCAGCAGACATACTCACTATTGGAGCTCTGGGGCTCTGCAGCAGACATACTATTGGTTTCAACGAAGGGAGGGGTTACATCATGTGTACGCCGGCTTGCGTCAGCTGCGTTTGACTATTTCGCGCGTGCAGCTTTGGAGGTTATGCTTAGTTATGCCAGCCAAAACGAAGAGGATGGTCATTCGGCAGATGGACTGAAGATGAAAGTTGTTGCATGTTAGACAGTTCAGTCAGGCTAGCCATCCCGGCTAAAGGCAGGGACAGCTAGTTAGCTTTAGCTACGTTATAATATTGAGTGCTAACGTGTGGTTCAGTCGGGATAGCCATGATGATGTCGGCTGGTAGCTAGCTTAGCTAAAGGCTAACTAGCGTTAGCTAACCTAGAGAGAGCGCGTGCAGCATTGTTATGCCAAGATGAAGAGGACGGTCATTCGGCAGATGAACTTCGTCAACTCCACGCGGTTGTCTCCATCCTCTTGGACGTTTGGTGAGTTTTTAATGCACTCTATTCTATTCCCGCCGTGGATATATCTCTCTCTCTCTCTCGGGAGCCAAGCGGGCCGGCTAGCTGTTGTAGTAGCTAACGGTGTGTGGCCTGGTGTCAGCACCTGGTGCGAGGGAGGTGAGCTTGGTGTTTCATTATGAGAATATCTCCATGCTCAAGTCGGCTATAGTCCGCGAGGGACTTGTTGCCGGCACCGCTATGGTAAACACCACTCTGTAGTGGGACGTGTATTGCCTTCTTTTTCCCTTCTCTCTTCGGATGAGAAGAGGAAAACACAGCGGCTGTCTGAAGTGTTGGCCTGTATTGCTTTTCTCACGTTGTACAGTTTTTCAGTGGTAGCCGCATAGCTTGCTTCTGCGTTAGCTAGTGGTTAGCGATAGCCGGGTTGAGCTAACTGTTAGCCAGTTAGCTGTTTAGCTACGACGTTAGCTGCTAGTTTTCACTCGGCTGGGAACGTTAGCTTGATGCTATCAGTTAGCCTAGAGTTAGCTGTTAGCTTGTGCTACGACCATTGACATTAGCCATGAGAATAGCAGGCCCTGGCACTCTGACTACGACATCATCTTTGACAGAAGATGTAGTCGGGCCTGCACCATGACAAGGCACCGGCCATAGCTTCTTTTTGTCCCGCCAGCGAGAGGCCTTTCGTCAATGTGGAGACCTGTGTTGCGGCCTTTCGCCCTGCGTTCCTTGGTGCAGGTAAGATGTCCATTGGACATTACCCCACTCTTCCTTCCTTCCCCTCCCGAATGTTTTGTTAATAGCGATGTTTTTTTCCAGGCAAAACATATGTTACTTCACAACATTTGGAGATACGACATGTGCTGTGTGTGAATTGTCTTGGTCGTTTGTGTAGCTTGGGTAGCGTTGGCCAAAGCTGTGTGTGGCCTGGTGTCAGTACCTGGCTACTCTATTTGCAGTTAGCCTATTTAGCTGATGTCGGCCATTGGCTCCTTGCTACTTTGTTTTCTCTGGTATAGACCCTCTTCTCTTTGGATTTAAGTGTTGATCTTTGTCCTTTTGGATCTATGTATATTCATGTTGCCTTTGTGAAGTTATCTTTTCCTTCTGTTTTGTTCTTCCATTAAAAGTTGAATATCCTTTAGGGGCTCATCTTTGCTTATCTCTCTCATACATGCTCTCTCTCTCTAACACACACACACACAGACATGCTCTCTCTCTCTAACACACAAACACACATGCTCTCTCTCTCTCTCTCTTTCTAACACACACAGACATGCTCTATATCTCTCTCTAACACACAAAATGACATGCTCTCTCTCTATATATTTCTCTCTCTTTCTAACACACATATACATGCTCTCTCTCTAACACACACACACACAAACAGACATGCTCTCTCTCTATCTCTCTCTTTCTAACACACACAGACATGCTCTATCTATCTCTCTCTCTTCAATTCAAATGGGCTTTATTTCACATTCTTGTATTTCTCTCAGTAGGTATGGGAGTTTTGAGTTATTGTCGATGTTTTCAAAGTCTCTTTGGGTGTTTGCAATTTGTGGGAAGTATGTCTTGGTATAGTGGGCAGGTTGTTAAGAAGTGGAGCTCGGTTTCCACCTCATCTTGTGTGCAGTGGGTCTGTCTTCGCTTGGGAGCCAGGTCTGCCTATGGCGGCCTTTCTCGATGGCTAGGCTGTGCTCGCTGAGTCTGTACCTAGTCAAGGATCTTCAGTCACAGTGCTCAGGTATTCTGCCACTGTGTACTCTCTGTTTAGGGCCAAATAGCATTTTAATTTGCTCTGGTTTTGGGTTGTTTCTTTCCAATGTGTCTCTCTCTCTCTCTCTCTCTCTCTCTCTGGCCTTGCTCTGGTGGAGGGTCAGGGGCATTGCCGGGTCTGTGCAGCGATAACACTGTATATTGACTGTAGAACGGGAGCTCTCTCTCGCTCTCTCTCTTGCTATATGTTGACTGTATCATGCCCAGCCTCGGGCAGCGCTATTATTTAAGAATATGTTGACTGTAAAAAAATAAATAAATAAAAAAGAAATCGCGTTTAAATCTCGCACAGGGCCTCGCATTTCTCCCAGGCGGCCCTGTTTGTACATGTAGATCACGGTCGCTCTCTGCCAAATATCATATGAGGCACCTATGTATTATTATTGTAATTCACAATATATTTCAAAATACATTTCTAATGATCCCAGTGATATATAGGGTTGTTCATTGTACAATACAGGGTTGATGTTTCTTGTTGATTATTATTCTCTGTTTTTATAATAGAATTGTGTGATATTCTATTCCAGTTGTGTTTTCATTTTTTATATATATATATAGTAAGCACTTTTCATACAGAGGTTGCAGTTTAAAGTGCTTCACAACAGTAAATACAGGCATAAGCGATCATAAAAGATTTAAAATGTAAATACAAAGAGATAGAGAGGTAGCAAGGTATAGTGATATAAACTAGATATAAACATGCTGGCTGTGTGTGTGTCAGTGAGGGAGTGTAGTGGTTACCGACATTAGTGCTGATGTGCGGCAAGTGGTGATGGCTGGCCATACAGGTGGCACACATATTTACTAAGACCATCGAAGGTAGACTGGTCTAGGGTAAAACTGCTACCCAGTTCTGTAAATGCAGTCAGGTACTCCTTTTTCTCACAAGCAACAGAAAATGTTTCTCTGCTTGCCCTTGCCATTAAAGACACTTGTAGAGTCACAACCTGAGAGGGTATGGATCCCAATAAGTGCTGAGCACACATTGGTGCCAAGGGCTGATGACACCGTAGCTATGTCAATGATCCTTGTTCTGTTGCCAACTCCTGTGAAAAATACAATCAACATGGCAGTTCTGCTCATGGTATAATAACTCACTCTGCTTCCGTTTCTTCTAAGGTCCCAGTAGCTGTTGCAGTTGATTTAGTCAAGAATCTGGTGTACTGTCTGTAACAGGACTTGTCTTGCTTCATCTGGGCAGCTTTCAGCAACCGGCCTTTAAATTAAATTGGGAAATGACATGACTATGTGTTGTGACTGTGATAATTTCTTTGATTGTATTTGATAATTAACTCAACAAGCATGCCTTTGGCCTCACTCACCTCTTCCTCCCCCCCACACACACACTAGGACAATAGAGCTACAGCATGCACCCCTACTGTTAGGATGGGGTTTGACAGAGCCCAATAGCAGAACACAGGAGGAGAGAGAATGGAGCGTTTTAGGGTGTTTTAATGTTATTCCCCAAGTAGACAGGTTACAGTGAATACAGAAATGTGCGACAGTTACAAGAATGGGTAGTCGGCGAGAGCAGGGGCACTCCTTGTGTAGCACGGGGCGACAGGCACAGGAGTGTGCCGTAGATGAGAGCAGGTGCACTCCTTGTGCAGCACGGGGCAATAGACACAGGAATGTGTAGTAGGCGAGAGCAGGAGCACTCCTTGTGCAGCACGGGACGTCCAGGTAGGAGGTGTACTGGAGCGGAGGTCCTGGGCATATAGAGAACAAGGGTTAGGACAAGGTATAACAACAAGGACTGGGTTGCAAGGCTTGGGTTCGTCATCATACCTAGGAAGCTAGTTTAACACTCCGACGAGGGTAGAGCAGGATCTGCGGGCTGAAGTATCCTCTTGCTGATGAGGGAATCAGTCACAGCCGTGTTGATTGATGTACTGGCAGCGTGGAAGTCCAGGGAACGGATGCTGCCCATATAAGGGTGTGAGAGGATGAAAGGGGGAAGCTTCCGCTGTGATGGTGAGGAAGGAGGAGGAGGGGTGAAGAAGGCTCTCGCCGTGATAACACCTACTCTCCTAGATCTATTGTCCTAGTGTGTGTGTGGGGGAAGGAAGAGGTGAGGTTAACACAAGCATTGGTTCTCAAAGCTGACATACATCACTATGAACTAGCAGATCTACATAAACATCACTGTAAAACAATAAAACTAGATGGCACACAGCTAATCTACGAACAGGTCGAAAAGTACCTTGCCAAAAAAAACCTAATCTACGAATTCCAATCTGGCTTCAGAACATCCCATTCCACTGACACATGCCTTCTCTATTTGAACGACCACATCAAACACGAAGTGGACGCGGGCAAATACTGCGGCATGGTCATGCTGGACCTACAAAAGGCTTTTGATACCGTCAATCACTCCATTCTGATTGATAAGCTAAAACCAATTGGTTTTGATAGTTCTTCAGTGAGCTGGATGCAATCCTACCTGGAGGGGAGAGAACAGATGGTGGAGGTGAACGGTACACTGTCCCCCCGTCCTCCCAGTGAGCTGTGGTGTTCCACAAGGAAGCATATTAGCACCTTTACTGTTCCTAATTTATGCAAATGACATGTCATCAGCTTGTGACTGCAACTTGTTCCTGTTCGTGGACGACTCGGCCCTGCTGGTCTCTGACACGGACAAGTTGCAGGTTGAAAAAGCCCTCAGCTCTGAACTCTGTAGAATCTGCACCTGGCTGGCTGATAACAAATTATCATTACACCTGGGTAAAACGGAATCCATTCTCTTATGATCAAATAACAAACTCAGCAAGGCCAACGGCTTCTCTGTTACAGTGGGTGACAATATTGTCACAAGGAAAGATGAGATTACCTACCTGGGTTCCATCCTACAGGCAAATCTTTCCTGTGACAAAATGGCAACCAATGTAATCAAAAAAGTCAACTAACGAACAACATTTTTGTACAGGATCTCCTCTCTGGTAAATAAGAATACCTTGAAGACTCTAACTCTAAGGAGCACTCATTCAAGGTTTCTACGACTAGGCACCTCATGGTACCAAAACACCTCAAAGGCCCTAAAAACAAGGCTCCAAACATCACAAAACAAACTGGTCAGACTACTGCTTGGCCTTACCCCTAAAACACACCTTACATTTTGACAATCTAGGATGGCTTAGAGTAGACGACAGAGTATAGCAACTTGCAATGGGCCTGGTCTACAAGATACACTACACCACAAAGATACCCATGTACCTGTCGAAATACTTCCTATAGGTCAGTGAAGTCCACAACCACAACACCAGAGGGAGTTCCACAAATCACATTCAACCCAGATTCGGCTCTAAAGGGACTAAACACGTTGTTACGTACCCCCGTGGGGAGACGCAACACAAGGCCACAGACAGGGTAGGTGAGGGTGCAGTGACACAAAACGCCAGAGACAAATTGCAAAATAATAATATTTATTTCACAAGTAAGGATCAGCAACACAGAGAGCAAAGAGGACCTACCAGTGAGCACCAAATCAAATATTAAAAGGAAACAAAAACCCACCCCCCCCCTTTACAGGCGCGGACGCCCCAAAGTACAGGTGGTGGTGCTCACTCTAAAGCTGGTGTCTTTAACAGTAGGTCGCCTACGTGATGCAGAATGTAGACCCAGGGTATCTTCCTGCCCTCAATGTCCCCGTGTGCGAAACAAAAGGTTAACAAGAAAAACAATCACCATAAACTGGGTGACGAGTTAATTAACAAATACACAATACAGGTTATGGGTAACAGAAAAATATACAACAGGCAGGATCACACAAGGTACAGTACTATGATAAATGGCTAAACCACCAGAGCCTTGACCAGCTCTCACACAATTGTTAGCTCAACAGAGCTGTAACTGGCTCATGTAACAAACATGAGCCCCACAGAGCTTTAACTAGCTCTCTCACAAATACGAGCCCAACAGAGCTTTAACTGACTCATGTAACAAACATGAGCCCAAACACAAATCAAATGAGAGCCCTAACACAACACCACCAGATAGTTACCAACATACACCGACCGGGCTCTGGCTAACATTGCATACACAGGGATATATGAAGGGGTGTGGAGGTCAATTAGTCTGATGAGCCTCAGCTGCTGTTGCTGCTGCTTCTGCTGCTGTTGCTGTTGTTTGGAGTGGGATGGTGATTGACCCTGAGGCCATGTCCCCACGTATATGGATCTTTTGCCAAACGCACATTTTATTCCACGATTGGGCCTCTCATCCACACGTAAAGGGTGTTTTCAGAGATATAAACGGAGACTTTCTTAAACGCATTTTAAAGTGAAGATTTTCCAAAATATCCGTTCAGTGGATCCGTGCAGCCACTGTAAACGCATAGTCTAGATAAACGATGACGCCACAGCTCACTACGCATGCTCAGACTGTTGTTCCATCCATGGCAATACAATAGGCGCCCGTAGCCTTGAAGCGCACAGAGGCAATAAGATGGACAGCGCCTGGTGCTGAAATGACAGACAGAAATAGCATGTAGTTTCTTCCCCCTCGAATGTATATATTTTCTCTTATTGATCTCTGCCTCTTAAGCAGTACTGTATATTTGTATATCTTGTATATCATTCATGAATGTCTAGATGTAACAGCTACTGACTACTGTATACTCCAGTGCCGACAGATTCGGCCATCAGTAGCTGCTTGCGTGTAATAGGGATGCATCTGTTATTTAGTTATACTGGACATTTTCGTTTACATAAGTAGATTTTTTGTTTCTGTTTATTTATTAAGTTCATATAAACCATGTTTCGAACGTTTTTGAGGTTGTTAAACACACGCTTTTGATTTATTTAAGTGGCGAGTGGGTTTTTTTTCGTCCGCTTATTTCTCGAGAGATATCATACAATGTCATGTTGAGACCTTGAGATCACAATATCGCGATTCCGAAACAAAATAAGGCAAGGCATTATCACAAACTGTAGCAAAGATATTTAATGTTTTGCTAAACATGTCTAGTTTTGCGCCCTGCTTCAGTTAAAAGCCAAATTGCATGCACTAAATTCAGTTAATAGACTTGCGACAGAAGAGGTCTGCACCTGATGCGCTCTGATGTTGCGGATAGTTGAGGATGTTGGCATCACGCGTGAGTGGTCCCAGAATGACCTAATAATAACTTAACATTATTAGTTGAATAGTTACTGTACAGGAATTACAAGAATCATTTGAATATGTGAGTTACGTGAATATAGCTTGCCCGTGGACAGACATTCATACGCATTAACAGCTCGACATTTGGTCGACGTTCTCCTGTGTCTTGGTCGTCTTGTACTGTAGAGTTACACTCAGCAGCAACTCCACCTCGTCATCTGTCCATAGAAAGGAATCACGTTTTGCTGTCTGTTTCGCCATAACTTCTTTTTTTGAGAGGTTTTTCTGTCACTACAGGATTTCAATTTGTAGTTGCCGGCGCCAATGAAAATCAGCTCACTACGCATGCTCAGACTGTGGCAGGCCGTAATAATATCTTGCCCGTCAGATTGTTTGGCGAATATTACTTTACTATTTCTCTAATATATATCAGACCGACTATGTCCTAACAGAGAAACTACCACCACCTAAAACATCCTTATTACACCTTGTTTTATCCATATAGGCAGTAGCGCTTTGAAGTAATAATAACTTCGGTGGACAGCGCCTGCGTGCTGAAATGTCATTCAAACTATCCTTACTTATATATGCGACGACGGCACCACACGTGAACAGTACAATGCAATTAATGAATGTCTTGTTGTAATTAGTATATATATAGTTTGTGATAAAGACTCGCCATATTTAGTTTCAGAATCCGTTGAATACATTGTCATTGTATCTCTCCGTCGCCCAGTGCACAGAAGTAAAGCATTAAATCGTGACATATCTAGATTGGTTGTTTACTCTGGACTGCATCTAATCCACCGCTATATCTATCTATTTATTATCTACTGTATGTATGTCAATATAGCCAATGGAAATGCTAGGAATGGTGAAGTGGGCTGGGTGAACCAATGGACAATTCCTATCATCTCTCTGTCGTCCTGAACGCTCGTATAGGATATCGCTTATCGCCACCTGCTGGCCCGCATGCTTGTTGGAGCAATTCATATGCGTTTATGTGTTTGTGTCTGGATGGATTTTTTTTTTAACACTGTGGTGTGGACAGGGATTTTATTTTAAACGGAGCCTGAGAATATCCGTTTGGCAAAAGATCCATATACGTGAGGACATGGCCTGAGAGTGGGATAGGTTATACAGGAGGGAGACAAAAAAAACAACAATACAACCTGCCTACATACATAACACATATATATATATATAATACCCCATACAATATAATAATACATGCATACATAATGATATAAGGACACCGTCCGTAACACACGTTTTGCAATTACTGTATGCCACAATAATGTGGAACGCTGTACCCACAGCCGTAAAGGAATGTGAATCCCTACCCTCCTTCAAAACCGCTCTCAAAGAGCACCTACGGGTGGCTGCAATTAGAAACTGGCCCCTGTAAATGTCCAAATCCCCCCCCCCCACTCCACCAAACCCCCTCTAATATACAGTTTCTTCCCCTTCGGATATATATATTTGTATGATGTTCTTTCTTTCTTACACAGTACTGTATAGTACCTGAGCACCTGGATCCTGGACTTTCTGACCGACAGGCCCCAGGCGGTCAGGGTGGTTGGACACACCTCCAACTCAATCACCCTGAGCATCGGGTCCCCCCAGGGCTGTGTTCTCAGCCCCTGCTGTACTCACTGTACACACATGACTGTGTGGCCAGGTTCAGCTCCAACTCCATAGTGAAGTTTGCGGATGACACAGTGGTGGTGGGCCTGATCTCTAACAATGACGAGAAGGCCTACCGGGAGGAGGTTGATGTACTGGCACGTTGGTGCCGGGATAACAGCCTACTCCTGAACATTGGTAAAAGCAAGGAGCTCATCGTGGATTTTAGGACAATACAGCAGGGGACACACAAGCCACTGTGGATAAATGGGGCTATCGTAGACAGGGTGAGCAGTTTTAAGTACCTGGGAGTCCACATCACAGAGGACCTGACATGGTCAACTCACATAGACACTGTGATTAAAAAAAAGCGAAACAGCTCCTCTACCACCTGAAACAATTGAGGAAGTTCAGAGTATCAGGGAAGATACTCCACTCCTTCTATTCCGGGGCTGTAGAGAACATTCTGACTGGGAACATCACTGCCTGGTTTGGAAACAGCATGGCCCAGGATAGGAAGCCCTACAGAGAGTGGTGTGCTCAGCAGAATGGACTAAGGGTATTGCACTACCACCCCTGCAGGACTTATACAATAGTAGGTGCAAATCCAGAGCCTGCAGAATAATGAAGGACCCTCACCATCCCAACAACAGCCTGTTCAAGCTGCTGCAGTCAGGCAAGCGCCTCCGTATACACGCAACAAGAACAGAGAGACTAAGGCTCAGCTTCTTCTCTCAGGCCATCAGAACAATGAACACTGATCTCTCCACACACAAGCACACATGAACACACACGACACAACATTCTGCACTCGCACACACACAAACACACCATAGGTCACTTTAAACATACAAGAAAAGGACACTTTAAAGGAAGGGAAAAGGACACTTTAAGAAAATAACTAGTGATTGTTGCATAGTATAGTTAGTAACAGCAAGTATAGCATAGGGACATAGAAGAAAAACTGCACATTGTATAGGAGTGTACATAGGATCCAGTGCCTTTAAGCGATTTATTAACATGTCTATTTAACATGTCTATTCTAGTTATCTTATTATTATTACTACTATTACTATTGTTTTATTGCACAATTATAGCGTGCATGGCCAACTGCATTTCACTGTATGCCCTGGTATGTATGTGATGAATAAACTCTTGAATCTTGAAATCTTGAACTTGTATGTCTTGTATGTCATAAATGTCTTGATTAATTGAAAATGGAGGACTATTATGTAAACAAGACAAAAGTCTTTCTGGTCTTCATCCTCTTAACAGTTGTTTGTATTGAGCTGTACTGTGTTGTACCAATTCTGCAGTCTGTTAATAAAGTTTTCAATCAATCAATCAATCTGAAGAAAACTAGAATGCTAGTTACGTAAACTATAAAAACACAGCTAAACTGTCTCTCAGTATTTTTCATATTAGTGTAGCTAGGCTTATTTTTCCTACCTGCAGACAAGGTTTCTGCCAGTGATAGATGGTCCCTCTTGCGTTTGCCTTTCACAGTCACATACATGTCCATTTTCTTGTGTCGTGAATTTATCAAAATGAAACATGAAAATAGCAACTAAACTGTACAAAATAATATTAGACGAAATTGCTGATTTGACAGAAGGAGCAGGAAACACCATGTTGGTTATCTCTGTGGCACCAGGCGTAAAGAGGTTGAGACAGTGACTCCCCCGACCAGGTGCCGGACCATTAAGGTCATAAACTGACCCCTCAAGACCAGGTGGTGAGATGGGCAGGAAGGAGTGGTATTTACTTTTAGCTAAAGAAGAACAAAAGCTTACTTTGGGTGACCCATTTCCCCCACGGGACCTATTTGGTAAGAGACTAAAGAGGAAGGAGATAATTATCTTTTAGAACAGGAACTTAAAATACAGTTGAGGTCAAAGGTTTATTTACACTAGCTAAGCAATTTCAGGTTACGACACGGCAGCTGCTCAGAAAACCTAAGGCCCAGAGGTCAGAAAGGAAACACCAGACGGTTGGAATCTCCCTTACACATCAGATTTGATTGACTTAAGACCTACCACACAGGCTCAAGGATATTGGAATTTAAGCAGAATGCCCCCAGTTACACATTTAACTATAGGATAGATAGACTAGACGGGTTTAGACCTTGAGGAAAATAGATAAAACGGATGGCTTTGTCAGAGAGATTAGTTAGATGGCCTTAGAAAACAGTGCAATCAATATACTAAAAGGGAGCTGTCATACCAAATCACCTTAGATGAATAGGTTTGGCAGGCATGAAAAGTTGACAATAAGTGAACCAAATACAAAGACATTGTTTGTAAATTAATGTTAATACTGAACAAAATACTTAGTGATCAAATAGAGCTACAAACTAGATTACAGATTACTTTAGAATAGAAAATACAAACAGTAGGATATAACATTAAATAGTTCAATCAAATAAAGTAAAATGTGGACCAAACTGAAGGCAAGACTGTGAGTCACTGTCTAGACAATAAAGAATTATCATAGTATTCTAAAAAGCAATTACAGAATGGTAAAGTGTTTGTCGATGGAAACAGCTCATGTTCTATTCTCTGTGCCACGGAGAGAAGAACTATAAGGATCCCCTAATAAGGTAACAGCCAGTCGGATTCTACTGTGTAACGTGGTGTCAGCAGACCAGGCTGACGTGTCACTCAGCAGGAGATCCTTTGGCCAATGGAGAAGCCTGAGCCCTGGGACACACGTCTCCGGGGGCTTTTGGGGGAAGTTCTTTCTTCCCTTTTTAAGCAGGGCTGATGGAGATGGACGACAGACTGAGACACAGACCTGGAGCGAGACGGACAGACCTGGAGACCTGGAGAGGAGGAGAGCGCTGGAGGTAGACGGAGAAACCAGAGACTCGAGAGCCGAGCCGGAGACGCACAGAGCTATGGACCCAGACGATGATAGACGATCGCCTCGCAGCAGGGGAGCCAGACTCCACCGAGGGTAGACGAAACCAAGCGCTCCCAAACCGCCGAGGATCCGAAAACCAAGGTTAACTTGGCGACCACGAACCACAAAGAGAAGCCGCGAGTTGTCATGGACAACCCGAGAGACAAGAACACCATCACCGGAGAAAGCGTTGATCGGCCGCAGCTGATCAGATAATGGACAAAACTGCCACATCAAAGAGACGATTAGATTACAGTAAAGATCTTGTACTTGTTTGATTCATAGCTGTGGTTTTATTAAGAATGGAAATAAACACTGCAGTTTATTTTATTCAGATCACCTCGTCTGCGTTTTCCTTAATAAGAACCGAACACCTGACATGCAAACAATGCAGAGAGAAAAGTAAAGACTATACGATCATAGAATATATATAAATGGAGTGAAAGATACTTCACTTGCAAATTATGCACAAGACTGGAAGTACAGGGCCGGCAAAAGCTGGTAGGCCTGTCCTGCATCAACGTTTTTTCAGAGGACTTTCACTTGTAAGCTCAGACCCTACATCCACATTGTGAGCTGCAGAACACGCTGTGGCCCTTTTCTCAGCTGCATCCAAGCGCTTTTTTGTCGATAAAATGCCTATAGCAAGTAGCGTGAAAACCAGCATCTCCAGGAACATTGGCAAACTCGATATCTAAACAATGTTTGTATGTCAACGCAATGGTACGATTCTCGCCTGGCAAGTTCAACGCAATGGTACGAATCTCGCCTGGCAAGTTCACCATTCTACGCAGTTTCTATATCTATCCCACGTGTCTGTGTAAAATCTTGTACACTTTCTTTCTGAACGGACGTGAGATGCATATAACATTGTTTAGAAACCTTTTTGCGAACTTTAGAAGGTGTTTTTTGTCAATTTTTATGCTCTTCTGTACTCGTCCATATGTACTCCGTGGATTCCATGCTAGACTGTTTGCACAAATTTGTTGTTGTCCATAACCTGGCAACAAAGCGGGTGCTATTGGTCGAGCACAAGACACGTGACAGAACTCGCACCACTTACATCAAATATAACTATGCAAATGACCAAAGTATCCGTTCGCGAGGAAAGATCTAGTCCCGGGTAAGGTAACAGGGTTCACCTTATGGCCTAATACCCTCTGGGGAAGAATCTGTCATGGTAGCGGGAACTTCTGGTGCCTGACAGAAGGACGATTTGTGAAGAGGTGATGACCAGGGTGGGTCAGAGGCGATCTTACTAGCCCTGCTCTTGGCTCTCGGGGTCCAACGTTCCTCAATAAATGGTACAGTAGATGGCAGCCAGTGTTCTTCTCAGCCACTCGCTGCAGCCTGGTCTTGGAGGGGAGATGTTCAGCTTGTTAAGTTGTTTCAAAGAGTAAATCCTCTATTGTTGGGGGCGACAGTGGCTCAGGAGGTAGAGCAGTTGTCTGGTAATCCAAAGGTTCCTGGTTCAATTCCCGCTTCTCCCTGCAGGCAGTGTCCTTGAGCAAAACACTTAACCCCAAATTGCTCCTGATGAGCAGGTTGGCACTTGGTTGCCTCTGCCGTCAGTGAGTGTGTGAGTGAATGGGTAAAATGTGAGGAAGAAATTGTAAAGCACTTTGGATAAAAGCGCTATATAAATGCAGCCATTTACATTTAGTTGTTTTTGTTTGTTATTGTGGTGATGACGTCGTCCCATTTGAGGGAGTAGGATATGTAGGGTGACCACCTGTCCCGCGAGTGTCCTGATATTGGGCCGTTTGTCCCGCATCCCGCAACAACAAAACAATGTCCTGCAATTCAAAGATAAAAAGAATATATATTATTTTAAATTTTTTATTTTAAATGTTTTATCTTTCAAAGATTATTATTTAAAAAATGTTTTAAATGTTGTTAATTTAATGCCTCGTTCCAATACCCTCTTATATTTAAAATAAAAAAATCGGGCGACGTCACAAACCAATGCATTGCGCAGCCGAGCAATAGTATCCATCTGCAGGACCACAGCACCGACACATTCAGGACCGTGACACTTTGCGGACCCACACTCTCCAGACCCTAGCTCCCATTGGCTGATTTGGGTCACGTGACCGTCCCACCCAATGGCTGAATTGGAGTGGGACGGTTACGTGACCCAAATCAGCCAATGGGAGCGAGGGTCTGGAGAGTGTGGGTCCGTAAAGTGTCACGGTCCTGAGAGTGTCGGTGCTGTGGTCCTGCAGCAGGATGCATCTCCAGCCGAGGCTGCTGAGCAGCTCACTCGAGTCGCGCTGCCTGTCACCTGTCCACTACTTAACTCTGCTGAGAACTGCTGCCGTAGCGCGAATCGCCTATATGTTTGGACAGCTGGGTGACGTCACCCTATAGTTTACTCCGAATTCCAACAGGTGTACCGACATTTTATCATCTACAAATACATTCGGCTGCAAAGCCAATTACATGCAAATATTTACATGCATATACAGTTCAAAAGGTGCAATGAAAAACATATGTTTAAGATATTGTTTAAAGGGGAACTATCTTATAAATGACCTTTTCCAGTGTTTAGGGTTATTTTCTAGCTATGTGGACTTATAGTAATAGGATCTATGTCTCTAATTCTCGATTTGGCGCATTCTTCCAATTCTCCTCTCACAATAATGTCCCTCCCTCAAGTGAGTCATCTGAAAATTAGCGTATTCGGGACGTCAGGTGGTGCGTATTTGCATAATAACACCGCCCCCCTCTAGCTGCCAGCCGAGCGAGAGAGAGAGAACTGTAAACACTCTGCGTGTCCTCCCGGCTCCCTCTCCCTCTCGAGGAAGTCCACCACCGCGCTGCGCCACCACAGCTCATGCTCCCGAACCGAGAGAGAGAGAACTGTAAACACTCTGCGTGTCCTCCCGGGAGATTTACACTTTTCTTTCTCTCTCTCTCTCTCTCTCTCTCTCTCTCTCTCTCTCTCTCTCTCTCTCTCTCTCTCTCTCTCTCTCTCTCTCTCTCTCTCTCTCTCTCTCTCTCTCTCTCTCTCTCTCTCTCTCTCTCTCTCTCTCTCTCTCTCTCTCTATATGGGTAACGCATGTATTCCCGGTAACCTGCCCCATTTCTAAGCCATATAACCCAGGACGTTATACGAACAACATTAAAATCTTTTCTCATGTCAAGAATGATTGTTATAGATGCCAAATAATTCACCTTTAAAAAAAAAAATCATGTAATGAGGGATGGCGGACCTCTAAAGTTGACCTAAGTTACCGGGAATACCAATTCACTATCTCCTCCCATTTAAGAGAGAATTAAAATGTTTTGGTTGTTTTGTAGGGATATCATCATCATGTAACATAATACCATAGTTCTCCCCGAGTTATCTCAAGAGAATTCAAATTTAGCTGAATCTGAAGGAAAAATCCGGGTATGGGATATGAGTCAACATAGTTCATGGCCTTCAATTGATAACAAACATAAAAGGCTTAATTTTCATGGCAGATGCATGATATGTTTTGGGCATGATCTTGGCACCCCAATGAACAACCAAAATGAGTTTCGTCTTTTGTGGCCAATTATTTTAGGAGATAATTACGTTTCACACATTGATCCCAGGTTACCGCGAATACCTATCCTCACAATTCCAGATAAACACTTAAATCTCCTATTTTACTAAAGATTGGTGAGATTTAATTTTTGGAAATCATAACAGCAATAATAAGGGTTAGGTGTAAACCAGAATTACTAGAATGTGTTGTGTTTTGTCTGTTAAAATGAGCAAAAACAAGGAAAGGGTATTCCCAGTAACTTAAAATGCCCCTAGTCAGTCTACACCACCATGCCCCTAGTCAGTCTACACCACCACCATGCCCCTAGTCAGTCACACCACCACCATGCCCCTAGTCAGTCTATACCACCACCATGCCCCTAGTCAGTCTACACCACCACCATGCCCCTAGTCAGTCTACACCACCACCATGCCCCTAGTCAGTATACACCACCACCATGCCCCTAGTCAGTCTACACCACCATGCCCCTAGTCAGTCTACACCACCACCATGCCCCTAGTCAGTCTACACCACCACCATGCCCCTAGTCAGTCTACACCACCATGCCCCTAGTCAGTATACACCACCATGCCCCTAGTCAGTCTACACCACCACCATGCCCCTAGTCAGTATACACCACCATGCCCCTAGTCAGTCTACACCACCACCATGCCCCTAGTCAGTCTACACCACCACCATGCCCCTAGTCAGTCTACACCACCACCATGCCCCTAGTCAGTCTACACCACCACCATGCTCCTAGTCAGTCTACACCACCACCATGCCCCTAGTCAGTCTACACCACCATGCCACTATTCTATTATATATGCTAGCCTACCCCTGATAATATTAATACATTTAATTAATGTGTTAGCTTGTAGCTAACGGCCTGGGCCTCCATGTTGTGTTGTTAGCTTGTAGCGTGTAGCTAACGGCCTGGGCCTCCATGATGTGTTGTTAGCTTGTAGCTTGTAGCTAACGGCCTGGGCCTCCATGATGTGTTAGCTTCAATTAATTAATTACCGGAATCAGTGGTGCAGTGGTAATATGGGAACTGGTAACACGCCGCGCATGCACGCGCGTGCTCGCGCGCGGGTACGTGCATGCGCACAGAACAGATTTTTTTCATTACTGAATGATTGTATTATTATTCTTCCAATGTGATTGCGTGGCAAATACATTTCTTTGTAAGAATATATCTGCATTTTGTCAGTACAAGATTAATCAGTGATCACATTGAATTAAAACATGATTATTTCCAGTGCCACGATTATTTATTTCAAGAGAAACAAACAGGCAAATAGCCTACCTTAGTCAATCTGGACAAATACATTAGGGCCTATAGACTAGAAAAAAAGAAAAGCTGTTTTAAATGCGGTTACTTGCCTTGTTGTGGAGTGGCAGCTGTCTCTGTTGTGGGGGGCGCAGGCGTTGGAGGTTCTCTTGGGGAGCGGCGGTGGCATCGTTGGTTCAGGTAACATGATACTGTTGTCAAATGATCTGTTTATATCTGTTTGTATTTGCGGGCGGGGGCGTGGTTGAAGACGCGCTTTTGTTATGGGTGGCCGGGTACTTAGCGCACAACAAATGGTTGCGCGTACACGCGAGTACACATCCGTGCGCGATCGCGCGTACTTCTGTGTAACGTTCGGGAGACTTTCATCCTTAGGATTGTCTCCCACTGTCTACCTGGGTCACTCCTGTTGTTATGGTTCACCTTGTATGTCACCACTGATTGCTGTCATCACTAATTGTCTGTCACACCTGGGTGCTGTCATTGGCTGTCAGACTGCTGCTCCTCATTGACAGCGTGGAATGTTGAGTATGTGACCTATTTAACATTTGCTCTATTCCTTGTTCTTTGCTAGAGCTTCACCTAATCCTACGGACGTACCTACAGCTGGACAAGCACAGACCTATTGTCTTCTCCCTGTTTATAGTGTATGCTTTTCAGCTGTTTTGGAATAGTAAAACATTCTCCGTCTCGTTCTTCTTCTCGACAACTTGGAAGTCACTTACCCGTTCGTAACACTTCTGCCTCAGTGATCTGGTAACACGGCGTGTAACCGCGTGTGACCACGACTGCACCACTGACCGGAATACATATAAGTTACCGTGAATACCTATATGGTAATAGTATTCCTGGTAACCTCTCCTTTTCACAAGTCACCGGAATACATATCAATATCTAAAGTTACCGTGAATACCTATCAGGTTACGGGAATACCTATTTAGGTAACCAAGAATACATAGGCATGGTATTCCTGGTACCTAAAGGTATTCTCGGTTACCCATAGGTTACGGGAATACCTTTCTCCAGTTACCGGGAATGCTTTACAGATACCTCTCTCTCTCTCTCTCTCTCTCTCTCTCTCTCTCTCTCTCTCTCTCTTCTCTCTCTCTCTCTCTCTCTCTCTCTCTCTCTCTCTCTCTCTCTCTCTCTCTCTCTCTCTCTCTCTCTCTACTGACTGTCACTCTCTCTCTGTGGACTGACTATCACTCAAAGTGCTTATGGGCGGAGCCAGGCCATAACAGCCTGATTTCTTGAGGCTGAAATATGATGGTTTTGAGTACTTGATTAGAAATATAAACCAATGCATTTTTTTGAAAAAAAACGTACAGATGTCTTCAATAGACTCACAGGAATTGTGTAAAGTTGCCCAAATAGTGCTAGGAATAGTAAAATAGTTCCCCTTTAAGATATATCAACAACAAGACTCAACAAGACGTTCGTCAGCAAGGTGGCAGGATATTGTAGTGTGAACGATTGTGGGTCATGCGCATGCGTGCGCCATGTGTGCCAGCAGGTAGTAGAATTTCGCAGGACACCGTTTCAGATGATCCCCAAAAGGTAGAATGCAGGATCTGCCACTGACAGGAGCTTCACCATCACCCATGGAGGAGAGGGGGACGTCATATAGTTGTTCAGAGGAGCGCCTCTTCAGCAAGTCTGGCCCGACTATTATTGAGAACTGAATCAGAGGGTCGGTTTGTTATAATAACAGAATACACGGGGAGTATCGCCGGGACACTGTCCAGAGGGAAGGGGGCAATAGAATCCGGAGGCTAATATCCCCAAAACCGGAGGTGAGTTTAATAAGATTAATAACAAAATGAGCTATATATAGCCTACCGTCTGCGTCGAATATGATATATAGGCATTTAAATAATAAATACATTTATTTAATTTTAATTAGCAATAAAAAAAAATTAAATACTATTTTTTTTTAATTTGATTCCATAAGCAGTACCATATTTCCTAATTAAAGTGTAAAACTTGTGTGTTCAGTAACTTAACCTTTGGCACTGCAATCCCACTAATTTGCTGTGCTTTTAGTCTCTCAAAAGGATTGGAAATGGAAAATTACAGACCCGACTGTTTTGCCCTTGCATGACATAGGGGAGGAGGTGATCTTTCACAGTTGCACACCTTATGGTGTTTACAGCAGGAGTGTGATGATGTATGAGTCGGCAAGTCAGGACTTGCGAGGTAATTAACAAATGATGTTTTGGCTAACAAAGCATGGCTGTGATGTGGATGCATTACTTTCAGGGAGCCCCGCAGCTATAGAGTGTGATGAATGGATTGCGACCTGGACCAAGCAGGTGGACAGACCACTACCCCAAAACCCAACCCCCATTAACAAAAACACATGCATGTATGCTACACACACACACATACAAATACACAGCCACCCCGTACATATGCACTACATACAAACACACACACACACACACACACACACACACACACACACACACACACACACACACACACACACACACACACACACACACACACACACACACACACACACACACACACACACACACACACACACACACAAATACAACCACATACAAATACACACACAAATTCACAAATCAGCCCTTAACTCATTGAGGGCCAAAAACGAGATATCTCGTTTCTGACAGCCAACGCTTGAGCGCCAATAACGAGATATGTCGTTTTTCGTTCCTTTTTTATTATTATTATTCTAAACACTCACACAGGCTATGTTATAATTGCAATGACGATCGAATCCCGACATGTGGCAGTATCGCCTACCTTTTGAACTGCATGGGCCAGTTTAGTGTGGGGCCGCTCCACACCGCAGCTAGAGCACCCAAAGCACTAGGGAGCGAGCAGCAGAGAGCAAACTACAGCCAACTAGCGTTCGACAATGGCGATTGCCTAGAGTGAACTATTGGATATTATGAAGAAGAAGACAAAACAGATGATATAGATGATGATTATGGATGATAAGGTGCGTTTTCACCAGACTATGTTGGACTCAGCACTTCTGGTAAATCATAAAAATACTATAGTCAAACCGGCCGATGAGGAAACCTATTCAGCTCTGTGGTATAGTCTGGCCCGAGCACACAATAGTAGCCTGCAATGCAATGGAGAGCGAACTATTGCTCAAGTCTAGTAGTTGTTTGTGGTCGACTCCAGTGCGTCAACTGTGATACTTTTGGTTTTGTATTTTTACCTTTTTTGAGTCTGCTTTAACACTTTGGACACCATACCCGATGATAGTTCATTATTGTAATCTGATTACTTTTTCCCGAAAATAGTAATCTAACGCGTTAATCTTTAAAAGCCAGTAATCTGATTGCAGTTACTTGTCCAAGTGGCTGTGCATTACTATTTCGTTACTATCTCATCATAAATTCATAATGCAGGCGGAATGCAGTATTTTATTTCGTTTTCGACAGTCAAAAATACATTTTTGAGCTGTTTTTCTTATTTGGGAGTGACGTGGTGTGGCAGTGAAAAGGTTACACAAGAATGTGGCCCGCGGCGTGACTGGACTCTCTGTCTGTGAGTGACTCTGCTTTGGCCCAATCACATTCCCCATCCACAGTCTGCGAATCAGAGGCAGAGTAGGGCGGGTCTTCACAGCACGTCATGTGACATATGCGCCAATCGTGTGACAGCAGGGCTCCGTTGCATTCGTCTGAGAATTCCACCCCAAAACGCTTACAGGAAGAAAAAACGCGGCTTATTATTATTACCGAGGCGCGCGGCTTATTATATTATTAAAACAGCTACTTGTGGGCACTCATAAAAACACCGTGGTCTACAAGTTGTTTAGCGAGAGGATGGTGGTAATGTGCTTCAATAGAACAATGGATCAATGCCATGTCAAAACTCGGCTCCGGACCGCTGATCTGAAGGGCTCCGCAGTACACACACAGACACACACACACGCGCGCGCACACACGGGATCGCAGCAGCCACACACACATTTCCACTGTCCAATAGACAAGCGCCCTTTTCGACCGCGTGACATTGTTCAGAAGGTCTCGGTCCGCCTCTGTGTGAAAGCAGGCGAACCAAATGAAGAATGCAACAATGTTGCAACTTCACCCCCAGAACCGCACCGAGTCCACCAAAACTATATGTGAAAGCGACCTAAACGTAAATACTGTCTACCGCTAAAAACAGCACATCCAATCGCATTGAAAGCATCTGGAATCACAACACTACGACGCTTCGACTAGGTACAGGAGGACTCGGAGGCCAGCCAAACAGCAAAAGAGAGAGATTGTTTCTTTCCCTATTGATTAATGTATATTTGATGGTGGCAGAGCAAAAGCTCTTATTTGCCAGATTTACAGTTAATTTACATGTTAAAGAGAGACTGATTGTATGTTTATAGAGAGACATTTATAAAAACAATTTAATAGTTACAGTTGATATAATTGAATAGTTCAGCCTGCATTTGTTAGATGTGAATGGATACACTGGTTTTGTAAAACCACTGGCTGGCTGCTCTAATGCTGTGAGCATCATAGACTGTTGCTTTACCATACTTGATGGTACAGAAGCTGAAGCACTAGTTTAACAATTTACGTTATGTGCAGAGAAACAAGTTAAAAACAATTTATGCACTTTCAATAAAGCGTTTTAAAAAAACTGTTGGGGGAACGACGACGACTTCGTAACCTAGTTACTTTCAAAGTAACTAAGTTACTCTGATAATCAAGTAATCAGTAAAGTAACTTGGATTACTTTTTAAAGGAGTAATCAGTAATCAGTAATCGGATTACTTTTACAAGTAATCTGTGGCATCACTGTTACAGACACACAGACATCTGGGTTAACATGGGGACTCATTTTGAGAATGCCAATGTGCAATACCGGCCGCATCCACCCAGGTGGCAGTATCGAGCACCCTTTGAAACATGATATCTTGGCCTGTGGCTCGATCAGAGCTCTCCGGTTGGATTTCTATTGGTCGGGCAAGGGGATCGGTTGTCGCGATCGAATTGAGAAACGTGAATTGCTCTCGGTCCATGATGTGTGGTGGATTATGTTGGCGACGCGATCAACACCAATATAATACTGGGACTCGCGATCAGATAATTGGAATATTCTTTTTGGGGCACATCCTAGTGAAGGTAAGGCCTATATGGTATCAATCCTGCTGTGATCCAACCATGATTTCACTTTGATCACAATATATGTGTGTATTTTACTCCACAACGTGTGCTGTTGGTGATGATCAAAGCATAAAAAAACTACCCCCCCCACCCTTTCATGCATTCATGATGAAACATAATACCGATAATATAGATGTGATTTCAAAACACAGGCGAGAAATGACAACGTTTTTTTAGTATTTCTGCATAGTGTCGTTTTCTGGGATTATACAGGATTATTCTAAAACTATAGTAATATTCACCACGGTATAAAACGGGAATGTATGGATGACATTTTTCTGAATTGAAATTCTTTTTCTCAAAAAGAACGATAGATACTCGATGTCAAATGGGTCATAGTATTCTATCCATAGCTATAATATAGAATATAGTTATAGCCCTGCAAACACCGCCACGTATTCCTATACTTTAGAATGCTGGCCTTTTAACCACGCATCACGCATATCGCTCCGGTGTCCAAAGGTGCCATAGATACAATTTGTATGTAGAGTAATACTTTTGTTTTAAAATAATGCATCCACAGAGCTTTTAGAAAGGTGTGGAATAAAATGATTGCTTTTCTCCCCTCAAAAATGTATCATTAACCTCTTAACCTGTTAAGCCCTAGCCCTATTTTCAGAAAATCTGCCTAAAAATACATACCTAAGTAAATGGAAGATTGCTCCACTTCTACAAGGTCCATTTGCATGTTATTGGTATCTAGGGACATCTATGGATCTCAGGGAATATATTCCCAGTGTCAGAAATATTGTGTCTGTTACTAGGCTTCAGTCAATTGTGATGAAACAAAGGAGAATATCAAATTATTATAATTTTTTTTTGTGACGGTGAATAGCACCATAACATTGACCAGCAGTGAAAAAATGCCACTGAGCTCATTCAGAACCTTCTTGAGAAACATCTAAGCAAATGAACAAAGGCCAGATGATTTACAAGGGTTTTTGTAGATACAGTACAGAATTTTGCCATCCGGACACATGCAATATGAATATAGAATATCAGGCCTATAAATTACATTATTATGGCCAAGTCATACATCTATGGATCCTCTTTCCAATGGCAGAGTCTGGTTTTAGTACCACCAGGTGCCCGTTACAGGGCAGCAAAGACCGTGAATTAAATTTACTGTAAGTTACTTTTGTATAATGTCCATAGCTCCACCATTTTTTACTGGATTGCCACACGTTTTTTTCCTAGACGTTCACAGTGTACATTCATTACACAAATTATTTGCAAAACAGAATGCAAAAGAAAGGTTAACATAACTGTTTTCCTCCTGTATGACAAATGAGCTCAGTGATTGATGACGGACAGGTGATCAGCGTCCTCATTAACAACACACTCAATGAAGGGTCAGATCATGGCTCAGATGATACAAGCCGTATACTTACAGCTCAACCCCTACCATGGTTTGGGTCTGGCATTGCAAGACTGATTATAGCCATGCTCTGTTAATTATGTATAATTATTTTCTCCTCTTTTGTTATGAGCTGAATTCAACATCCTATTCTGACAGACTCCAATTCTGATTATGTATTGTGGTACCTGCTTATTTTTTAACGTTTATAATCACAAAAGTGTATAATAGTGTGTAATGGTGCAATAGTGAAATAGTGTAATAGTGTGTAATGGTGTAATAGTGTGTAGGGTTGTCTTAGTGTATAATATTATAATAGTGTGTGTTTGTTAAATATTGCAGGTGTGTTTGTTTGCTCTGTGTGAGAGAGAGAGAGAGAGAGAGAGAGAGAGAGAGAGAGAGAGAGAGAGAGAGAGAGAGAGAGAGAGAGAGAGAGAGAGAGAGAGAGAGAGAGAGAGAGAGAGAGAGAGAGAGAGAGAGAGAGAGAGAGAGAGAGAAATAAATGTGTGGCTGCCTCCTGGTGGAGATTTCCACTCTACGCAGCGCACCTTTCTAATTCCATCTACAATCCCATCTAAACAGCACGCTACTGGCTACTCTTATATTACTCTTATATCTTATAATAGGTGTCCTCTGGCACAAGTGGACAATCTTATTAGGCATGTGTAAACAACATTAATCTATTTTACATAATGTACAGACGATATATGAGACAACAATACAATATGACCCGTGGAGTTAATCTACACTGTAAAACTAGGGGTTGCTTAGTCAATGAGATATTTCAGAATAAATTAACATAGGAATTCCCCCCGAGGACTATTCTAATCAGAATATACTATCATTTTCTATCCCTGCTTAATGAATCATACGAATTATACTCATATTATAAATGGCAAGTCTTTGCAGGGCTATTAGTTTGTTTCTTTAGGGGTCTAATAGAAGACATGCTTCATTTAGGAGCCTGTCGTGTCCCGCAGCAACACAGAATGAATTGCATTATTTCCAACAGCTGCCATTTTCCAACGATCTTATCAGAAGTGCACCACCATAATGTGGCAGAGGAAGTTATTATTCCAGACCAGCCATCTCACACTCTCTCTGTAACAGCATTCATCTCCTACTTCCTCCACCCCCCCATACATTTTTCCTTTATTTTTTTAAAACATATTTATTTTAAACATTATATGTATTGTTATTGCATACATTGCATGCATACATTAACATGTATGAACATACCCCTCCCCCTCTTATCAAATATTCATGGCAAAAAAGAGATAAAATATTAACCCTTTCACTACCACACTACAAAGGGTTAATGCTTTCACTACCACACTACAGAATGTTAACCCTTTCACTACCACACTACAAAGGGTTAACACTTTCACTACCAAACTAGATGGTTAACCTTTCACTACCACACTACAGAAGGTTAACCTTTCACTACCACACTACAGAAGTTTAACCTTTCACGACCACACTACAGACGGTTAACCTTTGTTGTTGTGAGGTTTTGGTCCGCTCCCTACCACACGCTCCATTCCTTTAAGGTACTATGTGATTAATGCATTCCCCGCCACGCGCTCCGTTCCTTTAAGGTGCCGTGTTTGATTGGTGCTTTCCCCGCCACACGCTTTTGGAGCAAGTATCAATCTCATCCCGCAGCTGTCACAGCTTGTAATTAGCGCCCCTGAAGGCTTTATATGCTCAGACCCCCTTACTATCAATGTTGGGTCGTTCTGAATTACACCTGCATATACCTGCCTTCCCCGTCGCTGTTCCTGTCTTTTTGCTCTCCAGGATCTTTTGTGGAGAACTGCTGTGGAGAACCTGGTTCCCCGTTCGGAGCTACGCCTCGTTATCTGCCCGCTTCTCGCGTTGCGCTCTGGTGAGTTTTTGGAAACTGTCTTTTGGATTATCAGTTTTTTGTGTTTTTGGTGAACACCGAAGAGATCCCGTTTTTGTTTGTACCAGGACTCACCTAATTTTGTGTTAGATTAACACTGAAGATACCGTATTGTTTTTTCTCTGGACTCAGCTAAACTTGTGTGTGGTACACCGAAGATCAAGTCACTTGGATTTATACTGGATCAGTCACCTCTCTGCCTCTGATTTCTCTCTCTCTCCGTTTCCACCGGGAGTGAAAGCTGGGAGTATCTGCAGAGCAGCTTCAACGTCACTAGCCAATTCCTCACCACTACCTACTGGGAGTATCTGCAGAGCCGCAACATCTTCACATGCCAGATTCCCCGTTTGTTCGATTGCTGTACTTTATTCCATCTTGTGACTCTGTAAATAAATACGCTCTTGCTTTGGCTAACTCTGAACTTCCTCTCTGTGCCGTTGCGTTTGAGGTCGGTTACAAACCATAACAGTTGTAGTACTTTTTTATTTTATACATTTTATTTAGCGATTTCATTTCAGCCTGATCACTTTTCTGGAATTGCACAAAAGTGTCCCATATTTCCCTGACATATACATTCCCTAAATGTATTTAATTGCCCTCTAACCAGATACAGTAGGTTAATTTATCCAAAGTAAGGCCGGGCACAATTTCCCTTGAAGGTGGTTCCACCTCAACACAAGCACTATCCTAGCCTGAAGCAGGCATATATTAATCAAGGATGCTGCCTTGAGGCCTGGTATGAAGTGATCAAGATAGATACCTAATATACAGAGCTTTGCCTCAAGAGGGTTCTCCATAGCAGCTGTTCGTGAGACCAGGTTGACTGTATCTTTCCAGAACAACTACATTTTCCTGGTTCGATTCCGGCACCTCCTGGCAGCGTGTCGAAGTGTCCTTGAGCAAGACACTTAACCCCTAACTGCAGTACTCGAGTTGTGAAAAAAAAACAGGGGGTCAGGGCTGCAGATTTCATGACAAGTTTGGGGGGGATGCAGAGTAGGGGCGGAAAATGTTTATGAATTTAATACGCAAATTAAGCTTTTAGGAGTATTTTGAAACTAGAATTACAGAGCAGGAGTACATACACTACTCTTGATAGCACATATTATTGGGGGGGACAATTCATATTTTTCCAAATTTGGGGGGGACATGCCCCCCCCCGGATCTGCAGCCATGGGGATGGTGGATTTTATCGTATGGGGACACAAAGATAATACACTTCTAAAACACCTCAGAATTGGAGTCAGCCAAGGCACCACTGCAAGTCTTAAGTGCTCCGCACACGGCGGGCGATTTTTGCCAGGCCCAGGCGGCGACTTTTTTTGCGAGGCGACCGACAGAATTGTATCGCGTCCATTGTTATGAATGAGACCACCCACACGGCAGGAGATTTTGAAGCGACGGTCGCGCAGCTATTTCTGTCGCCTCGCTAAAAATCGTCTCAATCTTATTTTTTGAGGCGACGGCAGGCGATGAGCAAATAACATGACTTCTACAGTAGAAGTAGTACAGAAGTTCTACTGGTGTATCATTTGTACACCATTAATTTATCAATACATTAATTGATCAATAACCTACGTATTATTACCATGCTACTTATGTTCATTATTATTAACAGGAACAATTTAAATTAATAACGTTAGTTGGAGAAGCCGTGGCCGTTTGTCATTAACTAATAAATGGACAATGCGCCACGATGCACCTACTAGATGTTTTTATACTCGGGTAACAAAAGTTGTGGATGTTGACAGAGGGCTGCAGCTGATGTAGTTTATAAGGTTTATTGTCCAAAGAAAATGATGGTTGAGAACAGAACAGCGTCTTCAGTGAAAAAACATTCTCTCTCAGCAGGTGCATAACAATACTTGTCCAATCGGTGGTAGTGAACGTATTGTAGCGATCAGTCATGCAGTAATGTCAGGAAGAATGAGGAGAGGTTGTATTCGTATAGGTCAGGGGTCAGCAACCTTTACTATCAAAAGAGCCACTTTTCCCCCGTCCCACAAAATAAAATGCTCAGGGAGCCGCACAACTATTTACTCTTAAAATGAAGATAAACACAGTGTATAACGTTTTATATATCCCCAAGCATACCCCACATTTAGCATAAAACGCCTAACAATTGCATACCCAAAGTAATTTGCGATTTATTATACTTTATACTTATAGCACACAGTTTGTTAATGGGATTATAAAGCAACAAAAAGAAACATTTTGACTTTTTATTGCTGTTTTTACCTGTATAACAAAGGAAAACCTCAAACTCTTATGAAGAGGAAAAAAAATACTGGCTGTGTAGACATATTTTTAAATAAAACACAGAAGAGGAGACAAAACACTGGTGTCTGTAGACCGACTTTGAAATAAAACCCTGAACTATTCAGGTATATTTGAGTCCTTCCCTTATTTGTGGAACATTTATAAAATAAAAAGTAGTCCACTTTGAAAAAAGACTACCATGTGTAGACCTACTTTGAAATAAAACACAGAAAAGGTGAAAAAACACTGGCATCTGTAGACCTACTTTGAAATAAAACCCTGAACTATGCAGCTCTATTAGAGTCCTTCCCTTATTTGTGGAAAATCTATCAAATAAAAAGTTAATTTTTCGTTGTTCGCAAATTTCGCACCACATATCAGGCATACAGGTAAGCCTTAGTTTTGTTGACTAAATATCTTAGTTGATGAAATATTTTTTCATTTGAGTGTCACAGTATGACATCGATCTCAAAAAAAAAAAAAAAAAAAAAAAAAAAAAATTTTAATAATTTTTTTTATTTAATTTTTTGGGGCCAGGGAGCCACAGCTGATTGGCTAAAGAGCCGCATGCGGCCTCGGAGCCGCAGGTTGCCGACCCCTGGTATAGGTGGTTTAATTCCAGCTCAATATGGGTTTTACAGGTTATAACTTCCCTCGTAATGCACTACACAGCTACCTGCTAATATGCTTGCTTCACGACAACCTAACATCCGGTCCGTCCTCCAAAATCTCCCTCCGGGGGAAACAAGTAACCACACCCCCCAGCTAGACAGAGCAACACATATAGCTTATTATACCTGAACGGTCGGTTCTGGTGTACCGTGTGGGGTGCTAAGCGATTGTCGTTGAGCGACAGACGATCGCATCGCCAGGCGACGTCGGTCGCCCGCCGTGTGCGGACCACTTTACAGTTAGGGTCAAAAGTGGTTGTAATGGAAGTCTATGGTCTTGTAGGTTACCAATTCACCATTTTGTTCAATTCAACAAAGTCAAATGTGTTTCTAGAATATTGAATTATAGTGTATTTAAAAAAGCAGTTAATGGTATGATCAAAACTGGTATCTAAAGGGTTGATTTTCAATTATGATTAATTCAATCATTATGTAAATTTAACAATAACCCCTTCTGAAAAAAGGAATGAGAAAAATATTGATCCATCATAATTTTATTGCTGTTCAAATACAAATATTCAATCTTACCATTCCCAAAATGCTAATTGAAACTGCTTAGAAAAACAAATTCAAAATATATTCAAAAGTATACAGAAAATACTAAATAGGACCAATCTTGTCAATGGCTGCCTACCCCAGTCTCCCCCATCTCATAGACATTTCCAAAGATTTCCATAATCATGCTTTTTGTCCTCAATCTTCTTTGGTATAAAGATTCAGCACTATGGACAGGTCTGCTCAAAATAATTTATTTGTGGATGACAAACAAATGCAATGCCGAAATAAACAAAATACAATACGGAATAAAGTAAATAAACACATTTTGCATATCATATCCCAGTTTGAGCGCAGTTGTGATATCCAAACGTGGCAGTGGAAAAATATGGGTGATGTTGCGCAAGCTCCCACGCACTTGCCCGTATTCCGATCCGCACAATAATATTCACGGGGGTAGGTCTCCTCGTGGGACACAAGTTCCCAATGCATTGTCCCGTGGGATAATGCCCCCCTGCGGCAATATTAATTGAGGGGCGGATTTGCGGTGGAGAAATGAATCAGAATCAGATACAAGGAATTTGCTTTGGTCGTTTTCGGTGCGATATTAGCGGACAGACATTCACAGACAGATAATACAATAAAGAGGTGGAGTAAAATTAAAGGAAATATGAACAAAGGTAAGCACAATAGAATATAATATAATTATGAAATCAAATATAGGCCACGGCTGTACAACTTAATAACATGATTGATTAAATTTAAATGCGATATCAACTAAATTAAATATAGCACAATAGAATATAGTACAATTATAATAAATAAAAAAAATTGGAATAGGACAGACAAACTTAAGCAATGGCGAAAGATAGTGACAAAAACAAAGGACGCAATGTGTCATGAAAATATAAATTAAGCAAGCTCTATACATACTAAATACAATACGAAATGAACGGAATACTAATGGTGAAAAATACTGTTATGTCTATGCCTCATTTATTTCCCCCCTTCCTGATATCTGCCAACAGTGCTGTCAGGTGCAGACTGCTCTGCGAGCCAACTGCGCTGGAGCATATCAGGAGCAAACTGCACACATTAGGGCGTGTCTGCACTAGTATCTCATCCGTGCAATGTCCTTTGTGGATAGCTCGCAAAGTCGGAGCAGATACTGCACGCTAAACTCGTGCAGTTAAGGGTGCAAGTAGCACCGCGCAATCCATTCTTTGTCGATGTTGAAATAGCAGTAATGCCATGCTCATTAATAAAATTACATAAGGGATGGGAAGGGGGGATGAGCGTTTTAGAACGGGGATGATATTGACTGTTTTTATTTCAGGGGGGATGCCATCCCCCCTCATCCCCCCTCAACTGGAGTACTGCCTAACTGCTCCCCATAAGCAGGTTGGCACCTTGCATGGTTGCCTCCGCCATTGGTGTGTGAATGTGAGGCATACGTTGTAAAGCGTTTTGGATAAAAGTGCTATATTATTATATATTACTCTTTTTATTATTGTCTTTTTTTAAACTGATTCAAACCATAAACAAGGTGGCCTGTTGGGATGTTAGATCCTAATGTGAAAAACTGTGATCTTGTCTGCACTGTGCTCATATTATGCCTGTCTTTTTTCTGTTGTGAAGCACTTTGAGCTGCAGTTTCTGTATGAAAGGTGCTATACAAATAAAGTGTATTATTATTATTATTTATTATTATTATTATTATTATTATTATTATTATTATTATTATTATTATTATTATTATTATTATTATTATTATTATTATTATTATTATTATTATTATTATTATTATTATTATTATTATTATATAAATGCAGTCCATTTAACATTTACAGTACCACCATTATCATTGAATTTGGTACAGTTGTTAGGAATGTTAGGATTATACTGTGTGCTTTTAAACAATCGTTTTCCACTCATTCTCTGTAATATCTCATTTTAGATCATCTCTAATGGTGATCATCTCATCATTGAGTCTTGGATGTGAATTGTCCTTTGATTCAGACCGCAGCATATCATAAAATATGAATATTGAATATCGATTTCCATACTATCCATACTACTTAGAGTGGTCCTCTCTATGGCTGACATTGATGGCTCCTCTATGGAGTGGGTCTGTGATATTATGAAGCTCGTTAACTGTAGGTATTTAAAGACGTGGTTTCTAGGGATAACATTATCTACTAACCAGCTGATCAAAAGGCCCTCTAGCACTAGCACAGGCACAGCCATGGAGAAAATGCCACTAATTCCCGCCAGGAACGGGTCAGACAACCCGACAGCTTATATGAGAAATATGAGAAAAATAAACAGTGTAAACTATATAATTACCTCTGAATATAAAAATATGAGGTTTACCACAATGAAATGTAGGTTTGAGTGACATTTCTAGTAGAGGGGGGAGGAATTTATGCGGAAACAATTTATACAATTATAGGAACGCCAATCCACCCGGTCTTTACACTTCTTGTGCTCCACACAGCTTCTGATATTTCCTCAACCATTAAATGGTTATTATCTTGGTCCGTCATAGTTGGGATGTCTAACTGGTCTAGGAATTCTGACTGTAACTATTTGTTATATTCTGGATCTGGATATTCTAATTGAATGGACTTCAGGTCACAACCCTGAACCCCACCATCATAGATAATTATCTCCCTGTCTCTCTTTTCTCTCTAAATCACTTGAATGTGCCATATCCAACCAGCTCACTGATTAGCTCACTGATTATATATTGCAGAACAACCTCATAGACTCAAATCAGTCAGGCTTCAATAATAATAAGAGTAATAACTTTGTTTGTATAGCACCATTTATACAGCACCGGGCTGCAGTGGCGGCCGGTGGGTACTTCGCCACTAGGGGCGCTATACCAAACATTTTGCAAACATGTACAGTACCACGCAACAGACTCATGGCAAGACGTGAGCGATTCGACTCACGCTCACGGCAATGAATCGGCTCTTATGAACGAGTCGCTCAGCTGTTACTACAACAACACACAACCAGTCAAATAAAGTATAGTCTAGACTCTAATTCACAACTTGAAACACAATATATAAATAGAAAAGTTAGAAACAAAACTCGCCCGTCTCCAAACACAGGCAGATCTCTCCCTCTCTCCTTCTCTCTCTCACACACAGCGCGACGTGGAATCGATTCGTTACACAATCAGACCTATTATATACCAAGAATAACTTCAGTATGAGTACAGGGCTGTACACATATTTTGCATATTGTTAAACGAGCCAAGGCTAGCTATTAAACTATCGATATGAATCGAAAATCTGGGACCCTGATGTAAACAAGACAAACGTCTTTCTCTGGTCTGCATCCCCTTAACAATTGTGTGTATTGAGCCGTACTGTATTGTACCCATTCTGCAATCTGTTAATAAAGTTCTCATTCATTCATTCATTCAAACATAGACGATATTGAACAAGCCATAATCCACGTATTTTCAATCCGAGAGAGCTGCAGTAGTTAAATCAATGAGCCATCGACACAGTCAGTGTGCGGTAACGTTATTATTGCATCCAAGATTGATACACGGCTGGCTAGGCAGTTGGTAGTCATAGTCTTGTGTTATAAAATAAATAAACAATCAGCAATGAGAGAGAGAGAGAGAGAGAGAGAGAGAGAGAGAGAGAGAGAGAGAGAGAGAGAGAGAGAGAGAGAGCGTTAGTTAGTTAGTTAGTTAGTTAGTTTAGCATTAGCTGAGTGGCTAACAGCGGCTAACATTAGCTGAGTGGCTAAGAGAGAGAGAGAGAGAGAGAGAGAGAGAGAGAGAGAGAGAGAGAGACTCACTGTTTAGTTGACACGTCCAGGGCAGGAGAGCTTGATAAACGTGTATAATCCACTGATGATGTATTCCAGGCCACTGTCCACTGTAGTCTGTCTCCAGACTGCATCAGCCATATAGCTTGTTAGCCAAGTGTTAGCTCGTTAGCACAACACAAGTACATTCCTTTGTCCATTTCCGCTCGAACAGACTGCAAACTACCTGGCATTCTATCGCCATGCTCTAAGACAAACTCTAACCTTAAGGCGAGACACTGCAGGTGAATAGTCAAATATACTTTTTTTGTTGATTTTGAGATTTTGTTATATTTTGCTTCCTAAACATGTCTTCTATGAAACTAGTGACAATAAAACGTCAATAACACACATTTAGTTGTTTATTTTACATCATTTAGCCTTATTGCATCCATAAATGTGCACATATTTAATGAGAAAGTGCCTCATTTGCATATATAAACATAAATTTCAGAAAACTTGCAATATATTTTTTCTTAGTTTATATGTACATAACAAATTGGGAAAGTTTCATACTGATATCTATTCAAATATTTTTTGCCTATTAGGGGGTACTACACTGTACTAGTATGTACTACACTGTTTGTAGCCTGTGTGTAGTTCTGTTCAGTTCAATAACATCATTATTATTATTATTCAGTTATCAGGCATGTGTTTAGGTTGTCTATTACTAATGGTTTGATTAGGTATTGTGTTTGTAAATATCTGTTTAAAAAAAAAAAGTATGTCATTTTACAATACAGAACTTTGAAGGCGTTTTCCCAAAAATGAGTTTTAAGAGTTTTTCCTCATACTCTGAGCCAGAAATCTCCACTTCAGTAGCACTCACATACACCAAACCTTCCAGTTCTATTCATATCTATGTTCTGAAGGTATTTACAGAAGGGTTTGTTGATATCGCATTCATACCCTGATTTATATCACATTTTATTCCTAAAAACATGGCGAAATATGGAATTTTACCATAAAAATGGACTGAATGGAGTATTTTCTGATTTATGGAGTGATAAAAAGAGATATCAAAAATCCCCTCTGTAATAACATTTGGCTCTAATATGTCAACAAAATGAAACTATAATTTTGAAAATGGCTTTATCCAATGTTCAGATTTCTGTCCTGGAATTATATGCAAATTAGTGCATATTTAAGTAGATCATGCCTCATTTGCATATTTAAACATACAATTTCAGAAAACTTGTAATACAAAAAAGTCTTGTCTTAATATAAGTAATCAACTGGGGAAGTTTCATTGTGATATCTATTAGTTAATTTGTTTACCCTATTCACCTGCAGTGTCTCCCCTTAACCAACTTTGAAAGAGTGCCTAAGCTTAACAGTCTAAAGAACTTGCAGTCACGGCACGCTCGTCTAAGACAAACAGCTGCCTGCATCATTCTCACAACAAATCAACTATCTCCACCGACCAACCTAGGAACCAACGTAGGAATAACCTAGAATTGGAACATTAGAAATTGGATTCGGCCAATCAGAGATCGTCTCTGTGAAATTCTGCTACGGAAAAAAATACTGGCGTTGGCCAATCAGAGAGCGTCTCCGCGAAATGCGGCTACAGATATTCTTGACGCTACTGGCTAGACCGCTTCAAATCGCGCCCGGATTCCAACATAATAGTCATATTTCAACGCATAACGCGTTATGCACTGATTGGCTGTGACGGATACAGCGATCAAACTGTGACGCGCACTCAGAGCACTATAGCCCGGGCCGAGAAATACAAAAAAATAAAAAAAATAAAAAAAACGTGATGTCACTTCCTGCTCTGGAAAACGAGTGTTTTTTAATTGCGATAATAACGTTATATTGAGCATTGGAAATACAAACATACTTAAAATGAGTAAATATTATTCATTTTAAACATGTTTATATTATTTATAGGGCTATAAAACTAAAAACGTATTTTTCTTGTTCTCTCATATAACCAGGGTAGTTCCTGAGGGGGGGCGGCGCCCGAGCGCCCCTAGTGGCGAGCCGCCACTGCCGGGCTGGTGACAGGCAACATGGAAGAACACAAGACGGCAAGATACAACGTCAGGAGAGCAGTAATAGAGGCAAAACGGCTTTACAGGGATAAAGTTGAACTTCAGTTTGAACAGGCTGACTCTAGAGGTATGTGGCAGGGCCTCAGAACAATGACAGACTACAAAGGCACCTCCCTCAAACTGAACAGTGACATCTCCTTAGCAAATTATCTCAATTCCTTCTATGCGAGGTTTGAGGCTGTGAATAACAACACCAGCCTACAAACCACGGCAATGGGGGGGGGGGGGGGGGGGTCTGCTGATGGAGACTCAGTGTTCAGGGTAACAGAGCATGAGGTGAGGCGGACCTTTAAAAAAGTGAATATCAGGAAGGCAGCAGGACCAGACGGCATCCCCGGCCGCGTCCTAAAAGTCTGTGCCGACCAACTGGCCTCGGTATTCACTGACATCTTTAACCTGTCCTTGGAACAGGCTGTCATCCCCACCTGTCTGAAGAAGTCCACCATCATCCCTGTACCCAAAAAATCTACGCCCGCTTGCCTCAACGACTACCGCCCTGTAGCCCTCACCTCCATAGCCATGAAGTGCTTTGAGAAGCTAGTGAAGGGCTACATCTGTTCCTCCCTCCCCATCAACCTGGACCCCCTGCTATTTGCATATCGCCCCAACAGGTCCACGGAGGACGCCATAGCCCATGTGCTGCACACAGCAGCATCACACCTGGACAAGAGGCAGGGGAACTATGTGAGAATGCTGTTCATCGACTACAGCTCAGCATTCAATACCATAGTCCCCTCCAAACTCATAGCCAAGCTCAGGGACCTGGGCTTGAACTATGACCTCTGCCAGTGGGTCTTGGACTTCCTGACGGGCAGACCCCAGGTGGTAAGAGCAGGCAACTGCACCTCCTCATCCATCACGCTCAACATAGAGGCCCCCCAGGGCTGTGTTCTGAGCCCCCTCCTCTACTCCCTGTACACACATGACTGCGTGGCACAGCGGAACAACAACACAATCATCAAATTTGCTGATGACACAGTAGTGGTGGGCCTGATCTCTGCCAACGACGAGAGGGCCTACCTGGAAGAGGTAGAGAATCTGTCACAGTGGTGTCAGGAGAACTGCCTCTCCCTGAACGTCAGCAAAACAAAAGAGATGATTGTGGACTTCAGGAGGTCGGGGGTCAAGGACTACAGCCCCCTCAGCATCGACGGGGCACCGGTTGAGAGAGTGAACAGTTTCAAGTACCTCGGAGCCCACATATCCGAGGACTTGACATGGACCACACACATTGACAGTGTTGTGAAGAAGGCACGACAACGCCTCTACTTCCTCAGGCGCCTAAGGAAGTTCCAAGTCAGTCAGAAGATCCTTAGGAACTTCTACTCATGTACAATAGAGAGCATCCTGACTGGCAACATCACCTCCTGGTTTGGGAATAGCACTGCACAAGACCGTAGCAGACTACAAAGAGTGACACGTTCAGCCGAACGCACAATTGGAGGGGGGCTTCCCACCCTCCAGAACATTTACAACAAGCGGTGCAGGGGGAAGGCTAAGAGAATCATCAAGGACTCCAGCCACCCGAACAACTGCCTCTTTGAACTGCTGCGGTCAGGCAAGCGATACCGGAGTCTTAAGGCGAGCACAGAAAGACTCAGAAGAAGCTTCTATCCCCAGGCTATCAGGCTGCTAAACGAACAATAAACACTATGCAACAACCATCAAATGCACACAGCACACACACCCACACGCACACACACACTCACTTAAACAAACAACACACTGCAGCACCCACTCTCCACACTTTAGATCACACAAACACACTTTATATTTATTGATAAAGGATTTGCACTACAACTCGTACACCTACTGTAAATTGTACCTAAATTGCACCTCATCCCATTTCTGCCTTGCACTATAGTATTGTAGTACACTGCATAGTATATTGTATATTATATGGTAACTCAGTTACGTTTATTCTGCATCGAACATTGTACATATGTCTATACTGAACACTGTGACCTAATTTTTTTACTTCTAATTTACATGCTATACTATGTTATTTTATTTCATACTTATCTTGTCTTGCACAGTCTCTGGAGCGTAACAGTAAGAAGCATTTTGTATAAAAGTATTCTGTACTTCTGTATGACAACTATTAAAGAAACTTGAACTTGAAACTTGAACAGATTGCAGCTCAAAGTGCTTTACACAAAAAAAACGAAACAAAAGGATAATAAAAATAAATGAATAATAATAGCTTAATTAGACAGTAAACAATAAGACAAAAATAAAATAACAGTAAAATAAGTATATAAATATTTAAGTAAAATAATAGAAATAAAGTAAAATAAGACAATAAAGATATGAATTAATTTAAACGCTCATTTAAAAAGGTAAGTTTTGAGCTGAAGTGTCAACGAGTCTGCTGTCCTAAGGACCTGCGGGAGAGTGTTCCAAAGTTGTGGGACGTAGTAGTTGAAAGCACTCTCACAGCTGTTTTTGTTTTTTTACAATGGGTACATTAACCTCTTAACCTCTTAAGCCCGGATATTTTTTAATATTTTCTGAAAATCCGTTTAAAATACATACCTAAGTAATGGAAGATTGCTCCACTTCTACAAGGTCCATTTGCATGTTCTTGGTATCTAGGGACATCTATGAACCTCAGTGAATGTATTCCCAGTGTCAGAAATATTGTGTCTGTTACTAGGCTTGAGTAAATTGTGATGAAACAAAGGACAATATAAATTATGATTTTTCTTATATTATTATAGAATATAGAATACCAGGCCTATAAATGACCTTATTATAGCCAACTTGCACATCTATTCCAAATCTCCTCTTTCAAATGGCAGAGTTCAATTTGGATTTAGTCTCTCCAAAAACCGTGAATGAAATCTATTGTATGTACAGTTCCATTCTTATAATGGATATGGCTCCGCCATTTTGGATCGGATTGCAACAGGGATTGTTGCTAAATGTTCACAGAAGGTAGACACACTAACTGCGCTCCAATTTATGCCAATAACGTTTAGTTTTGTGATAGAGAATCCCAAGAAATAAGATCAATTAAAAAAAATTATTCAAAGTAATTTGCTCGCAGGAAGCTGGAATCGGCTGGGAAAGGTCGTTTTTTCGAAATTTCAACGCTCATTTGCCTCTTTTCCATTGCATAGTACCTACTCGACTCTACTCTACTCTACTCGCTTTAGGTACCTGGTACTTCGTTCATTTTCCACTGCAGGTAGTACTCCGCTTGTCTCCGTGTGGGGAGGCGGGCCGCTGGCTGTGTTCTGTGTCGCCTGGATCGTAGTCTGTTTCGAATGCCGGCTACAGCATGAGAGCTCCGTGAGCATAGCTATGTCCGTGAGGGCTTGGAGCAAGCCAGAGTAAACACAGTTTTCAATCAATCAATCAATAACAACATTAACCAGACTCTCGTTGTGTCTATTCTGCTAACGTTAACGTTACCTCTCGTGTCTATTCTACTAACGTTAACATGACCTCTCGTGTCTATTCTACTAGCGTTAACGTTACCTCTCGTGTCTATTCTACTAACGTTAACATAGGTAATAACCGGTTTAAAATGGAGGATGATTACCTCACGTTGTGTCTATTCTACTAGCATTAACGTTACTAGTACAAACAATCAATAGCAAGCGATGTTGATCTTTGCACGCTATGTACGCTAGCAGCAATGCTAACTATTATAATGGTAGAACCCAATCACATTAAGCTAACAAAATCAGCAATCTTTTTGTGAGACTAAACTCTCCGCTCTTGGTGGTAAATTGTGTTGATGTTGGTTTTGTTTCATCAATAAGCGAGGCTATATAAAGATGGCGGTGTTGTGTTTTGTGCAGGACGTCTCCCTTGTAGCGCAATGATAACGTAGTGACGATTCTCTCTTCTGACCAATCAGTGGTCTGCAGTGTTTCAAGTCACTTTTCTGGTATCGCTTCTACTCACTTGGAACCTCGACAAAGCAGGTACTAAAAAAGTACCCAGTACCAGGTACTATCCGCACATTTTGGCAATGGAAAACCGAAAAAGCAGAGTAGAGTAGAGTAGAGTCGAGTAGGTACCATGCAGTGGAAAAGGGGCAATTGAGAGCTCTGGATGCCCTCTCCTCATATGACTACAATCGGTGACGTGTCGCTAATTCAAAATGGCGGATATTCGCTAAATTATGAAGACATTTCATGAACTAAAATCTCACTAATAACACTTTAACCTATTGGTAAACAAATGTATTGCTGAAAATATACACTATGACTGCTGTTGTGAATTTACTCTTGGATACATTTGAAAAAAGAAATGCTACTTATATTAGTACAGTCTGGAGAGATTGATTTATCCTAACGTTGTATCTCGCCACCTTGTGGTCATTCATGTTACCTGCCACAAGCCTGGCGTTGTAGGCTGAGGTGCGCGCCTTCAGAGCTTCGTGGACAGATTTGTCAACCCAGGGCATTTGGTTTGGGTAAACTCTAATTGTGGTAGTGGGGCTTGTTTCTTCCACCAAAGTACAAACAAAGTCCAGCACTGTTTCCGTGTAGTCATTAATGTTATCTGTGTTGTCGCGGAAAACCCCCCAGTCTGTACATTCAAGTGCAGCTTGGAGCGTCTCCTCTGATTCTACAGACCATCGCTGCACATCTCGCGATACTACCGGGGCGCACTTGAGACTTTGTTTATATTGTGGTAAAAGAAAGATGGCCTTGTGATCTGACTTGCCGAAACCAGCAGCTTGAGACTTATAGCCACACTTAAATTATTCCCGCCTCTGGTAGTACAAGTCACGTGCTGGTAGAAGTTTGGCAATACTTTTCTCAGATTGGCGCTATTGAAATCACCCACAACCACAATAGCAGCGTCAACGTTAGCTGTTTGGAGTTTATTTACCTCGTCATGGAGCCTGGAGAGCGTGTCGCCTGTGTTTGCGTGGGGGGGAATATACACTCCGATCAGGATGACTGCTGTTAACTCTCTCGGGAGAAAGAACATCCTCCTACCTACAGCCAATGGTCTCTACAAAACAGGATAGTATCTGTCCTGACTCCACAGGGGTGAAACAAACTTCCCACCACAGTCAGTAAATGTTTTGCCATTGACTAAAAACCACTTTAATGTAATTTACTATTATGTCTATACTACTATGTACTATGCATATCATAGTACCTACTATGCTAATATGTCTATACTACTATGCATTCGGGGTGAAGTACTCAAGTTAGGCACTGCTAGACGAACAATACCACTAGCTATTATCCCGTGGGAAATTTGACACTGCAAATCGCTCAACATTTAAACCAGGGGTGCCCAACCTTTTTTGAACCAAGATCTACTTTTATATTTACCACCTAGCCGAGAGCTACCAGCCAAAATTTGACCTACTCTCGGCTAGTATTAGTATTAGTAATACCCATTCAATATGCACATGACAGAACATATTATATGGCATAATGAACACAAATCTGTCAGTGCAGAGTCCAACCACACAGAATAATAACTGGAGCCGGCTGCACATGAACAAAAAACAGCCTCTCTCAGTAAATGCGTTTAAAGCAATGTCCCAGGTAGGTAAGAAAGCCACAACACGAGATGTTTTCCAAATAGTAAATTATATGTTTAATGGAGGTAGGAATTTAAACCTCCTCCATGGTGCACAGGGGAAAAGGTAGGGGAGGACAAACAAGATATACATATATACAAACAAACACTTAATAACTAATATAACAACGTGTCCATCATAGGACACCACAGCTAGGAGGATTAATCCACACTTATGTGGTAAATGGCACCAAGCCACACAGTATCGCTTCACAAAACAGCTAGGCAAGAAGGGCAACCTCCTCACTCCACTCTGGAACGTGGCAGTGATTCAAGTGAGGCGCCAGGACGTGTGTCATCTCCCACTCTGTTATCCACTCATCTCCACTGCCTGTTTGAAGATGCACCAATCAGGTGCAACCAATCCAATCAGGGAGATGAGTGGCATCTGCGGAACAGAAACAGAAGATTAGGAGATGACACAACATCACACATACAAAACAGCACATTTACATATACTACCCTGATGTTCAGATGGTGTCATAAATACAGTAATAATGGTAATGACCAACCCACGTACCCATGTACGTCACACCTCCCCCATAAGAGCGAACCTGTAGGGTTAGCAAACCATTATTACTTATTACCCAACATCCGATTAGTACCACATACCAGGGAGAACAGAAACAACAACAAAAAATTTCTCTCCACAAAATCACCCACCAAATGGGCCACATCAGCACCACACAGGCCCCGCGTCACCCTCCTGCAGTACAGAAAACGGAGAGACACATTAGCCTTGGGAGCCAGAAGGCAAAGAGAGCTCCAGGGACCATGGCCATGTGTAGCTAGCCCCCTTTCTTTTTTTTCAGGGGGTACAGAGCCTCTCTCCCCATGACCTCCCTCATCGCCACCGGACACTGATACGCGAACTGCTTAACGGGGTTCGCACTCCCAACAGCAACACTGTGCGTCCTGTAAGGCACATTAGAACACAACACAGCATGTGAACCAACAGCCCTGTCACATCCCAACTCCGACGAGACGCGGGCAGGAATTTTCATTAGCCTATTCACATGACACCAGCGTGTCCTCCTCCGCCGCTCGGGCGTATACAACATATACTTAGTGGCAGACACCTTTCTTTTTACCACATATGGTCCTGAGAACCGGACAGTGAGCATAGTACCAGGCGTGCGCAGCACAATAAACACCTCATCCCCCGCCAATTTGCAAAACTCACCACAGACAGTCACCCAATGCTAGACCATGGTCTCGCTTCCGCTCCTGTGCCCTTGTGACAGCACAAATAGAAGAAACATTGGGGTGATTATCAATCAATGCATCACACAATGAGTTAGTAAATGGAGCGTCTTCAACCTCCAACACAGGGACGACCTTACCCCCAGCGATATCATTCCCCATGACGAAATCCACGCCCTTCACAGGAAAACATGGGCGAACCGCGACAGGAAAACAACCGGTGATCAGTGCAGACTGTACATGCACCTTATGCAACGGCACGCGCACACACCCCATGTCAATACCTCTCACCAATTCACTCGACTGACAGGAGTCCACATCCAATGGTAATACATCAGCCAGGATGAACGATTGAGAGGCTCCTGTATCACGGAGTATTCTCACCCGTTGGTAGTCCCCAGCTTTGTCCGACAGGGACACATAACCATCAAACAAAAAGGGTTCAAAAGAGCTATTCTGGTCAGGACATGACACTGTACCAATCAACCCCACCCCTTTCGGTTCCTGGGCTGACTCCCTTGTCTCCTGTCGATCCCTTAGCGCATGACAGTCCCTCACAAAATGCCCTTCTTTCTTACAGTAATTACACACAATGGTGGCCTTTTCAGACGGCGGTGAGCGTGGTCGGAATGCTCGCTCGTCGCCCAAGGCCTTTTGAGACGGCGGTGAGCGCGGTCGGACTGCTCGCTCGTCACCTCCCCGAAATGGAGAGAACGAGCTGCCACCAACATACACCCCATCACGCACCGAAACATGTGTGATTCCCACATTTTTGTGGGTCAATGCGAACTCATCTGCCAAAATTGCAGTTTCCTGGAGAGTAGATACTTTGCGTTCATTTAAATACACTACGATGCGCTCGGGCATGCAGGTCTTAAATTGCTCAATGAGGACCAACTCACTCAAAGCTGCTACATCATCCACTTCACACGCCGAACACCATCGATTAAACAGAATCCGCTGTTCACGGGAAAAATCAACATATGTTTGAGAAGGGGATTTACTTAGTGCCCTAAAACGTTGCCTATACGCTTCCGGCACCAATTCATATACACGCAAGACAGCACTCTTCACTTTCTCATATACCAACCTGTCATCCATTGATAATGACTGGCACGCCCCCTGAGCCCGACCAGTGAGTTTGCATTGTAACAAAATCGCCCACATGTCCTTTGGCCAATGCAAAGCCCACGCTATACGCTCAAAAGCAGAGAAATATTATTCCACCTCAGACTCCCGAAAAATGGGAACTAAAGAAATATGCTGACCAATAAGAAAAGGGGCCTGGGAGACTTCAGTTGAGGAGGGGGAAGAGCCACCACTCTCCAACTCCATCCTTCTTATAGTCACCTGGAGCGCCCTGTCCTTCTCCTCCTTTTCCCTCAGCATCTCTCTTTCCTCCCTTCTCTCTTCCCTGTCTCTCTCTTCCTTCCTCTCCTCCCTGTATCGCATAGCCGCTCTCTCCTCCATCTGGAGACGGGCCAAACGTCTACTCGATTTAAGAGTGGGAGAAGAAACAGAGGCACGTCCTGAGTGTACAGAGTTATCACTGTCATTCTCCTGCCCCTTGGTAATGCCACCTCTCCGTTTTTGTACCGCACCAGCGTTTCGATCTAAACCACCAGTGTCCTCACTAGACTTGCCAGCCGCCTCTCCGTGCGCGACGTTCTCAGAGACATTTCCCTGGGCTATGGGCAAACTAAATATATTTTTATCCAACAACCCAGCCAGCACGATTGCTTTCAACTCCTCCTTACTTTTCGAACTTTGGACAGTAATGCCATAATGTTTGGCGACACTACACAAGTCTATTTTTGTGCAGATATCAATTTGATCCCTCGTAGGGTCCGCCAAAAAAACGTCCAAAGTAAAAGCTGCCCCAGCCATACCTCTTGCAGAATATGACTATGCCACAAATAACATATGTATAAATACCCTGTGCTCCTGTAGCAACCCGCGTTACCACCAAACAAATAACAGGCACCAGGAAACATCCACTCACCTACTCCACAATATCCGTGCGTAACACATTTAATCGCCACATTCCGCAGTATACATTTTACCCAATCTGATTTAATGCCCACATCTACCATTCATGAAAACAATAAACGTTGGTCCTAACCACCTAACTAGGATCACCTGTGTCACTCTAGCATATCCCCAGCTAAACTACTCCCCTAGCAGGACGAGGCTACACATATCTTCAGTCGCTTACCGATTTCATTGCACGCTCCACCGGAATTACGACGCGTGCCCCCCTCCCACTAACCAGGCAGGTGATCGCCCTGTTACATATGTGGCAGAAAAAAGATTAGTTAAGAGTATTACACACAAGAACGGTTTACATCAATCAAACTGTGTAGCACGGACAATGGAAACACAACAATATAACTTACCAATGAAAAACAAACACTATCTTACCTGACATGCTCCAATCGACAAGTTACAATGTTACATAACAAACAAGGAACTATACAATTGTGCAAACTAACGAGCCCCCATGTCATGTACAAAGGTCTAAGGACCACACAGAATAATAACTGGAGCCGGCTGCACATGAACAAAAAACAGCCTCTCTCAGTAAATGCGTTTAAAGCAATGTCCCAGGTAGGTAAGAAAGCCACAACACGAGATGTTTTCCAAATAGTAAATTATATGTTTAATGGAGGTAGGAATTTAAACCTCCTCCATGGTGCACAGGGGAAAAGGTAGGGGAGGACAAACAAGATATACATATATACAAACAAACACTTAATAACTAATATAACAACGTGTCCATCATAGGACACCACAGCTAGGAGGATTAATCCACACTTATGTGGTAAATGGCACCAAGCCACACAGTATCGCTTCACAAAACAGCTAGGCAAGAAGGGCAACCTCCTCACTCCACTCTGGAACGTGGCAGTGATTCAAGTGAGGCGCCAGGACGTGTGTCATCTCCCACTCTGTTATCCACTCATCTCCACTGCCTGTTTGAAGATGCACCAATCAGGTGCAACCAATCCAATCAGGGAGATGAGTGGCATCTGCGGAACAGAAACAGAAGATTAGGAGATGACACAACATCACACATACAAAACAGCACATTTACATATACTACCCTGATGTTCAGATGGTGTCATAAATACAGTAATAATGGTAATGACCAACCCACGTACCCATGTACGTCACACCTCCCCCATAAGAGCGAACCTGTAGGGTTAGCAAACCATTATTACTTATTACCCAACATCCGATTAGTACCACATACCAGGGAGAACAGAAACAACAACAAAAAATTTCTCTCCACAAAATCACCCACCAAATGGGCCACATCAGCACCACACAGGCCCCGCGTCACCCTCCTGCAGTACAGAAAACGGAGAGACACATTAGCCTTGGGAGCCAGAAGGCAAAGAGAGCTCCAGGGACCATGGCCATGTGTAGCTAGCCCCCTTTCTTTTTTTTCAGGGGGTACAGAGCCTCTCTCCCCATGACCTCCCTCATCGCCACCGGACACTGATACGCGAACTGCTTAACGGGGTTCGCACTCCCAACAGCAACACTGTGCATCCTGTAAGGCACATTAGAACACAACACAGCATGTGAACCAACAGCCCTGTCACATCCCAACTCCGACGAGACGCGGGCAGGAATTTTCATTAGCCTATTCACATGACACCAGCGTGTCCTCCTCCGCCGCTCGGGCGTATACAACATATACTTAGTGGCAGACACCTTTCTTTTTACCACATATGGTCCTGAGAACCGGACAGTGAGCATAGTACCAGGCGTGCGCAGCACAATAAACACCTCATCCCCCGCCAATTTGCAAAACTCACCACAGACAGTCACCCAATGCTAGACCATGGTCTCGCTTCCGCTCCTGTGCCCTTGTGACAGCACAAATAAAAGAAACATTGGGGTGATTATCAATCAATGCATCACACAATGAGTTAGTAAATGGAGCGTCTTCAACCTCCAACACAGGGACGACCTTACCCCCAGCGATATCATTCCCCATGACGAAATCCACGCCCTTCACAGGAAAACATGGGCGAACCGCGACAGGAAAACAACCGGTGATCAGTGCAGACTGTACATGCACCTTATGCAACGGCACGCGCACACACCCCATGTCAATACCTCTCACCAATTCACTCGACTGACAGGAGTCCACATCCAATGGTAATACATCAGCCAGGATGAACGATTGAGAGGCTCCTGTATCACGGAGTATTCTCACCCGTTGGTAGTCCCCAGCTTTGTCCGACAGGGACACATAACCATCAAACAAAAAGGGTTCAAAAGAGCTATTCTGGTCAGGACATGACACTGTACCAATCAACCCCACCCCTTTCGGTTCCTGGGCTGACTCCCTTGTCTCCTGTCGATCCCTTAGCGCATGACAGTCCCTCACAAAATGCCCTTCTTTCTTACAGTAATTACACACAATGGTGGCCTTTTCAGACGGCGGTGAGCGTGGTCGGAATGCTCGCTCGTCGCCCAAGGCCTTTTGAGACGGCGGTGAGCGCGGTCGGACTGCTCGCTCGTCACCTCCCCGAAATGGAGAGAACGAGCTGCCACCAACATACACCCCATCACGCACCGAAACATGTGTGATTCCCACATTTTTGTGGGTCAATGCGAACTCATCTGCCAAAATTGCAGTTTCCTGGAGAGTAGATACTTTGCGTTCATTTAAATACACTACGATGCGCTCGGGCATGCAGGTCTTAAATTGCTCAATGAGGACCAACTCACTCAAAGCTGCTACATCATCCACTTCACACGCCGAACACCATCGATTAAACAGAATCCGCTGTTCACGGGAAAAATCAACATATGTTTGAGAAGGGGATTTACTTAGTGCCCTAAAACGTTGCCTATACGCTTCCGGCACCAATTCATATACACGCAAGACAGCACTCTTCACTTTCTCATATACCAACCTGTCATCCATTGATAATGACTGGCACGCCCCCTGAGCCCGACCAGTGAGTTTGCATTGTAACAAAATCGCCCACATGTCCTTTGGCCAATGCAAAGCCCACGCTATACGCTCAAAAGCAGAGAAATATTATTCCACCTCAGACTCCCGAAAAATGGGAACTAAAGAAATATGCTGACCAATAAGAAAAGGGGCCTGGGAGACTTCAGTTGAGGAGGGGGAAGAGCCACCACTCTCCAACTCCATCCTTCTTATAGTCACCTGGAGCGCCCTGTCCTTCTCCTCCTTTTCCCTCAGCATCTCTCTTTCCTCCCTTCTCTCTTCCCTGTCTCTCTCTTCCTTCCTCTCCTCCCTGTATCGCATAGCCGCTCTCTCCTCCATCTGGAGACGGGCCAAACGTCTACTCGATTTAAGAGTGGGAGAAGAAACAGAGGCACGTCCTGAGTGTACAGAGTTATCACTGTCATTCTCCTGCCCCTTGGTAATGCCACCTCTCCGTTTTTGTACCGCACCAGCGTTTCGATCTAAACCACCAGTGTCCTCACTAGACTTGCCAGCCGCCTCTCCGTGCGCGACGTTCTCAGAGACATTTCCCTGGGCTATGGGCAAACTAAATATATTTTTATCCAACAACCCAGCCAGCACGATTGCTTTCAACTCCTCCTTACTTTTCGAACTTTGGACAGTAATGCCATAATGTTTGGCGACACTACACAAGTCTATTTTTGTGCAGATATCAATTTGATCCCTCGTAGGGTCCGCCAAAAAAACGTCCAAAGTAAAAGCTGCCCCAGCCATACCTCTTGCAGAATATGACTATGCCACAAATAACATATGTATAAATACCCTGTGCTCCTGTAGCAACCCGCGTTACCACCAAACAAATAACAGGCACCAGGAAACATCCACTCACCTACTCCACAATATCCGTGCGTAACACATTTAATCGCCACATTCCGCAGTATACATTTGACCCAATCTGATTTAATGCCCACATCTACCATTCATGAAAACAATAAACGTTGGTCCTAACCACCTAACTAGGATCACCTGTGTCACTCTAGCATATCCCCAGCTAAACTACTCCCCTAGCAGGACGAGGCTACACATATCTTCAGTCGCTTACCGATTTCATTGCACGCTCCACCGGAATTACGACGCGTGCCCCCCTCCCACTAACCAGGCAGGTGATCGCCCTGTTACATATGTGGCAGAAAAAAGATTAGTTAAGAGTATTACACACAAGAACGGTTTACATCAATCAAACTGTGTAGCACGGACAATGGAAACACAACAATATAACTTACCAATGAAAAACAAACACTATCTTACCTGACATGCTCCAATCGACAAGTTACAATGTTACATAACAAACAAGGAACTATACAATTGTGCAAACTAACGAGCCCCCATGTCATGTACAAAGGTCTAAGGACCACACAGAATAATAACTGGAGCCGGCTGCACATGAACAAAAAACAGCCTCTCTCAGTAAATGCGTTTAAAGCAATGTCCCAGGTAGGTAAGAAAGCCACAACACGAGATGTTTTCCAAATAGTAAATTATATGTTTAATGGAGGTAGGAATTTAAACCTCCTCCATGGTGCACAGGGGAAAAGGTAGGGGAGGACAAACAAGATATACATATATACAAACAAACACTTAATAACTAATATAACAACATGTCCATCATAGGACACCACAGCTAGGAGGATTAATCCACACTTATGTGGTAAATGGCACCAAGCCACACAGTATCGCTTCACAAAACAGCTAGGCGAGAAGGGCAACCTCCTCACTCCACTCTGGAACGTGGCAGTGATTCAAGTGAGGCGTCAGGACGTGTGTCATCTCCCACTCTGTTATCCACTCATCTCCACTGCCTGTTTGAAGATGCACCAATCAGGTGCAACCAATCCAATCAGGGAGATGAGTGGCATCTGCGGAACAGAAACAGAAGATTAGGAGATGACACAACATCACACATACAAAACAACACATTTACATATACTAACCTGATGTTCAGATGGTGTCATAAATACAGTAATAATGGTAATGACCAACCCACGTACCCATGTACGTCACATAAATACAGTAAAAATATACTGAGCATGGGGGAGGGGGGGGGGGTACAGGTAGTAAAAACAACACAAGCAGTGTAAACAAATTGGTCAATATAATTAACTATCTAACTAACTGAAATATATATTCACAGTATTCACAGTGTCACATAAGGTGCAGTATGCATCAGTTGTGTTATTGTCCTCCTTGGGTTCCTATTAGTCCTAGGTCAATGTCTGGCAGCAGTCGCTGCCCCCTGTTGTGGAGCCTGGAGGCCGCTAGTCGCGGCCTCCTGCCACTATGGAGCTGCCGCTCTGTGCTCAGTGATGCAGTGAGGCACAGTGATGCATTGTATAGTCTGATGGCTGTTGGAATGAAGGACTTCCTGTGCCATTCAGTGCTGCATTTGGGTAGTGTGAGCCTAGCACTGAACATGCTCCTCCTGTCAGCCAAGTCTGTGTATAGTGGGTGGGAGGGGTTTTCCCTGATGGCCTGGAGCTTAGCAAGGCTCCTCCTCTCCGCCACCCTCGCTAGAGAGTCCAGCTCCACCCCAACCACGCTACTGGCCTTCCTGGCCAGCTTATCCAGCCTGGTTGTGTCCCCTGCTCTCAGTCCGCTCCCCCAGCCGGTACCAGGGTACAAGAAGGCGCCCGCCACCACCGACTCATAGAACATCCTCAACATCCTTGTACAGACATTGAAGGATCTCAGCCTTCTGAGGAAGTAGAGTCGGCTCTGGCCCTTCTTGTACAGTGCCTCTGCGTGTTTTGACCCGTTCAGTTTGTTGTCGATGTGCACACCGAGATATTTGTACACCTCAACCATGTCCACATCAACTCCCCTGATGGAAACGGGGGTCACAGGTGCACTCCTCCTCCTCCCCAGCTCCACAACCAGTTCCTTGGTCTTCGCCACATTTAGCTGCAGGTGGTTTTTATCGCACCATGTGACGAAGTCCACTACCAGTTCCCAGTATTCCCTCTCGTCACTGTCCTTTATACATCCCACTATCGCAGAGTCATCAGAAAACTTCTGAAGGTGGCAGGACTCTGACCGATAGTGGAAGTCGTTGGTGTAGACAGTGAAGAGGAAGGGAGAGAGGACTGTCCCCTGCGGGGCCCCGGTGTTGCTGACTTGTTGTACACAATTTGTATGTCGCTTTGGATAAAAGAGTCAACTAAATGACTGTGATTACCAAGACAGCCAAGTAGAACATTCCATAGTGGAGCCCCATGTATTTAAGCTGCCTTTTCACTGTGTCGAAGAGCTTCTGCTGTCGCTGAATGGTCTAACATTGTGGTTTTCAAACTGCAAACTTCTCTGTCTCTGGGGTGCATTTTCATTTTATTTGTAGTCCAGGAACCTCATAATCACCCCTCTTGGTTTTGGAACGTGGCCAGCGATATGTCGACCTATCCAATGCGATCCCTCATTGGGGGAGGGCTTTTCTTTGTAGCCATCTTTCCAAAAATGCACACGTGACGCTGACAAGCCTTAAGTTGTTGTGACACCCCCTGTTTTCCTGGTATTCTACAGTACCTCCATTTCCAATGTGGTGCATTCCTCCATAGCTTTTTGATAGCGCTGTTCGTCGACTTGTGCTCAGCCCTTCCAATTCTTTCTCCTGCTTCTGTAATCCTGTTAGCTTGGTTTTGTAAATCACCCGAGTCTGCTTATTCCTGCCAGCACATCCTCACATTTCTTTGAGAAGTCACTTTGCATCGAGTCTGAGGACTTAAACGCTCGGCTCATCCTCTGCCATTGCCTCCGTCATGGCATCTTTGCTAGCAGTATAGTTGATCTAGCCTTAGCCTGCAAAGTAGGCACTGGTGTTTTTGATGTTGCTGGATTTTGTTGAGTTGTTTTCTGAGTTTTCCCCACCATGGTGTTGACTGGTAGTTTACTGTTCAAATATATGTGGACTTTAAGCTATTTGACTTTTAAATAATTTATTCAATAAATTTGCCTTGGAGCCTCACAAAGATGCGTCTCACCGACACCGATAACCGATAACCGAAAGTCCCACACAATCTTACTTAATTACAGAACTGCTCATTGGATTCAGTGGATACATTCCTGGGGAATATTTATATTCATAAGGATTCTTCCTTTAATATTAATTTGAATGCTAATGCCTCATGCTCTATTTAACTCCCTTGTGTACAATGTGTTTAGTGGAATATGTAACTGCCTGAATGCAATAACACCTGTAGTTGTTTGACTAGTTAAATTGGTTCAAATGTCAGTGGTATAAGTAATTAAGAAGATTTCAATGGGATTTCCAGTACTCTCTATTTCTTCAGGCTCCAGGCATACTCAGTACTTTCTCTTATTATTGTCTAAATGTTGAAACCTTTTTCTAGGACTAGTGCAGGGGTGGCCAACCCATGGCTCGCGAGCTGCATGCAGCTCTTTGCCTGTCAATGTGTGGCTCTTCCATCAAAAAAAAAAGAAAAAAATAATTATAATTCATTCCATAAGAACGTAGAATAAGCATTTACAGATTTCTTTTAAATGGGCCATTTGCATGTTCTTGGTATCTCAATCTAGGGACATCTGTGGATCTCAGGGAATGTATTCCCAGTGTCAGAAATATTGTGTCTGTTACTAGGCTTGAGTAAATTGTAATGAACCAAAGGAGAATATCAATTCTATTATTTTTTTTTTCTTTGACTGTGAATAACACCATGCTAAATTTGACCGTGAATGAAAACTACTGTAAGTACAGTTACCTTTTTATAATGTAAATTTCTCCACCATTTTTCATCATATTGCCACACCATCTTTTGCTAGACGTTCACAGAAACGTAGAGAAACTAACTGCGTTCTGTTTTATGGCAATAACGTTCAGGTTTGTGGGAGATAATCCCGAAAAATAAGAGAAATAAAAAATAAAATCCAGAAGTCAGATGATTGACAGGGGCTGGAGTGAGCTGGGTAGGGTCGTTTTTCGAAATTTGAAAGCCCTGGGTCTCTTCCTTCAAAAGACTACACTCACTTTTGGCTGCTCCACTTCCTTCTGTCAATATGCGCCGGTTTCCGACTCAATGCCCTGAGATTTCTATAATCTTATATTTCACTAATAACAGTTAAAATCATTGGTAAACAAACGTAATGCTGAAAATATACACATTGACTGTATATCTCGGGCTTAAGAGGTTAACCCTGTGAGGCCCAAATGAAAAAGACATTAGCAACTTCAGAGGCCAGAGGGTGAGACCTATAAACACATGAAGGGTGCCGTGACGGAAAAAAAGGTTGAGAAACGCTGGCATATGGTGTGGCTCTTTGTGGTACCACAGTCATTTTTGTGGCTCTTAGTCTCTGTCTGGTGCACCACCCCATGTGTCCAAATCATTCATGGTGGTGCACCAGGCTCACAGACAATCACCTTGTTTCTAGGCAACAATGAAGTTGCTAGCTTGCAGATTTCAGAATTACCCCTTGAGGCTTGTCAATCTTAACACATTAATTGCCAAACCCAAGATAAGTTGGGTTAACTCGACATGCGTTGCCTGCCAGACCCGAGATATCTCGGGTTTTGGTTGTTTATTCTTTTATTCGATATTTTTATTCATTATCAAGTTCAAGTTTCAAGTTCAAGTTTCTTTATTAGTTGTCATACAGAATACAGAATACTTTGCATGAAATGTTTCTTTCTGTGTTGCTCCTGAGAGTGTGCTAGATAATAACAAGATAGTATAAAATAAGTATAATAAGTATAAAATAGAAAGTCAAGAAGTCAAGTACGTAAACAAGTGTAAACAACAAAATTGTTCAGTGTATCTATATATACAGTATATACAGCTGGTACAAAAAATGGTGAGGTATAGCTTAGCTTGTGGTGCCACCTTGTAGTGGTGAGGTGCAATAAGGAATGAGAATGATGTGCAATTTCCATACCAATAATATAAATATATAAATATAAAGTGTAAAGTGTGTCTAAAGTGGTAAAGTGGGTGCTACAGTGTGTTGTTTATTTAAAGTGAGTGTATTTGTGCTGTGGGTGTGTTGATGATTTGCTTATTGTTCATTGTTCATTGAGCATCCTGATGGCCTGTGGATATAAGCTCCTTCTGAGTCTATCTGTGCTTGCCATGAGACTCCGGTATCGCTTGCCTGACCGCAGCAGTTCAAAGAGGCAGTTGTTTGGGTGGCTGGAGTCTTTGATTATTCTCTTAGCCTTGCCCATGCACAGAGTGAGAAGCCCACCTCCAATTGTGCGTTCGGCTGAACGGGCCACTCTCTCTAGCCTGCTGTGGTCTTGTGCAGTGCTATTCAGTCAGGATGCTCTCTATTGTGCATGAGTAGAAGTTCTTGAGGATCTTCTGACTCACGTTGAACTTCCTTAAGCGCCTAAGGAAGTAGAGGTGTTGTCGTGCCTTCTTGATAACACTGTCAATGTGTGTGGTCCATGTCAAGTCCTCGGATATGTGGACTCTGAGGTACTTAAAACTGTTCACTCTCTCAACTGGTGCCCCGTCGATGCTGAGGGGGCTGTAGTCCCTGACCCCCGACCTCCTAAAGTCCACAATCATCTCCTTTGTTTTGCTGACGTTCAGGGAGAGGCTGTTCTCTTGACACCATCCCACTAGAACCTTTACCTCTTCCAGGTAGGCCAGGGACCTTGGTGTTACCATAGGGAATAAGTCTGAGATCGCCAAAGTGCAATACCGGCCGCATCCAGCTAGACGGCGGTATCGAGCACCCTTTGTAACCTTGTATCTTGGCCTGTGTAACAGGCAAATGCCTCCGGGCTCACTTTTCTTTGTGGGGCGAGCGGGGCGGTTATAACGATCGGATTGAGGAGCGTCAAATGCTCCCAATGCATGATGTGTGGTGTATTATGTTGGCGACACAATGGACACCTATACTTGGAATCGCAATCAGATAATTGGAATATTCTTTTTGGGGTACATCCTAGTGATATCAATCCTGCGTTGAACCAACCATGTCTTTACCTCAATCGCAACGTGTATGTGTAACGTTACTCCACAACGTATGCCGTTGGTGACAATCAAAACATCAAAAAACTACCCCCCCCCCCCCCTTCCATGCATTCATGATGAAACATAATACCTATGCCATAGATTTGATTTGGGAATAGTAGCGTGTACAGGCTATAACGTCAGGTTATTCTATAACCCTAGTTAAATGAGTATAGCAAGCGCTCTGCTCTATTGGAACTATCCCTTTATCCAATCTAATAATGAATAATTTTCTCCACATGCACACACCCATCCGCCTGGCCACACCCATATCCGCTCCTCTACATAAGCGGGGTCATGGTCACACCCATCAGCTCCTTCCCAAGTCTTTCATCACCGAAGGCGAAGACCACGGGGTCCTCAGTGAGTCAGAGCAGAGCGCTCGCTATACTCATATAACTAGGGTTATAGAATAACCTGACATTATATTATCGTATAGCTTACGCTCTGCTCTATTGGAACACAGGAGCTGAGCAGAGCGGAAGCTCGACAGATGTACCCGCTGAGGCCCCCCACAACCATCAGAACCGAGGAGGACCCGGGCCCCCTGGACCCCCCTAGAGGGGGACGGGAGGGAATCGGATCTGACTGTGCGAAGAGGGTTTAGCACCTCAAAACGCACAGGGTGAGCAGACCGTGGGACTTACCTTCACACAGAAGGACCCGCGACCACTCAGGCGCACATCCCACATGCCACCAGGGAACGGACGGGAAGCAAAACACCCCCATCACAGCCCCCAACATCACGGGGTCAAAGGTCAAGAACCCAACCCTGTGGCAAGGCTGTAGCAGCGGAGCGAAGAGGAGGACCCAGCCCCAGGAACAGCCTGAGGGCCAGGACCCCCCGAAAAAGGGGGCCCGGTGAGGCCAACGATGCCGTAGCATCGGGACCCCACCAAACGGTTACTGGTGACACCACCCCCCACATCGCCAGCGTATCGGACAGGGCCCAATCCAAGAGCAGGCCCTTCCCCCCTACAGCACGCTGCCCTGAAGCACTCCACAAGATGCTACATCCCCACAACACTGTGGGGCCATTCGGCGCACCGGGGAGACAACCCCCAAAGAGGTTGATCCCTCAATCCAGGCAACAGGCCCCAAGAGCATAACTCGACCTGTGCCCGGAGCACTGCGGACTAGACAGGCGCCTAAGGGGTCTACTGTGAGAACAGCACCCCGGCGGAAGGGGCGTTCGGTATGCTGTGCACCATGTCGCAACCTCCACAAACCCGACATCTCCAGTGAGGTCGAGGTTCAAGAGAAGGCTGACACGATTGGCAGACGTCATGAAAGGTGCGGGGGCACACTCGCGGGCAGACGGGGTCAAGCCCGGCCTCAACCCGAGAGTCGACTCTGCTACCAACACACTGGGGAACCAACCACCCCCCTATGTTTAGTTTAACAGGAGGTGTTGTTCCTTTAACCCACCAAGAAAAAACTCAGAAAGATAACTGCACGTATACACCGGCTATACAGGCAGTACAAGTGTTTCAGTTTTCAAAGGGGTTAACCCAGGCCAACAAGTCGACAAGAACGTGTTCGGACCTGGGCCCGGCGGACCGGGACCTACACAGAGAGGGGTTCAATAGAAAAAAGCTCCTCGACAGCCCCCTCCCATCCCTGCCCAGAAAACAAATGGAGAAGGACCAGGCCCCTTAGCACAGTGCAAGGTACAACACAATATGGACCAAGCACATCACTGTGAAGGGCAAGTCGTAGTGTCATACATATGACACACACATCCATGGTAGGAAATGCCGACCGGCATTTCCCCCCCAGAAAAAGCACAAAGTCCTTCGGGGTACCAGAACAGCAGATCTGCGCCCCGGTGGACAACGGGTTAACTGACCTGGTCCGGCGCGACCAGAACCAGTCCCGTGTCCTAGTCACGCCGCCATCCCCAGTCCTAAAAGGGGGGTAGGTACGCGTGTCGATCCAAAACATCACAGAGGGCGCCACCAAGATGGTCAGTACGTGAATGGACTGCACCTGGTGGCCCTTCCCATGGGTGTGAGACCCCTCCGCCAATGCTTTGATCTACTCCGTCATCTCCCCCCGGAGTAACAATTGAAAAGATATATGTAAACATTGAGCCACGTGACCAAAAGCCCAATACATATTTAAATAGAGAGCAGAGCAGAACAGTTTCCAACGCATCGCAACCCCCAACCTTGACAATGACAGTGGTCCGTAGTATGGAGCCTGAAAGAACTCACGGAGGTCTCATGACCAATAGAAACGTGCCCAGTGACGTATCCTATGGCCGGGGAAATCCCGTGACCCACCTATCCAAACATGGCGTAGGACCAGGGAACTCCCCCCCCCCCCCCCCCCTTTCCCCCACAGCGTGACAGGAAGACCAACGAACAGGAGGTCCAACCCCCTGGCCAATCAGTAAAAGGGGCGAGGGGTTTATCAGTTCACCCCCTATGACCCCACACCCCGGATACGATGAAAATAACAAGCAGCTCATGACACCAGTTGTCTAGCATGCTACATGAAAAAGCGTATATCCTCTAGGATAGAGCTTAACAGTTGCACGCCAGCCACAGACGATAAACTCGTTTGTGTAAAACACTGGTTTTTATACAAGGCTTTAGGCTCATGTGCGAACTCGCCACCCGCATTTTTATACCTTTACCAAGTAAAGAAAAAAACAACAGACGTTAAAGAGAGGGTCCAAAGACGTCGGTACAAGCTACATACTTCTGTAGGCTAACACTCAACCTAGTTGTGGACTCGATGCCATGTAAAACTGCCCCACTCCCTAAGCAAGCACACAACCCCACAGCTAGGTGAGGGTTATACATCGTATCCCTAATATATAGTGAATAAACACACGTTTTGTAACAAAAAACAGTCCCTCACCAGGAGGGACTTTTTATTTAATAACAAAATTATATGTTGGGGGGTGTAGTGGAATAATTATGATCGCATATCAATTAATATGCTTGCTATACACGCCTCAAGAATACATTGGCCTGGACACTAACAATACTGTGTCTGCCGTCATGACATCCTGTGTTTATCTTATTGATATGCCCATGATAACCCCATTGTACAACGTAGCAGGCCTGTCTGTGACCAAGGTCTGTTTTATATTCACATGTTAAACACATAATCACCTTTGTTTCCAAAAGGCCTGATATATGTCCCAAGAGTTTCAAACTGATGACACAAGACTCACGTTGCGACACAAAGGAGACAATTGACCCTTCTGTGAGACTCACAAGGCAGACACTTGACCTTCTTACAATCTCTGCCAGGCAGAAGCATTCTACGAAACCCGCTGACTATAAGTGTTTTTACAACCCTCCAACTGTCAAGTTCATAGCTTTCACATTTGGGCCACCTTCACTTCCTGAAAACACACACACATAGACACACACACACATAGACACACACACACATAGACACACACACACATAGACATGCACACACATGCACACACATGCATGTGCACGACAATTGACCCTTATGCGATCTCTGACAAACAGGGACTTCCTCTATGAAACTAACTGACTACAAGTGTTTTACGACATGTCGACTGTCTCAAGTTCACGGGTCAAGTGATGTTGCGAGACAATACAACACCTCACTTCCTGAAAACACACACACACACACACGCCCACACATATGTAAGCACACACACATAGCCGTGTACACACGCACATACATACACAAGCACACACATGCACGTGTAAGCATAACACACACACACACACACTTTCACTTCCTGAAGTCACACACACACTGACGGAGAATGCTATATATTCTTCCTGAATTCCATCTATCGACGCACATGTTGGCATCTTGTTTTGCTTTACTGTCAGTGTGTGTCCAGTCATGTGTGACTGCTCAAATTAAACCCAACGAACGTCCATTTGTTTCCGTGTTAATCTTTATTTCAACAGCTACACTTAAATTTCCAATACAACTTGGCGTCACGAACAGGATACATTGCACTGGATTCAGACGGGACCGGCCGAACGGAGGTGCAAGCAGGCCTGCCAATCTCTACCTCGACACCAAAGCCTGTCCGAGAAGAGGGATCACTCATCCGAACGACCGGGCCGTCTGACGACAGCGCACTTGTATCGAACCAGAGGACACCTCTCTGAAACCTCGACCTCCGGTGAGCTGTTGAAATTCAGATCTTACTAAAACGTAATCAAAAAAATATTCACATTTTTGGGGAGGATAATAATCTAACCTAATAAACGCTCTATGTTCCTATTTTATAATCTTTTAAAAAACGCACTAACCTCACCACTGAGAAAGGGTGCCGTCTTGCTGGAATCTCATTATCTCACAAAGATTCCCGCTGGGGGAGTGAAGTTTACCAGGGTGGGGTATCCCACAGTTTTCAAGGTTTTGTGTAAAAAACAACAACCAGTTGATATTACACTGTCAAGGTTTTGTGTTACAAAGACAACCAGTTGATATTGCAGTTTTCAAGGTTTTGTGTAACAAACAACAACCAGTTGATATTGCAGTTTTCAAGGTTTTGTGTAACAAACAACCAGTTGATATTGCAAAAGGTTGCGGTCAGAACAAATATACGGTGTACATCGCTTGCTGTTTCCTGACAGAAGCCGACAGTTTTTCCTGACGTTTGTACTAAAACGAAATTTCAGACTCAGATAGACGTATCTGTTTAAAGCATCCGTGTACACGAACGAATTGGCTTTTGCACAAGTACGTGGCAAAAGCAGGGTAAAGATGCTTCAAACTCCTCCAGTGGAACCCTGTGCGACAAGAGATGTTCATTCAATTAAAAGGGCAACATCGTATTTAGTTTGATTACTGTTCAAAACGCAGAAAGCGGGAAGCGGGACTGTGACGTGAAGGGGGCAGTGAACAAACGTTACGGGTGTTGTCGACAGCGAGTGAATGTTTGATGCACATTCCTTATTGGTCAAAGAAATGTGGTTTTCCAGCAAACGGCTCTTTCTCGTTAAATCAGATTGACACACCAGACATGAAATTAATGGAAGGAGGTGACAAATTGATGACAAACGGAAAAATTTGGACTCAAATACAGACATAAAAACTAATTAAAAAATTGTTTAAAAATATTTTGTTCTCTCATGGTGAGACTATCTGCCTATGCTTTGGACCTCAATAGAATAATATTAGATAGATTAAACATGGCTGGCGTTACAATTCATGTTCTTATCATGGTGTTGTTGTCACTGATATAATGCTGTATGCTTTTTATCTTTGGATTATTTTATTTTCTTGCTTACTCTGTAGTTTTGTTATTTTTTGTTTCTGTTTTCTGTCTAGTCTTTTTTAAGACAAGATTTGCTATTAAGGACACATGAATATGTCAGAATTTACACATAGCTACTAATTTAATTTACGGACGGGCGAAAAACAAATTATGAACGAAAATCAGACTACGCAGACAGGCACCTCATCTCTCTGTGACGTGTGTGGTAGAACAGACCCCGGCTGTGAGCAGGGACCCACAGAAACCGAGTTAAAATTAAGAAGATTAAACGCGCAATTAAAACGAGAGTTATCTGACAGAACCCGCGAGTTCATGGACATCGATGACGAACACTGGGAAGTGTTGGACATGTTGTCACAGGTACTCCTCCGGTTAACGGGAGAACAACAAGCCTACTAAACATATATACATCATTGTCAAAGTGACAGACACTACGTTTAAACACTCCGGTTTCAACCTACTATATCACAGACAAGGCGCTTGATATAGAGAACACGTAATTATGTCAGAATTGACATTCAAAGCCATCACAGATAGAACAGTAAAACGTGATGAATGGAAATCATTAAGAGATTTTATAAATGCTAACAAAAAGCTAGGATACGTACACCACTGTTTTGGGACAAATTCCGGAATCGAAACCATTAGACTCTCATGTGAAATGACACTGGTTGCCCTATCAATCCTGAAGAAATAAATTAGAACTAACAGCCGACGGTACATTCAAATCCCTGTACTTCTCTCTCTCACTGCCTTTAGAGGAGCCGGGTCTCGGCGTCTTGCCCTCCCTAACTCGACCCTCACATCCTGGCCTGCTGGAAACCACTCCGATGACACGGTGCAGAAAACGCAGCAGCAAGGAGCTGAGGCCCTCGACCCTCATCACCCCAGCGCCAGATCCCGACGACATGCTGGGCAGAAGGATCGCCCACGGATGGCGGGAGGAAGGCAACGTGACCAAGTGGAAGGGCACGGTTCTGCAGCACCTCACGATAGCCGACGGCTGCCTCTACATGGTCAAGTACGACAAACGCGACTGCGTCTACGGCATCGAGCTGTTCAAAGACGAGCGCATGTCCAACCTGGAGGTGCTGGCGGAGAAAGTCGTGAACAATAAGATCAAGGTGCCCCCCGGGGTGGAGGAACTGGTGGGGCGAGCCGTGGACCACCTCTTCGAGGGAGAGGACGGGGAGAAGAACGCATGGAGGGGCATGGTCCAGGACCTTAGCAATCTTCTCTGCATGGGACTCCTCTTTAGTTGCTTTCTCTGGTGTAAAGTGGAACAGATAGTTGCTGCCAGGCTCACTAGCAACACTATAGTGTTCTTCCTTGATCTTTGCAGGAAAAGATTGGTCACTGCCCTCAGCTTCCATCATCACATTGGTCATGTCAATCCGCCCATCAAAGAGGATACAGGAGATCCCCCCCTCCTCCCTGCACTTCTCCTCAAACTCTTCCCCCAGCTCTTGCATCAACTTTTCTTGTGCTCTCTTAACCTTGTTCTTATCAATCACTTTACTTGTGTCATCTTCTAAGATGAGTCCTGCATCAATCAGAGCTGCAGTTGCTATAGCTGCAGTTGGCCTTAGACCTATGCCATACCTTACACTAGCAAGGGCGATGTTTGGAATCTCATCATAATTTTTCCGTAGCTTTGCTGAAGCTGCAGGGTCAGTTTCAGGAATGAGCTCAACTTCAGGGACTGTAAGGAAGCTGTCAACATCCTTCCTGGCAACCTTGTCTGCTGCTGCAAAGCTTTCTTCTTTGCCCCTTCTCCTTTTCTCTGCCTTCTTTTCCATCCCCTGCCTTTCCAATGTTTTAAGAAGATAGAGGATTGATGGAGCCCCATGGATTTTCTCAATACATTGAGACGTTTGTTAAAATGGTTACAGAGGTTTCTGCTGAGTAGTTCTGGAAAGAGCTCACCTATTTATGGCTGACGTTGACTTTAAGTTTGTGTTTGTAGGTTGGTGGCTAAAGCAGTACAGTAGGAGATCTTGCCATCCAAGAATGAGTCCAATCAAGATATTGGAACCTGGCAAAGTTCAAGAAGTCAGGAGATCGAGATTTAGCACTTAGGTGTTTGTGTGCATTACAAATACAATTTATTATTGTTAGTATTATTATTATTATTGATCTTTGGAGTTGTATCCAGTTATATACAGTTCACTTGTTAATACATTTGATGGCTTTGTCATTATAAATGATTTCCCATATATTTTTTATCTTTGCAATTTTGTAATACAATACCAATGGGTTCAAATGGTAAAATCAGCCATTTTGAAATCCAAAATTATGCAGGTTATATTTATCCTATCCCAAAAATTACCTCATATTTGAATTCCCCATTAAGAAACACATAATTTAGACACCTTGCATGTTAGGATTTCCTTCAGATTCATGTTGGCATCCATGTATGGCCAAGGGGTGAACATTTTTCAAATCGGCCATTTTGAAATCCAAAACAATGTAGGTAGGAGTTATCCGATTAGAAAAATAATCCCATATTTGAATTCCCCACAAAAAAACACATATTTTAGACACCCCACTCGATTGATTTTCCAAAAAAAAAAAAGTATGGCCCGCCCTAACAGTACGCGATTGCGTTCCGCTGGTCGTCCAGGGCTTGCTCTTCCGCTGTCAGTTCTCCGGTGGGGGCCCCCAGGATCGTCTCCTTCAGCCCCGCCCGTGCATGCAGCACAGCATGCGCTCTTCCCAGAGCTCGTAGTTCTCTGCTTTTCCATTGAATGTCGGCCATTTGCCTCTTCTCTTGTTTTCCATCCTCTTCGTTAATGGTATGCTTAGCTTTCGCTCTTGTTGGCCTAGAGCAGTGTTTCTCAAAGTGGGGGGCGTGCCCCCCAGGGGGGGCGCAGAGGCATGACAGGGGGGGCCTTGAGGTTTTTATTTTTTTTGGATTACAGAAAATTATCACTAAAGTGCTATCTGTTGCAGCTGCACTGTTATCCATGAAAATACCATTTCTCAAAATCTGAAAATCATTATAACACAGAAAAGGATCACCAAGTTACTCTGGATAAAAAAAAACTTTACAGACAACATTGAGACAAAGCTTCCTGACACATCTCCATCCAAACTCTTGGAAGAACTCTTTGAAATCTCATCTGATACCACCTAGAGAGCTAGTTTCAGAGTGTGGTGCTGAGTACCAAGTATCTCATCTCATGGCCCACCAAGTATCTCATGATGCAGCAGTTAAGGTGTTGATACCATTCAGCAATAATGTGGTCAAGAGGCATGGTTTCTATCTTGAGCCTGAACTGGCGTGGTTTCTTTTTATTCACATGGAAAGAGCAGCAGTAACATACATGTTCTTCTCTCACTGAGAGACATTGGGGGAGAGAACGAAATGGGAGTATACCTTTGCTTTTATACTCGCCACAAGGTGGAGTACCTGGGTGGCTCCGCCTAGAGCGCCCTCTAGTGGGAACAGATATATATGCAACTAGACAGTCACTGGTGGAGACAATTATATATGCAGGTAAACAGTTACTAGTGAAAACAGCCATATGTACAGTTAGACAGTTACTAACAATCCTACACAGAGCCTCTGATCTCAACAGCACCTTTTAAGCATATTTCCCAGCAGCATATCAAGCAAAACCAAACCTTTCCAAGTGTCACTCAAGAAATGGGTCCAAAATACATCTTCCAACAATCCGGTGGAAGTAGTATTGCTTTCAAACATGTAAATATGTTACAGAACGTAAATACAGTATACCTGAAAGCAGAGCCAGACATCATTTTTATATTCCCATTGATTTCTCTTATACTTCCATTTTGATATCTTTAGTCGGCTACTTCATGCACCTTTTCCCCCTCCACTCACTCTCTCTCCCGCCTGGTGGTTGTGCATCCAAGTTGGTGTGATTTGGAAATTACAAAACCTGATTAGGAGAAAGAGTAGAAGGCTTTAGTTGAGGCTGAACACATTACATCACTTTGCCCGGCGTGACACATCTTTCAACATAGCACAACTAGTTGATGTATGGGGGGACAACATCAGATAGCTTGAGTGCATAAAAGCCTCTGACACTATAGCATTTGTCTTAATTATCCTGGAGAGAGCATTAACATGTATTACCTTGGAGTGCTTTTACCAGACACATGAAGGAAGATATGTGGCATGATAAGGCTAAATGTTCCCCCCCATCGAGTGTGGTGTTGATTGTGGAGCACGGCTGACATTTATACCAATTGACAAATGTATTCTGGTCTCAGGCAAAGCTCCATACAGCTCGGGATAAAATCTAAATGCAGCCTTCTGAAAATATAATGAATGACTGAGGAAGTTAGCAACAATCAGTCATGATGGCTCGGCATACGGGAGCAGAAAAAGGTGCGGAAATAGTTTAAAAATAAATAAATACAAATAAAAATGTGTTTGCAAACACCTATATTAGCCACCATCTGTGGAATGTGTCATGTAGTTGTTACGGTTCCCAAGGTTCGGTCGGGTACCGCAGTAACAACTGTGTTTGGCGTCTTACAATCCCCTGAAAAACGTTGGAAATGTATCACGGAATGAAGATGCAAACCATTCATTTCTCTTTCCAAAAAGCCTCTGTAGTTTTATTACCAATTACCAAATGATTACCAAAACATATAAAACATATTACATATTTTCTCTACTGCATAAGTGTCTTTGTTTCAATGTCCATAGCTTACTTTGCAACATATACTGATTCCATGGCTACCACAGTGCAATTAAATCAACTACAGAGTAAAATTCGCAGTGTCAAATTAACACTTAAAGAGTCGAATTTAACACTATTCCAGAGTGTATAATGACTCCAACTACGAATAGTGTTAAATTGACTCTTGCTCCTGTGTTAACATTTTTGAGTTAAATTAACTCTAAATAGAGTACAAATTTAACACTCGCTTACACTGTATATTGTTATTTAAACTTAACACTATAGGTTTAATAACACTTGTGTGTAAATATTATTCTCAGAAGTGTTGATAATTTACTCTTATGTGATAACAAATTAACTCTGATTGAGTTGAATTCCAATGCTCATTAACACTGCATTGCGTTATTAAAAGTTAACACTGAGGTCAAATAACTCTGCTGAAGTGTTGATATTACACAGTACTGTGTTGATATAATTTACTCACTTGCAGTGAAAAAACAGCTCTGAAAATAACACCCATTAACACTGCACAGTGTCAATAAAACCGGACACTATATTGGTGAAAATAAACCTCACTGGTGTTAATTTTACACTTAGGCCATGGTTAGACTAGGTGTTTTTGTTTTCGTTTTGTTGCTGAATGAATACGTTTGCTGTCCCTGTTAAATAGAAATGCCGTTTTGGCAGGAAAACGCGTTGCCCTACTGACAACGCTGAAATTGTGTTTCCGTTTTGGAAAAACACCAAAACTCGCAGACAACATGTCATGTAATCTGCGCGGAGCTGTTGTTGCTCAACGCCCATGCGCAGTAGATACTGACAATTGCGTGCCCTCACCAACGTCCGGTTATGACAGCTGTCCCAAATAGCTGCAGCTACCATGTGTTGTCAAGTTATTGTTATAAGGACCCCAGTCCAAGCTACAACAGTCTGCATTCCCTTAACAATTGTTTGTATTGAGCCGTATTGTATTGTACCCATTCTGCAATCTGTTAAATAAAGTTTACATCCATTCATTCTGCTAGCATTAACGATTGCATGAGCAGCTGGCTAACGTGAGCTAACGTTAGCTACCAGACCCTGTTAGCTCAGAGCTCCTCTTTCAATCTTAACAAGCATTAAACAAAATGGCCCAGTCATCTATTCACCTTTGTTTAATGCATGAGGCGTTGTCTAATGTTATCTAGCTACTGATAGCTCCTGATATCATCAGTTTGGTGCTGGCTGGCTAACGTGAGCTAACGTTAGCTGCTAACCACAATGCTATACTGTTATAATGGCATATTCCTATCGCGTTAGCATGTAAGCTAACTAAATCGGCGCCGATGAGACTAAACTCCGCTCTTGGTGGTCAATTGTGTTGATGTTAGTTTTGTTTCATCAACAAATGAGAGGCAGAACACACAGTGAATGTATGCGTTTTGTTTATTGCACTTTTATTGCACTTTCTTTGCTGAAAAATAAATGCTACATTGGCTAAAATGGCTCACGAGGCATTTAAAGATGGTGGCTTGTTGATATTTTTTTGCAGGAAGTGTATTGGCACATTCAAGTTCTGATTGGTTGAAAATTGCCTTCATGTTCGCCACCTACTGCCACCTACTGCTTTGGCATTGTACTACATCACTGTGCTCAGGAGGCAAAACGAAAGTGCTCAGGTTGCAAAACAAATGTCTAACTCGGCTGCCACTACGTTGCGACCTGGAAAGCGAAACTCATCTTGAAAACGAAAAGAAAACACCATAGGTGTAACCGACGCCTTAATTTACTCTTGTATAGTGTGAAATTACATTTACATACAATATACATTAAGTAAGTAACAATCACAAGTTACCACAAAATAATTAATTCAACAATTTTATTGTTGGTCAGGCAGGGTCAGTCAGGCTTATAAAAAAATAAAACATAAACAACATTTACATTGACATCAGCAGGTCTGCATAAAGTGCAATATGGAACAATACTTTGAGCAATCTGTGGTTTGAAGTAACACAGCTGATTTATATCCAACACCTTTACAACTAGGGTTGGGCATTGTTTGGATTTGAACGATTCCGGTTCCGATTCCGATTCTCCATATCGATTCCTGTTCTAAACGATTCTCGGTTCCGATTCTTTGAGGTGCAGGTCAAAACAGGTCACAGCTTATTTCGCAGGAGTTTTTTTTTTTTTTTTTTTTATTACATTTTTTTTCATACTATTCACATTTTCAGTTGACTTGATACAGTTTAATTTGGTTGCTGTACTGTAACTAGGGTATTAATTAACAAAGTAAAATAAGAATCGAAATGCAAATATGTTCCAGAACCGGAAGTTAGGAACTATTAGAACCGGTTTTCGGTGCCAAACCCTATTTACAACTCCGTCTGGATGCAGTAATAAAACAATCACATTAGCAGGTCTGCATAAAGTGGCAATATGGAACAATATACATTGAGCAATCTGTCGTTCGATAATTCATTTGAATATCAAATGGTTTGAAGTAACACAGCTGATTTATATCCAACACCTTTACAACTCCATCTGGATGCAGTAATAAAACAATCACATTGACCTCAGCAGGTCTGCATACAGTGGCAATATGGAACAATATACTTTGAGCAATCTGTCGTTCGATAATTCATTTGAATATCAAATGGTTTGAAGTAACACAGCTGATTTATATCCAACACCTTTACAACTCCGTCTGGATGCAGTAATAAAACAATCACATTGACCAGAGCAGGTCTGCATAAAGTGGCAATATGGAACAATATACTTTGAGCAATCTGTCGTTCGATAATTCATTTGAATATCAAATGGTTTGAAGTAACACAGCTGATTTATATCCAACACCTTTACAACTCCGTCTGGATGCAGTAATAAAACAATCACATTGACCTCAGCAGGTCTGCATACAGTGGCAATATGGAACAATATACTTTGAGCAATCTGTCGTTCGATAATTCATTTGAATATCAAATGGTTTGAAGTAACACAGCTGATTTATATCCAACACCTTTACAACTCCGTCTGGATGCAGTCTGACCTTAAAGGCATGGTAATGGTCATCAAAACACATGGTTTCCATCAGTTTTCCACAGAGCAATACACTGTCATCTTTCACAGCAATAGTCTTGATCTTACAAAACACAGGCATCTCAAATGCTACCTCAGTACAGATAATCAAGTCACAGCGGTACTCTGTACCATGATGTGTTATCCACTTGGCAGAAAAAACACTGGTTACATCTCCAAATAAGGAAGCAATCTCTGGACCTTCTATGAGCTCAACAAGTGCCACCATCTTTCCTGGACCTATGGTTAATCTTTCTTTGGTAAAGGACTCCCGATACATTGCCATACAACTTTGGTGCTTTTGGGCTAATGTCTTTGTAATGTTTTTAAAGCTTTTTAATTGTCTCTTAAAGAAGTTATGTTTAGCTTCATAACGCATGCACCACATGTGCAGAATTGGGCCAATGTTCCTTATATTACGAGGGTAATGTATCATGAAGTGATGCTTTGGCAATAGGTTGCTTCTAGGAAATAACTGCTTGAAGAGCCGATGATGATCAGTGATTAAATGTTTGAGATAAATGGTCATGCCATATGACAGGACTGGTGAAAATACAATGTTAACAATCTGTAGAAGCAAAAGCAGAAGATGCCATTACTTATCATCAGTCTATATTAAATCACCAAATAGCAGAGGCATATTGCGCAACAAGCACCAAGACTGTGTGGCATTCAACCCCAAATCCTTACTTTCATCCAACAACTTGACTCTTGGCGGACGGTTTCGCTGCTGATTGTAACCATAGTCAAAAGCATGTATTCTGCCAGCCAGTTGTTCAGCATTTAGAAGTTTCTCCTGAAGAATGTACTTGAGAATAAGTTTCACCTCAAACTGAGCAACCCCCTCTAAAATATCATGCATGATATCTACAGAGAAGTTGGTGGCTGTGTTGAAATACTGAAGTGAATTCAACAGACAACTGCGTTTCACACCATATATATGAGGTAGCGTAGGATCTGTCTGTATAGTTTGACAGTGTTGTGCGTGCATCTCAACAGTTCTTAGTACAACAGCTGGCGTTTCACACCATATATATGAGGTAGCGTAGGATCTGTCTGTATAGTTTGACAGTGTTGTGCGTGCATCTCAACAGTTCTTAGTACAACAGCCGGATCATCTTCACAGAATACAGTCTGAAAACGAGCTTTCTCAAGGAGACAGAAACGACAGCAATACCGAGCCCCAAATGACTCCACAAACCCAAACAGACCATGCAAGCCAAAGTTATCACCAGTGACCTGAACTATGGTACCACGAATCACGTGTCTAAACATGGGAATTTTAAGTCCCTCTGTCTCCAGTACTTTCAGATCAATGACAAGTGGCTCAAGTATCAAATTGAAATCATAACGCTTAATGTCCTGTGCATGGAAAAGAGCACACAAATGAATATTAATCAAAGAGGAATTATAGATTGGGGGGACATTTCTTAATGTAAAGTATATACCACCTAATTTATGTATACGCTTTTTAGAGCCCAATGGATTTGCAGTTTCAAAGTCATCATAAAAAAGCTGAATTTGAAAGGAATCTTTTTCTACTGAAAACAGGGGACTTTCTTTCAAATAGGTGGCATCTCTCAAGTCTGCATACACACCTTCCTTAGTCATGTGCCTGGGCTTTAACATGTCTGCAAGTTCTGGGTTTTGAAAAATGCTCTTCAGTGTTTCCAAAATGGGAACATATGCAAATTATCAGTTACAATGACCTGGTCATATGTCCCAGTAGTTTTGTTTCTTCTGCTGTCAAATCTTGTGCCAAGCACCTTTTCAACGGGTTCAACTTTTCCCCATTTCTCTTTGAAGTGTTTGTTTATGTTTGCCTCCGAATTTAAGTGTGTGAATGGGTTTTCCAACTTTTGGAATGACTGTTCTATGCTGTTCTTATTTTCTGTGTCCTGTGGAGATAAGCACTGTAGAGCTGCATCGTTAGCGTGACTATGAATCTCAGAAATCACTTCTTCCATGGTTGAGACAAAACTTTTTACAGTAGACTGACTGGTTCCAGCAGCCTTGAGTTGTGCAACAGCAGTGGCACACATATCGAGAGTGCTCCTATTGGAGTTTCTGAACAGTTCACATGTGGCCGTCGCATCGACATCAGATGTTGTGGCAGTCTCATCTACATTAGCGATCACCGCCTCTCCTACACTGTTTACATTAACATCAGTGTCAACCTCTTGGTCAATATACTCAGTGTGTTTGTTATCTAAATGTTTCCTAAAACCTGAAAACGTACCAAACCTATAGCCACATCCAGTCTGAGCACATTTAAGGCGAAGCTTTTTTCCTTGAACGTAACCGTGAACTATTTGCAAATGCCTAACAAGCCTATTTGTACAACCTAACTCCTTCCGACAATCAAAACACTTCATGGCGGAGGAGAAACCTCATCCACTAATGAAGCAACCTCGCCCTAACTTCAGCAACACGAGGACTCTCCTTGACTTTCCCAACATCAATACTGTACACAGTGGTCTGGAGGAACGTGTACATGTTGCGCAGCATGGTGTTGTATGCTGTGCCAAACACATAATGTGCTTTAAAGAGTTCATCTAAAGCACCAAGAGAAGAGATTGACTTGCAAGGTATGGCCTTCTTGTCAAGAATGATGTAGAACTGGTGGATCGCATTCTTCTTCACTCCAACAGCCAGGAGATAGGGTTGATTGCTGGTAGTGATGGCATCAAGATGCTCTTGGATGCTTGTTCCAGTCTGAGAAGACAAACACACATGGAGAAACAATTAGAATTACATGATTGTGACGGCTGGGTGGCGCAGCGGGCAAGGCGCTCGTCACCAACGCAGGAGATACTGGTATCGAGCCCAGCTCTCTGCGTTGCTTCCGGCTTGGCCGGCCGTCATACTAACACAATTGGCAGTGTTTGAGGGTGGGAAAGCCGGTGGGTGGGTCCTGGTCGTTGTAAACAGCGACTCCTACAGTTCGGTCGGGGCGCCTGCTCAGCGAGGAAAGGATCTAAGGGAGGTAGTGTGATCCTTCCACACGTTACACTCTCTCAGTGAGAGTCCGCGCTGCCAGGTGAAAAGAAGCGGTTGATTGGCTACACATGTGTCGGAGGAAGCATGTGATAGCCTCCACTCTCCGAGACCGACTGTAGGGGGTAGGCGCGCAACGACCAGGAAGGGGATTGGGAATTGGCTAGCCCCTTTCGTGACTGCGATACAAACCAGGGGCTCGAATACGCAGTCACTGGCTCCCACGTTACTAGCCATGTTAATGTGCACATCAAGCACTGCTTAAAAGCGAGCGGTGGGTCCAAAATATATCACATACACATTTCAAAGGTACCCAGCGTTCCATTAGGGTTTCACACACACGCGGCAGGGTTTGAAAGCTTGGCGTTTCTAATAAACATTTTAAAGTAAAACTCCAACATTTTGGGAAATTAGCTCATTTGCCATCTACCCTGGAGTTAGACAAGAAGATACATACCTTTTTTCTTCTCTGTGCATGCAGTAGGAGTAGGAAGACGTTTGGAACTAGGCTAATGGAGGAACCTACTTCCAGTGACTGACGCTAAGCTAGGCTAACGGTGCGCGTCTTCCTACTCCTACTGCTTGCACAGAGAACAAAAAAGTATGTATCTTCTTGTCTAACTCCAGGGTAGATGGCAAATAAGCTAATTTCCCAAAATGTTGGAGTTTTCCTTTAAATATATTTTATAAACTGGTCAACAGTGCATTATTTCCGGCGTTGGGTGCATGATGCGCATGCGCTGTGATCACAGCACAGGCGCACCAGGCAGCCAAATACGGAAATACAGCCATTTTGAGCAGTGTTGACCAGTTTATAAAAAATATTTAAAATGTTTATTAGCAACACCAAGCGTTCAAACCCTGCTGCGTGTGTGTGTGTGAAACCCTAATGGAACACTGGGTAACTTTGAAATGTCTATGTGATATATTTTGGACCCACCGCTCGCTTTTAAGCAGTGCTTGATGTGCACATTAACATGGCTAGTAACGTGGGAGCCAGTGACTGTGTATTCGAGCCCCTGGCTTGCATCGCAGTCACGAAAGGGGCTAGAAATTGGCATAACGACTAACATTGGGATGGGAGAAAAACAGAGAAAAAGGAGGGGGGGAAATATAAAAAAAAATTAAATAAAATAATTACATGATTGTAGCATTATAATCATAAATTCGTACATACATTAGGAGAAAATACCAACCTTTTTGAAGATCACAAGATGCTGCTCTGCGTAGGACGCCGACACCTTCCCTGGTCTCTTCCGACCCTGAGCAGAGGGTGGAATCAGGTGCAACAGCAGTAGAATCGATGAGAGGTCACTGTCCCAACCTGTAACGATACAAGTTGGATGTTAACACTTTAATCGCCGAAAACGCTGGAACTCGTCTTTCCCCGCCATGCTCATTCTGCCGAAGACGCCGTAACTCGTCTTTGATATCAATATTTCAAAAATCTGTGATCGAAATCATATTTCTCCTCCGGGGACCTGAGATATACTGCTGATCTCCTATCAACTCTCTAACGGTTCAAGAGCGCCATCTGGTGGCCGATCGGCAGATCGCCCAAACAGCAAACCGGAAACAGGAAACTGGTGCTCATCCAAATTCGTTCCGACCACTCGCTATAGCTCCCGGGACTCCATCTTGACACACTGGAAAATCGATCGCTCACCCTAACTCAATAAACAACATGATTTGGACGTATATACTATTATAGAACCTGGAAATGGATCTGGTATTTCTCCATCCCATAATAGAAAAAATTCTGTTCCACGCTCATCCCCCAACGGCGCGAGGAAGCCACTGTGAGTTTCAGCATTATTTTCTAACGTGTTCCATATAAACTGCTCTGATGATCATATGACCCACACTAGGTGAATGATATAACGTTGCCCACGGAATTATAAACGACCCCCCGCCCATCCGGTCAACATCAGATGATACGTAGTAACTTCTAGAAGTACCTCCAGTTGACATTTTTTATCTGGCACCGATCGCTACCAAACTGTATTTGATCATCCATATAATGCATTTGGGGCCAGTGTGCGATCCATAGCATCATCTTTGGGTGAGCCCCGTCGGGGGGGGGGGGGGGGGGGGGTGCGCGGCGTGCCTCTCAGCGGAAAAAAACTCAGAGCGTGTTTTTATAGTCACATATTTGTCATGTGTAGGTGGGTTTTCCAGCAAACTCAACACTCTCGCTGCCGTTGAATTCGTAAGGGCTGCTACCACATAGTAGTACTTGGTGGCATCCGCGGTAATATTCCTGAGAGCGAATTGGGCTTCGGCTTGCGCGAACCAAGCGTTGGCACTCTGCGCAGCTTGAGTGAAACTGCGTTCAAAGTTCTGCGATCTGCGTTCTGTTGTTCAGTTGACATGTTCGATATAATCTCCGAAATACGTCCAAGGGTCACAAATGTAGGAATGCAGTAATGATAGCGTAGACGGAGTCGTGTTCCGATGCAAAAACGCTAGTTTATTACGCACTCTACTGTCGCACAAACAACACCCGTTCAACTTTCACTGTCTCTCTTTAACTACGTCATCCCCCGCTAAGGGTCATGGGAGATGTAGTAAACACCACAAAAGGCTAGAATGCCGTGAATTATGTCCCAGTAAGTAGCCACTACACGCAAATCATTAATCATACATCCAAAATAGCATACGTTTATTATTATACACGATGATGATACAGCTCCCAGGGGAGCTTTAGAGACCCCCAGGGGAGCTGATGTCTGATCTAGGGGAGCTATAGCTCACCGGGCTCCCCTCGTGGATCGCACCCTGTTTGGGGCTATAAATCAAGTTCTGAAGAAAGCTGCAGAAAACGATAAAAACATACTTATACTTTAGACCATATTTTAGTATGAATATGTGAATGAAAAAGTATAACGTTGCTACACCCTGAACAATAGATATAGGACATTGAATGGGCCATAATAATGTCAATTTAGCAATAGAATTTAAAAAGTTATAGCCCTGCAAAGAAGGGGAACTTCTCCATAGACAAATAGAGCTGGCTAGGGATGGTAAATTATGAATTTAACCATGGCGATCAAAGTGTTAAGACACTTGAATTATGTAGACCATAAACAAAATTCAGTCCATCTGCAATGTCAGCAGTATTTTTACAAAATAAGATAAAAGACAGCATCACAAGAAGCTCTGCCACTCAAAATATGAATATACAGTACCAGTAAAAAGCTTGGATGCACTCATTCAAGTGAATGGGAAGATAACTTTTGACTGGTTGATAATACAAAATGCCTCGTACATTTTTCAGAGAAGTTCATGAGTGAAAAACAACAAGAATGGTATGCTCAAAAGCAGCTTACCAACGTCAGCATCCACTTCAGTGTCATCCTCAGGAGGATCAGCTGTCAGCAGGAGCTCTTGAAGCTCACTGGTGGATGGAAGCCGTCTGCATTGTTGGATGATATTTTTCTTGTATGTGGTCGGCCACTTTTCCAGAAGCTTGCCTGATACACCCTCTCCAAACATCAGAACGAAATCCTGTTCAACCTGGAGAGGGGGGATTGGGGGACAATTTCAGGATTTCACAGCCAACCAAAGTTAGTGGGTGCTAGTTGAGGTACAATACATCTACCGTCTATCATTCAAGTGTCACAAAATGGTCAAAATAATGGCAGATAATTACCAAGCCCTTGACGTCTTGGAAACGTGGAAAGTCAGACAGTATGCTGCTTGACTGCTGGGGGTCGAGGACCTTGTTGTGCCTATAGTCAAATGTCAGTTTCATCTTGTTCTTCACTGTGTCCTCATCAGCTGAATGTTTCATTAGTGAGATCGCTTCCTTGCACTCCTCTTCATTCAGGGCAGTCTCTGCAACAACATGGGAATCTCGTCTGGCAGTTGGTCCTCCTCCACGAGATGGTTCTCCACAGGATTCTACAAAATATGGGGAAAAACACACACACAAAAAAATCTACCAAAGGCCTGATTGATGGAGTTCTGCAGGTACAGGTTTATACAGTAATCAATAATGCTGCTTGTTTTGTTAATCAACTCGTTGTACTCAAGATATGAATTATTAGTGTTACCTCCAAATGATGATTGTTTGTCTTTAGCAGCGGTTCTCTGAATAGTTTTAATCCTCCAGGCCAAGTACCCACTGCCACTCTGGCCATCATAATAATGCTCCTTGGAGGGTGAAAGATAACAAAAACAGACACTTCACATTTAAAAGTGAAAAACAACATGCTCTGGTAGGATTACAAATGTATCAACATTGCCACTACTGTGTGCAACTCACATAGCCATTCTTAGAGTGTGGGTCACTGAGATAGGGGAATAAGGTCACGATTCCTCTGGCATACTTTTCTTTCAGATGTCTGGGTGGTGAAGTACTGGAAGATTAAAGAAGAATGTATTTCTCAGTCATATTCCCTGGATTTCATTTTGTTTTCAAATTAATCTGAAAGCTAGATTGAGAACAAACTAAAAACAAGGAACTAATTACCCATTCTTCTCTGTCAAGTCAGCTGCCAATAGGTTCACCATTTTCCTTCTGTTGTCATCGTGCAAGGACTTGGTTCGATTGTATTCATTTATTATGCGTTCTCCACCAGATTTCTCACGAAGAATGGATTCCACCAACTTGAAGCACAAAAGCACAAGCACAAAAAACAATTCAATGTTAGGAATATACTGTATAGACTGCAATTCAAAGTTAAGGTAAAGGATAAGTATACTTAATATCAGTTTTAACCCTATCTGAGGTCTGTCTAGCATGCTTCTGACTCGTGGAGATGATAATTCGAGAGATCCATCCAATCTCAAGTGAGCTACAATATTCTTACAGGCACGCAACCAATACAATGGAAAAGATGGGGGCATAACATTGACAGTAAAAATATGATAAACATGCATTTCTGAGTTGTGAATCACAGGGTGATGCATACATATTACATGTGTGTCAACTCTTACTTGCTTAGCTTCTGTATCCAGCCTCTGGCATTTTCGTGAAGGGTCCTCTGAAATGATGACAGTATCCTGCGAGCCTGACGAATCCAGGGATGATGGTTGGGACCCTGACGAATCCAGGGATGATGGTTGGGACCACTCAGATGAGGCTAGCGTGGAGACAGACTGCTCAGATGAGGCTAGCGTGGAGACAGGATAAATAAATAAAAAGATTATACACAGTTTCCTCATAAAGATGTCCCTTATCTAATCGAATGTAAGCTTCACATGACAAATAACTTATTCATTAAATATTAGGGCTGTCACTTTATCGCGTTAATTAGATTAATTAATTACACAGCAAATTATCGCGTTATGAAAATTAACTCAAAATTAATTACACAAAAAAAAGTTTTTTTTTAATAACTTTTTTTTTTATCCCATTCATTCCATAAGAACGTAGAATACACATTTACAGACTTTTTTTATATGGTCCATTTGCATGTTCTTGGTATCTGATTCTAGGGACATCTATGGATTTCAGGGAATGTATTCCCAGTGTCAGAAATACTGTGTCTGTTACTAGGAGTAAATTGTAATGAACCAAATGAGAATATCAATTACATTTTTTTTATCTTTGACTGTGAATAACACTATCCTCAAATTGACCAGACCTGAAAAATCTAAGCAAATTAATAGATGGAAGAGGATTAAACAGAAGGTTTTGTAGATACAGTACTGAATTCTGCCATCCGGACACATGCAATTTGAAATATGATTATAGAATATAGAATATCAGGCATAAAATGGTTATGCGATTAAAATGCGATTCATTAGATTAATTAATTACAAATCCTGTAATTAATTAGATGCATTTTTTTAATCGCCTGACAGCACTATTAAATATATATTACAAATGTAATCAAACCTGTGTCATATTTGATGATTAGCACCCCAGTGGATGCATCTCTTGCTATCTCCTCAAAAACATCGTCATCCAATTCGGTCCCTGAACTATCAAAAAACGTTCACACCTTCCGTTACAGCTGGGACACCAAACTTTGCAAATGCTAGAAACGGGCACAAAAGCTTTTGTAAACAGAAATGTCATTGGATGTATCCAGTGATTTCTAAATCTGCTCACTAAATATTCACTTAATTTGAATAATTGCTGTCTGCAATACAATAGAGGAAGCCACAGATCCACCCAGTGGATAACCATTGAGGACAATTTCCCAATGATCCCAATTTCTTACCTGCACTCAGAAACTCCATCAGATTTATTTCCATAATCCGAACAAACTTTTGGACATCTCCCAGTTGTACTTTTAACAGCATGCTTGCAGCAAGCCTGCAAGAGAGTTACCAACGAGTGGGCAACTTGAACACAGGGAAGTGTGGGAAATTAGTGTCAGGCTGGAATATTCAGTGACTTTGTACTTATTATTTACCTTATTGGGGACTGTTGTGAAGGATCAGATTAAACCGAATATATATATTTATTTATGGATATATATTTAATAGTATTTGTATATCGTTTGATATCCCTTGTATATTCCTTGTACATATACACTGAATATCCCTTTAGTCTACTAACAGCCCATAATAGTTTCATTCTCTCATTGGACAAGAACCTGGCGCCAGCAGCCAAGCCCCTTGGTTCAAGTTCAATCGTGCCGACGAACATGTCGTTACTAGCCCGGTTCCGCGTAGGAATACGTCTGGCGAAATACGAATGGTACTATTTGTTCACAGCGCATATATATATGGCGCAAGTAAAGTAGAACTTTCTTTTTAGTCCCTTAGCCCTTAGTTCTTTACCCTCCAACCTAGTGGCAAGACGTTAAGCCTCACCCACGATACACGTGTGGTGCAGTATGGTCAATTTGGCCTCAGAATGGCATTGAGACATCGTGTGGATTAATAGTTGAATTGTCATAGTTTGGCACTATACCGTCGAGTGGGACGTATTTCTATTAAGTTAATAATAGTCTATTATGTATGGTGCATCGTTCGGTTAGAGTTATAAAGTGAGCAGTACCCCCATCGTTCCTCGCGTTATCTAGAGTCTTAACCAGGCTGGGCAGACCACGTGTGGTGCTTTCATCCGAGGAGTTCTGGGCCAGGACGAGTGGACCTGCACATTGGATTACTTTACCCGGACGACGGCGAGCCCTACACGGCTTGGATTATCTACTTGCTTTGGGTGCTTTGATTTATGCCATGGATAACAGACAACACTAGTGAGTGTTGGAACTACCCCCCGAGAGGAGTCCAGGTGAGACGGCGCTCTACCCCGAGTGAGGTCGCCTCACGTCTCTTCGTTGTGGACCGGCAGCTACCGTCTACAAGAGGGCCCAGCTGTATTCATCTGTGGACCGAGGTTCTGTGGGTACCGTGTTCAGCACTCTGAATTCTCCCAAGAAATCGTTGGCCAGATGGGATATCGCCAGCGGCTCTCCTAACCCCCCCCCCCCCTACTGACTTACAACCAGCGGGACCCCCCTTTAGTGTATCCAGCTATAATCATTTAAGTACCATCGCTATAGTTCCCTAAAGAACCAGGTTGTATACTTGCTTCCTGCGTAACCAGAGATTGGACATTCAATGTTGATTTGCCTACGAATACTCATTTGCCTTACAAGTGCATTCAAATCATAAATGTCATTAAGTGAACGTTGTATATACCCTTTGCTATATAAAATATTCGATTTATACATTTGTGTGGACTTGGTTTCATGGTGGGAAAGTGTTCATCATATCTATATCATGTACTGTGTGGCCAGTAGTTAAAGTACATAATCGGTAGTGGTTTAATGATACCATACTTATCAATACAGTCAGGGAATTGTACCCCTCAGTTACAATTGGTCCTTCGAGCCGGAGGGTAACTAGTGTAATATTAATATAGTGTTATTAATATTGAAATGGCCTATGATGAACACTCCACGAAACGGTCCTCCTAACGTAGAACGCCCACGGCGCAGACGACAGACACCTCAGTACTTAGAGGATTACGCTGTCAGTCAACTACCTAGCCTTCGACAAACGGTAAACGCGGTAAAAGTAGAAAGTAAAATTATGTCTGACCTTAACGACCAGGTTACCCCGACCACAGAGGCCCTAGTGGGTTCTAATGTAACTGACCAAGCTCACGGTGGGGACCAGGAGGGAGCTGACATACCTTTACCCCCCGCCAATACCGAAGAAGTAGTCCCCGACCAGCCCCGGGAGGAAGACAACCCTACAGAGAGAGAACTCCGCACGGAAGAAGAGGAGGAGAGCGCCGAGGAAATAGAGCTCCGGGACTCCCCAACGAGTACCGCCAGGAGCGGCTCACCTCTACAACCGTCTTCCCCCAGCGAAGCGGAGAGGATGCTATCACAGGCGTTCCTCGCCAGCCTGACAGCCTCTACCGAACGTGATCGACTTCAGGGTGAACGCGATCGACTTCAGGGTGAACGCGATCGACTCCAGACACAGCAACGGAGCGAAGAAGAGCGCATACGCCTGGAGATGAGACGCCTTCAGACGGAAGAGAATATGGCAAGAGACCGGGCCGACGCCCAGCGCGCCGCTGCCGGTGCCCAAAGAGAAGCAGATCTCACCAAGCGCGAAGCCGAGCGCGACAGACTACAAGCGCAGCTAATGGAGCAGCTGATCCTCAAGGCAACACCCTCTCCCTCCGCCAGGGGTTCAAGGAACTCGTCGAGACAACAGTCAAGGGCAGCGTCTCCTAACCGAGCAAGCGACCCTGAACTTGACCAACAGACCAAGCCTATACCCCCCGCAGACCCCCTTCCCAGACCGGTCCAAGCGAGACCCAGCTACAAGGAAGGAGCGGCATACACTGCGGAGAAGCTAAATAAACGACTACAGGATCTAGAGGACCTGATAGAAGAAGAAGAGGGAGAGGAGGAGAACCAAGCCCGACGACAGCACAGTACTCCACCGGACCAGGAGGTCCAGTACAGCCCAGGCTATACCCCCGCGGCGCTGCGCTACAGACCCCCGACTCTATTCACGGGTGAGCACGACGCACGACCAGCCCCGAGGAATAGCACCTGGACCAGCGGGCCATGGTACCCTGCCGGTACCAGCCCACAGAGAGGTGCAAGAGGAGACTCGCCTAGGAGGTCTCTCCCCCAACGATCGCCGATGTATCAGCCATCCACGGCGTCATACATTGCCACACCGACGTTTCCAGACTTCACCTATGAGAATCGAGCACAGTACACGGAGCTCCGGATGTGCTTAGAGACAATGATGGTGGATGTCGCTGATGAACGCCACAAGTATGCAATATTACTGAAGCACCTGAAAGTACCGCGAGCGCACAATATAGCGCTAGCCTATGCCACCTCTACGACCCCATACACCGCGGCTCTAGCAGCGCTGGACCAGAGATATGGACGTATATGGGATTACGTAATCCAAGAGATAAGGCATATTGATCGCCTACCCCCAGCAACAGACAATCGCTCATTAGACGACCTGTCTATAAAAGTGCAGTCCCTGGTAGGGATGCTGGGAGCGCAACGAGAAAAGGGTATGCACGAGCTATACGCCAACTCTAACGTCGAGAGGATTTTAGAGAAGCTGCCACCCGCCAGACAAGAGCGCTTCAGGCGGCAGAGAGACCACCGTGATCCTAACGGTCCCGAACCATCCCTCCTCGATCTAGCCGACTTCCTGGCGAGAGAAGTCAGCAGCTTACGACTGGATACGTTCGTGCGGAGCACACCAAGCTCCAGAGAGGGACCCAGGAGAATAAACGATGGAAGAAGATCGGTGACTGTCATGCACCAATCAGAATCAGTACCGAGCAGTAAGAACCACAGTACCCCCTCGAGAAAAGAGAAGTGGAAGATGGTGTGCCCGTACTGCGAGAAGGAACACTGGCTGTCGCAATGTGACCTGTTCACAAAGATGAATGCAGAAGAAGTGAGTCAATGGATAAAGTCCAACAGGCGCTGTTACCGATGTGCGCGCAGTCACATGGCAGCCGAGTGCCGCCTAAAGAAGAGGTGCAGTCGGTGTGACGGAGCCCACCTAGATGTTCTACACGACAGTAACAGAAGAAAGCCTGCACCTGCACCATCGAGCAGCACCAAGGCAAGTGTCATGTACATTGACCCCGCCAGCAGCAGCGGCGCCCAAGTGCTCTTAAAGGTAGTCCGTGTAACATTGAGCTACCAAGATAAAGTCATGGACACTTACGCCGTCCTTGATGACGGGTCAGAGAAGACCCTTCTGCTCGCGTCCGCTGCGGCCCAGCTGGGACTGCGGGGGAGCGAGAACCAAATGACGATTCGGACAATAAGAAGAGATTTAAAGACGATAAAAGGCGAGAATGTCTCCTTCACTATCGCAGCAAGCGGGCAGCCAGAGCGACGGTATAGGATTACAAATGCTTTCACCAGCCAAGAAATAGGACTATCACAGTACACCTACCCCATCGCCAAGCTGATGGATAAATATGTGCACCTGCGTCAACTACCTATCCCGCTCATAGACGGCGCCACCCCGACCCTGCTGATAGGCTCCGACCATGCAGACCTCATAGTCCCGATAGACCGGGTCCATACAGGACCCCGAGGCTGTCCTGCAGCAGTCGAGACCCGCCTAGGATGGACACTACAAGGCCCCCTCGCTAAATCTCTCAACCGAACAGCAGCCACTAGCTGCCTCCACTCCAGAGTGACAGAAGAAGACACCACTCTCCTGCAGCATGTCGAGAGGCTATGGACACTAGAGACGATGCCCTTTAAGAACGAAAAGAAAGACATTCGTTCTAAAGAAGACGTTTACGCCATAAACCTCCTCGAGCAAGGGACAAAGAGAGTCACAGTCGGCGGAGTGATGAGATACGCAACTCCACTCCTGAGGCGAGAGGGAATGCCCACCTTTCACGCAAAGAAAGACGCTACGGAGCGGTATCTATTGAACACAGAGCGGCGCCTAGCCAAAGACCCCGCTCAAGAGAGTGTGTACCGCGCTGAGATTGAGAAGCTAATCACAGCGGGACACGTGACAAAGATTGACATTAAAGAGGCCGATCAGACGACCGAATCATGGTACGTGCCGCACCACAAGGTCCACCACAATGGCAAGGATCGCATTGTGTTTAACTGCAGCTACCAGATCGGATCCCAAAATCTGAATAAAGAGCTCTTGCCCGGCCCCACACTCGGCCCCTCTCTACTAGGCGTGCTACTACGCTTCCGCCAGGACAAGGTGGCTATCAGCGGGGATATCAAAGGGATGTTCCTGCAGGTGAGACTAGTGGAGGAGGACAAGCCCCTGCTGCGGTTCCTATGGAGAGAGAGGATCGGAGATGAGCACCCAGCCATCTACCAGTGGGAAGTCCTCCCCTTCGGAACCACATGCAGCCCGTGCTGTGCTACATTTGCACTACAGAAACACGTCGCAGAGGACCCAGCAGCAGATGAAGAGGTCCGACACAGTGTGAAGAACAGTTTCTACGTGGACAACTGTTTACAAAGCGTTTCGACTCAAGAAGAAGCCGAGGTTCTCCTACTCAAGCTACGCGCCTCCCTGATCAAAGGCGGCTTTGATCTCAGGCAGTGGGCCAGCAGCGACCCGTACGTATTGCGCAGCCTCTCCCCCGCGGACAAGGCTGCCAGCAGCGAGACCTGGATGGCGACCATCCCAGGAGAAGCCCAAGAAATGACACTAGGATTAGTCTGGCGCTTCAAAACAGACTCGCTCCACTATAGACACAAACCCCTGACCACGGAGCAGGGAAGGTCGACGGCGATACCGACCACCAGACGGAGTGTGTACAGAACACTCGCCAGACAATATGACCCGTTGGGATGTATTCTACCTTACACCACCAGGGCAAAGATGATTGTACGAGCACTATGGGACAAGGACCAGGGCTGGGACGACCCAATACCCGCACACCTTGCCTCCACATGGAGAGAGTGGGAGACGGAGCTCCGCTCACTCCCAGGCGTCAATATACGCCGCAGCTACTTCCCACCCACAGTGAGGCCAGAGACATGCAAGATGGATCTACACGTCTTCAGTGACGCCTCCGAAGTAGCCTATGGATCGGTGGCCTACTTGCGTGCCCAAGAGAAGGGAGGAGAGATACACACTGCTTTCATCCTGGCTCGCTCAAGAATAGCCCCACGAAAGCAACAATCTATCCCGCGTCTAGAGCTCTGCGCAGCCCTAGCAGGAGCGCATCTAGCCACGTTAATCCAACGTGAACTCACCATTCCGGTGCACAGAACAATCTTGTGGTCAGATTCCACGACAGTACTCACATGGATCAAGTCTGATTCATGCAGATACAAGGTCTTCGTGGGAGTCAGAGTCACAGAGATTCGAGAGTTAACAGAAACAGCGAGCTGGCGGTATGTGGACACCAAACACAACCCAGCTGACGTCATCACCCGGGGAATGTCCCTAGATGACCTCACCCGTCGCAACATCTACAGTGACGGACCAGAGTTCCTCAAGCTCCCGGAAGAAGAGTGGCCTACGCCCACCCCACGGGAAGCGAGTAAAGAGGAGGCTGACAACAAGAAACCTATGTTCTGTGGACTGAGCACAGTCGCCTCCACAGACCCCAACATAGATGATTGCATTACCCTACAGAGTGCGCAGCTAAAGACATTCCTGCGGCACCACCCAGAGATTCAGCCCACTGCCGACATTTCAGCAGCTGACTACGAAGAAGCAGAACTTCTTCTACTACAACGAGCCCAGAGAGACTCGTTCCCCGACGAGCTAGACTGTCTACAGGGAGGAAAGCCCGTCCCATCAGACAGCAGATTGCTCCACCTGGCACCCGAGAGCGACGCCCATAATCTCATCAGAGTGGGTGGTCGTCTGCGGAGAGCCCCCGATCTACCGGATGACGTTAAGTACCCGATAGTCTTGAACAGCCGACACAAGGTCACAGAGCTGATCATAAAGAAATACGACGAGGATGTACACCACGCAGGAGCAGAGAGAGTCTTCGCGGAGATCAGACGTCGCTATTGGATACTTCAAGGAAGAGAAGCAGTGCGACGCTTCCAGCGAACCTGTCTAGACTGCCGAAAGTGGCGCGCGCAGCCCAGCATACCCCGGATGGCTGACCTACCTCCCTGTCGCCTCCGACTCGGCGACAAGCCATTCCACTCCACAGGCATGGACTGTTTTGGCCCGTTGTATATAAAGAAAGGAAGAGGAACCGAGAAGCGGTGGGGTATTGTATTCAAATGCATGACCACCAGAGCGATACATATCGAACTCCTTTCAACCATGAGCACAGACTCATTCCTTATGGCCTTCCGAAGATTCACATCACGGAAAGGAAAACCGTCTACATTGTTGTCTGATCACGGGACAAACTTCAAAGGCGGAGAAAGAGAGCTGAGAGAGAGCTTCCAAGCTATGGGCCCAGAACTTAAGACCCACCTCGCTCCATCCCAGATTGACTTCCAGTTTAATCCCCCGAACGCACCTCACTTCGGTGGAACCTGGGAAAGAGAAGTACGTTCTATAAAGACAGCCCTGTATGCCGTGCTTGGGGCCCAGACTGTGGCGGAAGAAGTCCTAATGACAGTCCTCACGGAGATCGAGGGAGTATTGAACTCCAAGCCCCTCGGCTACGTCTCCAGTGATGTAGCAGATGTCGACCCAGTCACCCCCAACACACTCTTGATGGGGCGGCTGGACCCCGCGCTACCCCAGACAATGTACAGGCCTGAAGAAGCGAACGGCCGAAGAATGTGGAGGTACAGTCAAGTACTAGCTGACAAGTTTTGGAACAGCTTTCTACTCCACTACCTACCGTCTCTACAGACCCGCCAGAAGTGGGTAAAAGAGAGAGACAATTTGACAGAAGGAACAGTCGTCATGATTATCGACCAGTCACTACCCAGAGCTATGTGGCCGGCTGGCCGCGTAAGCAAAGTGATCACCGGTGCCGATGGCAAGGTCCGAGCAGCTGAAGTGCTCGTCCAAGGGCGAACTTACACACGACCCGTGGCGAGGCTAATAGAACTGCCCAGACTCCCAGACACTATCGATGACGACCATGACCCCACGACTTTGTGAGTTGACTGACCCTTACAGCGGACCTTGAGTGGTAGACAGTGCGGTTAATCTGTCTCTGCTTAGCTAATTAGGTGGGACTAATTAGGGGGCGGCTGTTGTGAAGGATCAGATTAAACCGAATATATATATTTATTTATGGATATATATTTAATAGTATTTGTATATCGTTTGATATCCCTTGTATATTCCTTGTACATATACACTGAATATCCCTTTAGTCTACTAACAGCCCATAATAGTTTCATTCTCTCATTGGACAAGAACCTGGCGCCAGCAGCCAAGCCCCTTGGTTCAAGTTCAATCGTGCCGACGAACATGTCGTTACTAGCCCGGTTCCGCATAGGAATACGTCTGGCGAAATACGAATGGTACTATTTGTTCACAGCGCATATATATATGGCGCAAGTAAAGTAGAACTTTCTTTTTAGTCCCTTAGCCCTTAGTTCTTTACCCTCCAACCTAGTGGCAAGACGTTAAGCCTCACCCACGATACACGTGTGGTGCAGTATGGTCAATTTGGCCTCAGAATGGCATTGAGACATCGTGTGGATTAATAGTTGAATTGTCATAGTTTGGCACTATACCGTCGAGTGGGACGTATTTCTATTAAGTTAATAATAGTCTATTATGTATGGTGCATCGTTCGGTTAGAGTTATAAAGTGAGCAGTACCCCCATCGTTCCTCGCGTTATCTAGAGTCTTAACCAGGCTGGGCAGACCACGTGTGGTGCTTTCATCCGAGGAGTTCTGGGCCAGGACGAGTGGACCTGCACATTGGATTACTTTACCCGGACGACGGCGAGCCCTACACGGCTTGGATTATCTACTTGCTTTGGGTGCTTTGATTTATGCCATGGATAACAGACAACACTAGTGAGTGTTGGAACTACCCCCCGAGAGGAGTCCAGGTGAGACGGCGCTCTACCCCGAGTGAGGTCGCCTCACGTCTCTTCGTTGTGGACCGGCAGCTACTGTCTACAAGAGGGCCCAGCTGTATTCATCTGTGGACCGAGGTTCTGTGGGTACCGTGTTCAGCACTCTGAATTCTCCCAAGAAATCGTTGGCCAGATGGGATATCGCCAGCGGCTCTCCTAACCCCCCCCCCTACTGACTTACAACCAGCGGGACCCCCCTTTAGTGTATCCAGCTATAATCATTTAAGTACCATCGCTATAGTTCCCTAAAGAACCAGGTTGTATACTTGCTTCCTGCGTAACCAGAGATTGGACATTCAATGTTGATTTGCCTACGAATACTCATTTGCCTTAGAAGTGCATTCAAATCATAAATGTCATTAAGTGAACGTTGTATATACCCTTTGCTATATAAAATATTTGATTTATACATTTGTGTGGACTTGGTTTCATGGTGGGAAAGTGTTCATCATATCTATATCATGTACTGTGTGGCCAGTAGTTAAAGTACATAATCGGTAGTGGTTTAATGATACCATACTTATCAATACAGTCAGGGAATTGTACCCCTCAGTTACAGGGACATTGATCTAAGTTAAGTTATTATTAAATGTTTTACTTAGATCAATGTCCCCAATAAGGTAAATAATAAGTACAAAGTCACTGAATATTCAAGCCTGACACTAATTTCCCACAGATGCAAACAGACAAAAAAAGGAGAGCTATATAACCCATGGCTTTTCCTTGCATTTTCCCTGTGTTTCTTCCATTAAACTCAATCAACCATATGTGACTTGCTCTTACAAAATCAGTCACATTGACCCGAAAACACATTTTGAGATGTATACACCAATGGAAAGAGGAGAATGCTTTCCAATGATACCAATATCATATTTCTACTCCAAATATAAAGCACGTTATTACAATAGTTAGTTACTACATATCGGATGTCACCAAAACATTATTGTGGAGAAAGTTTTCAGTTAATTAATTCGAATACATTTATTTAATTAAATTTGTATTTTTTATTTTTTACTCACACACCTGGCCCGAGGGACAGAAGGTCTGGGACATGTAAGTAGATCTCAAAGTAATATCCTGCAGGGACCCTCAATGGGGAAAACACGTACATAGGATGAAATCTGAGAACACACACTTAACGTTAGATCATACGAATAATTTTCAACGCCTTGGCCCGAGACAACAAACACCATGCTATTTTTCAACACGGCATCAAGGATATCAATGACGTTATGCTGCCACCCTCAGTTTACAAAAAGTAACAGCAGTCACGTTAACAAAACTATAAGCTAAACTAACCTAAACATTTCACATAACTGTACCTGTGAATGGGACACACACAACCAGCAGGTCAAACAATACAGTCGGTCGCTCGCTCCAGCTTGCATCAAGCTACAGAACAGAAAAATGCACATTAGCAACTAGCAACATGTGCATAAAAGCAGCGTGCACTTCCGTCACCTCTCAGTCAGTAATAAAGGTATTTACACAAATTATCAGCGAACTAATTGTGGTCTACATAAGTTACAGTGAGTCATAAAATTATACTGATGACTTTTCCACACTGTGATCACTTAAATTATAGTATTAACAGTTTTTCTATACGGAGCGAGGAGCAGAGCATCTTAATCACAACTGAAGACATCTTTCTGCTGTAGGTTAACCACAATGCACCGGTATTATGAATCGCACCACAAAAGCCTTGACTTTTTCACACCTGTAGGTGGTGCACTTGTACATTAAATAAAATGACTTTTATTTACAATGGCTGCTTGACCCAAATTATTCACAATTTAACAATATACTAAAACGGTATTACTAACATAGCTGAACATCATTCTTCACACCGTTACAAGTGCATACACTCACTCACTCACACACACCTGACCGAGGGACAGAAGGTCGGGGACATGTAATGTCCTTTGTCTCCTCAGTGCAATAGTCTCTTATCTTGTCGAAGAGGTACCATTGCCTTTTGGCATCCAGTCCTGGCCTCTCCTGCTGACATGGATCTTCCTGCCTCACCATTGCATCAGGGCGCAGTAGCTCAAACTCTTGCTCTGGTGAGTGTTGGAACTCCTTAGCCAGGACGACCCCAGGCTTTTGGTGTGTGAAACGGAGGTGGTGAAACCGCTTGATTCCGGGTAGTGGGCGGTCACTGGGGGATAGGAAGGTTTGCCAATCATACGATGGCACCAAACCCTCCCCAGACTCCAACCCAACCAGCTGCGGGATGTTCACACCGCTGACTGTGCTTTGTCTCACTGCCCAGCAGATGTCTTCAAGGCAGGAGACAGGTGTGCGGCGGAACTTCTGTTTGAAAAGCCCAAAGCACCAGTCAGGGGCAAACTTGGTGTGACCCACCAAGAAGAAGTTCAGTGAGATGGTGTCATGCAGGCCCACCATGCAGCGCCAAGCACAGTACCAGAGCAGGTATCTGTTCTTGTTCTGCCCGGAACAATTGTCGCAGTGCAGCTGCAGATGCCTCTCAAATAAATGGTGGAGGTAGCTGATCACTGCATTAGACCCTTTGCTGCTGCAGTGGGCCTCGTCGATCAGGTAGTTCACCTGCTGGGGTACTCCCTCGCAGCAAACACCAAATACTCCACACTTTCTTGGCACAAGAAAATATACTGGGCCAGGCTGAAGAGGGTCACTGGGGTAGTGGACCTGCAACATTAAATGAAGACATGTATCAGCTGAATGAAAGAATATTGTAAATTACAAATGGGTGATAATTCAATTACAGTAATTAAACTAACCTGCTGTGCAAAGTCAAAACTGTAATGTACAGTTACATCTCTACTGCAGGGTGGGTTAGGGCCAAGCTTAGCAGAGAGATCCTCTACCACCACCTTGCAGCTGTCGGTCATCCCCCGTAAGATGTCCCGCTCCTTTCCCACCAGGCGTAGGTGTTCCTCCTGCTTCTGAAGTTTGGCAGACTTCACACATTCGGGCAGGTTGGAGCTCCGATATATGGCCACGTTTTGTTTTTAACACTGCCAGCAGAGGTCCGTCATTGGTTTGCCAATTACTATGTATGGCAGAAGTTGGCACCACATCTTCCGGAAAGTGCTGTTGCCAGCAGCACGATAACCTGAACAGTGAACACACAGTGATAAAATAAGACAGGTTCGTAGTAGCAGTAGTCCACTTAAGCAAATCAAGGGCCTAATTTATAATGAGCCATTAATCATTATTATTGTCAAATAACACTAATTAATCAATCAAATGCAATGAAAGCATTTTGGTCCATGTCGTCTAGTGTTAGTCCTTGAATCAAGAGTTCAGTCAGTCGAATAGAGAATAAAAACATCTGCCCATTTCTTTTTTTGGTGGTGGGCCACCCATTTGTTATAATGTGGATCATTGACTGGATCTTTAACAACATAAAACATTTTTTATAAACTTTTTATTTATTTATTTTCATTTTGAATCATTTTTATCAACACAAAAAATATACATTCATAAAATATTGATAGATGAGTATGTATAATTTATGTGTGTGTTAAATGTATGTGTGTGTTAAATGTAACCTTTCTGGTGTTTCCTTTAATAATTAAAAAAAAATTTCACCTGTTTGTATGTCTGCAGTCATAATAACAAGTATCTTAAGACAAAGAAAATATTAAGACATACACACCAGTTTCATGCATTGACGCCTTGTACTTCCGCCACACAGAGGACTCCGTTGTTGGAAGAACACGGATGTCTGCCCTCTTGAAGCCGGGAATGCGTCCTGGGAGTGACATGGCACAGTCATCTGCAAAATTGCTGATGAATCTCACGATCCTCCTGATGTCTTCATAATGAAGCACCTTCTTGTTGGCCAAGCGACCCCCACCCCTCTTTATCCTGGGAGCCACACCATACTCCTTGTAGAATTTGATGGTTGCCGTGAGCTTGTCTTGTGAAATTCTGAAACACATAAACATGGACATTAAGCCAAATAAGAACGTGAGAAATAACAATCTATTTATTGTGCAAACACAAAGCAATGAACTGTATAGGATGCAGAGGGGAGTTTGTTATGATCGTTAAGGAAATCTATGATGTCTGTGCTTTAGCTGGATACCCCATAATGACCATTTCAGACAAACGTTTCACGTACTCCAAGTCCTGTACGTTAGAGTTTAGCTTTTAATTTTTGTAAATGAATGACATTGGACTAGTTTTTAACTTTTGTAAATAGAATATAATGCATTTATTTGTCATTGTCACAAGAGTAAGTAATCATTGGTGATTATATTCTAAAACAAAACACTTGTAGCTTTCAGAAAATGTATTGTTGGGCAATGTTACAGCATGCTTTTAAAGTTGTGGACCCAGTACTGGGTAACCCTAACCTAATTATAATAATGCATTGATTTGTTCCAATGTCTTTAATACAAAAATAATACTTACACATGAAGAAACTTGAATGTTTCTCTGCATATTTGTTGGCCATCTATGAAATAAGACGTCCTCTGGTGCTTCCTCTCTTTCCTCTCTTTCCTTTTGGACCATGCAGTGTCTTTGGAGAGGTTCATGGTGCTGCTTATCTTTCCTAACAGGAACATGTGTTTTTCACCTGGGACATGACACCAAAATTACCGTTATTCACTGCCATCAGTTAAAAACATACATACATCACACACACAATTTCTGTGCAGCATTATCACAGTCTACAGTTCTGAAGTTGATCAAGTTCTCTCACTCACTCGCTCTGTTTCTCGCACACACACACACACACACACACACACACACACACACACACACACACACACACACACACACACACACGGAGCAAATAGAATAATTTGACATCTTTACATGTTATTTCTTTCACCTAGTAACTATTCAAACCCTGCAGCAACAAGCTGTTATACACCAGAGAGAGAGAGATAGAGAGAGACACACACAGATACAGAGAGAGAGAGATAGACACACACACACTCTCTCTCTCTCTCTCTCTCTCTCTCTCTCTCTCTCTCTCTCTCTCTCTCTCTCTCTCTCTCTCTATAGGGAAGTTGCTTACCTGTAGTCAGCTCTTGAACCTGGTCTCGCATTTTCACCATCTCTTCAAGAGCGTGTACAGCAGGCTTGCCCTTTGTTAAGCTTGCAGGTACAAGCAAATAAACAAGCCTTTTCGAGATCGCATCCAACTTCAACACTCGCATATTCGCCCTGTAGTCTTTGAAGCACTTCAGCTGTCGGGTCTATTAAAAAAAGCGGCTCTCCATCTCGCTCCATCTCGCTCGTCTCTTCTTCATCACTATCCGAGAGCTGCAGGGGTGCCACAGAGTCTGAATCTGAAGTTGTGTCAGTGTCACTGGATGAGTCCGAGTCCGAGTCTGATTTATTAATCGTTTAATCAGGTCCCGGTGCAAAAAAGTAATCACTAATAAGCTGGTGCCATCTATCACCAGACTCTGCGGACAGCACCGCATTGCTGTTCAACAGCCGAGCGATTACATCTTCTTCACCCCGGTCCGGATCGCGGGATGCCATTATGAACTAAAATCTAATACAAATCTAATAAGAAAACAGATGATACAGATGTAGACCGATCGATACCAGCGTTAACGTGTTGGCTGGGCCAGCATAAGCATAACGTTGACCGTGAGCTCTGACAGAAGTGACACGTGCGTCGCATCCTTCCCGTGACTTGTACAGCAACACTCATTGATTGGACAATCAAGAGACAACAAACAAACAAACAAACAAGCCTATCATTCATAGTTATTCTTGTTGCCATGCTGTGTCATGTGTCAGAGAAGATTGGCAGGGCCACTGCCGAGTCAGTTTTGGGAAGAGACAGTAAACTGACGCTTGAGTAAACTGCGAACTGATTATTATTATTAGTTTAACATTTCCCTGTCTCTCATTGCTACGCTTCAAAATCATATTTCCCAGTCTAAATGAGAAATAATATATACATATTATGAAAGCCAAGGTGTTGTTTTATTAGAATAATGTAAAAAAAAAAAATTAAAAAAATCTGCGGTTTGACGGAAAAAGGCATTCCCTTTTTTTTTTTTTTATATATATTTTCCCCCCTCCATTTTCCTCCGATTTTCTCCCATCCCAATGTTAGTCGTATGCCAATTCACAATCCTCTTCCTGGTCGCTGCGCACTTACCCCCCACAGTCAGATCATCTGGGAGAGTGGAGGCTATCACGTGCTTCCTCCGACACACGTCCAGCCAATCAACCGCTTCTTTTCACCTGGCAGCGCGGATCTTCCCTGAGAGGGCGTAGCGTGTGGAAGGATCACACTATCCCACTCAGGTCCTATCCGCGCTTAGCAGGCGCCCCGACCGAACTGTAGGAGTCGCTGTTTACAACGACCCGGACCCACCCCGCCAGCTTCTCCCACCCTCTAATACAGCCAATTGTATTAGTGTGAACGGCCAGCCAAGCTGGTGACAACCCCGGAGCTGTGAGCTGGATTCGAACAGGCGAATCCAGCTCACAGCTCCGGGGTTGGTGACGAACGCAATCTCCGCTACGCCACCTAACCGCAGAAAAAGGCATTCCTATGTAAATGAGCAATTGCGACATCCGACTGATTCTGTGAGAGCACGTCACATATTGTATGTATTCTAATGCACTCACTCTCATAACACACCATTTCATAGTACAGATTACTTATATCATTCAAGGGTATTTCCTCATTAACATTAGCTAGCAAGACACCTTTGAAACCGAAGGCTCACGCTCAAGGCCTCAACGTGAAATGGCGCCCGGACGTGCAGTCTTGGCTGTCGCCGAAATCTGTGGACTTAAAGAATAACGTTGTTCAAATGCCAAATAACTGTTAATTGATTTCATACTGTAGGACAAATTTACCTCAGAACATGGCGTGCAAATGTTCGTCACTAAGCCAATGTTAGCTGCTTGGTAACATACCCCAGGGCCTTCCTTGCATTTTTCCCGTTTTTTCCATTAAATTCAATCAACCATATTGTATGCATTGCATTCTAATGCACTCACTCTCATAACACAGCTTTTCATAGTACAGATTACTTATATCATTCAAGGGTATTTCCCCATTAACATTAGCTAGCAAGAAACCTTTGAAAAAACTCACCGAAGGCTCACGTTCAAGGCCTCAACGTGAAATGGCGCACGTGCAGTCTTACTCTTGGCTGTCGCCGAAATCTGTGGACTTAACAAAAGAATAACGTTGGTCAAATGCCAAATAACTGTTAATTGATTTCATACTGTAGGACAAATTTACCTCAGAACATGGCGTGCAAATGTTCGTCACTAAGCCAATGTTAGCTATAGCTTGGTAACATACCCCAGGGCCTTCCTTGCATTTTTCCCGTTTTTTCCATTAAACTCAATCAACCATATTGTATGCATTCTAATGCACTCACTCTCATAACACACCATTTCATAGTACAGATTACTTATATCATTCAAGGGTATTTCCCCATTAACATTAGCTAGCAAGACACCTTTGAAAAAACTCACCGAAGGCTCACGTTCAAGGCCTCAACGTGAAATGGCGCACGTGCAGTCTTACTCTTGGCTGTCGCCGAAATCTATGGACTTAACAAAAGAATAACGTTGGTCAAATGCCAAATAACTGTTAATTGATTTCATACTGTAGGACAAATTTACCTCAGAACATGGCGTGCAAATGTTCATTACTAAGCCAATGTTAGCTTGGTAATATCCCCCTGTGTTTTTTCCGATATTTTTTTCCAAACGATACAATTCACAATCACCCCTCCACATTGTATTTAACAACATTAACATTACCTCTTGCAAGTTGCTGGAAGCCAATAGCTACTGAATTAATTAATTAATATGTGATTAGGGGGAGAAACTTACCTGAGTTACCTCTGCCGCGACGTGGAGAAAATGGTGTGTCTTGGACATTCTTCAAGAGAAGGAGATGGGCGGAGCTTCCCAGAGTAGTGATGACACCAGCCAATTAACTACGAAATATTTCACCAACACTGTCTGCATTTTACTCAAACTGTTGTTGTAATAACTCCGAAAGAGTCAATGTACTTTGACACTGCATATTTGACACTGCGCATTTTACTGTGTAGAAGTTACACTTCACAAATACCACAAATTCACTGAGCAACATAGATAAACATACTTTTAGTTTTAACTACTTGTAGTAGTTTAAACTCTTAAGCCAAATGGGCCCGGTACCGGGCCGAGATTTATCTCAACTCACAAATAGATCAATACAGTCCATATTAACTCTTTGACGGCCACGCCCTTTTCCCCATCTGCACTGACTAGCGCCAGCTTTTCTTGACCATTTTCACGATATTTCACAATCTTTGCGGAGCTATAATATATTCTAGCTATGGAGACTATGGCTCATTTGACACACTATTTCTAGTCCAACATGTAAAAAATAGTTTGTTTCTACACACTGTAGTTTGTCGTTTATTACACGCTAAACATCGCCAAACATTTCCAAAATAATCCAGTCTTTTTCCATAGATCACGAGATAAAACGCGTTATATGCAATAAGCCCAAATCGTGCTGGTTGATCCCCTGAAACCCCAAATACTCCCAAATCAAAGATCTTGCGATCGTTAGAAAAGGCTTGGTTTAGGTCCGGTAAAGTAAGACACTGTGATCGTTACAGTAACATGTTACAGAAACATGTGTCAGGAGGCGGCTGGGTGGCGCAGCGGACTAAGCCCTCGTCACCAACGCGAGAGACACTGGTATCGAATCTGGCTGTCAGCGTTGCCTCCGGCTTGGCCAGCCGTCATACTGGCTCAATTGGAAGAGTCAGCGGGAGGGAAGCCGGTGGGGTGGTATTCTGGTCGTTGTAAACAGCGACTCCTACAGGTCGGTCAGGGAGCCTTCACAGCGAGGGAGGGAGAAGGTGACTGTGAGGGTAGTGTGACCTCCCACACGTTACACCTCACCAATCAGAGTCCGCGCTGGCAGGTGGAAAGATGCTGCTGGCTGTCTCCTATGTCTCGGAGGAAGCATCTGATAGACTTCAGGGCTCCCTAGACCGGCCAGTGGGGGGCACATGCGAGCAATGACCAGGAAGGGAAGGGGGGAATTGGCATAACGACTAAATTGGGATGGGAGAAAAACACAGAAAAACAGGAGGAGAAAAAGTGGATAAAAAAAAGAAACATGTTTCAGGTTCGGTCAAATAGACATAGGGGGTTCTTACCTTAGCCAAAAGGTACTCCAAAAAGAATAATTCCAATGATCCCATTGGTGATCGTGATTACTCGTTTATATGTAATTACGCGTGTTTATGGGAAACTATAGGTTTTGAGGCAAGCAGATCTCCTAGCGACTGCCCTGCAAGAGCTCCTCCCCCTCAGAGCGAGTCTTGACAGTCCAGTTCATTCATTGTCTCTACTGATCCCTTTCTATCAGAATTCAAAAAGTAGGCGATAATGCCACCTGGTGATAATCGATCGGCATTGCAATTCCAACATAGGCAAATGAGCCAGGGATGGCTAGAGTGATCCGGATGATCGTTTAGAACGGGGATCAAAGGAAAAAGATCAAAGGATCTAAAAACGTATTACGTTTTTGGGGCTCAAGCATTGGTGGTGAAACACGTAATATTAGTTAAGTGATATTGTGTTTCTTTTTCAAATGTAGCCAAGAGTAAAGTATGTGTATGTATATAAAATGTATATTGTCAGCACTATGTTTGTTTACCAATGATTAGAAGTGTTATTACTCATTAGCAAAATTATGAGTTTATAAAAATCTCACATTGCATCAGAATAACCGGATGATTTAGAGACGAGGACATGACGCCGTCATGAAATCGTTGCAGTCCTAAGAAAGAGGAGACCCAGGGCTTTGAAATCTCATAAAACTACACTACCCAGCTCACACCAGCCGCAGACATAGGAAGCCTAACCATTTTCCTTTTACAAACATTGACGTGAATGTAGGGAAGAGGTTAAACTACATAGGGAATATTAATTAACTAAAAATATTAGCTAGACTCAAACTTCACAAAATTGTGTATTCCTACTTTAAACTTTGACTATGTGCATTGGTGAAATGTACTTCATAAAATCTTACAACCAAATTAACGGTTAACAAATAACATTATTCAAAATAATTGTCAAGTGTTTAGGGCCCCAGCATTGATTTTTTTTTCAATATACAAAATTATAACAATAGCATATGCAATGACCCAATGTCTGTAGCTTATAACGTGACAATTGCCATTTTCAAAAAATGCTGCGGTATGCAGCTATTGCGCACTCATACTCATGCAAACTCAATATAAAATACTCAAATCAGTTAGCAATACATATGGAATGAAGACATGAACCGTTCATTTCTCTTTCCAAAATTCCTCTGAGGAGGGGGCAGAAACCCTCACCTTAGGGAATCTGGCTCAACATCACCTGGACTCATTGGTTCCGCTATTCTCTTCCCTAATAAACTAAGGGCGGGATCCACTAATAATGGATTGCACGGTGGAATTTGCACCCTTAACTGCACAGGGTTTGTATGCCGATTCTGCTCCGTCTTTGCGAGCTATCCACTAACATTGCACGGATGAGATACCAGCGCAGACACGCCCATTATGTGTGGAGTTTTTCCCTGATCGGCTCCAGTGCATTTGGCTCGCGGAGCCGTCTGCAGTCACTCCTGACAGCGCTGTTGGCAGATATCAGGAAGTGGAAAAATAAGCCAGAAATGAGTCATAGACACAATACAAATTAAGCAAGTTATGCACATAACATATTTTTCACCATTAGTATTCCGTTCATTTCATATTGTATTTAGTTTACTTCGTAATGTATATAGCTTGCTTAATTTGTATTTTCATGACACATTGGGGCGACAGTGGCTCGGGAAGTAGAGCAGTCGTCTAGCAATCCGGAGGTTCCCGGTTTGATTCCCGCTCCTCCCAGGCAGCGTGTCGATGTGTCCTTGAGCAAGACACTTAACCCCTAATTGCTCACGATGAGCAGGTTGGCACCTTGCATGGTTGCCTCTGCCGTCAGTGTGTGAATGTGTGAGTGAATGTGTGAGTGAATGGGTCAAATGTGAGTAACAAATTGTAAAGCGCTTTGGATAAAAGTGCTATATAAAAAAGCAGCCATTTACATTGCGTCCTGTGTTTTTGTCACTATCTTTCATCATTGCATATGTTTGTAATGTCCTATTCTAATTACATTTGTCACTTATAATTATTGTACTATATTCTATCGTGCTATATTTAATTTTGTTTATACCCCATTGTATTCAATCTCCTTATTAAGTTGTAAAGCCCTGGCCTATATTTGATTTCATAATTATATTCTATTCTATTGTGCTTAACTTAGTACAGGACGAAATGTAAGGTGGCATAGTCAGTCGCTTATAGCCTCATTTATAATAGCATTCACTGCCAGACTTAAGCAAATCACGCCACTTTGCGAAGGCTATCTCGGCCTAGAGCTGCATATTTCCCGAACAAATCATATACTGTTTATAAGATCTATTTTCTGCTGTTCCAACGAAACCGCAATCAACAAAATCCATCCATAGATTCTGGCTGTACAGGACGAAATGTAAGGGAGCGTCCTTATTGCATAATACTACTGTACTATACTGTAACTTTCCCGCGACAACACACCCCACTTGACAATTTAGGCACTGTGCCAGTGAAGATATTTTATAATTGACGAATATTTTGAGTGAGCAAGTTGTATTTAATGTTTAGTTAGGATAATAGAACCTGTATTATCATATACTCCAGAATAAACGTTTCATTGGCCTGCTTCCAGCATCTAATCCTCATGGACCCGACGACACATTATAAATGAAAAGTTCATTCTGGAGCAATAGGTGTGCGGTGGTACAATTGGAATGTGAGTGCAGTCAATAATGATAATGATAATAATAATAAACGTATTTATATAGCACTTTTTTTTTTTTTACTTACATTTTTATTTGCAGTTTTAGATTTTTAAACAACAGACAGCACATTTCGACAAATACAATTATAAAGACATAATATAAAAAGTAATTTAAAATAAAAAAACACATAAAAGATTAACAAAAATGAGAAAAGAAAAAGGGTGACATGGGTTCTTCGGTCCATTCTATTTTTACATTGTTTATTTACATTCAAATTTCTTTTTTGTTTTCTTTTCATTCTTCTGTGATGTCATTTATTTTCTTCCTATATTGCTCCCACTTTTCCCATTTTGACTAAAATGTCTCCTCTTGTAGCCTCAGACACCAATGATGAAGGACCACAATGGAAACAAGCCTATGGCTTTATTGTGTTTTATGAAATCCTATTGGTAAATGGAGAAAATGTATACCTGTTTCATTTTGTGATCAAATGTATATGTGTGATTTCCATTCTAAACCAATAAACTATTCAATCAATCAAAAAACTCAGCATATGTGTGATTCTCTCCATTTCCTGTATCCCCTCTATTATCTCTGTTCATTGTTCCTTCATCTGTGCTTCTACTGTGTACCACAGTTTAGTCAAAGCTTTATTGGCTGCTACTAATAGTATCTTAATCAAGTATTTGTCTTCCCCCTGAATTCCTTCCTGTGATAGGTTCCCCAGATACAATACTTAGCCTGCCTGGGGTATTTCATATCCTACTATTTCATTTATTATCTCGCCTATCTCTTCCCAATAGTTCCTTATTTTCTGACATCCCCAGAATATGTGTGTGGTTCGCTACTTCTTGTCCACATTTTCTCCAACATGGTTTCTGTGCTGGTGTGTAATTGCCCTGTATTTCTGGTGTTATAAAGAATCTAATTATGTTTTTCCACCCAAACTCCCTCCATATCCTTGACCCTGTGGTTGAGTGTTGTATCTTGCATGTGTTATACTATTCTTCCTCTGTTATCTCCGTTTCTAATTCCTTCTCCCACTTTTCCTTTATAATGCTGATATAACCTTCCCATTCCTTCCTTCGTTCCTTCCTGCGAACCCCAGCTAATAGGACAGAGAGGCTTCGGCTCAGCTTCTTCCCCCAGGTCATCAGAGCCTTGAACACTGAACTCTCCACACTCAAGCACACATGAGCACACACACGATACACACACTGTACACGCTCACACACTAGCAGCCACTTTAACATGAGCAAGCACACACTCATGCTGCACACACCCACACGTATGGCCACTAAGGAAAGGTCACTTTAAAAATAGTATAACCTGAGACTGTATAAAATAGCAATGTACAGAAAGACCCAGTGCCTCATCCGTAGCTAACAGTGTATGCACTACCACAGGACCTAGCATGTCCTCCATGCTCTGTAAATAACTTATGTACAAATACCGATATGCCCTACTATGTTACTGTTTATTGCACAATGTTGTTTTATTGGATTCCATTATATGTTGTTATTACTGTATTGCACATCGTTGCGGGCAAGACCACCCGCATTTCATTGTATACTTGTATGCCGTGACAAATAAAACTCTTGACTTGACTTGACTTGTATGCTTTTACCATTATCCTAATTATCCCATTCTGTTATTTGTCTTTGTCTTGTTTTATTTCCTTGTTGTAATAGTCTCTAATCTGTAAATATCTAAAATGGTCTCTATTCTCTAGTCCGAATCTTTCTTTCAATTTTTGTAGAGTCTACATCTCCCCTCCTTCTATCATTGTACATATTGCTGTTACCCCCCCCCCCCCCCCCTTTCCCATCTTTTGAACCCATGGTCGTCTATCCCTGGTTTGAATTTGTTGTCGTGTGTTATCCATCTCAGTATCTTGGATTCTTTTTCCAGCTTGTATTTCTTTACTATTGTGTTCCATACGTTTATAGTGAATTTGGTAATTGGGTCTAGTATTTGTTCCTGTCTTCTGAACAGCTCCCTATCTCCTATTAGTGCCTGCACTTGAATTCCTCTCTTTTAGTTTCTATATCTTTCCATTTGGCTTCATAATTCACATTGCACCAGCATGCTACTGTCCTAAATTGTGCTGCATATAGTCTTCTAAACTGGGTACTGCCATTCCTCCTTTCTCCTTTGGTAGTTGTAGAGTCACATATCTGATCCTTGGTGCCCCCCCCCCCCCCCCCCCAAATGAATCTTGATATCTGTCTATCCCATTCCCTGAATTGTTTTTGTGGTATTAATATAGGTAAAGACTGAAATAGGTATAATAACCTTGGTAATATCTTCATCTTAATGAAATCTAGGGGCATTACTGTCCATCTTTCTAGGTCTCTCTTGATTTTCTGATTAATCTGTGTATAGTTTGCCTCGTATCCCATTTAATTTTGTATTTTTCTTTTATCTCTATCATTGGAGTGTAGTTCAGTGCTAAAGTCTGTGTCTTCGTCACGTTGAGTCTATACCCTGAGTAATATCCATATTCTGTCAGTAAATCCATCAGTATCGGAAAGCTTGTGTCTGGTTGTCTCATATATACTATCACGTCATCTGCGAACAGTCCCAATTTATGTTCTGTTCCCGTTATCTCCACCCCTTTGATGTCTTTGTTCTGTCTAATTAGTTGAGCCAGTGGTTCGATGAATACATCGAAGAGCGTCTGCGAAAAACAGCAACCCTGTCTGGTAGCTCTCTTTAGTTTAATCCGGTCCGTCAGACTACCATTTACCTTAATCCTTGCCGTCGGTTCTTGATATAATGCCCTAATTGTTTACATAGCGTTTTTGTCTAATCCAAATTTCTCCAATACTTTATATAGAAATATCCAGCTTACACTGTCTAATGCTTTTTCTGCATCTAGGCTAACTAATACTGCACTTCCTCCTTTCTTTTGTATCCCCTCTACTATCTGCACTGTCTTCCTTATGTCATCATGTGTCTGTCTTCCTTTAATGAATCCGGTCTGGTCTTCGTCTATAATATCTGTCATAAATGTCTCAAATCTTTTGGATATTATTGATGTATACATGTTGTAATCTACATTAAGTATGGACACTGGTCTGAAACTGCTACATAGTTCTCTATCTTTCCCTTCTTTTGGAATTGTAGTAATTATGGCTTCTTTCCATGAAGGTGGCATTGTGCCTTCTTTCATCGTGTGTCTGAATGCTGCTTCTAATATGGGGCTCAGTTCCTGTCTAAATGTTTTGTAGAATTCAGAGGGGAATCCGTCGCTACCCGGTGACTTACTGTTCTTTGCTTTACTGATCGCATTCCCCACTTCCTGTTCTGTAATCTCTGCGTTTAATATTTCGTTCTGTTCCTTCCCTATCGATGGTAGATCAAAATTTTCAAAAAAATTCTCTATCTCCTCTTCTCCTGCCACTATCGGTTGCGTGTATAGTTTCTTATAGTATTCTTCAAATGTCTTCTCTATTTCAGCTGGTTCTCTTAGTATCTTGTTTGTGTTTGTGTCCCTTATTGTGTGTATTGTGCTCAGTTTTTGTTGTGTCCTGATACGTCTAGCTAAAAGTCTGGTCGCTCTTGGTCCTCCTTCATAGTATGTCTGTTTCATGTACCTAGCTTTCTTCTCTATTTCTGTCAGCAGTTCTTTGTTTATCTTTCCTCTAATGTCCTTTACCTCTCTAAGTGTCTTTTGGTTCTTTGAGTTTTGGTGTTCTTTCTCTAATTCTTTCAGTTTCTTTATCAAGTTCTGGTATGTCTCTATTCTGGCCTTCTTGAGTAATGTCGTCTTTGCTATCAATTTTCCACGTATTACTACCTTTAGTGCATCCCATAAAATGTTTGGGTCTACCTCTCCATTATCATTTTCTTCTCTGTATCTAATTATGTCTCCTTTTACTTCATTAACCAGACCTTTGTTATTTAATAGTCCTACGTTGAGTCTCCAAACTGTATTTCTCTGCCTACTTTTAAGATTCACTGTCAGATATATTGTGCTATGGTCTTACCCCTATCCTGCAGTCTTCTACCCTGTATCTGTCTCCTGTTGTCATGTCATGAGAAAATAGTCTATCCTTGAATATGTTGTGTGTGGATGTGAGTAATGTGTGTATTCTCTGTCTAGTGTGTGCATTTCTCTCCATATATCCATGATTCCTAATTCTGCCATTTGTATATTCATATATTTGCTAATGTTTGTCCTCCATTTATTTGTGCTTGTCGTGTCTATGTCATAGTTCAGTACTACATTGAAATCACCTGTACAGATTAGGACCCCTTCCGCTTCCATCGCTATGATATCAAAGATTGTTTCAAATAGATATTTCTCACTTTCTGGTGGAGCATACACATTCACTAGTGTTACCATTTGACCCTCCATTTTCCCCTTGACCATTACATACCTCCCCTCTTTATCCCTTATGTCCCTGATTATTTCAAACTTCACTGTGTTCTTAATTAGTATAGCTACTCCTCTTCTAAGGTTCTGTTTAAAATAACTGTAAAACAAATTCTCATACCCGAATGTCTTCAGTTTTTCATGTTCTTGTGATATTAGATGTGTTTCTTGTAAGAAGATAACCTGCGCCTCTTCTTTCTTAAGTTTCATCATCACCTTACTCCTTTTGATCGGATTATTCATACCATTCACATTCAGCGACATCATTTTGATACCCTTAACTTGTGTCATATTTCTTTTCGAATTTCTTCTCCCGTTCTACCCATGTCACATAAAATAATATTTGCGTTTGTAGCCACTGCTATCCCTGTCTGATTTACATACGTATAACCATAATAAACATTAACATCAACATTAACATCTGGTACTTCAAATCTAATCAAATCAAATTTATTTGTAAGGCCCGACAACACACGTTAATGTCCCCATGGGCCGGACACATCTTCTTTAAACAAGTCAAGAAGAAACATCACAATAAGTCAAGAAACAAAACAAGAACACCATAAGGTCCAACAAATTTAAAATAAATGCAAAATAAATGAATGCAATGCGAACACTCCCAGACATACCCCACGCGAAGGTAAGGAAAAACTCACTAAAACCTAGCAATAGGAAAAAATGCACCACAGGCAATGTGGAGGAGAGAAATCTTAGAAGGGCCAATTCAAGGGGGGATCTCCCTTCTTAGATGTCGGTGATAGTAGTGTTGCAGACGGACAGTTGGTAAGCATGCACTCATGTGTGTAGTGAAACACAGATGAGTGCATGCAATAGCAACTGAACATTTAGAAAAATTTAAGATAGAGCTGATAGCGATAGCAACTAAACATTTTGAAAGATTAAAGATAGAGCTGATAGCGGATCTATTTGAGGCACAGGGGTGGCGCAAAAAGGGTCGCATCCTCCCCGTCTTAATCACGGGACGTTCAACACTCCGGTCATAACTCCAAGACAGCCGGAGACAGGGGGACAGGGGGCGGCGCAGAGAGGGTCGCAACCTCCCCGTCATCATTGCGGGACGTCCAGCACTCCGGTCATCACTACGAGACAGCCGGAGACAGGGAGACAGGAGGGCATGCAGAGAGGGTCGCATCCTCTTGGTCTTCATCACGGGACGTCCGACACTCCGGTCAACACTCTGGGACAGCAACTCACAGGGAGACGGGACAGGCGTTAGACAGCTTGCGTGATTGTAGTGGGCGGACATAGCAATAGATACAAGTGGTAAGCATATATGTGAATATAATAGATATATGAAGTAAGCATAATATGTGAATAGAATAGAAGTACTTAACCCAGCAATGCAACCACATTGACAGACCACAAACCATGTTGACAGACCACGGACAGAAGACGGTAAGGAGCTGATCCATGGCCTCGGTGGTGCACATAGAGCAGTCACTGCAATCTTGGCCAAGACCCCAAGACATCCATCACCTTGGTCAGCACTACGAGACAAGCACTCAGAGAGGGGGGGGGGGGTTGGGACAGGGGTTAGAGAGTGCCCATGTGTGCTGCAGAAAAGCAGACATGGGAGAAAATAGACATCCTAACTAAACTAGACAGATTAATCTAAAGGTCAGTCCCCAGCCAGGTGAGATCAGGGTAGGTTGAAGGAGAGAGAGAAAAGATGGGTCTTAAGCAGGGATTTAAAAGCTTCGACAGAGCAGGCGCCCGTGACGACAGCAGGTCATTTGTTCCACAGGTAGGGAGCGCGGTAGACAAAGGCTCTGTGGCCGGCGGATTTCTTTTTAACCCTAGGAATCGCATTTTGTGAGCGCAGAGCACGAGCGGGCGAGTATCGGGAGATGAGATCGGATAGATAGAGCGGTGCCAGCCCATTTAAAATTTTGTAGGTGAGGAGTAGCACTTTAAAGTCAGATCGGGCTTGAATAGGAAGCCAGTGTAGGGCGGACAAAACTGGTGTGATGTGATCAAATTTTCTAGTTCTAGTTAGTATCCGGCACGGTGGTGTAGTGGTTAACACTGTCGCCTCACAGCAAGAAGGTCCAGGGTTCGATTCCCACTTGGCGACCAGGTTTCCATGATGCCAGGTACCCAGGTGGGGTATCTCCCAGTTGGGGTATCTCCCAGGCCTTTCTGTGTGGAGTTTGCATGTTCTCCCCGTGCTCGCAAGGGTTTCCCCCCGATAAGATAAACCCAATGGAAAAACATGCACAACAATAGATCGCTAACGCTGTGGCGTCCTTGACGAAGACGGACAGGAGCACTTGGATTGGTCCCCTGGCGCGGCTCACGTTGACGCCTGTCTGCTCCCGGCTGCCCTTGGGGGGGAAGGACGACGGGATGGGTTAATCGCAGATACGAATTGCATGCATGCATCGCATGTGTGCCGATTGATGACCTCTGAGCAGGTCCTAAATTATAAATTATTATTATAATTATAATTATTATCCGTGCAGCCGCATTTTGCACGAGTTGAAGATTTTTGATGCTTGAATTAGGTAGGCCTGAAAAAAGTGCATTACAGTAGTCCAGACGTGATGAGACAAAAGCATTCAGCATCAGCCAGAGTTAAAATGGGGCGAATTTTTGCAATATTACGAAGATGGAAGAAGGCAATTTGGGAGACATTTTTTATATGTGCATTAAATGAGAGGGAGGAATAAAAAATGACTCAGAGGTTTTTTATGGTGGAGCTCTGGGATACATGACAAGGATCAAAGTTGAGGGAGATGTCCTGAAACAGGCCTCTGTGGTTTGGGGGGCCAACAATTAACATCTCAGTTTTATCTGCATTAAAGAGTGGTAGTTAACTTCCATGGTATTAACTTCCATGGTAGTAGAGGATCTCAGTCGTATCCCTCTTTCCCCCGCTGGCGGGTGGGGAGTAGTGGCTCTCCTAGTGAGAGGGCTCCCCCTAGTGGCTAAAAGATGCGCAATACATGTCCAACTTGTTCTGTGTGTGACCTCTGAGCTCCCGGTCAAAGCTCTGCATTAGTCACTTTCATGTTCCCGTCTATTTGTATTATGTGTCACATGTAATCCTATGGTTCTTCCATGTCCGTCCCAATATATCTCTTGAATCTCCATGTCCTCTTTTACAACTTTTGGTATAGTTATCTCGCATCTACTTTACCATCTTCTCATTGCATAAGTCATTTTCATGTTTACATTTACTTGTACTGTGTGTGTCACATGTATACCAGTCCAATGTGTATTGTACTTATCCTTCCTTCGATCACCGTGTCCCCTCTCGTCTCCTCTCTGCTCCCCTTCCCCGTGTTCTTTCGTCGTTCTTCTCAGTTGATCTACTTTAAATCGGTTCAGATCTCATTCACCTTCCCGTCTTCTTCTCCTCGTCCCTCGACCCTGGTCCATCTGCGTGCCTTCTCCAACCTCTGCATCAGCGTCGGTCTCTCTCCTTCTCCTCCTGGTAGCCTCCATCCTCTCCGGTTCATGTCCCTCGTCGCTTCCCGCACATCGTTGTACACCTTGATGCCTTCTTTCCAATGGACCTTCAGCGTGGTCATTGGTGATTGAAATCTGATTCCTTTCTCTTTCAAAGTATTTTTTTATCTCAACATAGCTCCGATGTTTTACAGCCACCTCTGTTGAATAGTCATGGTTGAAGGTGATCCTCTGCCCCTCCACCTCCATCTTTGTCTGCCAGGCTGATATAGCACCTTTCATACACAGATTGCAGTTCAAAGTGCTTTATATAATGAATACATAATAAAACAAGTAGCAAATAAAAGTTGCATCATGATGCAAAATCTAAATCAATCAATCAATAACACCGACAACATTGGGAAAGCTGACAAAGTTAAATAACAATATTTAAATAATAAATACGATTGCATGGGATCTCTGGTTGGCTGGCTCAATATCATCCTTGATTTTCATCCAGAGTGATATTCTCCTTAGAAATATTCTTTCACGGTCACGCCTGGCATTACGATGCCTGCGTCTGGCAACAATCACTGCTGCCATGATCACCTGTGATGCTGGCAGTGACGCTGGCATGATGCCTCTTTATAGCGCTTAGGGATTTGCGCTTATTTACCACCATGTCTTTGAAGACGGTAGGTGCGTAGCATTAACTGGTTGCTTTTACAACAAGTCATATCTATCCCCGGCCTAGCTTGACCTTACAAAGTCAATTTATAATTTTCTGATCAGAGGTGGAGCAATGTAGTGCTTGTTGTACTGCCCAAACCTGCAACAGCCTTCATAACTTTACCATATCTCCTGAACTTACCATTAGCATTCAGAACATTGAACTTAGTCTGAGGAAATAACACTTTTGGAACATTATTTTGTGCAAAGGGCTCTTATAGAATAATTGTGATATGCTTCCAATAGAGCTGCATCTTATGAAGTGTAAAAAGTAATATGTTTGGAGCTTACGCTTTAGCGTTTCAACCTGGCTGCTTCCAGGCTGTATATGTACTGCTATACTTAGCTTGCTTCATATCACAGCCGGGCAAATTAACATAGATTGATATGAACGTTTGACCCCTCCGGGCATCGGTACATCATGTGATTTTATTTGGAAAGCATTTTATATTAGAGACTCTCCACTGACATTTTGAGAAGTTGGACCATTTCAACAACTTCAGGGTAAGTGTTGTAAACAATGAATAGAAAATGACATGACGTACCGTTGCATGGGAGATCTAAAGTTAATTTCAGTAGATGTCTATTTGCCCGGCTATGATATGAAGCGTAGGACTACATACTATATACAGCCGGGAAGCAGCAACTCTTCTCCTTGCTCGTGTGACCGGTGTGGTAGGGTGTACTCTCTGACGGCGTTGTGTTAAGGACGACAGACATGGATGACTGTTGACGGACTTTATTTCCCTCCTGTTAGGTTACAATGCAACACAATGCACCAGCATTAGGAATAGTCATCTGCACTGCAGCACGTGAGTCCACGGACCTCCAGGTGGAACTGGCTCATAAGAATGACACATTTTAATATACAATTACATTGGAAAAATATACACAATTGAATACAAAACGGACACATGGGAGCTACTGTACACACATACCTGTTAGGTTACAATGCAACACAATGCACCAGCATTAGGAATAGTCATCTGCACTGCAGCACGTGAGCTATGGTTGAGAAAAGACGTGACTGCATTAACTACATGTTAACAGCAGCGCACGTGCGTGCAAACTTCCTACATGCTATTAAAGTGCATTTTACCCAGTCAAACCTCCCACAAAACAACTGCACAGGTACATATTAACAACAGTAGTTACATTACAAACTCGTTTCACAGTTTTAGGAATGTAACATACAATATTTAACAACTTTTAGACCGAAGTCTTTCACTGAACATAAGGAGTAGTACTCACTCCACGGACCTCCAGGTGGAACTAACTCACCACCGGAAAGCAGGCAAGATGCGTGTCCCGGAGGACCGGAAATGTAAGTGTGTCGATTTCAAAATAAAAGCCTTAACTCCCAAAAGTGCAATAAAACAAAACGAAAGGAATGAAATCAACTTAAATCAATAAAATAAAACGTTTAGGAGTATTAGTGGAATGTATTAAAGTGTATTTTGTGATGGGGTGTAATTATCTATACAAGGCAACAAGGCACTTGTTACACTCGCACAGAGCACAATGTAATGAGCTTGGTGGGAGGGTTATGAGGGAAAATATACTTTTAACAATGTGGAGAACTTCTTCTGTTTTGCACCAGAAATGCTCACTGGGAAAGCCTGAAAAGAAAATTCAGAAACCTTAGATGCTGAAAATAACTTTGATGGTTTTCCAATACAAATGAAGGCGTGGGTTTTTGTCAGCATCAAAGTGCTTCATGTAAAACAAGATCATTTAAAATAACCTTGGCACATTTGTCCATTACTTCACAATGGATACAGTATGTTTATCAAAGAGCTAATTTGCCAGCACAGTTTTGTATCCCTAGATTATTTGACCATTTCCTACATTAGCAAATATAGTTGAATATACTGTACAACTTTCAAATGACAGGTATTCAGCTGATACAATACGGTTTAATGTACCGTATATAAAACGATGGCATTTCATTAGTGAGAACTGAACTAGAACAGACTAGAAGCCCTTTGTTCTTTTGGGAACATGCTTATTGTGGGTCTATATCCCCCCTCTGACTCTGTCATGTATGCCTTTGGCAACCTCTGGTAACACTCATAATATTTGATAGCACAGGAACACACATGCGTGCACACACATACACAAACACAGAGAGTGAGGGAGAGAGAGAGAGAGATGTGTGTGTGTGTGTGTGTGGTGGGAGGGGGGGTGTGTGCAAGTGTCAGCTGGAGGCACAGAAAGATACGCCGCCCCCGCTACACTGTTAATCTTAATGAAAAACGAGTCTGCCTCCCAACTGGGTACTTTGGCTGACAACCATGGATGTCCTTTCCTCAATCTTTTTTTGTTGTTTTTTTTTTACATTGTATACAGCAGTGGCGGCTGCTGACCAAATTTCTTGGTGAAGCACAAATTATTATATTATATTATATATTAAATAATATTTTTAAAACATCCCCATGGCTGCAACACCCCCATTCCTCCCAGGTGTCAGGCTCCTCATTCGCTTCCATTCATTTTGGGGACCATGTTTAAATATCATAATGTGGTGACTCACTTATCACGCACAATTGGTGCAGACATTCACTGGACTTGAGGAGCGGAGTGAGTGCTCCTTTAAGCCTGGGGATTCTGGGAACGGGGTGTGTATTTGGTAACCTATATTATGTCAGCTGTCAGCTGGCTGCTGTCACTTTCGAGTAGTAACGTTAAACGTCTCTGCACTCTGTTGGATGTATGTAATTTATGTTGGGAAGTAAAAGGAAAGACTCGACTACCGTCTCCCATTTCATCCTTTTTTGCGTTCCCACATTGGTGACCTGAAGTACGTGAGTGATTATTACATCATGACGGACGGAGAAGTGAACATTATCTACGCCGCAGCAATTAAGTTACCTGACTTCTGGCATCACAGCCCCCGACCCTGGTTTCAGCACATTGAAGCTCAGTTCGAGTTGAGAGGAATATCACAGGATGTTACTAAATATTATCATGTGGTAACAGTGTTGGATGCCCAGACGACGGCTTGCGCTATGTGGCTGCTGGAAGCTCCGCCAGCTGCCGGCAAATATGACGCTATCAAGGCATTCCTTTTGCAATTATTTGAACTGTCGGAAATTGAAAAGGCGGATCGTCTATTGTCACTCAGCGCCCTCGGCGACGGCAAGCCATCCGAACTGATGGCCAGGATGCTGTCAGTTTTGGGCTTGGCAGATCCCACTTTTTTATTTAAACATGTTTTCATGCGTCAGCTCCCAGCGCCTGTGCGCACCGCTCTGGCCAGCTCTCCCGTCTCCTTCACCAAGGACTACCGCGCGCTGGCTGCCGAAGCGGACAGGATTTATCTTGCCAACCGGCAGCAGTTTGTGCATGCGCTGCTTCCAGCCTACCACCCACCTACCCACCTAGTGGACGCTGCGGACGCCGCTGCAGCAGTGACTGCCCGTCGCCAGGGTAACAGTGGATGGTGTTATTTTCATAACCGGTTTGGCGCCAGGGCCAAACAGTGTCGCCCACCATGCAATTACAGTGACCAGGGAAACGCCAGGGCCAATGCTCATTAACAGCCATGAGCATTGGCGGAGGCAGCAGGCTGCTATTTATTAAGGACACCTTATTTGGCCGGCGACTACTAGATGACTCGGGCGCGCAACGAAGCATCCTGCCTGCTACAGCTGTGGACACTATGGCTGGGGGCCACGGCCCCCCCATGGACGCTGTTAATGGCACGCCTATACGTACCTATGGAGCCCGGTATGTAGAGGTGTGTTTTGGCGGGCGCCGTTTCGGGTGGGAGTTTGTCATGGCCGCTGTGTCAGTCCCTCTCCTGGGCGCGGACTTCCTGTGTGCATTCAGGCTGCTAGTGGACATTACAAACTGTCGCCTAATCGATGCTGTCTCCTTTGCTACCTACCCGTGCACGCTGGGAGGGCCAGGGACACTATGTCTGTCCAACATGCTTGCTGCCGGGGATGTATATCAGCGCCTCCTAGCGGAGTTCCCTCACCACGCCTACATTTTCCTCAGCAGTCGCTAAGCATGGCGTGGAACACTATATTGCCACTGTCGGTCCCCCGGTCTATGCACGCGCTCGGTGCCTTGACCCAGCTAAGCTCTCCATTGCCAGGGAGGAATTTGCAACCATGGAACGCCTTGGAATTGTGTGCCGTTCTGACAGTCCGTGGGCCTCCCCCCTGCATATGGTCACTAAGGCTGATGGTGGGTGGCGTCCCTGTGGCGATTTCCGATGCCTAAACAACGCCACAACCCCGGACCGCATATACAGGACTTCTCCACCCACCTGGTGGGCCCACCATTTTTTCCAAGGTGGACTTGGTGCGGGGATACCACCAGGTACCAGTTCACCCACGGGACGTTCCCAAGACGGCGGTCATCACTCCTTTTGGCCTGGTCGAGTTTCTGCGGATGCCCTTTCGCCTCAAAGGTGCGGCACAGACTTTCCATCGACTGATGGACTCGGTGCTGCGGGATATGGCATTCATGTTCGTATACTTGGATGACATTCTCGTAGCCAGCACATCTGCAGAGGAGCACCTGACACATCTCAACCAGTTGTTTGAGCGGCTCAGTGCACATGGGCTCATTGTTAACCCCGCCAAGTGCCAGTTCGGCCGGTCGTCTATTGATTTCCTCGGGCACAGGGTCTCAGCAGAGGGAGCCGTTCTGCTCCCTGCCAGGGTGGACACCGTTGCCAGCTTTCCACGCCCCCGCACCGTGAAGTCCCTGCAGGAGTTCCTAGGCATGGTGAACTTCTACAACAGGTTCATACCCCGTGCTGCTCACCTCATGCACCCCTTGTATGAGGCCCTGCGTGGTAAGGACCCCAAGGCAGAGGTGGACTGGTCCCGTGTACCGACAATGCTTTTTTGGGCGCTAAAACTGCACTGGCCAATGCCGCATTACTGGCAAACCCATTTCCTACCGCCCCTATCGCCCTCACAACTGATGCCTCAGACTACGCAGTGGGGGCAGTGTACGAACAGTGGGTGTGGGGGGGGCTGGCAACCGCTTGCTTTCTTCAGTCGCCAGCTGCGGGACAATGAAAGAAAGTACAGCACCTTTGACCGGGAGCTCCTAGGCCTCTTCCTGGCCATCAGGCACTTCAGTTTCCTGCTGGAGGGCCGACGGTTTACTGCCTTTGTGGACCACAAGCCACTCACCTTCGCCATGGCCAAGGCCACCGAGCCGTGGTCAGGGTGCCAGCAGCGCCAACTCTCCGCCATCTCTGAGTTTACCACGGACATACGGCATGTCGCAGGCAAGGACAACTACGTCGCTGACTGCCTCTCCCGGACGGTGGTGGGGGCCGTCCACTTGGGACTGGACTACGCTGCCATGGCTGCCGACCAGGCCACTGACAAGGACATGCAGGCCTACTGAACAGCCGACACTGGGCTAAGGTTAGAGGATGTGCAGTTTGGTATTGCCAACACCACACTCCTCTGCGACGTCTCCACCGGTCAGCCCCGTCCGATGGTTCCCGCTGGCTGGCGGCGGCAGGTATTCAAAGCCATCCATGGCCTGTCGCACCCGGGGGTGAAGGCGTCAACTAAGCTGGTCGGTGCTAAATTCATCTGGCATGGCCTCAGGAAGGACATCGCAGCCTGGGCCGGCTCCTGCGTGGCGTGCCAGCGTGCAAAGATACACTGTCACACCAAAGCCCCCTTGGCACCGTTTCTCGTGCCGGAGAGGCGCTTTGACCATGTCAATGTGGACCTGGTGGGTCCCCTGCCCCCCTCCCACGGGTTCACTCACCTCCTCACCATGGTGGACAGAACCACTAGGTGGTCGGAGGTGGTCCCGCTGGCATCGACCACATCCGCCGAGGTGGCCCGGGCGTTCATTGGGTCCTGGGTAGCCCGTTTTGGCATACCATCTGATCTCACATCCGACCGTGGCCCACAGTTTACATCCGGGCTCTGGACTGCAGTCAGCTAGGGCCTGGGAGTGAAGCTCCACCGCACCACAGCCTACAACCCACAGGGCAACGGCTTGTGTGAACAGTTTCACCGATCTATGAACGCTGCTCTGCGGGCCAGCCTTACGGACGGCAACTGGGTCGACCGGCTTCCCTGGGTCATGCTTGGACTGCGCTCCGCCCCCAAAGAAGACCTGCAGGCCTCGGCTGGTATACGGACAGCCGCTGCGAGTCCTGGGGGAGTTCCTCCCGGATGCCGAGGCTCCCTGGTCGGTCACCTCATCTCGGACTGTGCTCAGGGATGGAGCCGGTGCCTTCAACCCAGTCCCAACTTCCCAGCACTGCCTCCCGCAGTCCTACATGCCTAGGGATCTGCAGTCAGCCAGGTATGTTTTCATTCGCCATGACAGCCACCATACCCCTCTGCATCCCCCTTACGATGGCCCTTTTCGCGTCCTGGAGGCGGGGCCTAAGAACTTCATGTTGGACATTGGAGGAAGGTCAGAGCGGGTATCGGTCGACCGGCTCAAGCCTGCCCATTTGGACCTAGACAGGCCAGTTGAACTGGCCCGGCCCCCGTGGTGTGGACGACCCCCTGCCCAGCCCCTGCCAACTGCTTTTCCCTCTCGTCACCTCATATCTCCTGAATCCCCCCCACACGCCCCAATCCCCACCTCTACCCCTGCACGGGTGATACAGAGTCGTTTTGGGGCGCCTGATCCGCCCCCCGCCTCGTTGACTGTGGATGATCTTTTGGGGGGTTATTGTGAATTCTGGGGGGGCCTGTGTGGTGACTCACTTATCACGCACAATTGGTGCAGACATTCACTGGACTTGAGGAGCGGAGTGAGTGCTCCTTTAAGCCTGGGGATTCTGGGAACGGGGTGTGTATTTGGTAACCTATATTATGTCAGCTGTCAGCTGGCTGCTGTCACTTTCGAGTAGTAACGTTAAACGTCTCTGCACTCTGCACTCCGTCTCCCGTTTCATCCTTTCTTGCGTTCCCACAATACTTCTGAAGTATAAACAAACTATACTGCTGTGACGATTTCAATAAAACAGACCATTCTGAGTCAATGGTACATGCTTGTACAACTGTACAAGCAAAACTGTACATTGGAATATCTAACATGTATTTACCACCTTCCTCTGCACGAGGCCACAGATGGGTTTTATGTAACACAAGGACAATTACGTGGGTAATTAGAAAGTAAACGCACGCATTTCAGCCACACACACGTCACTGACACGCTGGACGCAGCGGCCCAATATATATATATATATATATATATATTTTAAATCCACTCACCATTTGTGTCACCTCGCCGCGCTAGTGACCACAACTCGGCCCGCCCCCTTTTCGTCTAGGCTTGATTTTTTTTTTCTTTTTTTTTTTTCATATTATTAGAAATTGAATGTATAAGCACATGTTTACTATAAAAACGAACAGTTAGAATATCTAAAATAGTAACAATCCTTTGTTTAAAATAGGCTGTTTCATGGACATTATTTCAGTCAAACGGGGGCGTAATAACAATTTGCATGTGAATCGAACCTAAACCTTGGGGGAAGAGGCCATAGATATATATAGAACACTAGATAGCTTGCCCGCGCTGCCGGCCAATGGAGAGCGACGTCACTGAACCGCCGCCATCTTGGGAGGGTCAGCCTTGAGTGAGAGTGAGTGAGCTGCACAGACAAAAATACTCATAACTCGCTGAAATATTGACGGATTTACAAACGGTTTGATTTATTACAAGCATTATTAACGTGGCTATGATTCAAGCGGTTTGTAAAGAAAAACATCCCTTAAAAAAAAAAAAAATTAAAAAAAAAATCTTTGATGTTTATAGCAAACCAACCCGTTTGTAAATCCGTCAATATTTCAGCGAGTTATGAGTATTTTTGTCTGTGCAGCTCACTCACTCTCACTCAAGGCTGACCCTCCCAAGATGGCGGCGGTTCAGTGATGCTGGTGACTCCGCCTTAAGCTATCTAGTGTTCTATATATATCTATGGGAGAGGCAGCCCGCAGCGCAACGCCCACAAGACCTATACACCTGTTTGGTGACACTTTGAATGTGTCTTGAGTTGAGAGATGGATGCAAAGAAGATAGCTGCTGCTCTCAACAAAATAACTGCATCAGGAAGAGCCATCGATGGATCGCATTTAATGAATGGGTTCTTAATGGACTATTTTCACCCAGATCCAGTCACTGAACTGCGCAAACCGGGCTCTTCCGGTGAAGAAGATTCGGATGAAGATATATTGCTTGATATCGATCCGATACGGCAGCGCGCGGATCAGTCTGACGAGGAGGATGACTTATTGCAGCACGCGGATCAGTCCGATCTGGAGGATGATTCTGTTCACAGCGGGACCGTCACACCGGGCTATTCAACGGAATTAACGATGAGATACGTCGAAGATATGATGTCTGTTGTAACCGTGGACAGTGACACCAATGAAGAATTGGAAAAAATACGAACGTTTGATTGCAAATGCTATAAAGAGCGGAAAGAGAATTCCGAACGGCAGGCGTTGTCGTGTACAACAAAACTGTCGGAAGAAGTGATATACAAAAGCAGACTGGACATGGCCTCGTTGACACCTAAAGAGAGGGACATGTGTCTGCTCTCGGCTATACAAACAGGCATCAACAGTGGCGGACTGGGACACAAATTCAGCCCGGGACATTCAGACGCACCAGCCCACACACCGGCACACACACCGGCCCACTAGAGTTGCCACCTTTGACCAATAGAAATAAGGGACACCTATCATCGAGCGTGGGCGTAGCGCGCGCAAATTTGTTTTTGTTGCGGTTTTGGGGCGAAAATGGCCGGATTTTGTCACTATTTTTTTTTACTTTATTTCGGTTTTAGGGTTAGGCTTAGGGTTATGTTATTTAATTATTTTGGGGAGCCAGCCCCCCAAACTCCTGAAATGCATAGAAATCTATGAAATCTAAATAAAACAATCTATTGTAGTGGCTACTGGGACATAATTCACGGCATCCTAGCCTTATGTGGTGTTTACTACATCTCCCGTGATCCTTAGCGGGGGATGACGTAGTTAAAGAGACGAATGAAAGAGGAATGGCAGTGTTGTTGTGCGACAGTAGAGTGCGTAATAAAATAGTATTTTTGCATCGGAACACGGCTCCGTTTTCACTATCATTACCGCATTCCTACATTGGTGACCCTGATTTTCTCTTGGACGTATTTCGGAGATTACATTGAACATGTCAACTGAACAACAAAACGCGGATCGCAGATCTTTGAACGCCGTTTCACTCAAGCTGCCGGAGTTTTGGGAGCAGAGCGCCAACGCTTGGTTTGCACAAGCTGAAGCCCAATTCGCTCTCAGGGACATTACCGCGGACGCCACAAAGTACTACTATGTGGTAGCAGCCCTGACGAACTCAACTGCGGCGAGAGTGGTGAGTTTGCTGGAAAACACACCTACACATGACAAATATGTTGCTATAAAAACACACCTGAAAGAGGCTTTCGGTCTATCTGAATCTGACCGTGCTCGCCAGCTTCTCTCTCTACCTGGATTGGGTGACTCAAAGCCCTCTGAACTGATGGACCACATGTTAGCTTTGCTGGGTGACCATGGGCCATGTTTTCTATTTAAAGAGCTTTTCCTGCAACAGCTGCCAGACTATGTTCGTTTACCTATGGCTAATTCCATCAAAACTGACTTTCGCCAGCTAGCTAGAGAAGCAGATGTATTTTTCTCAGCTGGGAAGAGGTGTGTGGCAGCATCAGTCTACACCATTGATGAGCAGGGGTTCCAACCACTCTCTGTCTCTGCCGCGGCTATGCCCCGCCGGGTGAGGCCGTCGAGGTTGTGTTTTTACCACGCAAAGTTTGGGAACAAAGCTAAGAAGTGTCTGCCACCTTGTAACTACAGTGGGTCGGGAAACGCACTGGCTGCCAGTCATTAGCAGCCGTGAGTGTTGGCCATCCTGCAGGCTTGCTGTACGTCACCGACTCACTCTCCGGCCGCCGTTTTTTATGTGACACGGGTGCCCAGGTGAGCGTGTTGCCGGCGTCCACTCAGGATTTCCACTCAGCGAGACGGGGCCCCGCCCTTGAAGCTGCCAATGGCAGTGCGATCCCTACATTTGGCAAACGCAGTGTGGCATTGTGTTTTGCTGACCAGCGTTTCACCTGGGATTTTGTGTTGGCCAAGGTGTCCACTCCCCTCCTAGGCGCTGACTTTCTCTGCGCCAACAGTCTCTTGGTAGACGTGGGGAATCGCCGGCTCGTCAATGCTGAGACTTTTGGCTCCTTAGCAAGTGAGCGCAGTGACACTGCCACAATGACACTGTCCAGCGCCGTCGCGCCCACTGATGATTTCTCCCGCCTCCTGTTGGAGTTCTCGGACATCACAACACCCACCTTCTCGTCCGCGGCCACTAAGCATGGAGTCGTTCATTACATCTCCACGGAAGGCTCGTCAGTACATGCTAGGGCTCGTCGTCTCGACCCACACAAGCTCACCATCGCTAAGAATGAGTTTGCCTCCATGGAGGCACTGGGCATCGTTCATCGTTCCGACAGTCCTTGGGCCTCGCCTCTCCATCTCGTTCCAAAGGCTAATGGTGGCTGGCGTCCGTGTGGCGACTACCGGCGCCTTAATGACGCCACTACACCTGATCGTTACCCGGTTCCACACATACAAGATTTTTCAGCCCACCTAGCTGGCGCGTCTGTTTTTTTGAAGGTGGATCTGGTGAGAGGATACCACCAGGTGCCGGTTAGCCCTCAGGACATCCCCAAGATGGCAGTTATAACCCCATTCGGACTATTTGAATTTCTGAGGATGCCTTTTGGCCTAAAAAATGCTGCTCAGACCTTTCAGAGGTTAATGGACGCCATGCTGCGGAACCTGTCTTTTGTGTTCGTCTACCTAGACGATATCCTGGTAGCCAGCACGTCCAAGGCAGAACACCTAACACACCTCCGGCTCCTCTTCATTAATCATCAACCCAGCAAAATGTCAGTTTGGACTGCCTGCCATGGACTTCCTTGGCCACCACATCACTACTGCTGGGGCGGTCCCATTACCAGTAAAGGTGGAAGCGGTGCTGCGGCTCCCACGCCCTACCACGGTTAGGGCCTTGCAGGAGTTCCTGGGAGTGGTGAATTTCTATCATCGGTTCATCCCTCAGGCTGCCCACCTAATGCGCCCCCTGTATGGGGCTCTCAAGAGCAAGACTCCCAAGCATGCCATCGCCTGGTCCGACAATATGTCAAAGGCGTTCTCAGATACCAAGGAGGCCCTTGCGAGTGCAACCATGCTGACGCACCCCGTGCCTGAGGCTCCCGTGGCATTGACAACTGATGCCTCGGATTATGCCGTTGGAGCCGTTTATGAGCAGTTGGTCGAGGGCATTTGGCAACCCCTGGCGTTCTTCAGCCGACAACTCCGTTCCAGCGAACAGAAGTACAGCACCTTTGACCGTGAGCTCCTCGCCCTGTACTTGGCGGTCAGACATTTCTGTTTCCTGCTGGAGGGTCGCCCTTTCACTGTTTTTGTAGACCACAAACCATTGATTTTTGCTATGGCGAAGGTGTCCGAACCGTGGTCTGCCAGGCAACAATGCCATCTGGCTTTCATCTCTGAGTTCACCACTGACATCCAGCATGTGGCGGGGAAGGACAACCCCGTGGCTGACTGCCTCTCGTGGGCCGCCATTGGTGCTGTCCACCTGGGAATTGATTACGCCTGTATGGCTGCGGATCAGGTTTCAGACCCAGACATCCAGGCATGCAGGACGGCGGTTACTGGCCTCCAGTTGGCGGACGTCCCCTTCTTTGATGATGGCACGACGCTGCTATGTGATATATCTATGGCGCAGCCAAGGCCAGTGGTTCCACGGGCATGGAGACGACAAGTTTTCGAGGCTGTCCATGGCCTCTCGCACCCGGGCAGGAAACCATCACAGCGCCTAATGGCAGCGAAATTCGTCTGGCCCAGGATGAAGGTTGACATTGGGGGTTGGGTCAAGACCTGCATGGCATGCCAACGTGCGAAGGTCCATCGACATGTTAAGGCCCTGTTGGAGCGGTTTGATGTCCCTGAGAGGGGTTTTGACCACATCAACGTGGATCTGGTGGGACCCCGTCTTCCCTCCAGGGGGTACACTCACCTTCTGACGATGGTAGACAGGACCACCCGTTGGCCGGAGGCTGTCCCACTCACTGCGACTACTACAGCTGACGTGGCCCGTGCATTCATCAGTACCTGGGTCGCCCGGTTCGGTGTTCCCTCTGATCTTTCCTCTGACCGAGGGGCCCAATTCACTTCTGCGGTATATGGACTTCCATTACCCAGCAGTTGGGTGTCTCCCTCCACCGCACTACGGCCTACCATCCACAGGCTAATGGCCTGTGTGAACGTTTTCACCGGTCGAAAGCTGCTCTCAAGGCCGATCTCCGAGGCGACAGCTGGGTCGACAGACTTCCTTGGGTGATGCTGGGGCTCCGTACTGCACCTAAGGAAAACCTTCTTTCATTTTCAGCTGAGCTGGTATACGACCAACCCCTCCGTGTCCCAGGGGATTTTCTTCCCTGTGTTACGGCCTCCTGGTCAGCACTGGAACAGCGGGATGCTCTGCTGGACAAGGCCATGTCTTTCTTGGCCATCCCCACCTCGTGCCACGGCGTTCCGAAGGTGCGTGTGCGACGCCCATCGAGGCCCCCTACAGCCACCCTACGACGGTCCTTACCGCGTTGTGAAGGCAGGCGATAAGACCTTCGTCGTTGACATAGGGGGGAGGGAAGAACGGATCTCGGTGGATCGCCTGAAGCCTGCTCACCTGGATTTGGACCGCCCCATTGAGTTGGCCCAACCGCCGCGCCGCGGTCGCCCCCCCTGGTAGGGCAGTCCCGACGCCTACTCTAGCTACGGCGGACCCCCGGACCTGTCGTCCGAGGCCTGTTCAGTGTCAGCCTACTGCTTTACCACTGCCTCGGTTTCCTGTACATGCCCAGGGGTACCGGAGTAGTTTTGGGCGGGTCGTCAGAGCCCCTGGACGTTTTTTTGGGGCCAGTTCTTGTGAATTCTGGGGGGACATGTGTAGTGGCTACTGGGACATAATTCACGGCATCCTAGCCTTATGGGGTGTTTACTACATCTCCCGTGATCCTTAGCGGGGGATGACGTAGTTAAAGAGAGACGAATGAAAGAGGAATGGCAGTGTTGTTGTGCGACAGTAGAGTGCGTAATAAAATAGTATTTTTGCATCGGAAAACGGCTCCGTTTTCACTATCATTACCGCATTCCTACACTATGACATTTATATTAAAAAGAGCTAGCCCCCCAAACCCCTAAAATACATAGAAATCTATGCATTTTGGAACAGTTACTATATATAGTCAAGAAAGCATTTAGTCATACTTAAAGTTTAAAGTGCTTTATTTGCATTTAACATTGTTTAAATAAATTGGCTGAACTACAGCCTCAACTTGAGCATAATACTGTATGAATATAAAGTGCTGTAAAAACAAAGCCTGTGAACACTTTTACTGAAAGAGGACAATAATACAATGAAACACTTGTGTGACCCAAATTAAAAGATTAATAAAAAATTAAGTGCAAAGAATAGTAGGCTCCTGGCTGCCAGGGCAGGTAAATAGAAATACTGACATCTAGTTAAAAACACAACCAGATAAATAAGATGTAATATCCCATACCGAATCAATCTCAGGAGATGTTTCAGTTATGAAGAACTGTGACACCTGTGCTTGGGTCCTTTGCGTTCTTATATTTCAGGAATATTGTTCTCCTGAGGCATGCTGTCTGATGTCAGTCAGTCCACCATACGCCACAGAAAACACCTACATACTTTACAGTTTGCTTTGTAAACATCTCCACTGACGCACGCTATCAAGCCAGTGGTTTGCCTCTTCCCACTCAGGTCTGTATTTCTGGAGGCGTTTTGTCTTTTTAGGACGCTGTGGAGTCACAGTGTCTGCTGTAGAAATGTTCAAAGCGTCTTCGAAAAGAAATCACGCAGCGCGCAGACAGAGGATTGGCACAACGGCACAGAACTCCTCTTAGCAACGTGAACGCGCTAATTCTCATTGGTCGGTGAGCTGCACGCCCATCATACCAGAGTTGCCAAGTCTGTTTATTTTCCGCAACTTTTGTACACAATTTTGCTTGTTTTTGTAGGTCGGCTGGCTTATTTCTCTCACTAAACTGGCAACCTTAAAATATGGGACAAAGGGCGTCCCGTATCAGTTCAATACGGAACGCGTCTTTTAGTTTCCAATTACTGGCCCACATACTGGCCCACACACCGGCCCACACACCGGCCCACATACTGGCCCACACACCGGCCCACACACCGGCCCACATACTGGCCCACACACTGGCCCACACACCGGCCCACATACTGGCCCACACACTGGCCCACACACCGGCCCACACACCGGCCCACACACTGGCCCACACACTGGCCCACACACTGGCCCACACACCGGCCCACATTAGTGGCCCACACACTGGCCCACACACTGGCCCAAAAAAAAAAGTTAAAAAAAAAATATATATATATATAATTTTTTTTTTTTTTTGGACCAGCCCACTTTGGTTCCGGCCCATCGGGATTCGTCCCGAACGCCCCGATGGCCAGTCCACCACTGGGCATCAATGATTCTGAAGTCACACAGAGCACCAAGCGAGTAAACACCATTCGCAAAGCTTCACGGACAGTTTACAGATTCCATAACGTCGTGGTCTGCCATGCAACCTTCTGCTTTCTCCATGGGTAAGTCTCGTGCCATTATTATTCTGTGTGTATGTGTAACTATGAGGGATAAATCCTCGTTTTTGACGCGCAATTAGAATAAACGTAATTCTGCTTGTAACATCCTAGTATGCACAAACTCAGATGCATGTCATGGCAATCATAGTGTAATTCAAGTTAAGCTTCAGTGTGATGTCACAGTAGAACCGGTTAGTACAGGCTAGTACATTCTGGAACGTTGTGTTGTCATAGCAGAACCTTTCAGACATTATCATTAGCTCTAGCAGGGATTGTGTGTATGTGTGTATATATTCATAATTATTTCAAATTGTTATTTTTTTTTGTTTAGGATCAGCTGTGGACTTCTCAAAGCTATTATCAAGCACTACAAGACAAATGGACTGACACCACGTGATAGAAAAAAACAACCGAGAACTCACAAAAAGTTTCTCTGTAAAGAAGACTGTCAACGTGTTGTGAAATTTGTCACCAATTATGCAGAGGTCCATTCTATTGTCTTGCCTGGTAGACATCCTGGCCACAGAGACTACAGTGCCAAGTTACTGCCACGCAATGTGACCAAAGCGTCACTGTGGCGTCTCTACAAACCTGCTGGGGAGCAAGCAGGTATGTGTGTTTGTTATTTATTATTAATTTATTTCATGAAGGCTGTGCAGCTGGAGAGAGACTTAAGACTATTGCTCGCCACTCTTCTGGAGTCAAGTAAGCTCTTGGTTATCTCAGGCCCATTGCCATGTATAGGACGAGGTGACATGAGGAACAGCCATCTGGACTGCGACATTCCATAATGTTGATAATTTTCTACTGTTCTATAATAAGCATGATCTGTTCAACAGGAGTGGAATGCAATGTTGAAGGAGCCAAGCTGCTTTCATCAAATATCCTTCTCACAATACAATCTCTCCAATGTACTTATTGACATCACTTAAGTTCAAGCCATCCTCCATAAACCACTTGTGTTTACACATCAATTGTGTAAAATTTCAGCATTAAGTACACCAGTCCTGCGTAGCCATCCTCTGTCATTGTGTATGTAATGTGTACTGTTACCAAAACAAAGACATTAACGATCTAACATTCCATAAACCACTTGTGTTTACACATCAATTGTGTAAAATTTCAGCATTAAGTACACCAGGCCTGAGTAGCCATCCTCTGTCATTGTGTATGTAATGTGTACTATTACCAAAACAAAGACATTAATGATCTAACATTCCATAAACCACTTGTGTTTACACATCAATTGTGTAAAATTTCAGCATTAAGTACACCAGTCCTGAGTAGCCATCCTCTGTCATTGTGTATGTAATGTATACTATTACCAAAACAAAGACATTAACGATCTAACATTCCATAAACCACTTGTGTTTACACATCAATTGATTAAGTACACCAGTCCTGAGTAGCCATCCTCTGTCATTGTGTATGTAATGAGTAATTTTTTTTATTTTTATTTTTTTATTTATATTTTATTCTAGGACATCGCGTTGTTGGTCAGGGGAGCTTTCTTCAGCTGTGGAAAACCCTTCTGCCCCAGATAACAATCACCAAACCAAGGACAGATTTGTGTTGGGAATGCTACAAAAACAACTACCAGTTGAGTCAAGCGGCCGGCAAGCCAGATAAATTGCAGACAGAAAAACTGCAGGTGCAATTACAACATCTGGCCCGTGTTAAGAGAGAGCGCTAGCTGTTGCAGGAGATGACAGCTGCCACCAAAAATACCTGTGCGGAATTGCAGCTGTCTCTAGGCCCTTCCACACCGGCAAGCCAAGACATCACAATGCACTACAGCTTTGATTATGCACAGCAAGTGAGAATCCGATCCTATTACAATGTAGCTTTTTGTTGTTAACTTACTTGACAAAAAACGTTTGTTTGCTGTATTACAGCATTACATCATGTTGTGGAATATTTTAAATTACAATCACCATCACAATCACTACAGCACTACTGTACTACTACACTACAACATTATTTCAATGTATCATGTTTCTTTCTTCCGTCAGGTGCACTACCCCTCTCACCCTCTTCAAGTTGGGCCGATGTATTTTGCAACACCGCGCAAGTGTGGCCTGTTTGGTATACATTGTGAAGGGCTGACAAAGCAGGTGAATTAGCTGATTGATGAAGGGATGGCCACGAGTAAGGGTAAGAGACTCCAAGATACCAACATCTTCCCAGCCATAGCAGAGCTCTTGGTCACTTGATCTGTCTGTAAACTGTCCTTTCATTGTGTCCTTTAATATTTCCCATTACAGGTAGCAATGCTGTGATCAGCTATCTGCATCATTACTTCAACAACTACGGAGTTGGAGAAACGAACGTCGACCTGCACTGCGACAATTGCTCGGGCCAAAACAAGAACAACTACGTCTTGTGGTATTGTGCCTGGCGCACGATCCACAGACTACACCTGCAGCTTGACCTCCACTTCCTGATTACAGGCCACACTAAGTTTGGCCCCGACTGGTGCTTCGGTTTGATCAAGCAGGTCTACAGGAAAACTGCAGTCGACACCCTGGCAGGCATCTCCGACATCGTGAGGAAAAGCTCTGCGGTAACCTAGTCAGGTTTAGTCGATAAACCAATGTACAGTCCCCCCCCCCACAATGTACAGTTTCTTCATCAAATACTCTCTTCTTCTTTTTTAAATCTTTTTGTATCACAAACAGTACTGTATTTGTAAATCACACACACACACAAAGGAGGGAGGGAGAGAGAGGGAGAGAGAGACACACAGAGAGAGAGAGAAAGAGACACACACACAGAGACAGACATAGACTGTCTCCACTAGTGTTTCTCCATCAAGATAGAGAGAGAGGAAGAAAGAGAGAGAAGGGATACCACTTATTTTGCTTGATTACAGACACCAGCCCCACAACATACAGGTGAGTGATCTCTGTGAGGGTGTTTGAGGGACTTCTGAATGATTGTATTGTACTGTATTGTACCCATTCTGCAATCTGTTAATAACATTTTCAATCAATCAATCAGGTGAAAGGAGTCAATATCCCTCAACTTGTGGGACTCGAAAACGGCACAGTGTTTGTGCAAAGCTACGACTGGCAACAGCATCTGGGTGGCTTCTTCAAAAGGTTCCCACAGATAAAGAAATACCAGCACTTCAGGTAATTGTCTATATTTTATTGTATATTGTATATATATTTTATCATAATAAAATAAGTAGAAGAAAGCAGGAAGCCGGACCAGCACACTCAGGTTTTCGCAGCCGAATACAGACATGTTTCGGAACAGGTGTTCCTTCTTAAGGGTATTATTATTATTATTATTATTATTATTATTTTTACGAATGAGGAAATGTTTTCCTCCTGTTTTTTCTGTTCTTATCTTAGATAATTTTGGTTTGCAAATATTGCAATAGGCTAATTTATTTAGCCCTATTAGATATGGTGAAGAAGGTTTATTTTGTTTCTGGTAATCAATGTACGAAATGTGTTGACATGGATGCTTGACTCGCAGTGTCCTGGGACCACTGTTTTCTTTACGAAATAGACAATATTTTAAATGTGTTCTTTATTCTATTACAGCTTCGATGCCAGCAGACCTGGCATGGTGACGGCGAAATTACACAGTGATGATGCTGAACCATTCGAGTTTCAACTGCTGAAAGACCCAAAACGCTACCCGACCATCTCCAATTTTCCAGTGATACCCCCACCCGGACTTGACAATGACGGGCAGAATTATCTTTTTAAGGAGATAAGACAATACTGTTCTGATGCGGGAAAAGACATTACATGCCCGCGACCAACGTCTACAGCACCTCAGAACAAGACTGTACGATGTTAGATACCCCCTCAAGACCCAACACACACAAAGATACAGATAAGTGCTGAGATTATTAACTTGTTGTTATTACACACACACACACACACACACACACACACACACACACACACACACACACACACACACACACACACACACACACACACACACACACACACACACACACACACACACAGATGGACCCTGCATCCATATACTCTGTAGACATTGACTTTTATTTTATCTTCCTAAAATTGTTTATTTTTTATTGTGATGTTACCTACTAAGATAAGTGATCCTTTATTAATCCCCTTGCTCCTGTCTGTACAAGCTGGCAGAAGACGAGCCAAATTAACTTCAATTAATATCTGAAACTACTAACCTTCATACCATCTTTTACTAGTATCCACTTTACTACTACTACCTACTATGCTAATAATGTCTATACTACTATGCATTGAAAACGTTATTAACAGATTGCAGAATGGGTACAATACAGTACAGCTCAATACAAACAAGAGAATGAAGATCAGGGGTCCTGAGGAGAGATAACTCTCATGGCAGCACTTAATTATGTTAATGCTATGCAGGAGATGGGCGTTGCTGGAGGGGTTTTTGTTGACGCCCCAGCTCACTCTGTCTGAAGTGTGAAAAGTGGCCTTCCTTTGAGAGGCCTTTTCACCACCTTAAGTATTCTAGAACACAACCAGGTTTACAAGTTATAATTGAGCACATCGTGTTCAAAAAATTCTCAGATTTCAACATATGACACATCATTTGAAAGCTTAGATTCTGTACTTTAGCAATCTGGAATAATCTGAAAAATGAAAAGGTAGAGATCTGGTACAAAGCGCTGTGAGGTTACACATTTGATGTACTTCTTACGAGGAAATAGTGTCCCTCCCATCTGATCACTTGTAAATTAAATCCATCCTTCGATATTTTCTGATGAAATGTTCAATGACCTTGTCTGCTTGCAAACAGGCAATGCAACAAACAGCAGTCTTTTGTGATCTAATCGATCCTTCATTTTTACGTGAGGATGCTGTCGAAATCCACTAAACATTGTTCTGTTGATGCGTGACACGTTCCATTTTCGGGACTGTCCGACTCCGACAGGTGGTCACTCAGACAGACACCCAACGTCTTGGGCAGGTAACAAAACACTCCACCCTGGTAGCTGCGGTGGTAGCCCTCCGGTAAGCCCTCTTGGGCAGGTAACAAAACACTCCACCCTGGTAGCTGCGGTGGTAGCACTTTAGCTACGTTAGCTACAACAAGTTAGCTTACAGACAGTCCAAGCCGGCACGTTCACGTCAACTACACTACCTCAACTGAGATCGAAAAAAATATATATCATCAAACGATGCACAATAAGTTGATGAACAATTGAATATAGATCTTATTCTCAATGTCAGTCTCTTTCAAGGCAAATTGCACACAGTCAGTCTCAGTGGTGAGATGATGACAGAAAAATCTAGAACATTAGATGGCTATTGGACGCCACAGTCAATAGGGTCTAACTGCAGTTCCGTAGGTTTAGCTGGGGCCAATCTCTGATTGGATATCAAGGGTTGACAGACAATGTGGAACGCCAATCAATCAAGTGCGCTCCGTCTCACGACCCGTCTTTTTTAAACTCAAATAGCCTATTTTTATTGGATAATTATATTCTTAAGCCAAACCTGTGCAACATTATTGCAGTAAGTGATTGACAGCTGGCCATTACTGCAGTCAAGTCAGAGAGAGCTCAGAGCTGTCACTTGGACAAGAAAAAAAAAATGCACTGGCATTGTTTTTGTTCAAATTCACTGGCGGCCTCTGGATCTCCAACGGTAGGCTCGCGTGATGCAATATGATTTCAGATCGCTAATAAAAAAAAAATACGAGAAAAGCCGTGACGTGGCTTTCAACGTCACAATCGTAAACCCGAGATTAGCCGTGAGTGGCGCTCAAAGTGTTAATTGAAAATGGGGGACCCTGATGTAAACAAGACGAAAGTCTTTCTCTGGTCTGCATCCCCTTAACAATTGTGTGTATTGAGCCGTACTTTATTGTACCCATTCTGCAATCTGTTAATAAAATTTTCAATCAATCAATCACCTGCACGGTTAATTACAGTTCAATTACATAATAAGGTAGCAGTCCATATAAGACAAGGTATTGCTATGTTTTCATCTACATCATTTCAAGGAGCTGTGATTAACACAACGCACAGATTCAATGTCCCCGATGACATCACTGAATTGTTCGACCCTGGGCCCTCTGAATTACTGATGCTTGACATGATGCATTGGACATATCCCTGGATCCATTTTGCCCTTGTCAAAGTTCAGAGTGCGACTATTTGCTAATATGCCAGAAAAGCCGCTCTCCACACAAAGCCGCTCTCCACACAAACATGTTAACAAATGCCACCATACGCTAGAACTGATCAATTACGAATGACAACAATCCATATACAGTACATATAATGGTCCACTTTATAATTTGGTCAAATATCATGCAGACTGAGTTTCTTGCAGCCCAGAGAAAGGAGCACAGAGCCAGCAACATAGTGAGTAATGATTGCAACTGATTCCCTTCTAATAAGTGGCTACATTTTATTTATGAAGGACTGTTGTATTGTCAATACATCATGTAGTATCTATATGAAGATATAGTATGCTGGCCAATAAACAGCAATAATAGGCTCGACAGATCACAGACATCACAAGTGTGCCATTCATTTTGGATGAGAAGTGAACATTCATTCAGAGTTATCTGCCTGCAAATTACATGTGGTACTTGATCCCGTGAAATTTGTCCATGTGTAATTTAGGGGGTGGGGGGTGCACACATACACACGTAAGCTCATAACTGTTGAGTGATTGATGTGTAAGGTTGACCAATGGGTGGAAGTATTTGACTGACCAATGAAATCCTAATTTTTTGTATTGTTTGTATGTAAGTGTTCCCTCTCAAAAAACCTTAGTTTCCCTTCAATACAATACAGCCAATCAAAACTATAGCGGTCTACAGGAGATACTGAAATCTGGTGAAATCGGCGTACTGACCTAAACAAAATTAACATTAATTATATTGTGTCAGTTTATTGTAAATTGCCAGAAGGGAACACGTTTCCTGAATGCAAAATACAGAATAACATGCATTTATGGGGGGAAAAATACATTTACTTAGATAATGTAATTATTGGTATTTATCATGCATTAAACTTATCTTCAATCATTAGAATTTTGCCTGACATTTTTTTCTCAGAGCCAACAGTCGCTCACCAGATGTGACAGGATCTCCTCTGGATGCAATGTGTTTTGCAGCTGTGAAGTACTTATTGCCTTGGCACACGGGGGCACGTTTAGCAAATCTTCGCTGTCCATCGCTTGTCGTCTGTCAAACCCATAATTGTTTTGCTCAGTGGTGACTGGTGAATTCTTCTCCAGGGGGGGCGCTATACCAAACATTTTGCAAACATGTACCGAGGCACGCATTGGCGAATATTTAAGTAGGTAGAGTACAACTATCACCATTGCCATCAATCAATGTATGATCACAGTCAGTCAATGCAGCCACGTTTCTAATAGCCCTACACAAACACGCACGCACCGGTTCTCTCTCTCTCTCTCTCTCTCTCTCTCTCTCTCTCTCTTTCTCTCTCTCTCTCTCTCTCTCTCTCTCTCTCTCTCTCTCTCTCTCTCTCTCTCTCTCGTATTCAGATCCGTCCAATAATAATCACAGATGTATATCTTGTCATTTTAAACAAGTTACCATTATATTGTCCGGGTGATTATGCCCCCCTGCTGCGAAATTAATTTGTATCCCCCTCTATCTCTCTCTCTCACACAGACACACACAGCATGACGTGGAATCCAAGCTATCATTACAATACTTACTTACCATCACAAGAGTTGAATGGGGCGAGATATTATCTATTATCTATTAACAAACTTTATATAAGAAGAAGTCCTATAGTATGCTGTTTGGTACTAGATCAAATCTGGTGCAAATATCAAATCAGTTGTCGATTACGTTTTTAGATGATGCTCCTCTTGAAAATGTCGATGAATATAAGTATCTGGGTATTTGGCTTGATTCTCAACTCACCTTCAAGTCACACATTGATGCTGTGATGAAGAAAACAAATTGTAGCCTGAGAATATTGTATCGTTCTATTAACTGTTTTTCTCTTCAGGTTAGGAAAAGAATCATTATACAGCTGGTACTTCCAATAATGGATTACGCAGACATAGTTTATCAAAACACCACACTAACAAATCTCCGTCCTTTAAATGTTACTTATAATAGTGTTTGCAGATTTATATTGAGGTGTCCTTATAGAACCCATCACTGTCTTATGTTTGAGTTGTTAAACTGGCTTTCTCCCCAATTCAGAAGACATTTTCATTGGTTGCTTTTTGTTTACAAATGTATTTACTTTAATTATCCCCCCTATCTAAAGCAGTTCTTAACACCATATAGTTCAACTTATAATTTAAGACACACGGATCTTCCTTTCTTTAGTATACCTCGAACCATCAAAGCTATCGGTCGACTTGCCTTTAAATATAAAGCACCAGCTGATTGGAACAAACTGCCTAGTTCACTCAGATCTCTTACTTCTTACCGGTTATTCAAGATATCTTTGTTCACTCATCTACAGACTACTTGCACCTGTTATTGATTTACTGTGTTAGGGCTTACATGTCGTTTTCAGATCAAATTATAATTTTGTATGTGTTTTATAAGGGAACATATATATATTGGTGATCCTCTTGGGAGGAATCAGTGTGGATTGTGGGGGTGAGCTTGGGAGAGCGTCTGTCAGTGTATAAGTGCATTTGTTGTCCTGTTTTTTGTTTTGTTATGTATTGTATGTTTTGTATCCTATGTTAAGGACCCCCTCGAAAACGAGATAGCATATCTCAAGGGGTTTATCCTTCAAATAAATTTCAAATTTCAAATATTCAGCTGTCCAGTCCACAACAAGCCATAATCCACTTTTTTTTAAATCCACTCAAAAAGAAACTCCAGTAACGTTTAAACAGTCCATACCGTCGTTAGCTGCATCCAGCTACCAGCCAAGGTAGAAAATCTCCGGACTGCCGGAAGGATCCGATCATCCGGAAGGACCCTGCTTGCTTGGTGCGCTAGAAAACGCGCTCCGATTCCATCATATTACATCATATTTGAACGCACTGATAGGCTAAATGTATTTTCTAGACCTATTTAATTGGCTGCGATGATACAGTGATGAAACCAGTGCACGCCCACTATGTGCGCGATACGTCTCGCCCAGCCTCAGAGTAGTCTACTCTCATATCAGACAGTGACGTCATGTGAATCACAAAACAATGATTTATATTTGATATATTAATGTTATATTGTGCATTGGAAACACAAACATACTTAAAATGAGTAAATATTATTCATTTAAACATGTTTATTTTATTTTTAAGGGTCTAAAATCTTAATAAAAATAAAACATTTTCTTCTTCCCCTGCTCTCTTTACCAGGGGGGACGGCGCCCCAGCGCCCCTAGGTCCCAGCCGCCACTGGTTTTGCTCAAATGAGAGTACGGTCAACTTACAGTAGCACCAAGCTATCTATTAACAACCTCAGTGTGTTGCACAGCCTGCATTGGTTTCCCCGCTTACTGTAAACAAGCGCCTTGAGCAGAGTCCTGACCCTTTGTGCCTGTCAGATCGTGAACTTGGAGCTGTGACTTTCAATTTGCTCGCCTCAGTGCTGTGGTATGGCTAGCGGCATAGATGAGATGGGCCTGGGACTCAGTTAAAGGGTCTTGTCCCTTCGGGGAGCTCCCCTGGCAGGGTTGCTCCTTGAGGTCTCCTGGTATGACATAGTGCATTAAGGATCCAGAACGCGTAAGTGAATAAGGGGTTTGACACGCTAACCCAACTAGCCAACGGCTTGAGCACTTAATTAAGTCCTCACAGTTCCAATCACTATTCATTAATATAGAGGATTACTGAGTTGCTGCTATATGACCACATTAGAGAACATGGGCTTTGTCAGGAGCTTTCCTCTCTGTAATATTCTTATATTGCAGCCACTGTACGTGAAGCATGAAATTAAATATTTTGTGTTGAGTTGCAATGTTATCACTGGACTTGCATGTGTTATGGGATGAACTCAGAGGCCTCGCATATCCAGACGATCTACAGTATCTATCTATCCATATATCTACTGTATGTATCTATTCTAGTATTATCATTATGTTGTATTATTATTTATATCATCGTATATTATATATTATTATTCATATTATTATCTTTCTTCCTGCCTGTATCTCCCCTCCCCCGCCCCCATGCTGCTCTGATGGCTGAATTTCCCCAAGGGGGGTAATAAAGGAATACTGGACTTGACCAATCTATCTATTTATTAATTTATTACAGTTTTATGAGCTACGCCATCGGTCTGGGGTTTTATTGGAACAATAGCCAACAATACAAGGACTAGACAACAACATCATTTAAATTAGTTGAAATTACAAAAACATGACATCAAGGAACCAGAGCATAAAGAAAGAATGTGAAATTACCGTATTGCTTAGAGGCAAACAACATGCTAACTGTTAACTGGACCTATTTAGGCCTAATTATTGGGAGATAACTCTCTTGGATATTGTTCAGATGCATTTACATTATGACCCTTTTAGCATAATACTGTTTTCTATGAGTATGTACAGTATGGTGAGGTAAAGCATGCTACTTGATTTACGCAGTACAGTAGCCTACATAATACTACGGGTAAAAACTGGTAATGAAAAATATATATGACGCAAAGTGTCTTATTTTACAAAGGTTGTCAGTGCAACTGGAGTAGTGTATTGATTTTATGATTTGAAGTGTTGCTGTGTCAACATGGCCTTGAAGCAGAGTTTCCGTTATCCAGTAATTGTCTGGATGGTGTCTGTTGAAGTCCAACATATTTAAATATCTCCGGTCATAATGTCCTGTGAAAATTATTCCCTATTATTTGGATTTTATTACGTAACCTACATCCACAGAAATATGTCTCAAACAGTGTCACAACCAAAGGTCTGATGACCCAATTCAAATACCTGGACCGGGCTGTTGTGAAGCCAACCCGGCCGCGTGAACACTTTCGGCAACCAACATGCCCTTCCGCGTTTCTCTGATTGGCCGAGCGCACGCATGTGCATGAGCCACGACGCGCTCCTCAGAGGCAGGAATACTAAGCTCCCCCTTAAGCTCCAGGAGAGAGGCTGAAAACCTGCAGTTCTTGCCCGACTGATGGGAGCCGAATCCCGGATCTGATTTTTCTGATGAATACCCCCAAAACATGGAGGTCCCGAACGCAATTTATACAAATGGAAGTATTGATTGCGCTGTAACGAATCATTAAAAAAATATACCGTTAACTGGAATATGTTGTGCCTTTACACATATGTTGGATTATGTAATTGGTTTGTCATGACAAACCAATAAAAAAATCGCGATTTACCCGGTGGCTACAACAACACACAGTGACTACATGCATCATTGTTTACAATGAACGGTGGGGCTAATCTAAAGGACTTGACACAGACGCGTTAAACTAACCTAAAGTTAGTTGTTCACCAACAATCTACAGACACAAACAAACACAGAACCGGACTGTTATATTAAATTAATTGATTGCTGTTTAACACGTCCGTGTTCAGTCCTTTAGATTAGCCCCACCGTTCATTGTAAACAATGATGCATTTAGTCACTGTGTGTTGTTGTAGCCACCGGGTAAATCGCGATTTTGTTATTGGTTTGTCATGACAAACCAATTACATAATCCAACATATGTGTAAAGGCACAACATATTCCAGTTAACGGTATATTTTTTTAATTATTCGTTACGGTGCAATCAATACTTCCATTTGTATAAATTGAGTTTGCAACCTCCATGTTTTGGGGGTATTCATCAGAAAAATCGGATCCGGGATTCGGCTCCCATCAGTCGGGCAAGAACTGCGGGTTTTCAGCCTCTCTCCTCTCTCCTGGAGCTTAAGGGGGAGCTTAGTATTCCTGGCCAATCAGAGAAACACGGAAGGGCATGTTGGTTGCCGAAAGTGTTCACGCAACCCGGCCAGTGAGTGCTTTAACACATTCCCTGCCACGGTTATATCCATCAATGTAGCCTCAATGCCACCACTCTAAGCCTATGGAGATGTTCACCTTCTTTGCAGGGATATAACTTTTTAAATTGTATTGCTAAATTGACATTACTATGGCCCATTCAACATCGATTATCTATCGTTCAGGATGTAGGAACGTTATACTTTTTCATTCATAGATTCATCCAAAAATACCTTCTAGAATATAAGTATGTTTTTATCGTTTTCTGCAGTAATTCATAGAATGTGAGTTATAGGCATAAACGTATAGATTATCAATTCCCGATACACGCTATATTAAAAAATTCAACTGTATATGATCCTATACGTTATGCGTCATCATGCGCGGATGAAATGGGGGAGGGGTCGTTTATAATTCCGTGATCGTCAGTAAATGCTTTATGTAGTATGGGTGATATATTGATCAGATCGGTTTGCAATGAAAAGAATAAACAATTGGGCTGAAAATAGCGTCAGCGTCCTCTTACCGTGCGTCAATGAGACTGGCGGTGAAAGATCCCAGGTATAGGACGTCGATCGCCTAGGTCCATTTCCGGTTTGTATGTCGCAATAAACGCCAAAATCATATTGATTATTAAGTTTATAAAGCGATCGATATGTACTATAGTGTGTGTCGGGAGCCTTGCGACAATATCTGATGGCCGGATGAATTTAATCGACGCACACCAGCCATATCCTGTTTACCAGTGTAACTCGCCCGACCATCCACCAGGCGGCGGTATTGAGCCCTAGTTTTTTTGAGCCGTAGGGTCCAGCTGCAGCGCCGGAGGTGTATATATGAATTATGAATGCCATGGCGAAACAATTTAATATTGATCTCAATATTGCTGTACAGCGTGGTTTGGCAGACAACGCATGGCCGGCAATAATGCTGTACAACGTGATTGGCGGGGAATGTGTTAAGCACAGGTCCCGGTAGGAAAATAGACAAGGCGTTTTCAAAAATAAATGTATTTATTAAATAATAAGAAGGGGAATAAAACCAGGGCGGCTAGGTGGTGTAGTGGTCTAAGGCACTCGCCACCAGTGTGGAGACGCTAGGATTCGCGTGTTCGAATCCAGCTCTCCACATTGTTTTTCAGTTTGGCTGGTCGTCCGCAGTAATACACATTGGCCGTATTACGGGGAGGGAAAAAACTGTAGGGTGGGGATCGAACGTTGTGAACAAGCGACTCCTACAAGTCGGTTGGTGCGCCTGCGCAGTAGAATCAGGAAGTGTCGGGGGCAGCGTGAGCCTCCCACGCGTTACTCCTCGATACTGAGAGATCGAGCTGCGCAGGTGAAAAGATGCGACTGCTGTTACCTCAAGTACCGGAGGGGACTTGTGCTATGTATGACTTAGTCCTCACTGCAGCCGGCTTGTGGGAGGCAAGAAACAGCGTTCGTGACAGGGGAGGGTTGAATTGGATGATACGAAATTGGGATGGGAGGAAAATATAGAAAATGGGAGAAAAAGTGGATCAAAAAAAAAGAAGGGGAATAAAACCCACAACAAATATTCAACAAGGGAAGGTAGAACAAACAGGGATTATAATAATATGAACAAACAAAGTAAACACAAGTGTCCCAGTGTCCACAGACAACACAATATAGTTCCACACGGGGTGGCAAAAGGGCAGAAAAGGCCCAATATATATACATGAATTCCACACACAGTGGCAAGTGGCACCGAGGCCACTATATATATATATATATATATATATATACCTGGTAGCAACACCAGCACAGACACAATAGCCTACCAGGTAGCAGTGTGAACAGAATGAACACACCGTCCCATACAATAATGGAAACAAGCACAGTATCGCTCCACGACTGTGGCAAACAAAGGCAACCTCCAACACACTGGTCACTGGCAAATGACACAATGAGGCGCCCGGATGTGTCTTCACATCATGGCAGGCTTTATCCACCCGTCCCTCGAGGCTGACTGCCGACAGCTGCCACTCATCAGGCAATCAGCACTCGCTAGAGGAGAGACGGGTGGCACTTGGGAAAGAGAAACAAAAAGGGGGTCAATACAACGGTGACACACATCAAATACAAATAACCAATATTACATATACTAACCCAGGGCTGAACAGTGCAAGATATATGTTGCACGTGCTACAGCAACATCGGTCTGTGCGATGAATGGATTTACTTCAGTAGCACCCGTGCGATAGGTATTCGGTTCATATCGATACTCTTATTTTGAAAATCCTGTCGCAAGTCTCATTGCCGCCCAAGCGCAGCTCCAGCCATAATATCTATGGCTCCGGCAGCTAGCAACGTTCGGTTTATATCGATACTCTTGTTTTGAAAATCCTGTGGAGTCGACTAGTATCCGCTCGGCTCCACAGCACAGCAGTAGTGTCTGGAACGCGGACATTGAAACAGAGCAAGGCTAGTGTGCCTATTTCGTGACCCAAAACAAATCCCTGCTGTTTTATTCCGCAACGGGTCAAATGCATCTAACATGCTTTGCAATCCTTGCCATTCCTTTATGACCACGTCCTGTTAAAGACCGAAAGACCGTTAGCGTAAGCTAACAACAAGCTAACCCTCTTCAGAGCCAGAGAGAGAACAGCAGACGGGCAGAGTGAGGAGGGGGAGGGGGGGGGGGGGGGGGGGGGGGGGGGCGCGTCTATTCGAAAGGCAACCGGTTCATGCGTTTTGCTAATCTGATTGGCCACTGACGTTTCTGGTCATGTGACATGTGATTGATTGATATATTGATTGAAAAGTTTATTAACAGATTGCAGAATGGGTACAGTACAGCTCATTACATACAATTGTTAAGGAGATGCAGACCAGAGAAAGACTTTCGTCTTGTTTACATCAGGGTCCCCCATTTTCAATTCATCATAACATATATGACACACACAACATACAGATAGACAGTACTGCTACATCTATACATATATGACATACCAGATTTGCAAATACAGTACTGTTTGTGATACAAAAAGTGTCCAGAAAAGAGTGTATATACATTTGACGTAGAAACTGTACAGGAGGAGGTTGGGTAGGTGGGGTGGGGTTGGGTGGGTGGGGGGGGGGGGGACTGTACATTGGAGGTGGGGGGGGGTTGGGTAGGGGGTGGGTGTGGGACACTGTACACTGTACATTGGAATACTCATTGGGTCTCCCGTAGGTGTTCTTTGAGAGTGTTTTTGAAAGTGGGTAGTGATTCACATTCCTTTACAGCTTTGGGTAGGGCGTTCCACATTGATGTGGCATAATTGCTAAACGTGTTTAGTCCCTTGTTTGAGCCGAATCTGGGTTTAACATGATTTGTGGAGCTCCCTCTGGTGTTGTGATCGTGGTATTCACTGACCTTTGGGAAGTATTTTGACATGTACATGGGTACCTTGGTCGTGTAGTGTATCTTGTAGACCAGGCTCATTGCAAGTTGCTGTACTCTACTCTAAGCCATCCTAGGTTGTCAAAGTGGGCAGGGGTGAGGTGGGTTCTATTAGTCAGGTCAAGCAGTAGTCTGACTAGTTTGTTTTGAGATGTTTGTAATTTGGTTTTTAGTGCCTTTGATGTGCTTTGGTACCATGAGGTGCAAGCATAGTCGTAGTACCCTTGAATGAGTGCTCCTGCCAGAGTCTTCAGGGTATTCTTGTTTACCAGAGAGGAGATCCGGTACAAGAATCGAGTTCGTTGGTTGACTTTTTTTTATTACATTGGATGCCATTTTGTCACATGAAAGATTAGCCTCTAGGATGGAACCCAGGTAGGTAATTTCATCTTTCCTTTTGACAATATTGTCACCCACTGTAACTGAGAAGCCGTCGGTCTTGCTGAGTTTGTTATTTGAACCGAAGAGAATGGACTCTGTTTTGCCCATGTGTAATGATAGTTTGTTATCGGCGAGCCATATGCAGATTTTGCCTAGTTCCGAGCTGAGGGTTTTTTCAACCTGTAACTTGTTCTTGTCAGAGACCAGCAGGGCTGATGTGCGGCCAATCGCGTGACGTGCCCATTTCCGCCTCGACCAGCAGCAAACTACCTAACGCCTAGTTTATCACTGGTTAAGCTTAGGCGACTCTTTCGAAGTTGGTTAAGGTTAGAGTTTGGAATCACGGCTGGCGTTCTATCGCCATGCTCTAAGACAAACTCTAACCTTAACCAACTTCGAAAGAGTGCCTAAGCTTAACCGGCGAAAGAACTTGCCGTCACACGATTGGTGCGACCAGAAACAGCAGTGGCCAATCAGAGCGCAAAACACGAACGCGGAAGCATGAACCGGTTGCCTTTCGAATAGACGCGGGGGGGGCAGGCATTCTCCCTTCTGTGTGTGTGTGTGTGTCTGTGTGTGCGTTTGAAAAGATCAGATGAAGTCAGACGAGTATATTATATTTGTACTGAGGGTGGACAGATAATGTTGATATTTAAACATAAAAAATACAATACATAATAAATGTATTCATGATCATGCAACATAAAAAATTGCAGGAACGGTTTGGGAGAGGAAGGGTTTTTAGGTTCCGTGTTGTGAGTTCCAAATAAAAGTTTAAAGCTCAATATATCAAAATGTGGCACTTTACAGTGAACATGAGGTATATTTGTATTAAAAACAATAGATTGTTTTTCCTTTAAAAGTCTGGAAGAGGTAAATACATTTTTTTCAAATTATATTTCCGTTACCTTTTTTGAGTTGATCTAAATGTTACTGATTGTGTTAAATGGGCTTATGATGTCGTCTCATATCAATTTCAGGCACCTGCATCGTATCGTATCGTGGCAGATATCGGCAAATATCGTATCGTTATTAAACTGGTGATTCCCACCCCTAGTAGAGTCCATACATCCAACACCAAATCCCATAATTCCTTACACGTAACATGTCTGGCTGTGTGACGTCAACTTGTCAGCATGAAAATGACAGCCAAACATGGCACTGCAACTAAATAACACAAATACAATAGGCACATTTGTGACTGTTACAAATATAACACGTTTTATACTTGTGCTACAAGATGTTGGCCTGTGCTACAAAACTATCAACCTATCAATCAAAAAAAATAAAAAGAGCTCATTGTGCATCTTGAAACAGTGCTGAGCAGTACTGAACAGATAGACTAACAACATAGATTGAAGCCTGCATTTCTAGACCAGGGTGCCTTGCCTACCGTTTTGCTGTTTATTTTACGGCTTTCAGGTAAGGAGGAATTTTCATGTGTCGAGTCTGCTGTGATTTTGGAGACTGGGAAAATACAGTTTTCTTACCTTGTAGTAGTGACGTGAATATTTAGGAAAATAGCTTTAGGATCACTTCTGTAAAGAAAGACTTCACTGTGGAAGAGAAATAAACCATTTGGATATCTTTGTTTTACACCGGAGCGGCTGTGGACCTTATTTTTCTTTATCAACGAACGTACTACTCACGAGTAAGCAACTTTAACCAGTAGAGTGGAACGTCGGCCCTGATACGTATATTGTGCATGTGAACGTTGACATGAAAAGAATTTTTTTTTAAAAATAAATAAAAAAAGTGCAAAAAAAAGGAATTATTTTTCTTTCTTTTACGGTATCTCACGTGAATCGATACTCTGTAGTACAGACGTGTTTCGGTAAGTACCTTTAAAAGTACCGAATTCGGTACCCATCATAATAAGCAATGGCGTTATAGTTTAAAGCTAAACTATACGTTTTTCTCTAACTTCTTCAGTTAGATTTGATTTGATCTTTATTTATCTCGAACATTTTCAACCATAAACACACATTTGTAACACACAAAATTAATAAAAACGAAATAAAATACAAATACATTTAAATATATCTTCCTATGGAGGGAATAATCAACATAGCTCAAGACAAATGGTTTTGTTCGAGAAGGGACAAAGAAGCAAAGCTTATCTGGTCCTGCCCCTTACAATATCATATTAATATGTAATAAGTTATCTATCAATACATAGTTAACTAACGGAATAGATAGTTAACTAATCAAAGTATCAGAATGTTTATAGAAATTCCTGCGGCCTGCGCCATCCTCTCCTCAGTCACGACTCACGAGAGCACTCGCAAATTATGCTGCATGCATGCATATCATTGTCAAACGGTGCACGTCTCGAGTCGTGCCACTGTCGGTCGCTTGGTTGACAGTGGCACACACAAGACCACTGCACAAGACCTGCGAAAATATCAGAATGTTTCATAGAAATTCCCGCGGTGGCCATACTCTCAGTGCACGTCTCATGACAGCTGTCGGTGGCTATACCGGTCATCAACACCGTAATGACCAAACGACCAGGATATTCTTCATAGCTTTAACACATTTATTGACCCAGAAAATGTGTAGTTTGACATAGGGGTGGATGGTATAAATGGTATACGGTATAAACGGTATGAATTTGCGCTATGGTATGGATTTTGACTATACCTTGTAACCGGTAGAGCAGCTCTAAAATAGCAATGACGTGATGTAACCACAGCCAGGGCGCGACTATTTCACTCGTATTTGCCCCTAAAAATAGATAGAATTAGTCATAATAGAAGTGCGAACTGGAAACAGTTATTTAGGAGCACAGAGGCTTCACGCAGTGGGCGTGTCAACGCGCAATTGTCATTTCATAATACACAGAAGCAAACTAGCTCTTCCACCCTGCGTTTGAAGGCTGTGTGACAACTTATCTCGCAAGTCGCGCAGTTTCTATGTGTAATGTAAACTCTGCGATGAGTCCAATGGTCTAACATGCTTTGCATCTTCGCCATTCTGGAATGCCCACGTCGCACTAAAACCTTATGTAATGTTAACTGTCGATGTACTAGCCTCAGCAAGCTAACGTTAGCTGGCTCCACTATAGCAGCCTGTCGATGTACTAGCCTCAGCAAGCTAACGTTAGCTGGCTCCACTAGCAGCCCGTCGATGTACTAGCCTCAGCAAGCCACTCTAGCAGCCTCCTCCCTCCCTCCCTCTCTCTCTCTCTGCTAACAATCCTGATTCGATTCTTGAACCTATTTAATTAAAAAGGAAGATATTGATGGACATTAGCTATAGTATAGCTCAGCAGCTGTAACAGAATAACAGTATTTTACCCCTTCAGAAGCATTTATATAGACATTTTAAGATAAGTTAATATACCGTGATATATATCGTTACCGTCTATGCTTCAAATTATACCGTGATATAAATTTTAGACCATACCGTCCAGCCCTAGTTTGACACCAAAATTGATCTTCTATGTTCAACATTCTAACAACAAACCTTAACCCAATGCAAGTTGGACAAAGTGGGTATGTCTGGAAAGAAGAGGCTTGTGGATACCTATAAAACCAATGTTCACTCTGATATATTCATGTGAACAGCCAAGGGACCTTTTGGAAGATGAGCATGGCAGTTTTTTCTAGGTGAACATTTTACATAATTTTGAATCATTGCCTATTAAAACCCCCTTCCCAACAGTTGGGCTTAATGAAAATGATACAAATGGAAAGCTTAGCTTCTCTAGTTTACAGGGATACCAATACCTTTGTGTTCGCTCAAATATTGAGCGCGCTATGGACCAAGATATTTATTAATGGGCAGAACCTTGATTTTACATGGCGGCCATCTTGAAATCCATCATGATGACGTGGCCCCTACGCGTGAATATTAAAGGCAACCAACTTGTGTTCAGCTTTTCTCTGATTGGCCGCGACCCCCCGCCCCCACGCGGCAGGCAAGCGGCAGCTCCAAGGAGCAAGCGGCAGCAGTGGAGGACGCAGGCTGCTGACTGATTATGAAATGCGCGAGGCAGATTCACTCGTCACTGTACATCACTTCTGAATGATTATGAAATGCGCGAGGCAGTCACTGTACATCACTTCTGAGTTCTGAATGATTATGAAATGGATTATGAAATGCGCGAGGCAGTCACTGTACATCACTTCTGAATGATTATGAAATGCGCGAGGCAGATTCACTTCTGAATGATTATGAAATGCTTGAGGCAGTCACTGTACATCACTTCTGAATGATTATGAAATGCGCGAGGCAGATTCACTTCTGAATGATTATGAAATGCGCGAGGCAGATTCACTTCTGAATGATTATGAAATGCGCGAGGCAGTCACTGTACATCACTTCTGAATGATTATGAAATCCGCGAGGCAGATTCACTTCTGAATGATTATGAAATGGATTATGAAATGCGCGAGGCAGTCACTGTACATCACTTCTGAATGATTATGAAATGCGCGAGGCAGATTCACTTCTGAATGATTATGAAATGCGCGAGGCAGTCACTGTACATCACTTCTGAATGATTATGAAATGCGCGAGGCAGATTCACTTCTGAATGATTATGAAATGGATTATGAAATGCGCGAGGCAGTCACTGTACATCACTTCTGAATGATTATGAAATGCGTGAGGCAGATTCACTTCTGAATGATTATGAAATGCGCGAGGCAGTCACTGTACATCACTTCTGAATGATTATGAAATGCGCGAGGCAGATTCACTTCTGAATGATTATGAAATGGATTATGAAATGCGCGAGGCAGTCACTGTACATCACTTCTGAATGATTATGAAATGCGCGAGGCAGATTCACTTCTGAATGATTATGAAATGCGCGAGGCAGATTCACTTCTGAATGATTATGAAATGCACGAGGCAGTCACTGTACATCACTTCTGAATGATTCTGAAATGTGCGAGGCAGATTCACTTCTGAATGATTATGAAATGCGCGAGGCAGATTCACTTCTGAATGATTATGAAATGCACGAGGCAGTCACTGTACATCACTTCTGAATGATTATGAAATGCGCGAGGCAGATTCACTCATCACTGTACATCACTTCTGAAGTATAAACAAACTAGCTGACTGAACTAGAAAGCGTAACGTTATTATGTTATTTCGCGTTTTTAACAACCAACTACCAGATTCACTCGTCACTGTACATCACTTCTGAAGTATAAACAAACTATACTGCTGTGACAATTTTGAATATCTTAACATGTATTTAGAGCACCTGGGGGAGCCTCATGCGCATGCGCGGCCACTCTCTGCCACGCCGCGTCTGCCGCGTCTCTCTCTGTTACTGACAACACACAGCGCGGATGCTAGGGCGGTCACGTGGCCGTGTGGCCAATCAGAGAAACGCTGAACGAAAAGGCGAACACAAGTTGGTTGCCCTTAATATTCACGCGGCCCCTACCCCAAAATGAAAGCTATGGTGATCGGGAACACATGGAAAAAATTTGGTGCTTTTGTCCGGCGCGTCCACATTTTTTTGCTAAGCCACCGCACTATGTGTATGTATGTGATGAATAAACCTCTTGAAAATCTTAATATTTACTCTTGGCTACATTTGAAGAAAAAAAACATAATTCATACATTCTGTAGAGATGGATGTATGGCACAATGTCATTCTTGTACCGGTACCGGACCGCTCGGGTTTAAGAGGTTAAATATCATGTCTGACAATATACACTTAACACATTATTTAATTGCAACCCGTTACAGGTAAAAAATATATTATTCTCCTGAATCCTCACTTAGCAGCCAGCTAATCCAGATCAGATAGGATTGTATTAATTGTGAGTGCTGTTTGTTTTCAGTTGCTGATATCACAATGTTCTATCCACAATTAATTTGTGTTGCACACTTGTGTCCCCCCCCCCCCCCCCCCCCCTCTCTCTCTCTCTCTCTCTCTCTCTCTCTCTCTCTCTCTCTCTCTCTCTCCCACTCTCTTTCTCGCTCTCTTATATGTTTGCAGATATTCCCATGCCCGATTCACTCTGACTTTGGGATTATTGTGTTTGAATAACATTACCATGTTTGGATAAATTTGATCCACACCGGGACATACGTGTGAGACATGACAATTGCAGGTGGTCCTGTTTATATGGTAATAGTAATAGGCCTCTTTTATTCCAAGAGATGCTGTGTTGCCCAGTTTTCCTCCCAGGCTGTTTTAATATGCCGCTATTACACTTATCCAGAGTCATAATTCGAAATGATTTGCTGGGGGAACTGCAGAACAAATGGAACCTTGTTCAATGAATCCAGCTAAAATGTAGGCGTGTTTCAGTGTGCAGAGTGTGTTTATCACTTAATGAAGGTCAACATTTTAATATGAAAGAGGTTTCATAACATTAGAGTACATGAATGCATGAAGGAATGCATGAATGAATGAATGCATGAATGAATGAATGAATGAATGAATGAATGAATGAATGAATGAATGAATGAATGAATGAATGAATGAATGAATGAATGAATGAATGAATTAATGAATGAATGAATGAATGAATGAATGAATAAATATGTATGCTATCTCCTTCATATACCTGTATATCTTTTGGGCTGTACTGAACATTCCTCGCAAGTGAACCTTCCACTGGCCATTCTCATTTAATTAAAAGCTGCCCATCACATTAAAGTACAGGGCAAAGATGATTTCACCATGTATCTGTGTGTTACCAAGGCAACATGCTGTCTGTGTGTAATCAGACAGGGTTTTTTATATTAAAGTGTGGGATAGCCTTCATGTGTAAACTGTGCCTTGCTGCTGTTCGTACAGAGACTTTATTGTGATTCCAGCACCAGGAATCAACCCCCAGCATGAACAACAGTCTCATCAAAAAAATTCTATAAAGGACTAATCGACCACAGGACAAAAGGTACATAATGTACGTTATGTTATAGCCATAAGTAATATATTTACTTGTTGAGTAATACATTTACATTTCGTATCGGCAAAAGTCTAAAAAACTGGGACTGGGAGTCAAACTAACAATGATCATGGTCACGGGTGAATGTGCTCAACACTAGACTAAGCCACCCACCCTGATACAAACACAGCAACAATATGATGATGGTTTGTTTTAACAAATGTTTTATTACCCAACAGGAATAGAAGAAAGTTCAGGAATATTATTCTAATCTCAGTCACGTCTAGTCTAGTATTTAGTCTATTCTTATTTAATCTCTCGTCTAGTGTAGTCTGTCTAGTCTAATCTCAGACTAGTCTTTAGTTAAATCTAATCTCAGTCTCCCATGGGAACCTACAGTAGATGTCAACCATCAAGCCAAATGGGAAGCTCATCTGGCTAGTGGGGATATTTGATATTTTCATGTCCTAAACAGAGCTCCACTACACAGTCTGAACAGTACTGTATGTTTCACAGATTAGGTATACAGAACTTGTTTGAGATATGGTGGTGCAGTGGTTAACATTATTCCCTCACAAGGAGGTCCTGGGTTCAAACCCCAGCAGGGGGCCTTTCTGTGTGGAGTTTGCATCTTCTCTCTGTGTTTGCGTGGGGTTCCTCTGGGTACTCCGATTTCCTCCCACACCCTAAAAAGTAGTCTAGGTATATCCTGCCATTTCCCTTGACCAAGGTACTGGCATTACAGCTGGAGTTGGTCCCTTGACCAAGGTACTGGCAGTACAGCTGGAGTTGGTCCCTTGACCAAGGTACTGGCATTACAGCTGGAGTTGGTCCCTTGACCAAGGTACTGGCATTACAGCTGGAGTTGGTCTCTTGACCAAGGTACTGGCATTACAGCTGGAGTCGGTCCCTTGACTAAGGTACTGGCATTACAGCTGGAGTCGGTCCCTTGACTAAGGTACTGGCATTACAAATGGAGTTGGTCCCTTGGGCATTACAGCTGGAGTTAGTCCCTTGACCAAGATACTGGCATTACAGCTGGAGTTGATCCCTGGACCAAGGTACTGGCATTCAAACAGGAGTTGGTCCCTTGACCAAGGTATTGGCATTACAGCTGGAGTTGGTCCCTTGATCACGGTACTGGCATTACAGCTGGAGTTGGTCCCTTGACCAAGGTACTGGCATTAAAACTGGAGTTGGTCCCTTGACCAAGGTACTGGCATTACTACTGGAATTGGTCCCTTGACCAAGGTACTGGCATTACAACTGGAGTTGGTCCCTTGACCAGGGTACTGGCATTAAAACTGGAGTTGGTCCCTTGACAAAGGTACTGGCATTACAGCTGGAGTTGGTCCTTTGAGCAAGGTACTGGCATTACAGCTGGAGTTGGTCCCTTGACCAAGGTACTGGCACTAAAACTGGAGTTGGTCCCTTGACCAAGGTATTGGCATTACTACTGGAGTTGGTCCCTTGACCAAGGTACTGGCATTACAGCTGGAGTTGGTCCAGGTTGCAGATAAATGGACTGTTGGGGGTATGGGTATGGATTGTTCTGTTGAAACCCATGTACATTTGGCTTTTGACTCAGAGGAGACAAATAAATCAAACCTACACTATTTGTACCAAAGGGCAAGTTACAGACGATAAGAAATGTTTAGGCCTACATGCAGATTTTATGCAAATGTTCTGGTCTCATATTATTATTATTAGTATTCACTCTGAGCCTCTGGAGAAAGACGGAACGTTTGAATGTGAGAAACCTGAGAATGTGTTTTTTATTGGGTGAAATATTATTCTATTTAACCAGGCAGGTCAATTAACTCTTTCTCTGCCACGCATTAGCCTCCGCCAGCGCTGTAAACGGTGGGAGTCGCACACCTTGTTTGCAGGGCTATAACTATTTAAATATTATAGCTATATATGCAATACTATGGCCCATTTGACATCGAGTATCTATCGTTCAAGATGTGAAAAAGGAATATTTTTTCCATTCATACATTGTCGTTTTATATCGTGGTGAATATAAGTATAGTTTTAGAGTGGTCTAGGATAATTCCTGGAAGGCTAGTTATAGGCCGGGACGCATATTATACACGCTACAATAAAAAATTCAAATGCATATTGGGACGTAGGTGGGTTGGTCATTATCATTATTATTGTATTTGTAACACCATGTGAACATTAGGTTAGTAGAGGTACATTATATTATTGTTGTTATTTGTATGTGGTGTGTGTGTCATGGTAATTAATGCCTGTTCCTTTCTTTCTTTGTCAGGTGCCGCCCGTCCCTACACTGAAGAGTGCTGATTGCCTGATGAGTGGCAGCTGACGGCAACAGCCTCGAGAGACGGGTGGATAAAGCCTGACAGCACACACAAGGATCAGTCCTCGGCCCCACCCTATTCACCCTCTACATGCTCCCCCTTGGCTCTGTCATCAGCCGGCATGGAATATCATTCCACTGCTACGCTGATGACACCCAACTCTACCTAAAAATAAACCCTACCCCATCCACAGTTCTGCCATCTTCCACTCTGACCACCTGACTTGAGGAGACCAAGGTGTGGATGAAGCACAACTTCTTACAGTTAAACAGTTCTAAAACTGAAGCCATTATTATTGGCACCCCACACCAGGTTCGCTCATCCACCATCACCACCATCACCTTTTCCGGCCAAAACATCACCCTGTCACCAACAATCACCAACCTAGGGGTAAAAATGGACCCTCACCTGACCTTTGAGGCGCACATAAATCAATTATACGAAAACTCTTTCTACCACCTTAGGAACATCGCCAAACTTCGCCCCTCACTCACTCTGTCAGATGCCGAAAAGCTCATACACGCCTTTGTTTCCTCGAGGCTGGATTACTGCAACGCACTCCTCATCGGGATCCCTAGCAAGAACATCCAAAGGCTACAATGTATCCAAAACAGCGCTGCTAGGATCCTGATGAGAGTGCGGAAAAATACCACCACATCACTCGCATCCTCAAGTCCCTTCACTGGCTCCCTGTCTCACTCAGGATTGAGTTCAAAGTCTCCCTGCTCACCCACCAATGCCTCTACGGAAACGCCCCCCTATACCTCAAAGAACTCATCACCCCTCACTCCTCCTCTTGACATCTCCGCTCTGGCCAGGCAAACCTCCTCCAGCGCCCAAGGACCAATCTCTGCACTATGGGAGATTGGGCTTTTTGCTCTTCCGCTCCCAGTCTGTGGAATGCTCTCCCTGACTACCTGAGAGCACCACAGACTGTGGATGCTTTCAAGAAAGGCCTCAAAACTCACCTTTTTAGTAGAGCCTTTACTTATTCTATGTTTCTCTATGTTATTCTGTTTAGTCTTGCCTATTTTTCCTTTATTTTATTTTTCCTTTATTCCCGCTAGTTTTTAAGTTCTTTTAACTGTAGCGCTTTGAGATTTGCCCCGCAACTGTAAAGTGCATTACAAATAGAATCTATTATTATTATTATTATTACACACACCTGGGCACCTCATGGAGTCATTGCCAGTGACCATAGTGTTGGAGGTTGCCCTTGAATTGCCACTGTGTGGAATTGTTATTATGCTGCCCTTTGTTTCCACTGTTGTGTGGGACTAATTTATTGTGTGTTCATGCTGTTCACACTACTTACCTGGTAGGCATTGTGTCTGTGTTGGTGTAGCTGCCTACCAGGTGAGTATATATATATATATATATATATATATATATATATATATATATATATATATATATATATATATATATATATATATATATATATATATATATATATATATATATATATATATATATATATATATATATATATATATATATATATATATGTGGCCTCTGTGCCACTTGCCACCCGTGTGGAACTATATTGTGTTATGCACGTTGTGTACATTTGCTGGGTGATTCCCAGACTGCCAACCACACAGCTTGTGGTTGTGTCCTGTGACACTAGGTCACTAGGGTTTGTGCTTAGCTTAGTGTATTTACTTTGTTTGTCCTCCCCTACCATTTTCCATGTATTAAATATCATTGTGGGTTTCATTCCCCTCTTTACCTTTGGAAAACGCTTTGTATTGTTTCTTACCTGCCAGGACCTGTGCTAGAGCACTTACTGGACGGGCTGGCCTCATGTAGAGCCCGCTTCAGATATATTTGTTTGGTCATCAGACCTTTCTACATGACACATATGATCAGTATATTATCTTCCATCATGCATGCATGAAAGGGGGTGGGGGTAATTTATGATTAATTGATTGTCAATAACGGCATTCGTTAGTACAACAGCATATACGTTGATCTGGGCGATGGCTATGAGAACAATGGACAACCAAGCTGAAATTAACGTTAGATTGCTCTTACCTGTGGCCGATGATAATCCAAAAAGAATATTCCAATTATTTGATTGCCATCTGCTAGATCAGTGGTTCCCAAAGTGGGGGTTGTGAGCCGCCGTGGGGGGGGTCACCAGATGATTTAAAAAATAATAATAAAAAAGATTTCCAAAGAATATATATATTTAAATTTTTTATTTTGTATGCAGTCAGGCCACTGAACCTAGAAGCAGGCCAGGCCAGTGTTTCTAGTTGCAGCGGCGCAATAGTTAGATAACCTAGGTGGGGAACAACCAGGAGATCACTGCAACTCACAGAAGTTGGAGAACTATCTCTCTCGCTCTCTCTCTCTTGCACACACACACACACACACACACACACACACACACACACACACACACACACACACACACACACACACACACACACACACACACACACACACAAGGGCATGTGATTGGTGGAGGCGGGACCCTTACAAAAAACTAAAAATCTATCAAAATCAGTGTTGTTGCTAATCATTGACACATGCTAGCCTGTAATAATCCCCCCCAGAAAAATCTACTTTGCATTTGATATATTGCAAATATATGCCATCTCACACACTGGCATTTAAAGGGTTAGAATTATAAAATGAATTGAATATGTGGTGTTATGATCAGGGCTGAAAAATATTTATGAAAGAAAAAGTGGTAAATTATTTCAACATAGTCATATTTTTATGGCGTTTTTGAAGAGGACAAGTTAGTCCCTTATGGTAAGAGTGAGTATTTTTTTCAATCTGACATTACAAAAAAACTGAAAATCCATCAAAATCAGTGTTGTTGCTAATCATACATATGCTAGCCTGTTTTTTAACAATAATTTGTGATGCCATCACAAACACTGGCATTTAAAGGGTACAAATAAAAAAATCCTACACCAGAATGCAGGAAATGAAGTCTTCGTAACAAAAAAATTCCTGGTGGGGCACCCCCAGTCCCCAGCTTAAAAAGTGGCCTGACTGGGGCTATATTTCACACTATATTTCCTGGCCTGAATGACAACAACAAAGTATAATATTTAAAAAACTTTTTTTTACCTCCTATAATAGTGGGGGTCTAGTTGCTCTCTGACACCGTTATTTCGGGGATCGCGGCCTGAAAACGTTGGGAACCCCTTTGCTAGATTGTATGTCCATTTGGCCCACATCATAACCCCCAAAAGCATAATGATTCTGGCGTCCTGAAGGCGATTCAATGTGATCGGGTGTATATCTTGATCCACGTTACAAGATAACTCCGCCCGGATGACTTTCAATGACGCAGAGTCATACTTCCTTTATGAATGGAAATAGCGAATAAAAGAAATAACGATCATAATAACGTTCAACGATTGGCAGGCTAACACGTATTAAATCGTTGTTGGCGGCCATTGAGTTAAGAACAAATTCTTATTTTCAATGACGGCCTGGCGAGAGGACAAAAGGAGACAGATGGTACATACATCACAGAGGTAAGGGAAATCATTTAAACACAAAGGGGCATACATGAAGCAGAACAGTCAAATCACAGTTAAAAGGATGCGTGACAGTTGCAGGTGTGTGGAAACAACTCTTAAAGGTCCATTTACACACACAACCTCGACCGGTGCGCGGGGAAACACGCATTTACACACACAACCTCGACCGGCCCGCGGGGAAACACGCATTTACACACACACAACCTCGATCAGCGTGCGGGGCTGGTATGGGTCTTCTCCCGGAGCACTCGCATATCACTGTCAAAATATCTTTGACTCCCATGCTCACACCTGTATTCCGATCCGTGCAATAATATTCACAGGGGTATATATTGTAATTTGAAACAAGTTACCAATGCATTGTCCCGTGGGATTATGCCCCTGCGGCGAAATTTATTATTATCCCCCTCCTCTATCTCTCTCTCTGTCTGCCAGTCGCAGACTGTGGGTGACTGTCACTCAAAGCGCTTATGGGCGGAGCCAAGCCAAAAACTGCTTGAAATCTTAAAGTGGAAAAATGCTGCTTTTGAATACTTGATTAAAAATACAAAACAATGCATTTATTTGAAAAAAACTTTACAGATGTGTTCCATAGACTCACAGGAATTGTGTAAAGCCCAAATAGTAAAAGGAATAGCAAGACATGTCCCCTTTAACACTTTGAGTGCCAGCAACGCATTTTGTCATTAGTTCATGCCGCCAGTTGAGTGCCGGCAACGCTATATATCGTTTGTTTGTCGTATTTCTTTTTATTGGCGATTTGAATTTATATTTCGTCAATCGAGCCTCACGCTAGTGTTGCAGAGTCTCTCTGAGCTCAATTGGGAAGATACCGCCCCCTATCGTCTCTCCCTGTGGTACTGCACCCCATTCGTTTAGACTGATGATGGGGGGGGGGGGGGGGCAGTTTCCTTATTTTACTTTGCCGTCAAGGCAACTGAAGAATCCATTGTGATCGCCGACCATCAGAACAGCGTGGATTATGTATTTCCAGCACCCAATGCTGAATCAATAAACGCGATTGATATTTGGAATGGCGAACAGGAATTGGAATAATCTTTTTGGATAACATCTGATCTGAGGTAAGGAATCTATTTTACCAGTCTTGGGATAATCAGAGCATTTTTCACAGAGATATCAGCGTGTCCCATGTGTGTGTGTGTGTGTGTGTGTGTGTGTGTGTGTGTGTGTGTGTGTGTGTGTGTGTGTGTGTGTGTGTGTGTGCGATCAGGAAATAAGATAATCGATATTTCAGCCCGCTTCTATAGCGTGCATAAGTACACATATACTATCGATAATCGAGCGTTTATTTGAAAACTATTCATAAATAGGCAGAAAAATGACAACGTTTTTGTGTATGCCAGAATATTCCAGTAAATGCCGATTATCACGGATTATTTATATTTTCCTTGAAAACGAGGGCTTTTCAAAATGCTATAAAACGGAAATGAAGCGATTAAAAAACAATCCGTTTCGACAATGTTGACTGCAAACAAGTCATTGATAAACGACGGGCAGATTAGACACATAGCCATAATTTAAGACAGAGATTATGCGTTCACAACGCTATCATTGAAGTGGGTGCCGGCATTCAACCACGTTTTACCATGTTAATGGCCGGCACTGAAAGTGTTAAAAGTAGTGAGGGGGATCAATTTGTCCATTTTCAAAGTATTTTGCATCTCGTTCCATCTGCTGGGTGCAGCAAATTGGAAGGATGATTGACCTAAATAAGTGTTCTGTATCGTTAGTGGCTTAGCTTGGCATCGCCTTCTGCACTATCTCGCGTACGTGCACGCGTACTGAATAAACCACAAATGTACCTCTAATACCAGTATTAGTCTGACCACACCCCTCATCAGCTTACCTTCATAAGCAGGTGTGTGGTCACCTGCTCTCCTCCTTCTCGCTTTCACCACAAGGAAGTGCCTCGGTAGTACCCCACTTGACGTGTCGTTGATAAGTTGAAAAGAGTTGTGACTAGGTTTACATTGTGCCTAACCTTTTTCTTCTCTCACTTGTTTATATAAGAAAAAGGTTTGGGTCATAATGTATTCCGCGGAGAGTAGACCCGCTAGACCTACTCTTCACCACCGATTCTCCATTCCCGCCTCCGTCGTGCGTTCCGGTGCTGGGCTGTTGCCACTCTCGTGGTTGCCGACCCAGCCCGGGAGACTGCCGGTGGATAGTTTTCCTCACCGACGAGCCGAGGGTTCGGAGCCGTCGCTCCGGCGATGGCCTGATCTCGACTCTGGTTCCTCTGTTTCTGGGGAATCGCCCGTTGATGAACGGGGGATTGTCTTAGAGCCAGGGGATTTGCGACGAAAACTTTTTGCGTCTGCTCGCTCACGTCGTCACATGGTGGCGTGCAGACGCGAACGGCCTGGGTTTGGGGAATTGCTGGAGACCAGCGAGGCCGCGTCCGACTCTGGATTTCTGATGGAAACTGAAGACTTCATGGAGGAGGCGGACGGGTTCTTGTATGATGGTCCCGTGGAGGAGAGTATCCCTCCTCCGGAGACCCCGGGGTGGGGAGAAATGGCTCCACGGGGCGCCTTGTTCGAGGATGTCGGGGAACCACCTTGGCCTCATCAACAGGATGCCCTACTGTCGGCCGCATCGGATTGTGGCTCCTTGACCAGTCGCAGCCTGCTGTATGCGAGGGATGCGGGGTCGGTGGAGGAGGGTCCGCAGGGGGAACTGCGGGCCTTGTTTCCCGAGCTCATGGCGGTAGCCGCCGCTGCAAACGGTGTGCCGCTGCCGCAGCCATTGCCTGCTCCTGTCCCTGATGACCTCATAGGCCATCCCTGGCAGCGTCCCCCGGTGAGAGGGGTGGACGTTGTCTACCCATTTTTCCCATCGATGGGGGCCTATGTTCGTCGGGGCCAGGCGGTCTCCAACATCATGGGACTGACTCCCGCCTACGTACCAGTTACGCGGGTGTCGGGGTTGGTCAAAGGTATGGGGGAGGGCGTACCTCGGCTTGACAATCCGATGGCCGCGCTCCTCTGTCCGGATATGGTGTGGGAGCCCCTATGCAAGCCGGTCCTCCAGGGGAGGTCGGCTAGGCGATTGGCTTATTGGGGTGACCAGTCATTTATCGCCGGTACACAGTCGCTGGCTGCGGCCTCTAACATCGCCCACCTGGCTAGATTTGTATCGGGGATAATGACGGGCGGCGCGGATCTGAACGAGGTGAGGTGCGATCAGATCACCCAGGCTGCGGGAGCTGTGCTGCACCTCTCCCAGGTGCTAGCCATAGCCATGGGTAAAGTGCGCGCCCTGGCCACCCTGGGCCAGCGTCACCTTTGGCTGGAGCAGGCCCGTGTGCCAGAGAAGAAGAGAGCCCCTCTTCTGACGGCCGACCTCTCCGACGCTGGCCTGTTCGGGAAGGCCCTGCTATTGATGACCTCAACATGCAGAGAGATGGCAGAGGAGAGATCCATCCTCCAACCCCATTTTCCGCCTCCCGTCCTTGCCGGTGGGGGCAGAAGGCTTCCGCGACGTCGAGCTGTCTCCGTCGCCGCTACCACTGCCCCCGCCGCCGCTGCTGGCCCTGCCAAGAGGGCTAGGAGACGAGACGACGCTTCAGCCACCGCCGGCCCATCCCAGACCGGAGGAGACGGTAGGGAACGTCGTGTCCAGCAGACTGTAACCTACCGTCCCTCCGGGGCTCCCCGGGGTGGCCAGACTCGAGCGGCGCGAGGTGGCAGGCGCCGTTGAGTGACTTTTCCCCCTCTGTGTCCCCTCCTCTACACCCTCCCCGGCCCCCCTATGATTTTGTGCCTTGATCACATATTATTTATTTAATAAAAAAGTTCCCTGATATAAGGGGGACTGTGGTTGGCCGAACAAACTGTGTGTTTCTTCAATACAAATCATGTGGTGGGGTTGTGTTTTATGAATCTACCCTGTTACGTTGGGGGAATGAGTTGTGTTGTGTTACGAGTTTTTAAGCAAGGTCTGCAACTTACACTCGGTAATAGGTTCTATTAGCTTGATGCTCCACATGCAATTAGAACTGGTGATATTCCATTGCTTTAACTAAGTATGTGTTCACAACGCTGTGTTGTTAGTTGCAGTAATGCTCGTACACACTTTTCATGGCCTAGCCATTACTCTCGTTCAACGTCTTCCTATAGCTTAGGCTGCGGGTATGGGATTCACGCACAGGCGACTTGTGTTTTTTGTTGTAATCCCTTTTACACTTTGTGGGTAGCTAACATTGTATTAGCTTATGCTATATGTGTTTTGTTCTACCGGAGGTTTTCAAAATGGCTACGGTTGTTTTCTGTGTGTAGGGATAGAAGGTGTGTTTTTCGGGAGGGGGTGTCGGATAAACCCCTCCTTTACCCACTTGATTGGTTTAGAGGTTGTTGACCCTCCTGCTGAGCCAGTCAGGGCCAAGCCAGTGCTTGGCGGGGGAGGGGGGGGGGGGGAGGGGTATTCTACCGACTCCTGTTATGACAGGATCCGGTGGGTTTTCCCCGCCCGTTATAGCGTTGTTGCTATGGCGACGCCTTCCATGAGCTGGTGTCGTAAAGATGTCGAGGGTAGAGCGCAGGACTTAACCTGCTGCGCTCGTTTTTGTGTCAAACTTGAGTCTGTTGGTCACGTGTCTCACAGTTTACATATCTTTTTCTTGACCGTGGTCTCATGTGGGAAGGTGTTTCTGGGGGAATCTGGTCTTACACTCTGATTAAGAAGAGTGACTGGATTAAAATCATGTGAAAACACAGGGTTTTTTACTCCCAGCTGTGCAGTTAGGTCATACATGTGATGCCTTTTCTTTATTTTATAAAGAGTTGAATGTTCATTCATGGAGTTGATTGCATCTCGCCCCTCTTGTCGTTTCCCTGGGCGTCTTGGGGATTCAATATGGTGGTCTAGCCGGCCTATTGTTGATGTGGGTATGTCCAAACGCACACATAGTGCTGGCTCAGGATGTGCTTTGGCCGTTGCTGACTGGCGCGCCTCGTTTGCTTTGGTGAAACAGCGTTTTTATGGAGCAATTGGGATGGGGGTTTTTCCTCTTCCGACATCCTGTGTGTTGTCGATGGGTTCCCGTTCATGTCAGGGGATGATGACGGAATGGGTCTGGGCATATGGGAAGGGTCTCACGCCCTAGGGGTGGGCCGCCGGACGCGGTTCATACCGACACGTCTGGGTGGCGCCTTCTTTTTATGTTGGGATCAGACGCGCATATCTGCCCCTTCTCCTGGGGTTGGCAGGTCGGCGTGGTTAGGGCACGGGACTGGTTCTGGTCGCGCTGGTCCAGATCAGTGCACCCGTTGTCCGCTGGGGATGCAGATCTGCTGTTCTGGTACCCTGAGGGACTTAGGGTTTTTTCGGGGGGAAAAATGCTAGGTCGATCCGGGTGTCACAGGGTTGTGCGTTATGGGACCCCTTGTTGGTACCGAGTGCGGGGTGCTGGGGGCTGGTCTTCCATATTACGCTCTTCTCTTGCGTTTTGGCGCTGAGGAGCCTGTTGGGTGGGGTTAACCTCCTTTGGGATCCTGTGCTCCCCGTATCGCCGGGCCCGGTCCGGGGTGATGCCCGTTGACCTGTAGGCCCGGGATGGCCCTGTTGGGAACCGGAACGCGGGCTGCGGTGGTACCGCCGGTGCGTTTCGGGGTTTTCCTGAGGGGTTATGGGACCAACCATTGCATGGGGTAATGCCTGGGTGGTTGGTTCTCTGGTGTGTTGCTGCAGTGTCAACTCCCGGTTCTCCGGTTGAGGGTGCCCCTGCACGTTCATGACGTCTGCCGATCGTATGGGCTTTTCTGTGGGCAGCTGTCAGGGGCCGTGTGGTCTACGGATCCCGCTCCTGACGTGCTGTTGAAAGCTTGGTTATGCGACAACGCCAGCATACGCCCCTTCCGCCGGGGCGGCTGTTTCGGCTGTCCTTTCTGGCGCCTGCCTCGTCCGCAGTTGTTCCAGGCTTGGGTTGACGACCTGTTGCCTGGTCTTCCCCGGTGCACTGCCTGTTCCGTTGGTTAACTCTTGTGTGTTATGACCATGCTGTCTGCCTGTTGCAGGGCTTGTGTTCCAGGCGGTGTGCTGTTGAGGGGGACAGGGCCCGCTCGGCTGAGGGGCCTTTGTCCGAATACGCTGGCGATGTGAGGGGCGGGGTCACTAGGTGCCCCCCTGGTGGGGTCTTGATGCTGGCATCATGGACTTCTCCGGGCCCCCATTCCGGGGGTCCAGTCCTTTTGGTGGGTCTGGGTCTTCCTTCGCGCTCCGCTGCTACGGCCTTGCCACGGGGTTGGGTTTGCCCTTGACCCCGTGATTCTGGGGGCAGTAACGAGGTTGTTCCTCCGTTCGTTCCCGGGTGGCATGCGGGTTGTGCGTGTGTGTAGTCGTGGGGTCAAGCCACGGTCTGCTCACCCTGTGCGTTAAGTTGCTTGAGAGCTCTTCGCACGGTCGGGTCCGTCGCCTTCCCGTGAAGCCTCTAATAGGGGGGATACCCTCCATTAGGGGGGGTCGGGGGGGCTCGGCCCTCCCTGTTCTGATGGTTTTGGGGGGCTGTCAGCGGGGTGTATTTGTCAGCCAAGTGGCTCCGCTTGGCCTCCCTTGTGCAGAAGGCGATGCCAAGCTAAGCCACTAACGATACAGAACGTTAGGTTATGACTATAACCAAGTTCTGTTAGTTAGGGGCGATGCTTGGCATCGGACGGCCGCTGCAGCCCTTGACCTCACCTTGTGGTGAAAGCTTGGGAAGGAGGAGAGCAGGTGACCACACACCTGCTTATGAAGGTAAGCTGATGAGGGGTGTGGTCAGACTAATACTGGTATTAGAGGTACATTTGTGGTTTATTCAGTACGCGTGCACGTACGCGAGATAGTGCAGAAGGCGATGCCAAGCATCGCCCCTAACTAACAGAACTTGGTTATAGTCATAACCTAACGTTAACATGGGGAACATCTAGAGCGATATGGTGAGCAGCTCTGGTGTTATAGGGAGTAGATCTGATAATTATCAGTTTAGAAACCTAAGGAAACTATAATAATAATAATAATAAATATAATAATGGCTTGGATTTATATAGCGCTCTTCATGACACCCAGAGCGCTTCACAGAGTCCATTATTCGTTCATACACAGTCATACCGGTGGTGGTAAGCTACAATTGCAGCCAGAGCTGCCCTGAGGCAGACTCACGGAAGCGTGGCGAATAATCATCGCCTACGGCCCCTCCGACCACCACCAACATTCATTCACTTGCATACACATTCATACGAGGCAAGTAGGTTAAGTGTCTTGCCCAAGGACACAAGGGCAATGAGATGGACATGGGCTTGAGCGGGATTCGAACCACCAACCCTTCGATCATTGGACGACCCACTCTACCCCTGAGCCAAAGCCGCCCCTATGACGCATTGATACTCAGTACACTCACACACCACTTGGCCTCACTGCACCTGCACTATGGGCTGTTCCAGTACACCATGGAAACAAACACCAGGAATAAAGAACATGGTTTTGCCTGATGGCACAGTAGAATAGCAGCCACATTATTGGTACCAGATAACATTTTCTTTAACACTTTCAGTGCCAGCCATTATACGAAGCCGTCTGTAGCGACGCCACCACTAGATAGATAGGGATCCGTGACCTTGTTTGTAGAGCTATAACTATATTCTATATTATAGCTATGGATACAATACTATGGCCCATTTGACATCACCTATCTATTGTTCAATATGTGGAAAATAATAATTTTTTCTATCCATACGGTCCCGTTGTTGGATAATTCGGGTTATCAGCCAGTAATCTCTCTGTGTTCCCGTGAAGTCTGCGTTGTGTTGTTTATACCTTACTCCTCGTACTGGCTGGCACACTCTATCTCCCCCGTTAATGCATCCGACTCAGAATAAAACGACACACTGGAAACGTGATACCTTTCCTTCAAACGTTATGTTTATTCCATAAACATATCCTCAAGATGGAAACTGAAAGTCTTTGAAAAGTCCATTGAATTCATTATTTCTACCGATCTCTCCTGCTATCGGTTCGATGATGGTTGCAGCCTAGTGGTTAGCCAAAAGCCTTCCCTGTTAGCCGAAGCTAGCGATCTCGTGGCGTTCCCCCTCCCCCACCCTCCGGCTATCAGAGGGTGAAAGGGATTTCTGCTGTCTCTCTGTCAACGTCCCTATGTGTCAGCTTTGTGTCCTAGTCTGACTCAACCCGGAAGAACCCACAGCTATAAAAGTGTATTTCCCTAGCAACGGCTGTTAGCCATAGCAACGTCTCTCTCTCTCTCTCTCTCTCTCTCTCTCTCTCTCTACCCTGCCCCATCACTTCTAAGTGATGACCAGACTGCCACAGCGCTGCTGTGGATGATGACCTTGGCTCGTTGGTTATCTTTGAAGGTTGGGAGCTCAGCTGATAAAGGCCCTGTCTGTGCCATCCACCGTCTAACTGAGTGAAGACACACTGGAACTAACCATTTCACTGCGACAATACACAGAAGGTTAACCCTTTCACTGCCACACAACAGCAGGTTAACCCTTTCACTGTCACACTACAGAAGGTTAACCCTTTACTACCACACTGCCGACGGTAACTTGGTGTTAATATAAATCCTGAGTGGAACTGAGTAATGTCTGCTGTCATCTACAGATATTTATATTATGGACACATATGAAAAACAAGCTCTTTCCTTCACCGTGTTATACCGTGGTGAATATAAGTATGGTTTTAGAGCAGTCTAGGGGTAATTCATGAAATGCTGAGTCTGAGCCCTACACGTCAATTCCACTATAGACGTTGCCATTTCTTGCCTGTATACTCTATTATCCCGAAATCAAATCTATATCATAGGTATTATGTTCCATCATGGGGGGGGGGGGGGTCGTTTCTGATTATTTGATTCGCATTGAACACTAAAAACGGTTATCAGCCCGATCTGTATGAAAGCATTGCAGGATCAAGCTAATATTGATGTCAGATCGTTCTTACCTATGATCGGGAGTATTCCAAAAATAATATTCCAATTGTTTGATCGCCATCTGGTACATCCAATGTCCATTTGGCCCACGGCATAATCTACAACAACATATCGATCAGGGATATTTGAAGCGCGTCAATGGAACCGGGACCACCGTTCGCCTCGGCCGACAAGAAAAAATTAAACCTGAGACATTTGGCCATCCCACAGGGGAAGATACAAGGTTACAAAGGGTGCTCGATACCGCCGTCTAGCGGGATGCGGCCGGTATTGCACCTTGGGGACCTCAGACTCATTCCATATGGTAACAACAGGCTCCCTGGGTGGATAATGAATAAAAATATAAAAAAAAAGAAAAACGACCCAGAAACGACGTAACACTTTCTTTGCCAGGCTTATGTACATCATTATACCATCCTCTGCCAGCTCTATTTGTCTATGGAGAAGTTCCCCTTCTTTGCAGGGCTATAACTTTTTAAATTGTATTGCTAAATTGACATTACTATGGCCCATTCAACGTCAATTATCTATCGTTCAGGATGTAGCAACATTATTATATTATAGAAATCAGAAATCCCTTTCACCCTCTGATTATATTAGACGAAAGTGTTTCTCTGGTCTGCATCCCCTTAACAATTGTATGTATTGAGCTGTACTGTACTGTACCCATTCTGCAATCTGTTAATAAACTTTTCAATCAATCAATCAATCAATCAATCAATCAATCAATCAATCAATCAATACTTTTTCATTCACATATTCATACTAAAATACGGTCTAAAGTATACATATGTTTTTATCGTTTTCTGCAGCATTCTGCAGAACGTGATTTATAGCCCTAAATGCATTATATTGATGATCAAATACAGTTTGATAGCGATCGGCGCGAGATACAAATTTCAAATGGACGTGCTTCTAGAAGTTACTACTTATCATCTGATGTTGACCGGATGGGGGGGGTCGTTTATAATTCCGTGGCCAACGTTAGATGATTCATCTAGTGTGGGTGATATGATCATTAGAGCAGTTTGTATCGAACACGGTAAAAAAAAAACGCTGAATCTTACCCCAGTCTCCTCGGGCCGTTGGGCGATGAGCGTGGAGCAAAAATATTCCTATTATGGGATGTTGAAATATGCGATCCATCTCCAGGTTGTATAATAGTATATACGTCCAAATCATGTTGTTTATCGAGTTATTGGTAACGGATCGCTATCCATTGTGTCAAGCCCGAGTCCCGGGACCTATAGCGAGTGGTCGGACCGATTTTGGATGAGCACCAGTTTCCGTTTCCGGTTTGGGCGATCCGCCGATGGGCCACCAGATGGCGCTCTTGAACCGTTGGAGAGTTGAGAGGGGAACAACAGTAGATCTCAAGTCTCCGCGGGAGAAATATGATTGCGATCACAGATTTTTGAAATATTGATCTCAATGACGTGTTACGGCGTCATTGGCAGAATTAGCATGGCGGGGAATGACAAGGTAAGGCGTCCTTGGCGGCCATAGTGTTAAGTAATTTTTGGCACTGAACGATTTAGGCCCAGAAACGACTTAACTAGTTTTTGGCACCCAAAGTGTTAAGGGACCAATCCTCAATCCACACATGAACAAACAGTACTACTGAAAAACGAAATATGGTATCGGAAGACTTTCTCTTTTTCCATCAAGTAGTTACATGTACTTGGGGAAAATAGATTCCGATATAAGGGAATTTGTTTTACATATTAACTCATTGGCCGCCAAACACGACTTTTCTCGGGTTTCATCGCCAACCATTGAGCGCCATACCTGAGTTTTCTCGGGTTTTGATCCTTTGATATTTTTCCTTTAATCCCCATTCTAAACACTTGTGCGGACCTCCCTGTGTCTCCCTGGCACCGCTGCCTACGTAAAAATTACAATGACGATCGAATCTCGCCAGGTGGCAGTATCGCCTACCTTTTGAACTGGGTATGGGCTCTGGGTCTTTTTCTCTCTGCTTTTTTTTGCTGCTGGAACTCCTCTCCCTCAGAGGGAATCAGGACATAGCAATTGGTCTGAGATTTGATCGCCTCAAACCTATTGTTTCCCGTATGATAGCCATGCCCAATATACACGAGTAATTGCGATCGCGATGGGACGGCGATTATTCATTTTGGAGTACCTTCTGACTAAGGTAAGGTCTATTTTAGGTATATTTGACCGAACCTAAAACATGCTTTTGTATCGATCACAGTGTTGTGTTTTACCGAACCTAAAACATGCTTTTGGTAACGATCGCAGCTTCGAGTTAAAACGACCCCCCCCCGTGCTGCTTTTGAGAAGAAACATATATATATATATGGTATATACCTTTGATTTGGAAATATTTAGAGTTTCAGGTGAGCAACCCGAACGATTTGGGCATATGGATATAACACGTCATATCTCGTGATATAGAAAAAAATACTGGATTATTTTAGAAAGGGGCGATGTTTAGCATAGAACAGCGCACAAACTGTAGTATGTAGAAATTAACTAGTTTGTCAGTGTTGGACTATAAACAATGCCTGTCAAATGAGTCATACTATTGTCTCCATAGCTATAATACAGAACACACGATGGGTCCGCAAACATCGCAAAAATGGTCAATAACGCTGGCGCTATTGAGTAGAGATGGGAAAACAGCGTGGCGGTCAATGAGTTAATGGTGTCACCCAAAAGGACTCTCACAAGGAAGTGGACGAATCAGATGGTACATACAGAGGGAGAATGGATGGAAGTGATCCATGAGATCTCTGTGATGGAGAGGTTGACGTACATTATGCACTGAGACAACAGAAGGAAAGGTTTGAGGAGAGGTGGATGAGATGGTGTGAGTTGGTGAGACCCACAAGGCCAGACTTTGTGTGACTGTGAAATATGGAGAGAAAAGAATGGTGAAATTGCCCTTTTTGTTTTTTTTGCTATTTTCCGTTTTCTTTTTTCATTGCATGGGTGTTGTTTCTGTTTGTCTGTTTTAAAATGACAAAAAAAGAGAACTAGGGGGGAACAAAAAAGAAGAACTATGTAAACATTGTGTAGTGTGATGTGTGCCTGGTGCCAGTGTATGGCAGCCATTGAGCCTGCGTAGCCCAAGGTTGGGTGCTACCAGTGGTGGTGAAGGAGGTAATTTCCACCCTACATTGTGGGAAGGGCTTTGAGTGTCTAGAAAAGCGCTATATAAATGTAATGGATTATTATTATTATTATTAAATAGACTCAACATTTAGATGGTTAACTCAGTATACTCGTTATTGGGTGCCATGCGTTGAACGCCAACAACGAGTAAACTCGTTATTAGATCGTTTGATCTTTTTCCTTTGATCCCCGCTCTACAGACTTGCCCAGCGCGCTCTGAATCACTTTGGCACAGCCACATATGCTGGAACTGCAATGCCGATCAAATCTCACCAGATGGCAGTATCGTCTACCATCTGAACTCGGATAGTTTCAGACAGTGTCTGTCAATGATCCCTTTCTGTCCTGACTCGCTCTGTGGGGGAGGAGCTCTTCCAAAGCAATCGAAAGCAGATATGCTTGCCTCAGAACCCATAGTGTCCAGTAGACACATGTAATTACATATAAACTTGTAATCGCGATCGCCGATGGGATCATTGGAATTATTCTTTTTGGATTACCTTCTGGCTAAGGTAAGGACCCCCTATGTCTATTTTACCGAACGTGAAAGGTGTTTATGTAACATCACAGTGGCTTACTGTACCGGTCATAGACTAGGCTTTTTTTAATGACATATGTACATGTTATATACCTTTGATTTGTAAGTATTTTGGGGTTCAGGGAATCAACCAGAACGATTCGGCCTTATTGCACATAAAGCGTCCTATCTCGGCAGCTGGGTGGCGCAGCGGTATAAGCGCTCGTCACCAACGCGAGAGACACCGGTTTCGAATCCGGCTGTCAGCGTTGCCTCCGGCTTGGGCCGGCCGTCATACTGACTCAATTGGCAGAGTCAGCGGGAGGGAAGTCGATGGGTGGTAATCTGGTCATTGTAAAACAGCGACTCCTACAGGTCGGTCAGGGCGTCTGCACAGCAAGGACAGGAGATGGCGGGGGTAGTGTGAGCCTCCCACACGTTACACCTCGCCAATGAGAGTCTGCGCTGGCAGGTGAAAAGATGTGGCTGGCTGACTCCGCTTGTATCGGAGGGGACATGCGATAGATTCTTCAACCCTCCCTACGACCGACCAGTGGGGGGCACATGTGAGCAACGATCAAGACAGGGGAGGGGGGAATTGGCATGACAAAATTGGGATGGGAGAAGAAAAAAAAAGGAGGAGAAAAAGTGGATACAAAAATAATAAAGCGTCCTATCTCGCGATCTATGGAAAAGGACTGGATTCTTTCGGAAATGGGAGATGTTCAGCGTGTAATAAACTACAAACTACAGTGTGTAGAAACAAAGCCTTTTTACTAAGGCTGTCAAAGTTAACGTGGTATTAACGCGGTAACGCACAATTCTATTAACGCCACCATTTTTTTCACGATTAACTTTTTAGAAAACACATTATTTTAATACTTTTTTTTTTTGCTAGACTTCACTCAGGTGTATATTATTGATACTCTCATTGATACTATGTTTGTTTCTGACTCAAAGTGTGTGTGTGTGAGAGAGAGAGAGAGAGAGAGAGAGAGAGAGAGAGAGAGAGAGAGAGAGAGAGAGAGAGAGAGAGAGAGAGAGAGAGAGAGAGAGAGAGTTTCTTTAATAGTTGTCATACAGAAGTACAGAATACTTTTATACAAAATGCTTCTTACTGTTACGCTCCAGAGACTGTGCAAGACAAGATAAGTATGAAATAAAATAACATAGTATAGCATGTAAATTAGAAGTAAAAAAAAAAAGGTCACAGTGTTCAGTATAGACATATGTACAATGTTCGATGCAGAATAAACGTAACTGAGTTACCATATAATATACAATATACTATGCAGTGTACTAATATACAATACTATATAGTGCAAGGCAGAAATGGGATGAGGTGCAATTTAGGTACAATTTACAGTAGGTGTACGAGTTGTAGTGCAAATCCTTTATCAATAAATATAAAGTGTGTTTGTGTGATCTAAAGTGTGGAGAGTGGGTGCTGCAGTGTGTTGTTTGTTTAAGTGAGTGTGTGCGTGTGGGTGTGTGTGCTGTGTGCATTTGATGGTTGTTGCATAGTGTTTATTGTTTGTTTAGCAGCCTGATGGCCTGGGGATAGAAGCTTCTTCTGAGTCTTTCTGTGCTCGCCTTAAGACTCCGGTATCGCTTGCCTGACCGCAGCAGTTCAAAGAGGCAGTTGTTCGGGTGGCTGGAGTCCTTGATGAGAGAGAGAGAGATAGAGAGAGAGAGAGAGAGAGAGAGAGAGAGAGAGAGAGAGAGAGAGAGAGAGAGAGAGAGAGAGAGAGAGAGAGAGAGAGAGAGAGAGAGAGAGGGGGGGGGGGGTGAGAGAGACGAGGAAGGGGCAAGAGAGAAAGAGAGCAGGGAGAGTGGCGTGATTACCAAAGGTAGCCGCATTTCTGGCAGACGCTCTCTGATTGGCCGACGGCAGTTTCTACACTGGTTAAGCTTAGGCACTCTTCAAAGTTGGTTAAGGTTAGAGTTTGTCTTAGAGCGTGATGGCAAGTTCTTTCGACGGTTAAGCTTAGGCACTCTTTCGAAGTTGGTTAAGGTTAGAGTTTGTCTTAGAGCATGGCGATAGAACGCCAGGTAGTTTGCAGGCTGTTTGACGTGGAAATGGGCAAAGACACAGCTCGTCACGCTATTGGGCGCACATGTCACATGACCAGAAACGTCTGCCAGAAATGCGGCTACCTTTGGTAATCACGCGGGAGAGTGAGTGTGTGTGTGAGAGAGGGGCGGGGCAGGGTGTGAATCCTCAGCCCTTGTGTGGGTGAATGTAACAAGTTCCTAACGTTTTCTTTCCCCTATTATTTCATGCACACTTTATTCATTGTTTAAAATTATTATTTTCTTTTAAGTTATTTTGTGCATCACTCTGTTTTGAATTTGATGCACATTTTCAATGCATGAGGGTCATCCTTTTGTGTTAAATGGCTGCATAAAGCAAGCATTTGTTGACTCTCATGTTGATAAGAGTATTAAAACTTGGAACTTGAAAAATATCTGTTTAAGGTAGAGGGAAAGAAAATGCGATTAATCGCGAGTTAACTATGGACAATCATGCGATTAATCAGATTAAATATTTTAATCGACTGGCAGCACTACTTTTTACATTTTGTACTGCAAATAGTGTCTGTCAAATGAGCCATACCATTTTCCCCATAGCTAGGCCTAATATAGAATATACAAATAGCTCCGCAAAGATCATCAATTATCGCGGAAACAGTCACGAAAAGCCGGCCTACTTGACCGCAGCATGCGCGGCCAGCATGGCAGATAAAGAGTTAAAAGAAAGAGAAATCTACATTGGTTGCTTTGACAGTACACGCTGTAACTTGGTACCACGCTTGTGTGTTTCCAGCATGTCTGCGGTCAAGTGTGCGTTCGATAACACATTTCGTCCTGGGAATCGGAGTCTGATCACACTCTCCCCTCACCCAATCCCACCCGGCCGGCTGCAATGTAAAATCATTCAATACATCCAATAAGCTTTTCTCTTTCTTTTCATTTGTTTCATTTGAAGCCGGCTGTGTGCTGCCATCCCGGGTCAGTCAACCTCATTTCAAGTGGCTCTGCTTCAATCTCTCCCTGGATTTCCACTGCAGCTCCTCCCCTTTAAAAAAGGCAAAGGCCCTTGGCAACAAGGCTTTCTCTCAGGAACACAAAAGAGAGTAAAGTCTTTTACAGTGATAAGGGGGGACACTTCATGTGATTGGGTGATTATTTTACATTATTACATGGCGTTTTAACACTTTGATCGCCATGGTTAAATTCATAATTTACCATCCCTCGCCATCTCTATTTGTCTATGGAGAAGTTCCCCTTCTTTGCAGGGCTATAACTTTTTAAATAGTATTGCTAAATTGACATTATTATGGCCCATTCAATGTCCTATATCTATTGTTCAGGGTGTAGCAACGTTATACTTTTTCATTCACATATTCATACTAAAATACGGTCTAAAGTATAAGTATGTTTTTATCGTTTTCTGCAGCTTTCTCCAGAACTTGATTTATAGCCCTAAATGCATTATATTGATGATCAAATACAGTTTGGTAGGAATCTGTGCAAGATAAAAAAATTTCAACTGGATGTGCTTCTAGGAGTTACTACGTATGATCTGATGTTGACCGGATGGGCGGGGGGTCGTTTATAATTCCGTGGGCAACGTTATATCATTCATCTAGTGTGGGTGATATGATCATCAGAGCAGTTAGTAAAGAACACGTTGGAAAACCGTATCTTCCTCGCACCGTTGGGCGATGAGCGTGGAGCAGAGATATTCCTATTATGGGATGTATAAATACCTGATCCATTTCCAGGTTGTATAATAGTATATACGTCCAAATCATGTTGTTTGTCGAGTTATTTGCACCGATCGGTGTTCACTGTGTCAAGATGGAGTCCTGCTAATGATAGCGAGTGCCCGGACGAAATATGGGTGAGCACCACTTCATCCACATGACTTCCTGCTGGGCGATCTGCCGATCGGCCACCAGATGGCGCTCTTGAACCGTTAGAGAGTTGAGTGGAGCTCAGCAGTATATCTCAGGTCCCCGGGGGAGAAATATGATTTCGATCACAGATTTTTGAAATATTGATATCAAAGACGTGTTACGGCGTCTTCGGCAGAATGAGCATGGCGGGGAATGACGAGTTTCGGCGTTTCTGGCGATTAAAGTGTTAACATTCGCCAAAATGCTTGATTGTGATTGGTCAATAGTGCTCGGTTGCCCCTGCCAGAGGCCAATTATTTCTCGATAACTGACCGCTGTCATGGGCAACGCGCAATAATGACCGCTGATACGGGTAACAGAGCGCTATTGACCAATCACAATCAAGCATTTTGGTCACAGTCACGAAAGCTAAGCATTACCATTATGCACAGCTGCACTACATCAGTGCAATCAGACCACACACCTGCCGGCTGCCGGCAATGACAGCGGAGCCACAGAACAGAACAACTGCGTCTGCATTTGATCTCGTCTTGTCGATGGTGTAAAATGAATTAGGTATATTGTTAGTAAGTTAGCCTTAGCCATGTAATAAGCGGGATAATGTATAGCTATACTCTGTCATTGTCGCAAAATAATTGACCTTCACTGCGTTTATAACACCTCGGCTGCGCCTCGGTGTTCCAAAACTCTGTGTCGGTCAATTATTTTGCGACAATGACCTCGTAGCTATACATTATCACATAATGACATGATATTGTTAAGATTGAGATTGTTCATTGGAGATTTTGTTGCATGTGTCCTAAACTATTTTCTTGATCCACCAATCACAAATGTTGCTTCCCTTGTTTGTCCGAGGGAAGCAACTGTTGTGATTGGAGGATCAAGAAAAGTGGGCGGGGTGTGAGATTGGTCAATTGTTGAATGTGGTTGAAAATCATTGCTCAGTTGTGGGCCTGTCAATTGATTAATCAGGTTATGTTACTGCCTTTTTAACCTTGTTTCATGGAATGCCATCTTACTGATTGTAAATACTGTATTGTAGCTAATCAATATTCAAACTCTAACATCATCTGATGACAACTATCATCATCTACAACCATTATTAAAATATATCTAATGATACTGCACAGTATGTAGAGCTTGATTTATTAAAGGGGCAGTTCACCCAAAACCGAGTGCCATTCAGCTCCATTGTATTGAGTGACAAATCGATTACACATTGTCCGTCACCCAATGTACTGTAAATGGTGCATTTATATACATTTACATTTACATTTAGTCATTTAGCTGACGCTTTTATCCAAAGCGACTTACAAGTTCTGTACGACAAGCCATCGGGAAGGGCACAACTCTATCAGCTGAGCAACAATGTTCATTAAAGTGTTGAGTGCTACAGTGTAGGTTAGTTTATTAGGACAAGTGCATGACAGTACGGTTAGTTAGGGTTAGATTTTTTTATTTTTTTTTTTATTTTTCTTTTTTTTTAATTCAGATAATGGTTGAAGAAGTGCGTCTTTAGTCGACGGCGAAAGATTGGACGTGATTCGGCTGTCCTAACTGGGGTGGGTAGTTCATTCCACCATTGTGAGGCAAGGACTGAGAATAGGCGACTTCTCTTTGATGACCCTCCCGGAGCTTGGATAGGAGTAGGTCTGAGGCGGCCAGAAGATGCAGAGCGTAGGGGTCTTGAGGGTGTGTAGTTAGAGACCATTGACCGGAGGTAGGCGGGAGCGGTTCCCTTTGCCGCACGGTATGCTAGGTCGAGGGCCTTGAAGCGGATTCGTGCAGCAATGGGGAGCCAGTGCAGGTCCCTAAGAAGTGGGGTGACATGGGCCGACTTCGGTAGGTTTGAGATCAGGCGGGCCGCTGCGTTCTGAATGAGTTGAAGAGGCTTAGTGGCAGTGGCCGGGAGGCCAGCGAGCAGTGCATTGCAGTAGTCGAGGCGGGAGATGACTGTTGATTGGACGAGGAGTTGGGTGGCTTCTTTTGTCAGGAAGGGGCGTATCCTTCTGACGTTGCTCAGGAGGAATCGGCAGGTTCTGGTCGTCGCTGCGATGTGAGCAGAGAAGTTCAACTGGTCGTCGAGGACAACACCAAGGTTCTTGGCGGTCGGGGACGCAGTCACAGCTGTATTCTCGACTGTGATTGAAAGGTCGGTTAGGGGGGAGGATTTGGCCGGCAGGTGGAGCAATTCTGTTTTGCTTAGGTTCAGTTTGAGGTGGTTGGACGTCATCCAGGCTGAGATGTCGGACAGACAGGCCGAGATCCGCTCAGAGACGTGGATATCTGAGGGAGGGAAGGAGAGGAAGAGTTGAGTATCGTCGGCATAACAATGGTAGGAGAAGCCATGAGACGTGATAATGTTACCCAGTGATTTAGTGTAGAGGGAGAAGAGAAGGGGTCCTAAAACCGAGCCCTGGGGGACACCCGTCCGCAGGGGGCGGGTGGCCGACAGGGTCCCTCTCCATGACACTTGGTAGGAGCGGTCATTGAGGTATGATGACAGCCATGTCAGCGCAGAGCCAGCCACTCCCATTCCTGCGAGGGCCGCAAGGAGGATCTGGTGGTTGACTGTGTCGAAGGCTGCAGATAGATCTAGGAGAATCAGGACAGAGGAGAGGCCTTTCGCTTTTGCTAAGTGAAGTGCCTCTGTGACCGCAATGAGGGCTGTCTCTGTGGAGTGACCAGTCCTGAAGCCTGACTGATTAGGGTCTAGGAGGTCATTCTGTAAGAGATAAGCAGTAAGTTGGTTGGATACAGCACGTTCAAGTGTTTTAGAAAGGAAGGAGAGAAGAGAGACAGGACGGTAGTTGCCTATGACGGTAGGGTTCAGGGTTGGTTTTTTTATGAGCGGCGTGACTCTGGCTTGTTTTAGGGAGGTGGGGACCACCCCCGAGTTGAGTGAGGAGTTGATGGTTGCAGTTAGGAATGGGAGGATGTCTGGTGCTATGGTCTGGAGGAGTGGGGAGGGTAGCTGGTCCAGCTGGCAAGTAGTCGGACGGTTTGACGTTACCAGTGTCAGGGTCTCTGCTTCTGTAATGGGAGAGAAAGATGACAGAGTGAAGGATGAGGTTCTCGATTCAGCATTTGGAATGGGTGGGGGTTGGGAGAAGGAGCTGCGGATGTTCTCCACTTTTTCCTCAAAGAAGATCGCAAAGTCTTCGGCAGAGAAAGATGAGGGAGGGGGGGGTGGGGGGGGAGTGAGGAGGGAGGACATGGTAGCATGCAGTTTGCGAAGATTCTTGGCAGAGGCCTCGATCCTATGGTGGAAGAAAGAAGCTTTGGCATTAGTGATGGTTTTGGAGAATGTTAACAAGAGGTTGTGATATGTGTCGATGTCAGCAGTGAGGCGTGACTTTCTATACTTCCTTTCAGCTGCTCTCAGGACCTGTCTTTGTTCTCTCACTGGATCTGTCAGCCATGGACTGGGTGGGGAACGGCGGGCAGGTTTCTCAACGAGGGGACAGAGCTTGTCGAAGGAGGTTGCAAGGGCTGAAAGGAGGGTGGAGGTTGCCATCTCTGTGGAGAGAGCAGAGAAGGTGTCACTCAAAGGTAGAGCGGATAGTATGTCAGAGGAGAGGGTGGAGGGGGATAGGGAGGGCAGGTTGCGTCTGAGTGAGACTGTTTGAGTTGGGGTGAAGACCTTTCGGTTAAGCATGAGAGTTAGTGAGAAGGATATGAAGGAATGGTCAGATACATGTAGGGGAGTTACCGTGGTGTTAATGATGCTGGAGTTACGGGAAAATATGAGATCCAAGGAGTTGCCTGCTTTGTGGGTGGGAGGCATGGCAGTGGGAGTCAGGTCAAACGATTGTAGGAGGGAGACTACTATGACTGACTGAGATGAGTCAGGCAGGTTGAAGTCACCCAGTAGAAGGAGAGGGGTACCATCTTCCGGTAAGGAGCTAAGAAGCATGTCCAGCTCATCTGTGAAGTGATCGAGTGTACCTGGAGGGCGGTAGAGTGTAACAATGGTGAGATTGAAAGGATTAGAGACAGATAATGCATGATATTCGAGAGAGGAGAGTGACAGTTCTGGGAGTGGTGTTACGTTTGTAGCCCATGAAGGAGATGTCATGAGGGCAGTGCCTCCACCCCGTCTGGAAGGTCGAGGTGTGTGAGTGAAGTTATAGTTTGTAGATAATGCTGCAGGTGTTGATGAGTTATTGGGGGTTATCCAGGTCTCAGTTAGAGCCAGGAGCTGCAGATTTAGACTATGGGCGTAGGCAGTAATGAAGTCAGCTTTCTTGACTGCTGATTGACAATTCCATAAGCCTCCCCGTACTGTGACAGGTGTATTAGTGGCTGTAGGAGGGTAGGAGAGATTAGCCGGGTTGCTAGCAAACTGGCGTGGTTGGGTAGAGTCAGTTCTGGAGGAGCAGATTGTGGATATAGGTATGAGACACATTGTCTTGTCAAGAGTGGCAGGGAGGAAGTAGAGAGATAGCAGTGTGGGAGGGAAATATAGGATTATGGTGTACTTAGCACTGGGTGGATCGGTGGATCCCTCGGCGAAGAACTCCAGGAAAACTCCTCCTCTTTGTCCCTCTTCGTTTCTCGACGCTTCGCTGACGCTACACCAGCAAGCCTTTAAATCACTATCACTATCACTATCACTAATTAGTGCTGTCTTAACACCTGGCCCTTAATGGGGGCACTTAACAAAACAAAATGGCCGTTTTAAACACGCCCCTTTAATCAAGTCAGCTGGTTCCTCACTTTTAAGATTCACTAATAAACTTAAAATGGCTTACCCTAGTTTTCAGTATAAAGCAATGTTTCTCAGTGAGTGTGTCCTGTCCTTCCTTAACAGAGCCCAGTACAGAGTGATTTCAACACAGTGTGGACCTCTGCTTTTAAACAGGGCAGGCTCTTAATGGCTCACTCAGCAAATCAGATGCTACTAGTAAACAGGAAACAGTCCCTTAATGGGGGCACTTAACTAAACAAAATGGCCGTTTTAAACACGCCCCTTTAATCAAGTCAGCTGGTTCCTGATATATAGCGCTTTATCCAAAGTGCTTTACAATTTGATCCTCACATTTGACCCATTCACTCACACATTCACACATCGACGGCGGAGGCAACCATGCAAGGTGCGAACCTGCTCATCGGGAGCAGTTAGGGGTTAAGTGTCTTGCTCAAGGTCACTTCAACACGCTGCCCGGAAGGAGCGGGAATTGAACCGGGAACTGTATGACCACCGTTGAGAATTGAGATGCCTTGATTGTTATTAATATAGTTTTTTTTTATAAAATAATAAAAACAATACGATTTTGACTCCACTAACTGGCATTAGCCCCATACGTGCAAACATCTGAAGGATAACGCTCATATTAGTGTCTGATTCATCCACTTTCTCCTTCATTGTAAAATCAAGTGAATGCCACTGTCTGTACTGTATATTACAGCTTTTTTATTTTTTTTTATTATTATCTTTTCCCCCCTCCTTCTTTTTCCGATTTTTCTCCCATCCCACTGTTAGTCGTTATGCCAATTCCCAACCCCCTTCCTGGTTGTTGCGCACTTTCCCCTACTGTTGGTCCGAGAGGCCGGAGACTGTCACATGCTTTCCTCCGACGCATGTGCAGCCAGCCGGCAGCCAGTCTGGCCGTGCAGATTCTCACTGGGAGAGTGTGGACGTGTGGGAGGCCGCACTACCTCTCACCAGATCCTACCTTCGCTGAGCAGGCGCCCCGACCGAACTGTAGGGGTCGCTGTCCACAATGCCCAGGACCCACCCACGGCTCCCCTCCCCCTAACTCAGCCAAACAAGTTAGTATAGCGATCAGCCCGAGCCAAGGCAATGCTGACTCTCCGGGAGTCGAGACCGCAGCCTCTTGCATTGGTGACGAGCACAATCTCCGCTACGCCACCTGACCGCCTATTACAGCTTTTTTTTATGCGTCCCTTTTGAGGGAACAAATGGACAGCATAGACCACCCAACAAAAAGCCCTGTATGAAAGGCCTTGATTAGCCTCTTCACTATTCAAATTACAGGGATTAGTCATCTAATATGAATAGCACTATTAACCTTGGGACTGTGGCGTGTTTGAAGGAGGCCAGGCTTTGTGAAATGCTTTTCTGTGTGCTGTCACGACGGATACTTCAAACCCACATAATGTACCCGCGATCATGATCAGCGCCAATTTGGTGGCTCCGATTTAGCTTGTATATATATTGATTTTCTATCTTCTATCCAATAAGAGCGTAGGATGACAACGTGTCACTCATGAGAGTCGTGTCTGTGATCTTCATCTCTGCTCAAAGACAATTATGGAGTGGGAACTTAAGGGTAGCAGAGGGTAATCTTTTTACCACCCTCCTTTAGGGCTTCGCAATGGCGTGTCTGGTTCAGGATATTGACTCCAGCCACTCTTGTCCGGCCCCAAAATTGCCTATCGATTTCCCCTTATGACAGTTGTTAGCTGGAAACTTAATCACGGCGACCCACATTGTCATATGAGGTACATGCTGTTCAACGCTGGTCGCTTATTCGCCCTTGATTTTGTTTCTGCATTGTAATGGTAATGCTGCAGCCACAAACAAGATAAATCAATAGAACGAATGTACTGGCCCGGTTTTGCACTGTAATACAAGTCACCCCTTAATCTGCTCATCCTTATAATTAAATCATATAGCAAAGCTGAGTTTTCTACAAGGTTAGGTCATTAAAATGCCATCTTGCCTTTAACTCAATCAGCGCCAGACCCGAGGATAGTCGGGTTATCTCGCCATGCGTTGAGCGCCAGGACGCGTGTATCTCTTCCGCAACGGAATTCGGTTTCTGGGTTCGCCTGATTGGCCACTGACCCCACGTGACCCTACCCTATTACACGCCCCCCTTATCGACGCACGTTATGCGACGCTCTACGGCTCTTTCGCTGACTTCCTCGCAGAACAGCTGTTTCCGTATTTATAATATTGGAAACGCCGCGCTGTGAGCTCTGTGAAGCACCTCTGTATTAAATGCCGACAGCACCTCTGTATTAAATGCCGCCAGCACCTCTGTATTAAATGCCGACTCATCAATCAATCAATAACAACATTAAGGATAACGTTAGCATTAGCTGTAATGTTACCAGCAGTCTCGCGTCTATCTGCGTGCTAACGTTAGCATTAGGTAATAACCGGTTTAAAATGGATGGTGATTACCTCACGTTGTGTCTATTCTGCTAGCATTAACGTTACTAGTACAAACAATCAAACCAAAACATTGACATCTAACTTATCTTTAGATATTTACTCAACCTCTAATGTCTAACTATGAATGAACACAACACTCTAACTTAACATATTTAGCTAATAAAGTACTCAACCTCTACTGTCTTTAACTATGAACAAACACAACACTCTAACTTACCATCTTTAGATAATAAAGTACTCAACCGAGTAGAGTGTAGACAAGTACACTCAGTCCTACTGTAAGAGCATGGGTCACTCTGAGCCCCAAGTACACTCAGTCCTACTGTAAGAGCATGGGTCACTCTGAGCCCCAAGTACACTCAGTCCTACTGTAAGAGCATGGGTCACTCTGAGCCCCAAGTACACTCAGTCCTACTGTAAGAGCATGGGTCACTCTGAGCCCCAAGTACACTCAGTCCTACTGTAAGAGCATGGGTCTGAGCCCTAAGTACACTCAGTCCTACTGTAAGAGCATGGGTCTGAGCCCCAAGTACACTATGTCCTACTGTAAGAGCATGGGTCTGAGCCCCAAGTACACTCCGTCCTACTGTAAGAGCATGGGTCTGAGCCCCAAGTACACTCCGTCCTACTGTAAGAGCATGGGTCACTCTGAGCCCTAAGTACACTCAGTTCTACTGTAAGAGCATGGGTCACTCTGAGCCCTAAGTACACTCAGTCCTACTGTAAGAGCATGGGTCACTCTGAGCCCCAAGTACGCTCAGTCCTACTGTAAGAGCATGGGTCTGAGCCCCAAGTACGCTCAGTCCTACTGTAAGAGCATGGGTCACTCTGAGCCCCAAGTACACTCCGTCCTACTGTAAGAGCATGGGTCACTCTGAGCCCCAAGTACGCTCAGTCCTACTGTAAGAGCATGGGTCTGAGCCCTAAGCACACTCAGTTCTATATCAGGATCTCCCTGTGAAAGCATACCACGAGAAGACGTTAACTTGAGACGATCTCAGATTGTCACGTCTCCCCCTCTTAACATGTGCTACGACCCTGCCATAGACCCGATACAAGCAGCCATAAGCTGCAGCAGAGGTTCAGTCCAGTGATTGCCTTGCTGGACAAACCATAAGCCCAGAACATAGAGTGTTGTGTTTGTTCATAGTTAAAGACAGTAGAGGTTGAGTACTTTATTATCTAAAGATGGTAAGTTAGAGTGTTGTGTTTGTTCATAGTTAAAGACAGTAGAGGTTGAGTACTTTATTATCTAAAGATGGTAAGTTAGTGTTGTGTTTGTTCATAGTTAAAGACAGTAGAGGTTGAGTACTTTATTATCTAAAGATGGTAAGTTAGTGTTGTGTTTGTTCATAGTTAAAGACAGTAGAGGTTGAGTACTTTATTATCTAAAGATGGTAAGTTAGAGTGTTGTGTTTGTTCATAGTTAAAGACAGTAGAGGTTGATTAATTTATTAGCTAAAGATGTTAAGTTAGAGTGTTGTGTTCATTCATAATTAGACATTAGAGGTTGAGTAAATATCTAAAGATAAGTTAAATGTCAATGTTTTGGTTTGATTGTTTGTACTAGTAACGTTAATGCTAGCAGAATAGACACAACGTGAGGTAATCACCATCCATTTTAAACCGGTTATTACCTAATGCTAACGTTAGCAGATAGACGCGAGACTGCTGGTAACATTACAGCTTGGCGCTAGCCTAATGCTAACGTTAACGTTATCGTTAATGTTGTTATTGATTGATTGATGAGTCTGCATTTAATACAGAGGTGCTGGCGGCATTTAATACAGAGGTGCTGTCGGCATTTAATACAGAGGTGCTTCACAGCGCTCACAGTGCAGCGTTTCCAATATTATAAATACGAAAACAGCTGTTCTGCGAGGAAGTCAGGAAGTCAGCGAAAGAGCCGTAGAGCGTTGCATAACGCGCGTCGATAAGGGGGGCGTGTAATAGGGTAGGGTCACGTGGGGTCAGTGGCCAATCAGGCGAACCCGGAAACCGAATTCCGTTGCGGAAGAGATACACGCCGCCAGGACCCCCGAAAACCTGAGTATAGTCGGGTTTTCATCGTTATTTCTTTTATTCGATATTTTTATTCATTTCTCTCACACGGACCTCTGGGTTACCATAGGGAACCATTTTGAGATTGCTAGAGTGCAATGCCGGCCGCATCCTGATAGGTGGCACTATCGTCCACCCTTCGAAACCTTTTCTTCACACCCAGTGTTACGTTTAATTCACGCCGGGCGCAGTTTTCTTTGTCAGGCGAGTCTAGCGGTTCACTCAATGGCATTGAAACGTGTCCAATGCCCACGATGCATGTGTTGTGGTGGATTTAGTTGGCGACACGATGGACACCAATACTGAAAATCGCGATCAGACAATTGGAATATTCTTTTTGGGGTACCTCCTAGTGAAGGTAAGGACTATATGACATCAATCCTGCTTTGATCCAACCATGATTTCACATTGATTGTTGCGACCATGTGTAACATACTCCAGAACGTATGCCGTTGGTGACGATCAACGCATTCATGATGAAACATAATACCTATTATATACATTTGATTTGGAAATAGTAGCGTGTCCAGGCAAGCAACGCCAACGCTTTTAGTCAAATTCACGTATTCCTCCATAGCGCCGTTTTATGGAATTAGCCAGGATCACTCTGAAACTATACTTATATTCACCACGGTATAACACGCGCACATATACATGAACAAATTAATTCTTTTTCACATATTGAACGATGGATAGTTGATGTCAAATGAGCCATAGTATTGTATACATAGCTATAATATAGATTAATATAGATAGCCCTGCAAACACCGCCATCTCTTGAGTGGTGGCGCAGTAGGAACTAAGATGGGCTAGGCCTCTGGCGCTGAAAGAGTTAATAGTTAATAGTTGTGGTGGGCGTGTGGAGCCTTGTAAACATTTCTGTAAATTAGTCTAAAACTTCATATGGCTTTGTAGCTTCTCCATAACTGTAGCCTCTCCATGCGCCATGCATAAACATGAAGGCTTGACGTTTTGTTCAAAACAAGAAGTTTTGTTTTTCTGTCACCCAGAAACACCAAAAATGTGTTTGAGTCGTTCATTTCATTCATTTGGAAGACAAAACACGACAAATTGTGGGAAAATGTGAATCTAAACAAAAAGTTTAGATGGCTCAAGTGTATTGTTAAAAACTGGTATTTGAACAAGGACACAGAGGGTCATAAATACAGAGCAAATCACCACTAGAGGTCTAGTAACTGCATGTGTGAGTGACTGTGTGAGTGAGGTAGTGACATGGCTGTCTATGATGTGCTTTGCATCTAAACATGAAAACACCAAGCTAAAGTAAACAATGGCCTCCAGACCAAATGCAACCGAAGTGGCCAAATCTTTTAGAGTTAAAGTTTCACATGGTCGCATTCATGCGAGTGCACAGGATTCACGTTCTCGAAAGTCGACTTAGTCGAGGACACAGAACTCAGTCTCATCTCACTTACTGCCCAGTCAGCAGTCTCACATGCACTTCAAAAGTGACAAGACAATAAGCAGAACAGCATCATGTCAAAAGCAAAATGGTCATGTCAAAATTGCTTCACAGAAACAGACAATGACAGCAGCAGATGATTGAATGTATTTGGCACCTTTTTACTGAGCTGAGACAATTAATTTCCTTTTGGTCACACTGGTGTGATGTTCAAACAAAATAAATTACTTCCAAAATGTATTGGAATGAGGGTAACTCCGGTTATATGATACAAGAGATACAATTTCTATGAGTCAACATGAAATTGTACGACCAAATCATATGCTTGTGCGACCAACTGAACAAGTTGGTTGGTTGGTTGTGAAGAGTATCAAAAACGGAGTCCTTTGGATTGATATGTTATGAGCCATGCAGCTGGACAGAGATTCAGGAGACAATGGTGGATTCAATCGATGGTATTTATTGACAGGAACACACAGAGAACGAGGAACAGTCCTGGAGACGACCAGCCCTCCACAGGGCTGAGAGGCTCCAGAATGAAAAACAACCATGGCATTTATACTATGTGGGAGTTCCAAATTTAGCGAGCCACTGGTTAATAATGGATGATCCGACAGGCTTGGCATATAAGGTAGTCTAAGGATGAATCTGGTTTGCTCCTCTCACTGGCCTGTGGTCGGAGGCCCGATGCAGCCATGCATGCACTGGTCATTAGGTCACACAGGTCATCAGGTCAAAGTATTTCTGGGTGCATGGCCTGGGTGCCTGGCTTGGCTTCGTCACCGGACCCCACAGCCACATACAGCCACATTCCAAAGTGGGGGAGACGAAGGATCTAATCCTTCAGTGGAATATTAATGAATCTCCTTGTGTAAGAACTTCTACTCATGTACAATAGAGAGCATCCTGACTGGCAACATCACCTCCTGGTTTGGGAATAGCACTGCACAAGACCGAAGCAGACTACAAAGAGTGACACGTTCAGCCGAACGCACAATTGGAGGGGGGCTCCCCACCCTCGAGAACATTTACAACAAGCGGTGCAGGGGCAAGGCTAAGAGAATCATTAAAGACTCCAGTCACCCGAACAACTGCCTCTTTGAACTGCTGCGGTCAGGCAAGCGATACCGGAGTCTCAAGGCGAGCACAGAAAGACTCAGAAGAAGCTTCTATCCCCAGGCCATCAGGCTGCTCAACGAACAATGAACACTACACAACAACAACCATCAAACGCACATAGCACACACATCCACACGCACACACTCACTTTAAACAAACACACTGTAGCACCCACTCCCCACACTTTATAGCACACACTCACTTTAAACAAACACACTGTAGCACCCACTCCCCACACTTTATATTTATTGATGAAGGATTGCACTACAACTCGTACACCTTACTGTAAATTGTACCTAAATTGTACCTCATCCCATTTCTGCTTTGCACTATATAGTATTGTACATTAGTACACTGCATAGTATTGTATATTATATGGTAACTCAGTTACGTCTATTCTGCATCGAACATTGTACATATGTCTATACTGAACACTGTGACCTCATTTTCTACTTCTAATTTACATGCTATACTATGTTATTTGATACTATCTTGTCTAGCACAGTCTCTGGAGCTTAACAGTAAGAAGCATTTTGTATGAAAGTATTCTGTACTTCTGTATGACAACTATTAAAGAAACTTGAAACTTGAAACTTGGGCTATTAATGAATCCCCATACAGTTGGTGTCCTCTGAACAAACAATATGAAACCTCTTGTTCAAAATCCACTCAAAGATTATAGGCCTGTGACACTTGTTTACATTACAAAGATGTAAAGATGTACAAATGTGTTGTTGTGTACATTTCTACATTTTATTTCACACATTATTTTCAATGAAACCACTGACCTATGAATGAAACACAGTTTTGACCAAATATTAGTGAAGGCCCGGATTCAATATCATGACATGTCACTTACTAGATCAGCATCTTACCACTTGAGTAGGGTATATCTACAGAACCGCAGACCCCAATGACGGGGCGGGGCTTCAGGGCCTGTACTTGGAGTGGGAGGGGCTTCGGGCCTGTACTTGGAGTGGGCGGGGCTTCGGGGCCTGTACACTGAGGTGCACTACTGCGCATGCGATGTTGGGCGGGGCTTCATAGTGCGCATGCGTGTGGAGCAAATATGTTTGTATGAGTTTCTAGCTCTGGTTTAACATTCATTCTTCTTTGTTGAAAAATAACCAAATATGTCTTTCAGTGAAAATGTGAGTACCTTAGGCCGGGGCAACTTCGCTATTTTGGACATTAGGGCCTATTTTCCGTCTGTCATTTGCTTGAGTGGTGAGCTAATGTTAGCTAACGCACGCTCCATGATTGCAGCTGGGGGCTAGCTCTGCACTAACCTAACGTTAGCTAGCTAACGCACGTTAGCTAATATTCTCTGTAAACACCCAACTAACGCTATGTGAATGTGAAGTTGCTATTATTTTGGCCCACGTTTTGACTACTTTATTAATGTTGAACTAGTGTTAAAGCTACGTTAAACATGAACCATTCTCACAAGGTGTTTGTTACAATCAAGCATAACTGACTGCCTAAGCAGTCACAGGAAAATATGGCTTGTTTTCCCGGTAGGCCTTGATTGCAACATGGTGGACAACCGGAAGGCGGACACGTTTTTACCAAAAATAACAATATCTATTTAATAACTATCTAAAGGACAAAAAGAGAATGGAGAGCTGGGTGCTCCAGCCTCCATGGTTCAGGATATAACAAAGTACATGGACAAAATGTAAATGTCTCTAAATGTCTTGATTAATTGAACAATCATTTAAGTACCTGCATTATTAGGTTAGGGTTTGTAACCGACCTCAAACGCGACGGCACAGAGAGGAAGTTCAGAGTTAGCCAAAGCAAGGGCGTATTTATTTACAGAGTCACAAGATGGAATGAAGTAGAGCAATTGAACAAATGGGGAATCTGGCATGTGAAGATTGTTGCGGCTCTGCAGATACTCCCAGTAGGTAGTGGTGAGGAATTGGCTAGTGACGTTGAAGCGGCTCTGCAGATCCTCCCAGCTTTGGAAACGGAGAGAGAGAGAAATCAGAGTTAGCCCAGCGCACACACAGAGGCAGAGAGGTGACTGATCCAGTATAAATCGATCCAGTATAAATCCAAGTGACTTGATCTTCGGTGTACCACACACAAGTTAGCAGAGTCCAGAGAAAAAACAATACGGTATCTTCAGTGTTAAATCTAACACAAAAATTAGGTGAGTCCAGTACAAACAAAAACGGGATCTCTTCGGTGTTCACCAAACACACAAAAAACTGATAATCCAAAAGATAGTTTCCAAAAACTCACCAGAGCGCAACGCGAGAAGCGGGCAGATTACGAGGCGTAGCTCCGAACGGGGAACCAGGTTCTCCACAGCAGTTCTTCACAAAAGATCCTGGAGAGCAAAAAGACAGCAACAGCGACGGGAAAGGCAGGTGTAATTCAAAACGACCCAACACCGATAGTAAGGGGTTCTGAGCATATAAAGCCTTCAGGGGCGCTAATCACAAGCTGTGACAGCTGCGGGATGAGATTGATACTTGCTCCAAAAGCGTGTGGCGGGGAAAGCACCAATCAAACACGGCAGGTTAAAGGAACGGAGCGCGTGGCTGGGAATGCATTAATCACATAGTACCTTAAAGGAACGGAGCGTGTGGCAGGGAGCGGACCAAAACCTCACAGTACCCCCCCCCTCCACGGGAGCCACCCGGCGACCAGCCCGACCCGGCTCGCCCGGATGGGCACGATGGAAGTCGGTGATCAGGCCGGGATCCACGATGAGCTGGCGGGAGACCCAGCTCCGTTCTTCTGGACCGTACCCCTCCCAGTCCACCAGGTACTGGAACCCCCAACCCCGCCGTCGAACGCCCATCAACCGGCGGACCTGCCACTGGGGGTGACCGTCCACCATCTCGGGAGGAGGTGGTTCCGGAGCAGGAGGCATCAGGGGACTGAGAGAGACAGGCTTAACCCGGGACACATGGAAAACGGGGTGAATGTGCATGGACGCAGGAAGCTTAAGACTCACCGCCGCCGGACTGAGTACCTTCAGAACCTCAAAAGGACCGACGAAACGGGGGTTAAGCTTCTTGGCCGAGGACCGAAGTGGAAGGTCCCTTGCGGAAAGCCACACCCTCTACCCAGGGTGGTAAGTCGGCGCAGGAACCCGGCGTCGGTCAGCCCCACGACTGGCGCGCTCCGATGACCGGAGTAGCGCGGTTCTGGTGATCTCCCAGACCCGACGGCACCGGTCGAGGTGGTCCTGTACGGAGGGAACTGCCACCTCCGACTCCTGTGCAGGGAAAAGAGGGGGTTGGTAGCCCAGGGATACCTCAAAGGGCGAGAGGCCGGTGGCGGAACTGACCATGGAGTTGATGGAGTACTCGACCCAGGGAAGGAAACGGCTCCAAGAAGCTGGTCTCTCGGCAGCCACACACCGAAGAGCAGACTCCACACTCTGGTTCATCCTCTCCGTTTGTCCGTTAGTCTGGGGATGATAACCAGAGGAAAGACTGACCGTTGCCCCCAATCCCTTGCAAAAAGCCCGCCATACCTTCGAAGTGAACTGGGGCCCCCGGTCCGAGACGACGTCCTGGGGAAATCCATGGAGGCGAAACACGTGGCGTGTCAGGAGGTCCGCCGTCTCGGCCGCCGAGGGAAGATTGGGAAGGGCCACGAGGTGAACCCCCTTGCTGAACCGATCCACCACGGTCAGTAGGCACGTGTTCCCCTGGGAAGAAGGAAGACCCGTGACGAAGTCCAGCGCCACATGTGACCAAGGACGGCTCGGAATGGGAAGCGGCTGCAATAGCCCGGAGGGTGCCTGGTGGGAGGCCTTGCTGCGGGCGCAGACTGCGCAGGCCAGTACGAACTCCTTGACGTCGCTCCTCATGGTGGGCCACCAGAACCGACGAGCCAGGAAGGAGAAAGTGCGATGAACGCCCGGGTGGCAGGCGAACCAGCTGGTATGGCCCCACTGGAGGACCCGGGACCGGACCGAGTCGGGGACGAAGAGACGATGAACCGGTACATTGCCTGGAGCGCGATGGAAGCGTACGGCACGCCTTACCACCCCCTCGATGCCCAAGGTGACTACTCCTACCACCCTGGCCTCAGGGAGGATGGGAGTCGGGTCCTCAGTGGTTGGAGCCCCCTTGGAGTGTAACCGGGACAGGGAGTCGGCCTTCGTGTTGCGGGAACCAGGGCGAAACGTCAGCGAGAAGTCGAACCGACTGAGGAAGCTGGCCCATCTTGCCTGCCGGCCATTGAGGAGCTTGGAAGCACGGATGTACGTCAGGTTCTTGTGGTCCGTCCAAATGGTAAATGGCTCCTCGGCCCCCTCTAGCCAATGACGCCACTCCTCCAAGGCAGCCACAACCGCCAGCAGCTCCCGATTGCCGATGTCATAGTTCCTCTCGGCAGGGAGGAAACGACGCGAGTAGAAGGCGCACGGATGTACCTTCTGGTCTGTTGCCGACCGCTGGGATAAGATAGCTCCCAGTCCAGTATCTGAGGCGTTCACCTCTACGATGAACTGTCTCTTGGGGTCTGGATGGAGCAAGATCGGGGCGGAAGTGAACCTCTTCTTGAGGGAGCGGAACGCAGCACACGCCGCTGGGGACCAGTCGAACGGCAGGGCGGGAGAGGTCAGCCTGGTAAGCGGTTCCGCCACTTGACTGTAGTTCCGGATGAACCTTCGGTAGAAGTTGGCGAACCCGAGGAAGCTCTGTAACTCCTTCCGAGAGGTGGGTTCCGGCCACTCCTCCACGGCCCGGATCTTGCGAGGATCAGCTCGGGTCAAGCCTCTCTCCACGATGAAGCCCAGGTAATCGACGGAGTCGGAGTGGAATCGGCACTTCTCCGCCTTGACGAAGAGCCGATTGTGGAGGAGGCGCTCCAGCACACGGCGGACATGCTGGATGTGTTCCTCGAGGGTCTTGGAGAAGATGAGGATGTCGTCTAGGTATACTACCACAAACACCTCCAGCATGTCACGAAGGACGTCATTCATGAGCGCCTGGAATACCGCCGGAGCGTTGGTGAGGCCGAACGGCATAACCAGGTACTCGTAGTGGCCCCTGGGAGTCTTGAAGGCGGTCTTCCACTCATCGCCCTCTCGGATACGGACTAGATGGTAGGCACTCCGGAGGTCCAGCTTGGTAAAGACGGTAGCCTGGGTGAGAGGCTCGAAGGTGGAGTTCATGAGAGGAAGAGGGTACTTGTTCAGACTGTAGAGGCGGCTGCCGGGAAGGGGAGCCCCTGAGCGGAGGTCGATGGCACAGTCGTAAGGCCGGTGAGGCGGAAGGGCCTGAGCCCTGGACTTACTGAAAACCTCCATGAGGTCGTGGTACTCGGGGTGTATGGTCGAGAGGTCCGGAGGCGGCTCACAAACGGATCTCCGGGGCGAGGGACAGGACGCCGCCTGAAGACACTGGGCATGACAGGAGGAGCTCCACCCCCTGATGGTACCGGAGGACCAGGCGATGTGGGGCTCGTGCAGCCGGTGAGGCGGAAGGGCCTGAGCCCTGGACTTACTGAAAACCTCCATGAGGTCGTGGTACTCGGGGGGTATGGTCGAGAGGTCCGGAGGCGGCTCACAAACGGATCTCCGGGGCGAGGGACAGGACGCCGCCTGAAGACACTGGGCATGACAGGAGGAGCTCCACCCCCTGATGGTACCGGAGGACCAGGCGATGTGGGGCTCGTGCAGCGCGAGCCAGGGCCGGCCCAGGACTACTGGGACAAGAGGGGATCTGGTGATAAAAAACTGGAGTCTCTCAACGTGGTTACCAGCAATGGTGAGCAGGACAGGGCAGGTGCGTTGAGTGATGTCAGCCAGGCGGTGTTGGTCCAATGCGAATACCTCCAATGGCCTCACTAGGTCCTCAAGTGGAATGTTGGCCCGGGTAGCAAACTCGAAGTCTAGGAAACTCTCGTCAGCCCCCGAGTCAATGAGTGCCTCCACCGTGGCCCGTTGGTCCGCCCAGGCCAGGGTGACGCTCATCAGACGGCTAGGTGGTGCACGGCTCTGGGAACGAGAAAAACGGCTCACCAAGATCTCCCGGGGTCCCGGCGAGCCTGGTCTTTTGGCCGGGTGGGGCAGTTGGCGATACGGTGTCCATCCCGACCGCAGTAGAGGCAAAGGCCGGACCTGAACCTCGCCTCCCGTTCAGCTTGGCTAAGATGAGAACGTCCCAGCTGCATGGGTTCCTCCCCGGGCACCGAATGGGAGGGAAAAGAGCCACCAGTCGTGTTGGGAGCAGGGCGACCCGCAGTACAGTCACGAGTACGGGGGGTCTGGAGTACCTCTGGAGGTCCCTGTCGGGTTCTCTCACGTCTTCTCTCCTGGAGGCGTCCGTCGATGCGAATGGCGAGGCTGAACAGGTCCTCGAGGGACTCAGGTTCCTCACGGGTCGTGAGCTGGTCCCTGACAGCGTCGTTGAGCCCCCTCATGAAGGTGAGATGAAGTGCTTGATCGTTCCAACCGCTCTCCGTTGCCGCCAGTCTGAACTCCAGCACGTAGTCGGTGACCACGCCACTGCCCTGCCGGAAGGTACCCAACCGGGCTCCAGGGTCCTGGCCACGGGCTGGGTGGTGGAAAACCCTGCGGAGCTCAGCCACGAAGTCTGGGTAGGAAAAACAGAAATCTGCCCCCATTGCCCAGGAGGCAGTGACCCACTGGGCTGCCCGGCCTGAGAGCAAGTTAGTCATGTAAGCCACTTGGGCTCCCCTTGAAGTGAATCGACTGGGTTGATGACGAAAAACCAACTCACATTGCATGATGAATGTGGCACAATCCTCGAAGTTACCATCGAACAACCGTGGTTCGGAGAGACGGGGCTCCCGAGGTGCGGGATCGGGAGGCGCAGGGCCTGCCAGGGCTGCGGGTGATGCTCCGGCCGAGGCTCCTGAAGTAAGTGGGGTTACAAGCAAGGTGTTAACGGTTTCACTCAGCGCTTGTAAGTGGAGGAGAATATTAGACTGCTGGCTAGCCAGAGAGCCAAGGGACCCCTGAATAGGCAGGACCTGCTCTCGGAGCTCCTGTACAGCAGCCGCAGCCGCATCTAGCTGTAGGCTGTGGTCGTTGGTTAACTCTATCTGGACTGCCAACGCTGTTCTGACCCTCTCTGTGTCGGTTGGGTCGTAATGTTAGGGTTTGTAACCGACCTCAAACGCGACGGCACAGAGAGGAAGTTCAGAGTTAGCCAAAGCAAGGGCGTATTTATTTACAGAGTCACAAGATGGAATGAAGTAGAGCAATCGAACAAACGGGGAATCTGGCATGTGAAGATTGTTGCGGCTCTGCAGATACTCCCAGTAGGTAGTGGTGAGGAATTGGCTAGTGACGTTGAAGCGGCTCTGCAGATCCTCCCAGCTTTCACTCCCGGTGGAAACGGAGAGAGAGAGAAATCAGAGTTAGCCCAGCGCACACACAGAGGCAGAGAGGTGACTGATCCAGTATAAATCGATCCAGTATAAATCCAAGTGACTTGATCTTCGGTGTACCACACACAAGTTAGCAGAGTCCAGAGAAAAAACAATACGGTATCTTCAGTGTTAAATCTAACACAAAAATTAGGTGAGTCCAGTACAAACAAAAACGGGATCTCTTCGGTGTTCACCAAACACACAAAAGACTGATAATCCAAAAGATAGTTTCCAAAAACTCACCAGAGCGCAACGCGAGAAGCGGGCAGATTACGAGGCGTAGCTCCGAACGGGGAACCAGGTTCTCCACAGCAGTTCTCCACAAAAGATCCTGGAGAGCAAAAAGACAGCAACAGCGACGGGAAAGGCAGGTGTATGCAGGTGTAATTCAAAACGACCCAACACCGATAGTAAGGGGTTCTGAGAATATAAAGCCTTCAGGGGCGCTAATCACAAGCTGTGACAGCTGCGGGATGAGATTGATACTTGCTCCAAAAGCGTGTGGCGGGGAAAGCACCAATCAAACACGGCAGGTTAAAAGAACGGAGCGCGTGGCGGGGAATGCATTAATCACATAGTACCTTAAAGGAACGGAGCGTGTGGCAGGGAGCGGACCAAAACCTCACAATTATTCAGTACATTAAAATTAAACTTCTTCAACTTGAACCTGTGTGGAATGTGTATCTGGTCATCTGTGTGTGATGGAGGAGATAGGGTCAGCTGCCCGACAGAGCCTTTATCCGCTCCTCTGACGGAGGCTGTGTATGTTTGAACTGTAAAACACCACAGTCAGAGCTACTGTACCAGATCTATCTGAACTGTAAAACACCACAGTCAGTTGCGGGGAGGAAACCCACAAAGACACAGGGAGAACATGCCAACTCCATACAGAAAGTACCTGGATTCGAATAGAATATTTGCATCTCTGTGCAATCAAACCCATTGTGTTTACTGATATAAACCATTAAGAGTGGGTGTCAGACAAGAGGGAATACTGTCAGGTTTTAAACTGTGGATACCACACAGAAGGTAAAGATGACTTTGAACTGTACAGTAATCCAGAACTATCTCATTGCACTGTAAATAAACATATTTTATAGTATGTCACATCATTATCATGTATTTCACATTCTACTAAAACTGAATCAAACCATAAACAAGGTGGCCTGTTGGGATGTTAGATCCTAATGTGAAAAACTGATTTTATATGTCTGAGGAGAAGACTGGTACTCATCATCAGGTCCACAGACGGGCCTCCCATTTTCGTCTCTACGAAGTACTGGGGGCCTACTGTATGTGAGACATATTTCCTTTAGAGTGAAAGAAAAATGATATATGTGAACAAGTATGTTGTGTGCCAGGTTTATGTGCAGTCATGGTAAAGTGAGAGGTGACGGGTGGACCACCACTGATGTCATGTGTCCAGGCAGGCCTCAGGTACAAGTCATTTTAACTCCAGCAGCCCATTACGTACCAACCCGTTTCCTTTCCCATGAATCCCTGCACAGCCACAGACACTAAACCGAAAGAAGCCTTAGCTGTCATGACATAAAGATACCAGACATCCATACACCTGCTTATAGATCTGTTTGATAATGTCTAGCTCAGGAAAGGCTAAAGTAATCTTGTGTGCATTTAACGTCATGCTATCCTCAAATTTACAATTTTCATTACATTTGGTTTCCTTGAGGTACATTTCACCCCAGCAATTTAAACCTCTAGAAAATTATTTAAAAAAAACAAAGTTTGGTTTGTCTGGGGTGCACGGGGTAAAACAATTAGATTTTAGAATATTTCAGATAATGAAATTAAATGTTTATCATCAACTATCTAGTTAGTATTTATAGATACATTGAGTCCATCCTCACCTCCATCAACCTCCATCACCTCCACAACAAAGGCAGGCTGCAGTGTGTCATCCACTCTGCTGAGAAGGTGATCGGCTGCAATCTGCCATCTCTCCAGGACCTGTACGCCTCTCCAGAACTCGGAAGCGTGCAGGTAAGATTGTGGCCGACCCCTACCACCCCGGTCACAACCTGTTTGAGTCACTCCCCTGTGGAAGGAGGCTGTGGTCCATCAGGGCCAAAACCTCATGCCACAAGAACAGTTTCTTCCTCTCTGCAGTGAGCCTCATCAACAAGGCTCGGGACCCTCACTGACCCCCCCCCCACTGTGTTACATTAACACACTGGACTATATACTTGCCCACCGCATTGTTACTCATTCTAATTAGTGTATTATAATTGACCACATCTGCCCAGTTGTACAGCCCTGGCCTATTCCTATTTTATTTTTCTATATGTGCTATATTTAATTTAGTTTATATCCCATATAATTTTATTCAACCTCTTATTTACTGATTCTGATGTAACTCTAACCAGTTAATTAATTAGTCTCTCCATCTATGTAACTCTAACCATATTTGCATATCTTGTATGTCACAAACTTAGATGTCCAAACCCAACCCCCTCCAATGTACAGTCCCCCCCACCTACCCAACCTCCTCCAAGGTACAGTTTATTCCCCCTCAAATGTATATACTCTCTTTTTACACAATTTTTGTACTTTAAACAGTACTGTATATTTGTAGATCTGGTATGTCATAAATGTCTAGATGTAACAGTACTGTCTATCTGTATGTCATGTTATGATGAGTTGAAAATGGGGGACCCTGATGTAAACAAGACGAAAGTCTTTCTCTGGTCTGCATTCCCTTAACAATTGTGTGTATTGAGCTGTACTGTATTGTACCCATTCTGCAATCAATCAATCAATCAATCAATCAATCAATCACAAATGTAACAGTACTGTACTGTCATTATGAATTGAAAATGGAGGACCCTGATGTAAACAAGATGAAAGTAGTGCTTTATTTTACTCCATCGGCTAATGGCCAGTAACATGTGTCTGTCCGCTAATGTCGCACCAGTAACACGTAGCGAGAGAGAGAGAACGAGAGAGCCCCCCCCCCCCCTCATCCGCATGCGCAGTAGTGCACCTCAGTGTACAGGCCCAGAAGCCCCGCCCACTCCAAGTACAGGCACTGAAGCCCCACCCACTCCAAGTACAGGCCTCGAAGCCCCGCCCAGACATTGGGGTCTGCGGTTCTGCAGATTTACCCTGTTGTACCACTTGGTCACAGAAGCTTTGTATAGACAGTGGACTTTACAAGACCCCCAGATGCTATGACTGTGACTGCTAGCAAATTGTTTCAGAAAGCTAAAGTAGGGGGCTATTGTTCAAACAAGTGACAAGTGACTGGAGTCAACATACCACAGCTAGTGGGAAACGAGGATGGCACTGTTATCGTGCAGTCCTACAATTGGCAGGAACATCTGGGCCTTACTTCAAACCACTGCCACAGGTCAATATCAGCACTTTAGGTGGGTGTGGTCACTGTGTGTTGTGTATTTACTGTAATTAATTATGCACACTTTAGTGCAAAGAATGTCATTGGCAAATTATACAAATGCATTGATATTGTTATGTGCCCTGTACTAACTATTCACTTTATTACTACTACTATACCACTCATTCCATTTTATAGCATTTCATGGGGACTTAATTAACTGGCTACTTCACAGTTGAGAATGTGAAATTAAATTATACTATATACCTGTACTAACTATTCACTTTAATATTGCAGCTTTGATTCCAAGGAACCTGGTGTGGTTGTGGCAAAGATGTCTATTGATGGCGAGGGAACCAGATTCCAGCTGCTCCTGACGTCCATGTCCTGCCGCCCATAGATGGACTTCCTATTCTGCCACCACCTAGACTAGACTCTGCCAGACAAAACTACCTCTTCCACAAGATCAGAGAGTTCTGTGATGATAAAGCCCAAGACATCACATGCCCAGCATCAGCCAACCAATCCAAGCTCCGGGAGGGTCATCAAAGAGAAGTCGCTTATTCTCAGTCCTTGCCCCACAATGGTGGAATGAACTACCCACCCCAGTTAGGACAGCCGAAACCCGTCCAATCTATAAAATATATAAAAATATATAAAAAATATATAAAATATATATATATTATATATATATCTAACCCTAACTAACCTTACTGTCATGCACTTGTCCTAATAAACGAACCTACAGTAGCACTCAACACTTTGATGAACATTGTTACTCAGCTGATAGAGTTGTGCCCTTCCTGATGACTTGTCATACAGAACTTGTAAGTTGCTTTGGATAAAAGCGTCAGCTAAATGACTAAATGTAAATGTGAATGTAAATGAGACGATGCTAAACAGAGAGTATAACTCTGTTTATTATGACATGCCTGTGAACTCTGTAGCACACCGTTACAGCACCAAAATGCCCAGCACCAACCAACCAACCAACAAACCAACCAACCAAGAGACAAAGCTAAACAGAGAGTATAACTATGTTTATTATGACAGGCCTGTGAACTCTTTGGCACACCGTTACAGCACCCACATTTTAGTTGTGGATATTGTGTATTTTTTATAGTGTTTGGCCTTTTACTTTTTTACTCTTATAGTATGATTTATCTGAGCTATTGTTAATATAGGTCAGATTGGTTTTACATTAAAGCATGAATCTATTTACATTAAGCACAAGTCACCAGTGTTTAATGCACTTTAAACATTCACTTTACACTCACTTTAAACACTTAAACATTACACCATTTGCACTACATATTTAACTCATTTTTGCATTTTGGACATTTTAGTTGTGTATACCTTTTTACACGATAATAAAATCTTGAATCTTGATTACTATCTTTTTTTTTAATTATCTTTTTCCTCCTTTTCCGATTTTCTCCCATCCCAATGTTAGTCGTTATGCCAATTCCCAATCCCCTTCCTGGTCGTTGCGCACTCTACCCCCTACCGTCGGTCCGGGAGGGCGGAGACTATCACATGCTTCCTCCGACACATGTGTAGCCAGCCCATTGTTCCTTTCACCTGACATGCCTGTGAACTCTGTAGCACACCGTTACAGCACCAAAATGCCCAGCACCAACCAACCAACCAACAAACCAACCAACCAAGAGACAAAGCTAAACAGAGAGTATAACTATGTTTATTATGACAGGCCTGTGAACTCTTTGGCACACCGTTACAGCACCCACATTTTAGTTGTGGATATTGTGTATTTTTTATAGTGTTTGGCCTTTTACTTTTTTACTCTTATAGTATGATTTATCTGAGCTATTGTTAATATAGGTCAGATTGGTTTTACATTAAAGCATGAATCTATTTACATTAAGCACAAGTCACCAGTGTTTAATGCACTTTAAACATTCACTTTACACTCACTTTAAACACTTAAACATTACACCATTTGCACTACATATTTAACTCATTTTTGCATTTTGGACATTTTAGTTGTGTATACCTTTTTACACGATAATAAAATCTTGAATCTTGATTACTATCTTTTTTTTTAATTATCTTTTTCCTCCTTTTCCGATTTTCTCCCATCCCAATGTTAGTCGTTATGCCAATTCCCAATCCCCTTCCTGGTCGTTGCGCACTCTACCCCCTACCGTCGGTCCGGGAGGGCGGAGACTATCACATGCTTCCTCCGACACATGTGTAGCCAGCCCATTGTTCTTTTCACCTGGCAGCGCGGACTCTCACTGGGAGAGTGTAACGTGTGGAAGGTCACACTACCTCTCCTAGATCCTTTCCTTGCTGTGCAGGCGCCCCGACCGAACTGTAGGAGTCGCTGTTTACAACGACCAGGACCCACCCTCGCCGGGTTTCCCAAATGCTAACACTGCCAATTGTGTTAGTATGGACGGTCGGTCAACCCGGAAGCACCACAGCTGGATTCGATCCCACTGTTTCTGTGGTGGTAGACAGACGCTTAGTCGGCTGCACTACCCGGCTGCACCTTGATTACTATCTTGACTATTTTCCTTTATCCTCTAGTCTAGTTGGTTATAAGATCTCACAAGTTTCAAGTTTGCTTTTATTTGTCATGTATAACATACATGTACATTACAGTGAAATGCTTTGTTCTGTATGAGAATGGGGGTTGTGTTAGTGTTGCCATTGTGTTGTCATTGAGGTCCTGATGGCCTACCTCTCAGACTGGAGGTGTAAAGGGGGGGGGGGAGGTACATTGCTTTCTGGGTAAAGTAGTCATTAAGGAATGGCTGAGAAATGGCTTTGGTTTTTTGGAAACCCTGTTGCTCAGGAAGGAATAGTGTGGTATCACCATGATTCATAAGACATAGATTGAAAAGTATCTGCCCAATTTGTACAAGTGATGGCTTATTTTGAAGGTAAGAACCTGTACTTTCATATAATGTAATGTAAAACAAATTACATTTGAAGCTTGCTCCATATGACCCTATTATCTGCGCCTGGTCACATTTTGTAGCTGATATGCAAACCTGGCGTCATTGTGATTGACAAACATTACTGAACAACTTCCATATTGGAAACAAAGTTGTGTGAGCAACTTTTGATGTCCATGTGGTCATGCACATTTCACATCTCTACTGTATGGTATTCATGGGATACCGCTGTTTGAATTTGCAATTTTCAACACTATAGGGCCCCCATGAGGATTGTTTGTGCCAATGTTTTTTGTGGCATTATGCCTTGGCATTGTCTTCTATCATGCCTATCAACCACAACAAAAATCCATTAAGTTATGCAAACAATATTTGATGTTCATGTGGTCATGCATGTATTTTGCGCTTGCCCCTAAATGTGTTTGTTCACAGCACCCATGTTTTTCAACTGATTCAGTTGGCTTGGACATAAAATGGATGACTATGTCCCCTAAACATATTCTGCAAGTCTGGTTCAAATTGGTACACGTGGCAGAAGCTGGAAAACAATAAAACCACAATATTACAATAGGGTTTAGCCCCTTCAGGGCTTGCATCCTAATACTGCTTTTAAGTGCCTGCTTTTAGCATGTTCCAGTCTTTCGTATATCCATGGAAGACGCCATCATGTTGTTATCGGTTTTGGACCAGCTGCTTTGCGCCACAAGAGGGGGGGCCTCTGTGGGATGAGTGATGCAAGGTAAAAGACAGCGGACATCATGAGTCTGTGGGGCTACCTCCACAGATGCATAGACGGCATTTGCTATGTTTCACCAGTTTCAATTGAAAGGGCCCCACTCACTCACAGGGCCCTGGATTGACAAATCAAATAGGCGATGTGGCAACGTGGGTGTGTAATGAGGTTGAAACCTTGCAATAGTCACCCCTAGGTGTAATGAATCCCCTGAAGTGATCTCCTATTGATGAACACGCACCTCCCCGGTGAGAAGCTCATTATGCAAATCATCTCTGCAGGAATGTTTAGATGCTGATGCAAGATGGCAGTTGTAAATAGATGTGAAATCTGCAATGAGTGAATCCCCCGAAGTGGTCAAAAGGCTGTAACATGTAGTCGGTCTCTGAACAGCTGTGACATTTTAACAAGAGAAAATCATGTCACGTGCATGAATTCAGGTGTGCATGAATTCACACACACACACACCTTCACGCACGCACGCACACACACACACACACACACACACACACACACACACACACACACACACACACACACACACACACACACACACACACACACTCACACTTTTGTATACACATTTGACCTCCACACCATATTTCAGCCTCCCAGGGCAAAAACTGTTGGTGGGGACCAACCAATCAACCAACCAATCAACCAACATAGCGAGCTACAGAGCTGCTGGTTGCAGCTAAAAACAAGCAATGAATGAATGAATGAATGAATGAAAACTTTATTTAACAGATTGCAGAATGGGTACAATACAGTACGGCTCAATACATACAATTGTTAAGGGGATGCAGACCTGAGAAAGACGTTTGTCTTGTTTCCATCAGGGTCCCCCATTTTCAATTCATATAGACATTTATGACATACACAACATACATGACATTTATGGCATAGGGACATATAGGTATTTAGTACTGATACATTTGTGACATAGGCGGTATTCAAATATACAGTACTGTTACCCCTAGATCCTGACAGAGTATATACATATGATGGGGAGGGGACTGTACATTAGGAGGGGGTGGGTGGGTGGGAGGGAAATATACATACGGCGGGGAGGGAATATATACATGCGGTGGGGAGGAGACTGTCTATTAGGAGGTGGTGGGGGTTTTGGGCATTTACGGTGGCCAGTTTCGAATTGCAGCCTCCCGTAGGTGCTCTTTAAGGGCGGTTTTGAATGTGGGCAGGGATTCACATTCCTTTACAGCTTTGGGTAGGGCGTTCCACATTGTTGTGGCATAATTGCGAAACGTGTTTAGTCCCTTGTTTGAGCCGAATCTGGGTTTAACATGATTTGTTGAGCTTCCTCTGGCATTGAGCTTGATAGAGTTGTACAAAGATATTTACAGTAGAGCTCTCTGGTGAGTCCAATAAAGCCTTAGGCCATGGTTACACTGGGTTAAAACAGCAACATTCTATTTTTGAATGATTACGTTTGCATGTCCAAGTTAAAAAGAAACGCAGTTTTGGCAGGAAAACTCGTTTTCCTAGTGGCAACGCTCAAAAGGTGTTTTCGTTTTGGAAACTCGCCGAAACTCGCAGAGAATGGTGCCATGTAATTTGCACGAGCCAGATACGGAGCCGTTCTGCCCAATGCCCATGTGCAGTAGAGACCCGCACGGTTATTTCCAGTGTTTACAGCAGAGCTGTCCCAAGTAGCTGCGGCTACCAACGTGTTGTCAAGTTATTGTTATAAGGAACCCAGTACTCCAAACTACAACAGTCTGCATTCCCTTAACAATTGTTTGTATTGAGCCGTATTGTATTGTACCCATTCTGCAATCTGTTAAATAACGTTTACATCCATTTATTCTGCTAGCATTAACGTTACTACGCTGCTAGCCACAATGCTATACTGTTATAATGGCATATCCCAATCACGTTAGCACGTAAGCTAACAAAATCTGCGATCTTTTTGTGAGACTAAACTCCGCTCTTGGTGGTCAATTGTGTTGATGTTAGTTTTGTTTCATCAACAAATCATCAACAAATGAGGCAGAACACACAGTGAATGTATCCGTTTTAGTTTATTGCACTTTATTTCTTGCTGAAAAATAAATGCTATGTAGCTAAATGGCTCATGCGAGGTATAAAGATGGTGGCTTTTCTGAGATTTTGAGCAGGATGTGGAGTGACTCCTTTCTGATTGGTTGAAAATGGCCTTCATGTTTGAACTACATCGCCACCTACTGCTTTGGCATTGTACTACTGTATACATCACTCGGTGGTCAGGAGACAAAACTATGTCTAACTTGCCTGCCATTACGTAGCGTTCTGAAAAACGAAACTGAAACTGAAAACTAAACTGGCCCTAGTGTAACCGCAGCCTTAAATGCCTCCAATTTTTCAGGTGGCGGAATGGAAGTGCCTGCTGGTACCTAATGACCACTGTTACAAGTGGTGCCTGTTGACTCGGATACGATGGTTGAGTACAGCTCTCCAGCTGAGGTCGCCGTGGAGTGACTTTAGAGGGGTGAGTCTAATGAAGTTGAAACCTTTCAGTGGTCGCCCCTTGGTGTAAACACACTCCTATGTTAAATACATCCACTTGGCCACCTGAATTGGATCTTTTTCAGGTAGTGGAATGGATTAAGATTGTGGTATTTGATATATGTGGTCACATGGTGCTGGTGAGTAGAGGGTTTGTGGTTCAAGGCTGTTGGAGGACAGGTGCCGAGCTAAAGTGCTTGCTAGTACCTAGAGATTAGCATGAGATGTCATGCTAATATGTCAAGTTCTGCAGTAATAATTACTACTATAATACCTAATAAAACAAGTCATTCGAATAATATAAGCCTACTTTGCTGGAACGAAAAATGTTGCACGTATAAAGTATGTGTGTGCTCGTGTGCTGAGGCTGCCTCACTAAGCTGTTTCTCCACGCATTTATTTAGTTATAGCAATAGGAATAAATCAAACGAACAATAAAAAATTTAAAAGTCACGGCGCCCCTTTTCCATGCAAGCCTACAGGCTACTCCACACAACACCATCTGACACTTCCAAGGCCTCCTGGGTCAGGACGAGATGGAGGGACCAGTGGAGGTCAGCAGAACCATCCATGCTGCACCTCTACATCAATGACCATCTGGACATCCCTGGTCAGGACTTGCCCCGGAAGCAGTGGACAACCCTCAACCGCCTAAGGACCGGCGTCGGACGCTACCGCGCCTCAATGAAGAGGTGGGGCCTCAAGGACAGTGCGTCATGTGAGTGTGGAGCCCCTGCACAGACTGTGGAACATATCATCACCAGTTGCCCCAAACAACGGCCACCGTATGGAGAACGCGGTCTGATGGAACGGACAATGAAACGTTGACCTGGCTTGCCTCAACAGAGCTGCAGGTCTAAAGACACATATGGCGAACCAGAGATTTGTCACAAATAGGGAGTCCACACGTGATACCAAGTTAACAAAGAATTTATTTAATCCTATATAAAGAAACAATAATTGATTAAACCACAAAAGCATAAAGACATAAACAATGAATGTGTATATCAGAATGGACAAAGGATCCAAAGTTGGTTCGCTTGGTGGCTGATACAACCTGTCCTGGTAGATGGGGAAAGCAGATGGGGAAAGCAGACAGAAGGGATTAGACAGGGGAACATATATACTGGTGCTACAGTCAGCTCTCTGCACTGGACAGGTGATTCAAATTGGGGTAACAACCTACCCACTCTACCATGCTCTTTGAGTCAGTAGACTCCCCATTGCAGGTAGAGTGGGGGTCGTCACACCCTCCCCCTAAAGAAAAGGGTTCTACCCTATTAACAAGTCACCTTTTATTTTACAAACAAGCTAACAAAGCAAATGTACCTAATATTACTTTATTCAACAGTTGGCCTAACCCTAAACACAAATCACAACCTGTTTAACCCTTTTATCCATTCCCCTCACCATCCTGCCTCCACTCTCTGCAACATAGGACCCTAGGAAGCAAATTAAGAGAGCAAGAGACAGAAGGGATTGGGGAACAGACAAAACAAGGGTTACACATTAGACAACAGAACACACCAATTTCAGGAATACAAATGTCTCAAAAACATTTGTCAAACAGGGATATGAAAGAGCTAAATAAAGAAAGAACTAAGAGTCATTGCTTCAAAAACCTCACAGCAAACTCTACAATGTAACCACATGAGTACTCTTTATTTTCTCCCTCTAAATTCAAATCAAAATTGTTTATAACCTTCCAAGATATCCCTGGTATATACAAATAAACAACATCAATATCAAACAAACGAGTCCCCAATTGTCAAACATAAATATTAATATGTGGAGCAAAAGTTGAGTGTTGCTACAACCTGAGCTTAGGAGTAGAGAAAGTCACAAACAAAGCAACAAACAAAGTGTATAACAATTTCAGACACTAATCATCTCCAACACCCCTGCTGACCGGTCACCCCTTCCCCTCACCCTCCTGCCTCCGCTCTCTGCAACATAGGATCCTAAGAAGCAAATTAAGAGAGCAAGAGACAGAAGAGATTGGGGAACAAACGAGATGAGAAGAACAGAGAATGTTAAAAGATGATGTACTTCAAAACCAAAGGAGTCAAACCTATCATTTAAATGGTCAACCATGCACAGACGCATGTCATCAGGTGCTGGAAAGTTGCGGGCACAACAACATCATCCATCTCAGCACAATGACCATAAAGAGATTTTATCTTCTTTTTTTCCCTTCTCTTTCTCTTTCCAATTCTCTTTTCCTTTCTTTTTTTTCCTGTTTTCATTTTCTCCTTCCCAACCATCTCACTCTGAATAGTCTCATCATAAACAGCATTGGGACCACCAACTTTTTGACCAAACCTCAGGTCATTAGGGCTAAACCCTGTGATCTCGTGGGCGACCTCTCTGGAAGCCAGTAGGAGCCATGGCAGTCCCTGCTCAGGAATGGATACTGGAGAAGTAGAACAGAGATAAACATGATTGTATTCCCTATTATTCCCCCTCCCTTTAGATGGGAAAAAGTTGGTGAGCTGTAGGAGGTTCACATGAAATGTTACCGCCTGCTTGCCTTTGGCAATAACATTTGTCTCACCAATTTTTCCAAATGGCACGGCTGTACCTAACAGCGTTTCCAAAGCCGGATCAATTTCCACCTCTGTAGCCAAATCAGTCTGTGACATGGACTGACATTTTGCAGGCAGAACCAAACTAATATGAACAGTCTCAACATCCGCGCCCTGGGTGCGTGTAGCCTTTTTACAACGCATCCGCGTTTCCGGCGCTTTGATTGGCCAGGTCATGTGACATGTGCGCCCAATAGCGTGTTTGCCCATTTCCGCGTCAAACAGCCTGCAAACTACCTGGCGTTCTATTGCCATGCTCTAAGACAAACTCTAACCTTAACCAACTTCGAAAGAGTGCCTAAGCTTAACCGGCGAAAGAACTTGCCGTCACGCTCTAAGACAAACTCTAACCTTAACCAACTTCGAAGAGTGCCTAAGCTTAACCAGTGTAGAAACTTGCCGTCCCACGATTGGCGCTCATGTCACATGACCTGGCCAATCAGAGCGCAAAACGGGAACCCGGAAACACAGATGCGCTGTAAAAAGGCTTCAAGCGCCCTGCATAGCCCCCTGCACATCACACGTTGCTGTCATTGCCTGTGTCACTGCACAGGCTGGATGCTGAACGACAACATTTAATATGCCGTCCAACATAGGACTAGGAGAGTCTTGGGTGTCTGGACTAGGAGAGTCTTGGGTGAGCACACTCGGGAGAGGCCCCTCGGCCCACACCCGCACCCCGGCAAGATTGTTACCCAGTCTGATGTCCACACCATCAACAGGCAACTCAGCGCGCACACCTCTCTGCACATCACCAGTTCCCAAACCTGAAATGAGAGAAATGTTATGTACAGGAACAGGGAACACAGACAACGTTGGACGAGGAGACAAAAAAAAGTCTAGCTCCCTATGCTGCAGATCTAATTTGGCAAGCTCAGCCTTTTGCTTAATCTCCTCCAAAGCGAACTCTTGTCTGTGCTTTGCCTCTTCTAAAGCCAACTGTTGTCTGTGCTTTGCCTCTTCTAAAGCCAACTGTTGGCTGTGCTTTATAAGCAGAAGCTCCTTTTGTTGCTCAAAACTGAGTGCCAAGTACATCGGTTTGTTGACAAACCCTGGTCGTCCAGAACCATAACACCCTTTACGTGTGGATGAAAGGCCCAATCATGGAATAAAATGTGCGTTTGGCAAAAGATCCAGATATGTGGGGACATGGCCTGAGTCAGTAGACTCCCCATTGCAGGTAGAGTGGGGGTCGTCACACACACGCCAGAAGAGAAGAAGAAGAAACCAACAATAAATAATATCATAGAGAAGAAGACAGTATTGGCATATTAATACAGTATATTCCACTATAGCCTACAGTAGCTATATCTGCGGCGATCGGTTTAGTAATGCTCACGATGCCTCATTGAGTCAGGACTATAAATGCAAAACACATTTGTTAACCTCTTCCACCCGTGCAGCCCATCGGCGGACCGCAAATGACATCACGGTATAAATCAATTTGTCTATAGCCTACTGTCTGACAAAAGTATAATTTTATTTTTCAAACGTATTCAAGTATAAACATCATAACCATGTCACAACAGCAGTTATAATGTATATTATCATCAATACGTTAGTTTACCAATAGGTTAACGTGTTATTAGATAATTTTCATTTTAGTTTTTCTATTGTTTTGGTCGCAAAAGTCGACCATTTTGGAAAAATTGAATGTCGGGAATTGTAGTTCTTTTGATGCCATCTTGAAGAGGACACCGAGAGCTTTCGATGATCGTTGGAATTTTTCTGAACGACACTTCCCAAAGGCCTCTATGAGGCTTCAAGCTAATTACTTCTGTATGACTTTTTTTAATATCTCTTATTACTCGGGATAATAAACCCCAAAACGTAATGTTATTGGCATATATGGGAGCGCAGTTAGTTTGTCTCCCCTATTTCTAGCATGTAGCAATAATCAGATTTGAAATTAGTTTCAAAATGGTGGCACCCTGGCAAAAATAAAAAAAGCTACTGTACATACAGTATATTTCATTATCTGTTCTTATGCACGCCTGGTGATACTAAATCCAAATTGAACTCGGGCATTTAAAATATAAGATTTGGCACAATCCATAAATGTACGAATTGGCTATAATAAGGTCATTTATAAGCCTGCTATTCTATATTCTATAATAATATTTCAAATTGCATTGGTCCGGATGGGAGAATTCAGTACTGTATCTACAAAACCTTCTGATACAGATCACCTTCTGATCTTCCCTTTATTAATTTCCTTAGATTTTTGTACACATCTTCGTGTCTGGTCATTTTTAGCATGGTGTTATTTGTTACAGGCTGGCCTACAGCTCCGGCTTGTGGGCGTGCTGGGCCGGTGCCTGTATGGTATATGACATGTCGCACTTCCTGGGGAAGGCGTGGTTTGTTTACTTGTTGCTTTCCAATACACAGCATTTGAACCAGTGCGATTCGACTCTTTCATTGTACAGCTACACTTGAAAACATGGTGTCAGAAGTGGAACTAGGAGGACCCAAAGAGGATTTATATACGGCCCGAAACAGCTGTTTGCAATAACAGCGGACGTTTATGTGTGGTTTGGGTGAGAGTTTGTGGCGACAATGGCATCCAGCATTCCGCCTCCGGAGCCAATGAAAATGACGGGAGACATTCACGGCAACTGGGTGAGCTTTCAAGCAGAGTTCGAGGACTATCTGCTTGCGACTGGGCTCAGCGAGAAAGAAAAGCCAGTACAGGCGGCGGCGCTCAGACGGTTAATGGGGAATGACTGTCGTCATATTTATAAACACAACCTGGGACTCACCGTGGAGCAACAAAAATATGTGGGGGCTATTCTGACAGCACTGCAGCAATACTTCACACCAGCTAAGAACGTGATATTCGAGAGGTACGTTTTTGGCAACTTGAAACAGGAGGATGGAGAGCTGTTTGATGCTTTTGTTACAAGACTGAGAGAAAAGGCTGCCTCTTGTGAATATGGAGCTATTAAAGATGAACTCATAAGAGACAGGCTTGTCCTAGGGATAACTGATGAGGGCGCTAGATGTCGCTTATTAAGAGAAAAGGACCTTAAATTGGATCAGGCCATCATTATTTGTCGAGCAGCTGAGGTCATGGACAGTAGGTTAAAGACCATGTCTCTGGGCAGCGGCAGCTCCGGGCCTGGGGACAGCGTTAAATGTCTCAGCAGGCCATCCGAGGCCAACACATCGGCACAGCCACAGAACATGAGAGACACTGGTGAATGCAAGTACTGTGGCACACGGCACAAACGTGGGCGTGACCAGTGCCCCGCCTTTGGTAAATCATGCCGTTCATGTGGCACGGCTAACCATTTTGCAAAAGTTTGCATGAAAAGAGGCCAGCAGGCTCGCCAGTTAAATGCTGTGGATGACCCATGGGAACTGGAGGACAGCGATCGGGAGGAGAGAGACGTGTACACAGCAGAGAGCGTGGGGGTTGTGAACACTCAAGGGAAAAAGTGGTTTGTCAACCTACCACTGCAAAAAGGCCTCCAAAGGTGCCAGCTCGACTCGGGAGCCACATGCAATGTGATGAGCATCAAGGACAAGTCAAGACTGGCACCTAGAACACCCCTTCAGAAGAGCTCCATCAAACTGAAACTTTACAACAGTGAGTGGATGAGCTCGTTGGGGGTGTACAGCACACAATGCATCATTAGGGGTAAGACGCACAGACTGGACTTTGAAGTCGTACATACTGGCCAGAGGCCCTTGCTTTCGGGGGAAACATGTGAGAGGCTGGGTCTGATACGCTTCACCATTCCTGAGGAGCTGAATAAAGTGGAGCACTCCAGGAAGGTGTCACTGACCAAAGAGTGGCTCGTCAGCACCTACCATGATGTGTTCAACAGCCCTGTTGAGTCTCTGCCCGGTGATATTCACTTTGAGCTGGACAGCACGGTGGCGCCGGTGCAGTGTGCTCCCATGAACGTTCCAGTGGCCCTGAAGGCAGCTGTTAAAGCACAGCTGGATAAATATGAAGAAGATGGGCACTTGACCACAGTCACTCGACCCACGGACTGGATTAGCAATCTGGTCATAGTGAAAAGGCCAGACAAATTGAGACTTTGTATAGACCCAAAGCCCCTTAACCGAGCTCTGAAACGGTCCCATTACCTGATGCCCACTTTGGATGACGTGCTGTATAAGCTGCCAAAGGCACGTATATTCACGCTGGTGGATGCACGGGATGCATTTTTACAGTGCCGTTTGGACGAAGAGAGCAGCCTGATGACAACGTTCTGGACACCGTGGGGTAGGAAACGTTGGCTAAAACTCCCTTTCGGTGTGTCAGTGGCTCCAGAGCTGTACCAAAGAAAGCAGCATGAGCTGCTGGCTGGCTTGACGGGGATTGAGCCCATAGCTGATGATATCCTCATAGTGGGCTGTGGGGACACCGAGGATGAGGCCAACCACGACCATGACACGAACCTCGTCGCTCTGATGGACAGATGCAGAGGTAAAGCTGAGACTGGGCCTGAAAAAGCTGCAGTTTCGACTGAAGGAGGTCCGCTTCCACGGCCACATACTGTCCGCAGAGGGCCTCAAGGTTGACCCTGACAAGGTCAGGGCGGTTCTGGACATGCCAAATCCCACAGACGCAAAAGGGGTCCAGCGATGTGTCGGGTTTGTGAACTACCTGTCGAGATTCATGCCACGCTTGTCAGCGGTATGTGAGTCTCTGAGGAGACTGCTCGACAAAGATGTGATGTGGCACTGGCTGCCCAAACATGAGGCTGCCATGAAGGAAATCAAGGCTCTGATCACGGCGGTGCCAGTCCTAAGGTACTATGACGTCCACAAGCCGGTCACCGTACAGAGCGACTCCAGTCAGACGGGTCTGGGCTGCTGCTTGCTTCAGGGGGGACAGCCTGTCGCATTTGCCTCTCGTGCATTGACCCAAACGGACCAAAATTATGCACAAATAGAAAAGGAGTGTCTAAGCATCGTATTCGCCTGTCAACGCTTCCACTACTACCTATATGGGAGGGGTGATGTGACTGCGGAGACCGACCACCGCCCGTTGGTGTCCATCTTCACTAAACCTCTCCTCAGTGCGCCAAAGCGCCTTCAGAGCATGCTCCTCACACTGCAGAACTACTGCCTGGCGGTGGTATACAAGCCAGGCCCCGAAATGTACATAAGTGACACACTCAGCAGAGCCACCACCCCACCACAGAGAACAGATACACTGTACAGACGGGAAATGGTCTGCAGCATGCGGCAGGAGCAGTGGGACACGGCCGCCATTCGGCAGGCGGACTATCTGAACGTCAGCAGCCAACGTCTGGCACAGATTCGAACACACACTGAGGAGGATGTGTGTCTGCAAACACTCAAGTCAGTCGTGCTGAAGGGATGGCCAGACCACAAAGAGGAGACCCCTTTAGCCGTCCGGGACTATTGGGCCATCAGAGACGAGATAAGTGCACAGGATGGCGTGCTCTACAGGAGTCAGCGCATCATAATTCCGAAAGCTATGCGTCCGGAAATGCTGAGACGGATCCACTACAACCATGTGGGGGCCGAGGCGTGCTACAGACAGGCTCGTGATACACTGTACTGGCCCGGTATGCAAGGGGAAGTCAAAGATTACGTACAGCAGTGCTCTGTGTGCAATGAGTATGCATGCGAACAACAGAAAGAGACTATGATGTCACACCCGCTCCCCACACGGCCCTGGCAGCTGGTAAGCATGGACCTGTACAGCTATGCAGCACAGAACTTTCTTCTCGTGGTGGACCACTATTCGGACTTCTGGGAGGTCGACTTGCTCCCTGACCTGTCAGCGGACACCACGATCCGACGATGCAAGGCACAGTTTGCTCGCCACGGGGTCCCAGACAGGGCCATTTCTGATGGTGGGGGCCAGTTTGCCGGTGGGGAGTTCCGGGCATTTGCGAGGGAGTGGGGCTTTGAGCACGTTATGTCCTCACCGAGGCACCCGAAGGCTAACGGCAAAGCGGAGTCGGCGGTAAAGATTGTGAAGAGCTTGTGCAGAAAGGCAGACCGGGCCAGAGAGGACCCCTGGAAGGCCATTTTACATTGGAGAAACACACCCACTGAGGGTATGCAGTGCAGCCCTGCACAGCGGCTTATGTCGCGGAGACTGAGAACCCTTCTCCCTGTGGCCGACCAGCTACTGGTACCTCAGGTCGTCACAGGGGTCCCGGACAAGCTGAGAGTGAAACATCAAGCAGCAAAGTTGATGTATGACCGATCGGCGAAGGATCTGCCGGAGCTGAACGTCGGCCGGCCCATACGGATGAAGCCACTCCCGGGTGACAGGACGGGCCGATGGAGGAGAGGCGTGTGCCTGCAGCAGTTGGGACTCCGGTCCTATCTGGTCGACGTGGAGGGAACTGCGTATCGCCGCAACAGGGTTGATCTCCGACCAGCAGAAGCGGCCCCTCCCCAGCCGTCAGTTCACCCAGAATTGGCCCCAGAGCAGCCTGCGAGTGGGGGAAGCACCGGCTAGTATAATTGTATTGTAAAATAAATATCTGACTAAATTGAGGGACATACAATTCCTATACACTAATAATTTCAATAGCAATCATGCACTGAAATCACAATTAAACAGTTATGTCTATGTCCTTAACAGGCATGGGCGGAGTTTATGGGGGTGCAGGGGGTGCATTGCACCCCCTGGTGGCCGGGGGTGAAATTGATTTAAAAAAATAAAAATAAAAAATCAAGATTATTTTTATTTTAATAAAATTATAATAATTGTGAGAAACAAATCTGAATTCTATTATGTTTTGTTTTACAATACATTCATTTTATAGTAGTAATCATGTCACATTATAAGGCGAACCTTCTGTAGTGTGGCAGTGAAAGGGTTAACGCGCGGCCAAGCACCAAGCAGCAGCAGCAGAATGCCCCGCGCGATAGATTGTAACACTTGTACAAAGCCACTTATTCTGAGATGATAATTAATGTATCTGGATAACCAATGCACGGATTTTGTCGAGGCAGGTAGCGTTATTTCGGGAAAATTGATATCTATAGTCTGGTATATTTTTCGTCCACGAAAAATGGAGGCTGTAATAATTATTATTGCTCGAGACCGAGAGTCTCTATGAATAATAATAATTAGAGCCTCCATTTTTCAAGTCAGTTAAAAATGATCCCCCGTAGTGCTGTGTGTGTGAGTGTGTGTGTGTGCTGCTGTACTACCTAAATAAAATAAAAAATTAGGGGTTAGGGCATTGTAAAAACGCTAAAATAATAAAATAAAGGTCAAAAAAATCGGCGCTGGTATCGTTCGCCACGCAGTCGCACCCCCTGGCGTGAAGTTCAAACTACGCCTATGTTAACAGGGTGGACATATCCCTTGTGACACATGTTGTTAATATATCTAAATATAATATAATTTAGGTGCCTGAGCTCGACCAATGTGTTTTTCAGCTAATTAGATATGTGCTTTATATAATAGAACATTAAAATATAGGTAAATAAAAAAAAAATTTTATCCCAAGTTATGAAGTCCAAATGGCACCCTATAAAAAAATTTACTCTCTGGAGTTGCAGGGGGAGTGTTCTGTGATTCTCTGGCCCTGGCTGCTTTCTTTACCTCCCTCCATTTCTTCCTCCTTGCCCTTTTCTCTCTCTGACCAACTTCATTGATACCAATCTTTATGCCTTTCTCTCTGTCCCTTCTCCATTTTTCTCTCTCTTTCTGAAGGTATTGCTGTCTTCTCTCTGGGTCAGCATCACGGCGTGCTCTGTAACGCCGCTGTGATTCAGCTGCACTTAATGGGGATGCCATTCCTAAACAAATGCATGCATTTCCTTTAGATAATATACCTATATCATACAGTATACATAATAATATACAATATAATATACATATCAGTGTTTCCCCCAGTATGTTATTTTGCAGCAGCACCTGGATCCAATGCTTTGCACCTATATGTTAACTTATCAGTGTAAGGCAACCAGGGGCAAATAAATATTAGTTATAAACTAGTTATAAATAATAAATATAAAAGAATGCTGCTGTTGCATATAGGGAAAACACTGCATACATGGCAACAAAACTTGTTATAAGTCAACATTACTAGATATATGTCCACCCTGTTAGGTTGGTGTCCACCCTGTTAGTTGAATAAGGCTAACAGGGTGGACATTTTGAGCTAAAGTTAGCCTTTAGTCTGCCTGTGTTAGCATAATGGCTAGCATGACTTTCAATTCTTGATGAGGAATCTATAATTCCTCACAAACACTTTTTTCAATTATTACATTTGATTGATCTCCTCAATACTTAAGCCTAACAGGATGGACAGTTATTTTCAAACATATCAAACTCACTTAATAGAAACATCAAAATAGGATAGTAAGAGAGGTAGAAAAGCAGACATCTTACCACATTTGATTTTCCCTCCACTGTTGTGATGTCACCTCATGTGACTGATGTCATTGAGAAATGTGTTTTCTTCTTAAAGGGACAGTAAACACAGCTCCACAGAGTGGACAGTGACGCCGGGGACGGACATAAATAAATTTTCTTTTTATAATTTTTTTTTTATTTTAATTTTTTTTTATAAAAACAGCATTTGATAAAATGGAGTTTGACCAAGACAATTTTATAATCATGATATATTTAGAAATGTATATGTTTTTATTAGTTATTCTTTAGATTGAAGTTGAATGAACAGCACTGGGGACATGGCATAATACCACAATTTGCCATAATACCTCTTTTAATCAAAGCTTTTACAATTTATAAAACAGCAACTTAAGCCCATATCATTATTCATGATAAATAACAATTGACTATACATGAAAAACCAAATGGAATTAGTTTTTGTCCAAATCTAGACAAATTACAAAACATTTTGTACTGGGGACGCAATAGGCACAGCATAAAAAAATTGATAGTCGGTCTCTGAACAGCTATGAAGTTTTAACAAGCGTGAATCCGCAACAACTGTGACCATGTACGTGCATGCATTCAGACGTGCATGCATTCACATACACACACACCTTCACACACACCTTCACCTTCACCTTCACACACACACACACACACACACACACACACACACACACACACACACACACACACACACACACACACACACACACACACACACACACACACACACACACACACCTTCACACATGCAGACTTGACCTCCACGCCAAATGTCAGCCTTCTAGGGCAAAAACTGTCGTGGCCGACCAACATAGTGAGCTATAGAGCTGCTGGTTGCAGCTAAAAACAATCACACAATTGGACAAAGGCAATGTAGACCTACTCAAAGTATCATTGAGCTTTATAGAGTTGTACAGTGGAACTCAATGAAGCCTGTTGTGGAATATTTAAAATGAGCCATCAACAGTATAAAACATAGAACATGGTTTAATATCTGTGCTTCCACATAGATCAGTTTATAGAGAGACACACATGTGTACACACAAGCGTCTGACCAGAAAGTGACCAAGAGCTCTGGTCAGAACGTACATTATACACAATTGAAATGACATCCAGATATGACAGAAAGGATAAACAAAATGTGCCCCAGTTAGGGAATCAATAACAAGACTGGCAATAGCCTTTGTTATGTCTTAGTTTTACACTGGCTTCCTGTAACATTTAGAATTGACTTTAAGGTCCTTCTCCTTACATACAAAGCTCTAAATGGACAGGGACCTAGCTACATCGCCAACACTCAATAAATAAATTACAGGCCAGCAAGAACACTGCGATCATCAGTTACTGGACTACTAGAGGCTCCCAGAAACAGTCAAAAGAGAATCGGTAATGCAGCCTTTATCAACTAGGCCCCAAAACTGTGGAACAAACTACCCCAAAACATCAGGGAAGCCAACTCGCTTTGCTTAGGCATTTCAATGAAACATCAGGGATATCCTGACAAATTGTACTTTACCTGCACTATTCTTACCCTACCTACTTTCATACACTTCCTATCAAATCCATGTGTCGGTTCTATGCAAATTATATCTCACTACCTCCTATGCACTGTCATTTTAAGAGCACTGCTTTGTTGTAATTCAAAACTGAACTTTGTAAAGAAACTCAAATTTAAGAGCGATGCACTGCTCTGTTGTTAAGTTGATGTTAGAGCGATGCTCTGTTGTTGTGAGCGACGCACTGCTCTGTTGTTCTATAAGGTCATTTAGAACTGTATTTTGTAAAGAAACTCAAAGTGTTAAGAGCGATGGACTGCTCTGTTGTATGTTAGAGCGATGCTCTGTTGTTGTGAGCGACACACTGCTCTGTTGTTCTATAAGGTAATTTAGAACTGTATTTTGTAAAGAAACTCAAAGTGTTAAGAGCGATGGACTGCTCTGTTGTATGTTAGAGCGATGGACTGCTCTGTTGTATGTAAGAGTGATGGACTGCTCTGTTGTATGTTAGAGTGATGCTCTGTTGTATGTTAGAACTTTGTAAAGAAACTCAAAGTACTAAGAGTGATACACTGCTGCTCTGTTGTTATATATTTTTTATTGAACAATCTTATCACACTTTTTACTGTCTGTTCTATTTTATTATTTTTAGCCTATTTTAAACTGAATCAAACCGCACTTTTTTACTCTATCTAATCTATTCTATTTTATTATTTGAAAAACTGTGATTTACCTTACCTTGCTACCTCTCTATCTTTTTGGATTAAATTTTTTATGCTCGCTTATGCCTGTATTTTTTACTGTTGTGAAGCACTTTGAACTGCAACTTCTGTATGAAATAAAGTTATTATTATTATTAGCTGGGGAGAGAAATAGCCTTGGACCTCTCCACTGCTCCCACAGCTTGGAATTCTTAAAGGGACAGTCGAATATGTAGCCTAGTGTCAGACTAGTTCACTTGTTGGTCACATTGAACCAATCAAGCTGTACAAAGATAGAATATGTATTTTAACACAGATGTATAGACATAGATAACATTTCCATAACAAGCCCCCGACCAGTGTCTACGAGAAGTGATTAACGAGTTATGTAAGGGGCTGTGGATAAAGGGGCGACAGTGGCTCAAGGTAGAGCAGTCGTCTGGTAATCCAGAGGTTCCCGGTTCGATTCCCAGCGTGTTAAAGTGTCCTTGAGCAAGACACTTAACCCCTAATTGCTCCCGATGAGCAGATTGGCGCCTTGCATGGCTGCCTCTGCCATCGTGTGTCAATGTGTGAGTGAATGGGTAAAAAGTGAGGAACAAATTGTAAAATGCTTTGGATAAAAGCGCTATATAAATGCACCATTTACCATTTACAGTATAGGGGCGGAGCAATGAAAATCTACTCTCTACTGGGCTTAATGACGCCTCTCACAAGTCTGTATGACAAAGGATGCTGGTGCTATGGTTCATGAGTTATGAAAGCAGGCGGGGCTAAGGTAAGGTAACCTATGAAAAATATATTCTCTGCTGAGTCCAATGATGCCTCCCACAAGTGTCGACAGACGGTTCCTGAGTTATGGGCGTGTGTGTGTCCTTGCCCCATGATCAAGCTTTCCACAAAGTTTGGCCATGTTACGTGAATCTGTTTAGAAGTGATGCACCTTTTTGGGCAGCTCCCCTTTTTGCCAATAAGCCAATCAGCTGCCCTTTGGGTCATTACCAACCTTTCCACACAAAAGTCTGTGAATCAATTTGGAAGTTATATGCCTTTTTGGCCACTCCCATTGCCATGCCCCCTTTTACCCAATTGGACACACACATACACAAACAGATACACATCCCTTCACACAGACACACACACCTTCACACAGACACACACACCTTCACAGACACATACACCTTCACACAGACACACACACCTTCACACAGACACACACACCTTCACACAGACACATACACCTTCACACACACACACACACACACACACACACACACACACACACACATACACACACACACACACACACACACACACACACACACACACACACACACACACACCTTCACACAGACACACACACCTTCACAGACACACACACTAGGGCTGTTGCAGTAACCGCATCACCGCAATACCGCGGGTTATCAAGGCAACCGCGGATGGAGAACAAACAACCGCACCAACCGTGGTAAAAAGAAAAAAATCCCATATGGGGCCGTCATCATTTTAACTCAGTTAATTTAATGACGAGATTGCCTCGTGCGTCCGTTTTTCAGTAGCATGAGCTAACTTCACGTTTCCATACAGTTTACAACTCACAGATTAAATCAGTGATCATCATTTATTTATTTTCATATCCCGGACTCGAGCCCCCAATGTATACCTTTTCCTGTATTAATCTGAACCGTAGTAGAGTACAGGGGAGCGTTCTCTTAACACTCCAGGGCAGAAGTGCCGGTCATGTAACGTGCTTGTTATAACTAGCCAGACTTCGGGGTAATTTCCTCTGTAATGTGGTGACAGTAGACCAGGAAACCGTTCTCTCAAAGACTGGGCATTTATTTCCGTTTGCAGCTCCCTATTCTTAATGTTAAAGACTAATGTTACACGCAAATTAAGTGCTGCCTCTCTACCGTTCCCGCTACACTCGGACTACATTAAGGTTTCCCTACTCTCACTTCGTTAACGTTAGCTAACGTTATCATAGCTATTATGATCTGTAATGTCAACTGATAACATTAGCTTTGTTTGCAAACGTTAGTTAACATTTGCTATCTATAACGTTAGCTAGTTTCCCCCCATGAACAATGACACAAGTTGTGATATTGTTATTGACTAACGTTACATGCAAATTAAGTGCTGCCTCTCTCTACCGTCCCCGCTACACTCTAACTACATCAAAGTTTCCCTACTCTCACTTCGTTAACGTTAGCTAATGTTATCATAGCTATTATGATCTGTAATGTCAACTGGATAACGTTAGCTTTGTTTTGCAAACGTTAGTTGGAGAAGGGATGTGTGATTGACTATTTGCTGCTTGCGTGGACCATTATATCCCACAACGCATCACTCTTAACTAGGGCTGTCAGTTTATCACGTTAATTAGATTAATTAATTACACAGCAAATTATAGTGTTATGAAAATTCACTAAAAATTCATACATTTTTATTTTGTTTGTATTAATAATTCTTAATTTTTTATCTCATTCATTCCTTAAGAACGTTTTTTTTAAATGGTCCATTTGCATGTTCTTGGTATCTGATTCTAGGGACATCTATGGATCTCAGGGAATGTATTCCCAGTGTCAAAAATACTGTGTCTGTTACTAGGCTTGAGTCAATTGTAATGAACCAAATGAGAATATCAATTCAATTATTTTTTATTATAATTTTTTTTGACTGTGAATAACACCATGCTAAAATTTACCAGACCTGAAAAATCTAAGCAAATTAATAAAGGGAAGATGATTAAACAGAAGGTTTTGTAGATACAGTACTGAATTCTGCCATCCGGACACATGCAATTTGAAATATGATTATAGAATATAAAATATCAGGCCTAAAATGGTTATGCGATTAAAATGTGATTCATTAGATTAATTAATTACAAATCTGTAATGATCCCATACTCAGCCCTCGTTTGGGCTGTGGGGGGAGAAGGAACATTGGAGGCCTACCTTCCTCCAGTCTCATACCACCCTCTAGTGGTCACCAGCAGTTGGTGCAGACATTGATTACATTGTTAACTCACATGCTTACTTTGATTAATGGGATGATTAATGGGATGTCACTGTGTGTGTTGTTATTGAACTTCCCCACCCTGGTGTGAAATGGTTTCCCTGGTTAGTGTTTTGGTATATTGCTTATTGTCTAGTGGTTAAATGTTTGTTTTGGACTGGCCTGGCCAGCTGTTGTCAATCATCGTTAGTCTTGGTATTTAAGTGTGTCTTCCTCTCTTCTGGTTGTGGCGTCATCCCTCCATGTTACCCCCAGTTACCACTGTGTTCCCTTGCCCGTCGTGCCTGCTGTCATCTCTCCCGTGCCTTGCTGTTTTTGTACTAAGTGTTGTAAGTAGTTTAAGTATTCCGTTTTCGTTCTCGTGCCTCAGTTCGTCGTGTATAGGCGCCAGCTCGGCTGTGCCATTTATGTTCCGTTTTGTAATGTGTCGTCTTTCAGTAAAGTCTATATGTATACACGTTATCCTGCCGTTCTCCCTGTCTCCGGCTGTCTCTGAGCAATGACCGGAGTGTTGAATGTCCCGTGATTAAGACGGGGAGGACGAGACCATCTTTGCGCCGCCCCTGTGCCTCAAATAGATTCGCTATCAGCTCTATCTTCAATCTTTCAAAATGTTCAGTTGCTATCGCTATCAGCTCTATCTTTAATCTTTCAAAATGTTCAGTTGCTATTGCATGCACTCATCTGTGTTTCACTACACACTTGAGTGCATGCTTACCAACTGTTAGTCTGCAACACTACTATCACCGACATCTAAGAAGGGAGATCCCCCCTTGAATGGCCCTTCTAAGGTTTCTCTCCTCCACACTGCCTGTGGAGCATTTTTCCCTATTGTTAGGTTTTAGTGAGTTTTTCCTTACCTTCGCGTGGGGTATGTCTGGGAGTGCTTGCATTCTTTCATTTATTTGCATTTATTTTAAATTTGTTGGACCTTATGGTGTTCTTGTTCTGTTCTTGACTTATTGTTATGTTTTCTTCTTGACTTGTTTAAAGAAGACATGTACGGCCCATGGGGACATTAACGTGTGTTGTCGGGCCTTATAAATAAATTTGATTTGATTTGATTTGAGTCTCTGCCTCCTCCATTCCTGTCCGCAACTGAGCTCTCATCGCCTTCCCTCACTACCCCAATCGTAACACAAATCCAGATAAATTGTTTTAATCGCCTGACAGTACTACTCTTAACACATTGGTTGCCAGCCAGATATGGCGATTTATCGCTTGGATGCCACCATGTTAATGAATGTTTGGACGAGCACATTTGCAAATGCATAAACTATATCTTAAATGATGGCCCCGTCGCTTATCAATTACTTGCTTGCAGTCAACATGTACGAAACGGATTTTTTTTTCATCAGTACATTTCCATTTTATACCGTTTTGAATACAAGTATAGTTTCGGACAGTTCTAGTAATTTAAGAGAAATTCTGCGAAAATAGCCATTTACTGGAATACACAAAACACGTTGTCATTTTCCGGCTGATTTATTAATCGTTTTCAAATAAACGCTAGATTATCGAGAGTATTTGTGTTCTTATGCACGATACAAAAGCGAGCTGAAAAATAATTTAATCGTGCCGCGCTCAGCACCCAATGCCACACACACACGTTGTGAAATCTGTGAAAAACAACTCTGATTAACCCAAAACTGGTAACATAGATTCCTTACCTCAGATCAGATGTTCTGCAAAAAGATGAATCCAATTCCTGATCGCCATTCCAAATATTGATCACGTTTATTGATCCAACGTTATAGTCCGAAACGCATGATCCAAGCTGCTTCCAGCCTCGCCAGTGTATCTGGTAACACGACATTGCTTGCCAGAGGTGGGGAAACCCTGGGGCAGAGTTTTTCTCTGATGCACTTTTTCACACAATCCAATCCAATGATGTGCATTACCATCCGGGAGACGATATGGGGCGGTATTTGCCATTTTCGAGCTCAGAGCCATTCCCAATGATAATGTCAGGCTGGACGGATGAAAAATTTATGGATATCGCTAATTAAAGAAATAACGATAAAATAACGAGAAATCTCGTTATTGGCAACCAACGCATGGCGGCCAACAACGAGATCTCTCGTTGTTGGAAACCAATGTGTTAAAGGAGCAGGCAACACCCTAATCTACTTTTATCACATTTCAGAATGTTGAGGGACAAATGGATAGATTATCAAACATGTTTGAAATAGTTTTGGGACTCCTACGACCTTATAATTATTTTCTTATCACGGTCGCGGGTAAACTTGCATGTCTTAATAAAAAATTTATATATATATATAATATATTTTTTAAATTAATACCTTTTATTTTTATTTTTTTTAAGTGCGGTACCACCGCATCCCGCAGTGATGAGCCACACACAGAACCACGGTGAGAAAATGTCATACTGCGACAGCCGTAACACACACCTTCACACAGACACACACACCGTCACACAGACACACACACCGACACACAGACACACACACCTTCACACAGACACACACCTTCACACAGACACACACACCTTCACACAGACACACACACCTTCACACAGACACATACACCTTCATACAGACACACACACCTGCACACAGATACACACACCTTCACACAGACACCTGCACACAGATACACACACCTTCACACAGACACCTTCACACAGATACACACACATTCCCACAGACACACACACTTGACCTCCAAATCTCAGCATTCTAGGGTGAAAACTGTAGGCGCTAAAGGGGACATTTTTGTGAACCGAAGGCGCTGGTTGCAGCAAAAAGTACTTGACCATAAGTTTATGAAATTGTACCGCCTTTTGTTTCTACATCTGGGTAGCCTTTTTATCTATGGAGCATGTCAATCAATAGGTCAATCAACAATTTTGCGATTGGCCACTCCCATTCCCACGCCCCCTTTTAGGCAATTGGCATGAACACACACACTTGACCTCAATGCCAACTTCCAACTCCTAGGGTGAAATCTGTGGCTGCTAGAAAGTGGGGACATTTCGACTGACCAACCAACTGACCGACTGACAGAATGACCTATAGAGCTACTGGTCTTAGCCAAAAAAACACTTGGGGAAGTGGAGTTTTATTTGTGTGTGTGTGAGAGTGCACGGTTTTGTGTGTGTGAGGGGGAGCCTTGACCATACAGTACGGTACGAATTTAATTTATTTATGATGCGTTAAATCCTTAACAGAGTGTCCAATCCCAGTTGAGGACTATATAACTCAGTGTTCTGGTAATACGGTATAGGGAAGACATTGTGTATTGTAGGTGATATTATATACAGTGTACCAATAATTCATGTTCATTCCTGTATCACACAAACTGGTCAATGAACTACAGCTCTGGAAGGTTCTTGAACTTTGCAACAGATCACATTATGGTCATTCCACACTCTCTGTGCCGCCATTAAAGATTAATATTATTTTCCCTATTTTCTGTGGTGGACTGCCTCACAGCGGGTTATGATATGTAGAGTGTATGTTTTCTCCCCCATGCTGGATCTTCCACGCTTTTGTATCCATTACCCCAGGCATTAGCAGGGTGCTTGCACTCCGCACTGAAGCTTGGTGGTATAATAGACTGTTAATTCTTCACACTATCTGACAGAATACCATTACGCTTGGCTATAAAGGAGAGATGGCGAATAAAGGCCCAGGCATTTTTATAATACTCTGCTACACAAGCTTGGTAATAATAATAATAATTATACCACCAGGAGGCAGAGACAAGTGCAGATTTCTCACTAGTGCAATAATGTACGGCAGAGATTAAATTGGTTGGCATAGCCTGTGTGTGTTTGTGTGTGTGTGTGTGTGTGTGTGTGTGTGTGTGTGTGTGTGTGTGTGTGCGTGTGTGTGTGTGTGTGTGTGTGTGTGTGTGTGTGTGAGTGCGTGTGTGTGATTGCGTAGATTGGAAAACTGTGTTAAAGAACACGCTTTGGCTGCAGTATTCATGAGACCGTCGAGGGATAATGGTTATGTTTGGTGAGGGACTGTTTTTTTTGTGATTACGATTTTCTTTTTTGACACTCGTCACATTGAAAGATCAGTCGGCCACCATAGGCCATGCAGCTAGATAGCTGCTTCTGGTTTGTGAATAGTATTATATGAGAACAAAAAACACCAGAAAAGCTACCGTCAACCAGTCTGACTCCACCAGTCTGACTACACTATTATTTGGTGACTCATGTCCCACCATGCTCTGAAAACACACAGGGGGAGAGACAGAGAGGGAGAGAGAGAGGGAGAGAGAGAGAGAGAGAGAGAGAGAGAGAGAGAGAGAGAGAGAGAGAGAGAGAGAGAGAGAGAGAGAGAGAGAGAGAGAGAGAGAGAGAGAGATGCTCAAGCCTGGGAGGTATGTAGCAGGATGGAAAGCCAGTTTGGAGATGATATCTGTCCATCTGCGACCATGGAGCTTACAGCCATGACAGGTGCTGTGGCTGACGGCTTAGGGCTTTACACAAGTACCTGCAAAGAGATGGCCCAGATAAAAATAAATTACCTAGGTTACGGCTGACAGCTCAAGAACACTGTCTCATTTCACTGTTTCTCTTTATCTTTTTTTAAAGGGTGGGCGGGGGCTGTTATCTGGTTTTATTTGGGATTAGATGGTAGAGATTAGGAGTTTTCTAACTAAACTTGGTTCTCTTTTTTTTAACTGTATTTGTTTAGGCATTCGTTTTATGGTGATTTACTGTGTGATCATCCCGTTTAGTGTTTCTGTTCTGAATGTTACGCGCCTGCACACACACACACACACACACACACACACACACACACACACACACACACACACACACGCACATGCACACTGTCCTGCAGATTGAGCAAAAGCTAAATACAATATCCCTCAGCATTAATCTCATAGGCCTCTTTGATATGGGGGTGCCCTGATTTTCACATTGTCTATCCTGGTAAAATAACAATAATAATAATAATGCATTCGATTTATATAGCACTTTTCTCAGTGCTCAAAGGCGCTTTACAGTGCAGGAAAGAACAGCGAAATAAACTAAACAAAACCAGAGTGTCACAAGGTGTTGGCATCGTGGATGTGGCTGGGGAGGGCATTCCAGAGGGAGGGGTATATACACCCCAGGTCCATCTTCTGTGGTTATAAAAGCAACAGAACAAAACAGTGGCGCGTTTGCTCTCTGATTGGACCACATGGCTCCGGTGGTGCAGTGGGCCCCGATCCCCCGCCCCTTTGCACACACTGAGACTGCCGACCTGCAGGTTTAAAGGAGAGGGGCCTTATCAGTGTCCACCAGGTCCTACACTCCTCAACCAGAGTCTGTATCCGTGGGGGGAGAGGTGGCAGGGAGAGAATAGAGACCTGGCTGAAGACAGAAGGAGGGGACGGCAAAGTGGAACAAAGGGGGGGAAAAACTAAGGACAAGGACTGATAGGAAACAGTGTGAAGAGAGAGAGAAAGACAGAGAGGGGGTGAAAGCATGTACAGAGTAAGAAAAAAAGTGGGCGGTTATGTAGATCAGGGGTTCCCAAACTTTTCAGGCCGGGGCCCAGAAAATAAGGCGTCAGAGAGCCGCGGCCCAATGCACATCGTCTGGCTTTTTTTTTTTTTTTTTTGTCAGACGACCGATTTTTTAAGCCAAATATCACTTCAATCCTATTAAGTTAGTTCAAGTTAGTTATTCATTTATATGTGCTATTTATGAGAGGGCTAACTTGTTGCAAAATAATAATGATAATAATAATAGCCTCATTAAAATACTATTGTTGCTTCGGTTGTTTTCAGCGTTTTATGTGCATAATCTGTTATTTAGTTTGAAATGTTCGTTGAAATAAGTAGATTTTTCATTTTTGTTTATTTATTAAGTTAATATAAAACCATATAGTCACATTTTAGAATACAATAGAAAATAATTTTAGAATACAACTAGAAACACTGTCCTGGCCTGCTTCTAAGTTCAGTGGCCTGACAAAAAATGTTTAAATAAAAAAATAAAAAAATAATTTTTTTTTTTTTTTTTTTTTTTTATATCATCTCGCGGCCCATCCGTGGCTGCTCGCGGCCCACCTTTGGGTCGCGACCCCGACTTTGGGAACCACTGATGTAGATTGCACGAGCACCCCCCTCCTCCTCAGGGCTAGATCCACAAAGAATGGATTGCATGGTGCTAGTTGCACCCTTACTTACAATTCATTATGAATTGAAAATGGGGGACCCTGATGTAAACAAGACGTAAGTCTTTCTCTGGTCTGCATCCCCTTAACAATTGTGTGTATTGAGCCGTACTGTATTGTACCCATTCTGCAATCTGTTAATAAAATTTTCATTCAATCAATCACCGCGCAGATTGATTGATTGAATGAAAATGTTATGATCAGCGTATGCTGTTGTACTAAGGAATGCCGTTATTGACAATCAATTAATCAGAAACTACCCCCCCCCCCTTTCATGCATGCATGATGGAACATAATATACCGATCATATGCATTTGAATTTTTTATTGTAGCGTGTATAGGGACGAAATGCCAATGGATTAAGTATAATATGCGTTGCGGCCTATTACTAACCTCCCAGGAATTACCCTAAACCGCTCTAAAACCATACTTATGTAGCAGCCTGAATATTCTACAAAGTATTCAGAAGTGCTAACTAACTGTTACTTTCTCTGTGTGTGTATAATGTGTGATTAACAGTGTTCTTTTGGATAGCTCGCCCAGTCTAACGCCGAGGTGAGGTGCTACTCTTCTCCGGCTTCAGTATGAATCACTAACAATAACATTGAAGCCCTTTTTCCCTTTCTGGAGCGGTCCTAAAGTGGGATCAGTGGAGGTTGCCAGCAGGGGGTGGAATGGCAGTGGTGGCAGGTGGAGCGGAGGAGAGAGGAAAGGAACGAGGAAGAGGGAGTTACCTGGGAGCGAGAGTACCAGGAAGCTCTCTTCGGCAGTGGACTTGACCGTGATCAGTCGCAGTTACAGTGGGCGGGTGCTCAAACGAGCCCCGTTGTTGGAGAGCCCCGTCGGAACGAGCGACGGGTGATAAGAAGAGAGCCCCGTTGGAATGAGCAACGGGTGATGAGAAGTACTTGCTAGTGACGGGTTATCCTAGAAGTACCAGCGATAGTGTGTGAGTAAGAGATACAGAACCGAAGGACTAACGTCTAGAGTTAACGGGACTAACGTCTATCGTTAGCGGGTTATAGTAGTTACAGTGTGCGGTGTATTAGCATGCTGCTAGCGGCTCCGTCTGTCTTCAGTAGACTACCGGGCGCGCGGCGCTGAAGACCGGTGGTATAGCCAGCCACGTTGCGTTAGTAGTACAACCGATATAGCAGGAGGGTGCATCCAGACCCGAAGCTTAGCTGTGTTTAGGGTAGCAACAGTATTAGCTCGCGCGACAGCAGCAAGCAACAGCCAGCAGTGGACATCCCCCAGACGGTACAGAGGACGCCTCTTCTCACCAGCAGAGGACGCCATCCAGCACGCTCCTCCAGCTAACCACTGCCTATGCTGTTCGCCCAGCCCGCTGGCTGTGCTAGCGGGATCGCCGACGCCATCTTGTCACTTGGACGAGTGGTGACAAGAGTGGGTCCGCCATCTTGGCTAAGTACTGGTACCTCGTGTATCAACAGCAACGTCCATTCAAGTGAACGCTAACAACCAGTGTCTAAGGGGTACCCCAAACAATTTAAGCCGGCTTAGGTTAGGTTTTATTTTGGTAACGTGGGCCCACATTTACTTGGTTTTATTTTTGTTATTCTGATTATTTGGTTATTTGAATTCCCAATGATTCTCTACTTTATGCCTGGGTTCCCCTAGTACAAGCAGGGTGTTTTAATGTATTGCGCACGCGGTGCCTATGGTGGGAAGAGCTTCCCCTACATTAACAGTGAGAGCACCCGGTGCCATGTATGAATAAATGGAAAGTGTTAATTGTAATTGATAACCTGCCCAGGCTTCAGTTAAGTAGACCTTATTGGGAGCATTGTCTGTGTGTCTGTTTCTTCCATTTGCTATTCTAACCCCTGGGTAAATATTGTGACTGCATAATTATTTAACCCTTACACCCCATTCATAGAATAGCATTTGAAGGGTCTATACAGGTGGTCAAGGAAGGGTACTGCTTAAAGGGAAGCCCAATAATACTATTGAACTGACAGTCACTGGGTGTGGGAGGGCTGTCGGAGGTACTGGGGGAAGTGAGGGTGTGTGGGGAGCTACTGCTGACCGCCTTGGAAGGCGAGGGAGACCAGAGTACCAGTCCCCAGGTTAGTAAATCCTGGGCCCCATCCACTCCAGCTGCAAGCCCTCCAGAACGACGTTCCGGGCCAAAGACGGGGGTACATATAGGTCCAATACTATAGTATCCTACTACCCAGTGTCTGTGTACTACTACTCCCACAAGCAGGGATAATCCACCCTTCTACATTTGGCGTCACGAACAGGATCAACATCCTACTCCACTTCCTTGACAGACCAGTAGAGAGACCATGACGTCCGACGAAGGGACCCGAGCCACGCAGGAGATGGTGGCAAAGGTGGAAGAGCTGCCAGAAAAGTGCCAGGCGCAGAGGGCACGACTGGAGACACTGGAAGAACCAGTGACGAGACTGGAACAAGAAGAGGCCGTGAAGGGGTTGACCGAGAGGGCACTCCAGGAGAGGCGGTGTGTTCAGGTGGTTCTGCGGGAGCCAAGAGACGGCTCAGAAGCCACCAACGGGTTAGAGATGACGTTCACCAAAGAGTGTATCCTCCTCGTGAAGGACGACCCCATCCGAGGACGCGCAAGCAACGTGGTCCGGGGACTTCTGAGGATGGGTGTGCTCGGCGGAGTGGACGGTCTCTTTCACGGGATGGAGGGGATGCGCCCCGCCCGCAGTTATCGCCCCGGCTCCGAGGATGTCGGCTTTAGCCCCATGGTGGTAGTTCACCACCAACCCAGCCGGGTCAGCCGGGAGGCCTACGCCCCGGTATGCACGTCAAGGAGGTCAGAACCGGAGGTGGAGGACACCGAGAGGGGCGTCCCCATTGCCACGGGCCCCATCCCGTACTCGCCAGTCGGCCCCGGACGAATGGTGATCCAGATGACGAACCGCGGGTACGACCGGGTGGAGATACGGCGAATCCAGGTGGAGGGGCCCCAGCTGGAACCAGTGGGGCGGGCAACGGTCCGAGGGATCCAGCCCCCTAAGACCCCGTTCGAGAAAGAACCTGATCCGAGAGAGCCTGAGAGGGAGCCCGACCGGAGGGGGTCTGAGAAGAGAAAGGCAGATCAGAGGGGGCCCGAACAGAGAGGGCCCGACAGGAGAGAGCCTGACCAGAGAAGGGCCGACCAGAGGGGGCCTGAACAGAGAGAGCCCAACGGGAGAGAGCACGACAGGAGAGAGCCTGACCAGAGAGAGCCGGACAGGAAGGGGCCTGAACGGAGAGAGCCTGACCAGAGGGGGCCTGAACAGAGAGAGCCCAACAGGAGAGAGCCCGACAGGAGAGAGCCTGACAGGAGGGGGCCTGAACAGAGAGGGACCGAACGGAGAGGGCCTCACGGGAGAGCGTGAAAAGAGAAGGGCCGACCAGAGGGGGCCTGAACAGAGAGGGCCCAACAGGAGAGAGCCCAACAGGAGAGAGCCTGCTCAGGGAGAGTCCAACAGGAGAGGGTCTGAACAGAGAAGGGCCGGCCAGAGGGGGCCTGAACAGAGAGAGCCCAACGGGAGAGAGCCCAACCGGAGAGAGCACGACAGGAGAGAGCCTGACCAGAGGGAGCCGGACAAGAGGGGGCCTGAACAGAGAGAGCCCGACAGGAGAGAGCCCGACAGGAGAGAGCCTGACAGGAGGAGGCCTGAACAGAGAGAGCCCGAACGGAGAGGGCCTGACAGGAGAGAGCCTGAGAGGAATGAGCCTGACCAGGGAGAGCAGGAGAGAGAGCCCGACGAGAGGGGGTCTGAAAAGAGAGGGGCCGATCAGAGGGGGCCTGAACAGAGAGGGCCCAACAGGAGAGAGCCTGACAGGAGAGAGCCCGACCAGAGGGGGCCGGTACAGAGAGAGCCCAACAGGAGAGAGCCCGACAGGAGAGAACCTGACAGGAGGGGGCCTGAACAGAGAGAGCCCGAACGGAGAGGACCTGACAGGAGAGAGCCTGAGAGGAAAGAGCCTGCCCAGGGAGGGCAGGAGAGAGAGCCCGATGAGAGGGGGTCTGAAAAGAGAGGGGCCGACCAGAGGGGGCCTGAACAGAGAGGGCTCAACAGGAGAGAGCCCAACAGGAGAGAGCCCGATAGGAGAGAGCCTGCTCAGAGAGAGCCCGACGAGAGGGGGTCTGAAAAGAGAGGGGCCGATCAGAGGGGGCCTGAACAGAGAGGGCCCAACAGGAGAGAGCCCAACAGGAGAGAGCCCAACGGGAGAGAGCCCAACAGGAGAGAGCCTGACAGGAGAGAGCCTGACCAGAGGGGTCCTGAATGGAGAGAGCCTGAGAGAAAAGAGCCTGCCCAGGGAGAGCAGGAAAGAGAGCCCGACGAGAGGGGGTCTGAAAAGAGAGGGGCCGACCAGAGGGGGCCTGAACAGAGAGGGCCCAACAGGAGAGAGCCCAACAGGAGAGAGCCCGACAGGAGAGAGCCTGCTTCAGAGAAGGGCCGGCCAGAAGGGGCCTGAACAGAGAGGGCCCAACAGGAGAGAGCCCAACAGGAGAGAGCCCGACAGGAGAGAGCCTGCTCAGAGAAGGGCTGGCCAGAGGGGGCCTGAACAGAGAGAGCCCAACGGGAGAGAGCCCAACAGGAGAGAGCCTGACAGGAGAGAGCCTGACCAGAGGGGGCCTGAATGGAGAGAGCCTGAGAGAAAAGAGCCTGCCCAGGGAGAGCAGGAAAGAGAGCCCGACGAGAGGGGGTCTGAAAAGAGAGGGGCCGACCAGAGGGGGCCTGAACAGAGAGGGCCCACAGGAGAGAGCCCAACAGGAGAGAGCCCGACAGGAGAGAGCCTGCTTCAGAGAAGGGCCGGCCAGAAGGGGCCTGAACAGAGAGAGCCCAACGGGAGAGAGCCCAACAGGAGAGAGCCCGACAGGAGAGAGCCTGCTCAGAGAAGGGCCGGCCAGAGGGGGCCTGAACAGAGAGAGCCCAACGGGAGAGAGCCCAACAGGCGAGAGCCCGACAGGAGAGAGCCTGACCGGAGAGAGCTGGACAGGAGGGGGGGCGGAACAGAGAGAGCCCAACAGGATAGAGCCCAACAGGAGAGAGCCCGACAGGAGAGAGCCTGACCAGAGGGGGCCTGAACAGAGGGAGCCCAACAGGAGAGGGCCTGAGAGGAGAGGGCCTGAGAGGAGAGAGCTTGACAGCGGAGACCGGGACCTCTGGAGGCAGAGCTACCACAGAGGTTTCCGACCAGGAGGTCAAGGAGGCGAGGACAGCCCGGAACAGGGGCCTCGTCGGCGTTGCTACCGGCGCAATTTTCAATACCGGCGCAGCCGCTCACCGGCAGGTGTCAAACCGGGCCTAGAGGGTGGAGATGGGAGCGTCGGGAGGACTTAAGGAGAGGTAAAGTCGGTCCCCTCAAACGAGGATAGAGAAGACGGCGGAGACGGGGCGAGGAGGGCGCCGCGGGCGGCTCCTCAGAGGCCTCGGCGGGCGAAGCCGTGGCCAAGGGCCTACCAACAGAGACAGACGAATCTGACGCAGAATCAGATGCAGGGGAGGTTGGACAAACCTGGCCCCAGAGGAGCACCAGAGGTCAGCTACCCGCTCGGGATCGCCAGGATGACGTGCTGAAGAGGATGGTTGTAGAACAGTGTAACTAATGGAACAATGTGTGAAACTGTGGGTCTAAGGACCGTTTTCATGTCATTAAACTGGTCCCATTGAGTAACTTGCAGAGGACTTGGCAAGTTTAAAGTGGGGGGAAATGTAGCAGCCTGAATATTCGACAAAGTATTCAGAAGTGCTAACTAACTGTTACTTTCCCTGTGTGTGTATAACGTGTGATTAACAGTGTTCTTTTGGATAGCTCGCCCAGTCTAACGACGAGGTGAGTTGCTACTCTTCTCCGGCTTCAGTATGAATCACTAACAATAACATTGAAGCCCTTTTTCCCTTTCTGGAGCGGTCCTAAAGTGGGATCAGTGGAGGTTGCCAGCAGGGGGCGGAGTGGCAGTGGTGGCAGGTGGAGCGGAGGAGAGAGGAAAGCAACGAGGAAGAGGGAGTTACCTGGGAGCGAGAGTACCAGGAAGCTCTCTTCGGCAGTGGACTTGACCGTGATCAGTCGCAGTTACAGTGGGCGGGTGCTCAAACGAGCCCCGTTGTTGGAGAGCCCCGTCGGAACAAGCGACGGGTGATAAGAAGAGAGCCCCGTTGGAACGAGCAACGGGTGATGAGAAGTACTTGCTAGTGACGGGTTATCCTAGAAGTACCAGCGATAGTGTGTGAGTAAGAGATACAGAACCGAAGGACTAACGTCTAGAGTTAACGGGACTAACGTCTATCGTTAGCTGGTTATAGTAGTTACAGTGTGCGGTGTATTAGCATGCTGCTAGCGGCTCCGTCTGACTTCAGTAGACTACCGGGCGTGCGGCGCTGAAGACCGGTGGTATAGCCAGCCACGTTGCGTTAGTAGTACAACCGATATAGCAGGAGGGTGCATCCAGACCCGAAGCTTAGCTGTGTTTAGGGTAGCAACAGTATTAGCTTGCGCGACAGCAGCAAGCAACAGCCAGCAGTGGACGTCCCCCAGACGGTACAGAGGACGCCTCTTCTCACCAGCAGAGGACGCCATCCAGCACGCTCCTCCAGCTAACCACTGCCTATGCTGTTCGCCCAGCCCGCTGGCTGTGCTCGCGGGATCGCCGACGCCATCTTGTCACCTGGACGAGTGGTGACAAGAGTGGGTCCGCCATCTTGGCTAAGTACTACCGGTACCTCGTATCAACAGCAACGTCCATTCAAGTGAACGCTAACAACCAGTGTCTAAGGGGTACCCCAAACAATTTAAGCCGGCTTAGGTTAGGTTTTATTTTGGTAACGTGGGCCCACATTTACTTGGTTTTATTTTTGTTATTGTGATTATTTGGTTATTTGAATTCCCAATGTTTCTCTACTTTATGCCTGGGTTCCCCTAGTACAAGCGGGGTGTTTTAATGTATTGAGCATGCGGTGCCTATGGTGGGAAGAGCTTCCCCTACATTAACAGTGAGAGCACCCGGTGCCATGTATGAATACATGTAAAGTGTTATTTGTAATTGATAACCTGCCCAGGCTTCAGTAAAGTAGACCTTATTGGGAGCATTGCCTGTGTGTCTGTTTCTTCCATTTGCTATTCTAACCCCTGCGTAAATATTGTGACTGCATAATTATTTAACCCTTACACCCCATTCATAGAATAGCATTTGAAGGGTCTATACAGGTGGTCAAGGAAGGGTACTGCTTAAAGGGAAGCCCAATAATACTATTGAACTGACAGTCACTGGGTGTGGGAGGGCTGTCGGAGGTACTGGGGGAAGTGAGGGTGTGTGGGGAGCTACTGCTGACCGCCTTGGAAGGCGAGGGAGACCAGAGTACCAGTCCCCAGGTTAGTAAATCCTGGGCCCCATCCACTCCAGCTGCAAGCCCTCCAGAACGACGTTCCGGGCCAAAGACGGGGGTACATATAGGTCCAATACTATAGTATCCTACTACCCAGTGTCTGTGTACTACTACTCCCACAAGCAGGGATAATCCACCCTTCTACACTTATATTCACCACGGTATAAAACGGGAATGTATGGATGGAAAAATTATTCCTTTTTCACATCTTGAACGATAGATACTCAATGTCAAATGGGCCATAGTATTGCATCTATAGCTATAATATATATATATAGTTATATCCCTGCAAACAAGGTGAGCGACTCCATTGGTTTAATGCGTGGCAGCACATAGTCATATCCCGTTCCGAGCCTGGCAGAGAAAGAGTTAACATGTCTCACCAGGGGCAGATTACCTTTGTACAATAACACACTCTCCCAGAATGGCAAGACACGTTTCTCCCTCAGATCAGACCTAAAAATACTGAGTGGGCTCCATCATTTTGAAGAGGCCAAGTAATTTGTGCAGCGCAGGCTTAAAAAATATCATGGTTCTACCATGTCAGTACTCCTGCCTCTCTATGTTCTCTTCCCCACTCTAACACTCTCATTATCTTATATTAGTTACAGCTGGTGTGTCACGAGGCAGATGATCTGCGGTCTGGAGGCAGAGTGCATCATGGTATATAAACCCGCCTCAGACGTGGGGAAGCTGTCAGATCGCAAACTCTCGTACCACGTTAGTCATGTTACTATGTTCTTGTTCTCTACTCTGTTGCTTAAGTTGTTCGCCTGGATCTCTTGTTCATCGACCTTGTCCTAATCTCTATTCTCATCCTCTCTCCTAGCCTGCACAGTGAAGACCGGGAGACGCTGGCCTGCTGGTTAAGACCTAGAGACACTGACCTGCCGGCTAAGACCTGGAGACACTGGCCTGGTTCACAAAGTACTGCTCTGACCTATGCCCGGCTGACGACAACTGCTCCTGTTCTCACCCCGTCTGTCTGACTTCCATGCCCCGTATATATCAAGATACAAGAGTTTTATTTGTCACGGCATACAGGTATATAGTGAAATGCGGGGGGTCTCGCCCGCAACGATGTGCAATAGTACAAGTAATAATAATAAGAGTCCAACCAATAGAGCGACAATAAACAAGTAAACAAAGGCATATCGGTATCTGTACATGAGCTATTTACAGAGCATGGTAGGACATGCTAGGTCCTGTGGCAGTGAAGTACACTGTTAGCTACGGATGAGGCATTGGGTCTTTATGTACACTGCTATACAGTGCTATATTATACGATCTCAAGCTATACTATTCTTAAAGTGATCTTTCCTTCTGTAAAGTGTCCATAGTGTGAGCGTGTGCAGCATGAGTGAGTGTGTGCTCATGTTAAAGTGGCTGCTAGTGTGTGAGCGTGTACAGTGTGTGTGTTGTGTGTGTGCTCATGTGTGCTTGTGCGTGGAGAGTTCAGTGTTCAAGGCTCTGATGGCCTGGGGGAAGAAGCTGAGCCTAAGTCTCTCTGTCCTCGTTACTGGTGCTCACAGGCGTTTGCCTGACCGCAGCAGCGTGAACAGGCTGTTGTTGGGGTGGTGAGGGTCTTTCATTATTCTGCAGGCTCTGGATTTGCACCTCTTGTTGTATAGGACCTGCAGGGTTGGTAGTGCAATACCCGTGGTACGCTCGGCTGAGCGCACCACTCTCTGTAGGGCCTTCTTGTCCTGTGCCGTGCTGTTGCCATACCAGGCAGTGATGTTTCCAGTCAAGATGCTCTCTACAGCTCCGGAGTAGAAGGACTGGAGTATCTTCCCAGATACTCTGAACTTCCTTAACTGTCTCAGGTGGTAGAGGCGCTGCTTCGCCTTTTTTACGACTGAGTCTATGTGTGTTGTCCATGTCAAGTCCTCTGAGATGTGGACCCCCAGGTAATTGAAGCTGCTCACCCTGATCACGGTAGCCCCGTTTATCCTCAGTGGTGTGTGTCTCCTGCTGTCTCCTCCTAAAATCCACGATCAGCTCCTTGGTTTTACCAATGTTCAGGAGCAGGCTGTTGTCCTGGCACCAGCGTTCCAGTACCTCAACCTCCTCCCGGTAGGCCTTCTCGTCGTTGTCCGAGATCAGCCCCACCACCACTGTGTCGTCCGCAAACTTCACTATGGAGTTGGAGCTGAACTTGGCCACACAGTCGTGTGTGTATAGTGAGTACAGCAGGGGGCTCAGAACACAGCCCTGGGGGGACCCGATGCTCAGGGTGATGGTGTTGGAGGTCTGACCCCCCACCCTGACCGCCTGGGGCCTTTCACTCAGAAAGTCCAGTATCCAGGCGCTCAGAGCGGAGCTCAGACCCAGCTCGATCAGCTTGTCCACCAGTCTGGTGGGGACTATGGTGTTGAACGCTGAGCTGTAGTCAATGAACAAAACAGTCTCACATAGCCCCCCTTCTGGCGGTCAAGGTGAGAGAGGGTGCTGTGCAGTACCTGGGAGACCGCATCGTCAGTGGACCTGTTTGGCCTGTATGCAAATTACATAGGGTCCATATCACTGGGGAGGGAGGCACAAATGTGATCCTTGACCAGCCTCTCGAAACATTTCATGGCCACAGAGGTGAGTGCCACCGGTCTGTAGTCATTGAGACATGTTGGGGAGGGTTTCTTTGGTACAGGGATGATGGTAGACATCTTGAAGCAGGTAGGGACCACTGACTCCGCCAGGGATCGATTAAATATGGCGGTGAACACAGGGTGTAACTGAGGGGTTACAAAACCCTGACTGTATTAAAGATTGTGATATATTAAACCACTACTAGTTATGTACTTTAATTACTGGCCATACAGTACATGAATATATATGGTAAACACCCACACAAGAATACGGCATTGACACATAAATTATATTGGAGGGTTATTTATTATTATTAAGCAACGTTAGGTTACAGATTGAGAATTAGGCTTGCGCTTGTATGGCGAAGAATATACGTAAAGTCAGTCAAGAGCATAAGTCAATGAGAATAGTAGGAATACTATGATGGGTCTAAGCTGACGCCACCTGTGGTATAGCAATTATATGGGCCACACCGGTACCAACTGGAGACACTGGGTTCCCTCCGGGGTGTAAGGCCGGGAGGGGTAGAGGAATGTTCGGGTACACAGTCTGAGTCAACGAGGAATAAAGAGGCTCCAAATACAGGAGCCGGTGCATGTACTCCCTTGATCAGCAGACAAAGCAATAGTTGTAATCCAAGATATGCTCGATAGCATTGACGACAGCTAGCCAGCCCCTTCCAAGAGGCGGGCCCGAGTGGTGATCCTCACGAGGTTAAATCCCAAACGACAGTGGAATCAACGGTGCTCTTCTCCGGTGGTCACGGTCCCAAAGCAATATAATCCAACCAGAAATGGTTCTGCAATCGCCGGTGCCGATTCTCCTGTGCACTATACTTCACATTAAACTAGGTCGAACTTGACGTTACTTCACTAAAACTCTGACACTTTAACATTCTATTCGCACGCGGTTCTCAATGCTCTATTTAGATGCAAGGTTGCTCACTTCACTGCACGTTGACTCGTGGTGAAGGTATTACTAGTAATGAACGAATGATAACGAAGTGCTGCTGTTTACACCTGCGCCGTATTTATACGTAAGTGAATATCTAGTCCCAACCTGGTCACTTTGGTCCTGAATCACTACACTGCCAAAGGCATGTTCTAACATGCCCCAAACTCGCCCACTGCACCTGTCTGAGTGCGAGACTGCCTGGAACCTGGGGGCACTGTCCAATAGGAGAGCGAATATTACTCTGGTTTGTACGCAGGTAAAGGGATATTCCGTGTATATATATAAATAATATACAAGGTATATCAAACGATACATATATATATTCAGTTTAATCTGGCCCTTCACAACACAGGGGCTAGCTGGTTAGCACAGGACTTAAGTATGCATCCTGTTATTCCATCTGGGCCAGCAGCTTTTCTGGTGTTCACCTGCATAAATGCTCTTCTCACACTGTGTACCGACAATGAGAGAGCGTCCCCGCCCCCCCGCGGTTGCCCCCCCCCCTCCACAACAGCCGGCACGCCAGTGACGTCACTAGCCGTTGAGCTAGCGGCGCCACTGTCTACACCAAACAGAGCGTAGAAAGAGTTGAGTTTGTCCGCAAAAGAGGCGTTGTCGCTCCCCATTGAGGGGGCGCTGACTTTGTAGTCAGTTATTGTCCTCAGTCCCCGCCATAAGCCTCTTGTGTCGTTTTGTGCCATTTGTGTCTCCAATTTATCAGCATACTGTATGTCCGTTTTGCAAGTTTTACAGCCTTGCGCAGAGTATAGACTGTAGCCTTGTACTCCTCCATGTTTCCTGACTCTGTGCCCAGGTTGTAGGCAGTGGGGCAGGATTTCAGAGCTGCTCTGATAGCAGTGATGGGCAAGCTACTTGGAAAATGTAGCAAGCTACACTACAAGTTACTCTCGATTAAATATAGCTCAACTACAATGGAAGCTATCCCCAGATAAATGTAGCAAGCTACACTACAAGAACATGACAAAAATAGCTAGCTACATCGGCACTACTTTTTTTTTTTTTTACTTCGTGACCAAGTTTCCACCAAACAAATAGGCAGGAAAAATAATTCTCAGTTTGATTGTTTATTATAAAACTGAAACAAGCCCTCGGTCTGGCTTTTTGTGTCATCCTTTTAACATGAACTTGTATTACACACTTCTTCAATATCTGAATTGTTTTACTTCATTTTACTAGTATTATGCTACCAATGTATATACTACTACCAACTATGCTAATATGTCTATACTACTACAGTATGTACTCAGAGTATAACACTCAAGCTTGACACTGACAAACAATACTACTTATCCTTGGCTGCTAGATATGTACCACTCCTACTGACTTGTTGTACACAATTTGTAAGTTGCTTTGAATGAAAGTGTCAGCTAAATGACCAAATGTATTTAAATATGTAACTCAGAAAACATTCCATGGCCCCAAAATCATGTGGGGACCCCCCTGGGGGTCCTGTCCCACAGGTTGAGAACCACTGCTTTTCCCTCTTTTTTTCTTTTCTCCACCCCAATAATATTGTTCATTTTTTGCCTACAGTGAAACATCATGATAGCAGCTATCTTAGTTAAAGCTGTTGACAAAGTGTACTGACTTGTGTGCTGTTTGGGAACAGTTGATTTTCATCAGCTCACCTGACTGTCCTCAAGTTAGTGCTGGACGTGTTGAGAGAGCAGCATATGTTTTAGCCGTTTTTTCAGTCAAACTCATACATGTGTCCCAGATAGGGCCATGGAGAGTCATTGTTGTTATTGACATCATCATCTTCATCAATGCCATCGAACCCCTCTGCCATTTCGCGCAGACTGGTTCATTTCATGTAATCCGTTAAATTGCATTCATTCAATACGTCTGTGTTTTGATTTTCACTTCCTGCTTTGTGGCTGGAGTCCCGCCCTATCCTGCCTCTGATTGGCCTACCCGTAATGTTTTGGTCTACCATACCCAATCATGAGTCGTCACTCATATCTAAACAAACCAACCAATCATAGTGGGTTTTTTACAGGGAGTTTTTTTTTCTCCTCGCAGATCTTCTAGTCTAGACTGTCTCTCCTGAAAGTAGCGTGTAACATTTCTCGTCGCTACGTTACTACTTCGTTCTATAAATAGCTCCGCTACAGAGATCGCTACCCTGGTTAAAAAGTAGCGAGCTACCAGCACGCTACTGAGAATTGTAGTTAAGCTATGTAGCGTCGCTACTTGTAGCAAGCTACTGCCCATCACTGTCTGATAGTACTATCTACCCACGGTTTCTGGTTAGGGAAGACCCGCACCTTTTTAGTGGGGATAATACTATCAGCCAGTGTTGTAATGAAGCATACAACGCTGTCCGCGAACTTGCTGACGTCACTGGTGCTTCCTTGAAACATATCCCAGTCGAGGTCCTCGAGAGCGTCCTGAAGCGTGGCCTCTGATTGGTCGGTAAATTTTTTTGTCTCACGTGACACGACGGTGTTCAAGTTTCAAGTTTCAAGTTTCTTTAATAGTTGTCATACAGAAGTACAGAATACTTTCATACAAAATGCTTCTTACTGTTACGCTCCAGAGACTGTGCTAGACAAGATAGTATCAAATAACATAGTATAGTATGTAATTTAGAAGAAGAAAATGAGGTCACAGTGTTCGGTATAGACATATGTACAATGTTCGTGTCACGTGATCTTTGTTTGTAAGCGGGATAGAGGATAATGGAGTCAGGATCCGATGTGCTTGTAGCCTCCGCCAGTGGTGGAGCCGGTACAGCCTTGTAGCCGGCGCTGAACGGGGTGTAGCAGTGATCGAGTGTGTTTCCTCCTCTGGTGGAGCAGGCGATGTGTTGAAAAAAGGACGGCATCACTCTCTTCAAATTTGCCTGATTGAAATCACCAGCTACGATCATGGCTGTGTCCGGGTGTTTGATCTGGTGCTTGTTGAGATTCTCCGCCAGTTCCGCCAGGGACCTGACGGTGTTTGCTTGTGGAGGGATGTATACTGCAGTCATGATGACCGCTGTAAATTCTCGGGGAAGGTGGAAAGGGCGACATAGAATGGAGAGATGTTCCATGTCCGGGGAGCATGAACGGGAGAGTACCTTTACCTCCTCGGGGCTAGTCCAGCCATTGTTCGTAAGGAGACAGACGCTCTTACTGGAGGCGTCCGTGCGATCCGCTCAGAAGACGGTGAAGGAGTCCGAGGGAGAGACGCTGTGATCCGGAGTCGCTGGCTTCAGCCATGTTTCCGTAAAACACAAGATGTTGGCGTCTCTCACTTCTCGTTGGAATCGGACCCTCGCTCTCAAATCGTCCATCCTCCGCTCCAACGAACGTGCATTCGCCAGAAAGATTGATGGGATTGCCGGGCGGTAAGCAGCTCTTTTTAACCTCAGTCTGATTCCTCCTCTCTTCCCTCTGTGTTTCTTTTTCTTGCCGGCTCCTTTGTCCTTGTTGTCCCGCCGGGTCTCCGGTGGCCAATCTAGGCATAAACTGTCTCTAAACTCCTCTTTTAGTCCGGAGTTTAGGTCAATAAGTGACTAGCGGTCGTATGACGTCCCCGCCAGTGATGTTTTCATAAAAAAAGTAGTAAAAACAAACATAATAACTAAAAGTGTGCACAATCGTTGCTGAGCGAAACCAACGGCAACTAACCTGGGTCGCGCCATTTTAGGGAATACACGAACATTACGAGAACCTCCTCTGTGTACCGACCCATGCCGGGAATTAGACCACTCTATTAAATATACCCATATTGGGTTTTGCTAGTTCAGCCTACCGTGTCTCTTTGCCTGCACATTGGGTTCCAACCACAACCGTGATAGAAAAGAGTTCTGGGATTAATGGGATTAAGGCTACGTTTAGACGAGCGTTTTGTGAACAGAAACCGCAAAAGTCGTTTTGCGGTTTCACTTTTAATTTTACGTTTAGACAAGCGTTTTGGGGTGGAATTCTCCGTGCAGACGACGCTGTAACGACGGAGCCTCGCTGTCACACGATTGGCGCATATGTCACATGACGTGCTGTGAAGACCCGCCCTACTCTGCCTCTGATTCGCAGACTGTGGATGGGGAATGTGATTGGACCAAAGCAGAGTCACTCACAGACAGTGGGTCCACTCACGCCGCGGGACAGATTCTTGTGTATTTAACCCTTTCACTGCCACATGACAGCCGGTTGTGTGATAGTAAAGGGTTAACCTTCTGTCGTGTGGCAGTGAAAGGGTTAAAAGTACTGCCAATGTAGCCTTCAGGTGATCTCCGTTGATATAGTCAGACATACTTGCTTTGTTTACGTCTCGGCTACTGGCGCATACCTGCTACCTGTGACGTAAGCAGTACGCGCGACCAGAGCCGTGACAACCCTTTCGTCATCGTTTTAACAGATTTATACGGTTTTGACAGTTTAGACGAGAGCGCAAAGCTTTTGCGTTTTTAGGAATTCCACCCTGGAAGGTAGTCTCACTTTTTTGCGGTTTCACCCCGTAAAAACGCTGTTTCCGTATAAACGAAAGGCACATCCGAAAAAATATTTTTGCGGATTCACCTGCTAGCGTTTCCGTCTAAACGGGGCCTAAGACACGAATGTCAGTGAGCTGCATTCTCCTCAGTGATGTTTGTTGTTTTGTGTACTTTTGTACTTTTTACCTTTAGCATGACAGGACTCTGCGTATTATGCGAATTGATTGACCAAAATGGTGATTTAACTTTTTTTATTTATTTAAAGTAGCTGTAAACTGGTGCAAATAATGCAAATTATTATGTATTTCTATAGCTCCATAATAGCACATTGTGACACAATGATTAACTATGTTATGCTGCACATGATTTACTATATGATGATGATGATGATTTACTATACTACAGTATGTAATGTATGCATGTATATACAAAGCTCAATAATGAACCGGGGAGGGTTAAGTCAATAAGTCGTTCTAACTAATTATTGCAAGTTCACATTGTGTTTTCGAAGGGATCGACAGAAAGATCTTGACAACACAAGCTGCTGCTGAAATACAGTATATAATTACCCTTTTCCCTTCAAAGTCTCAGCACAGAGACAGTGCAATACTACAGACAGTTGGCCACTCCCTCCCCTCCATCCCAGCATGTTTTGCAGTTAGTACAGCTAAATATGTGATTCTAGTTGTTACATAAGATGTCAAATAGTTGTTAAGTGTTGCAAATGTTATAATTGTGTGGTTTATTGTCTCTTTCTATGTTATAGTGTGTTTAAACCCAGTTACAGCTATTTGTGTGAGTGTTATTTGAAGTAATCACCTCAGCTTTGATTTACATTTTCACAAACTTGCCTATTGGACACTTTGGAACAATTCAGGTTAGAAGATTCATCTTGCCTATATTTTCACTATTTTCAATTTAGTGTTTCATAAAAGAATATTCACATATAGAACAACATTAAAACAAACACAAATAAAAACAAGACAGTGAGAGCACACACATACTAAATAATCTAAATAATAGAGAAAATGTCAGGCGGCTACGTGGCGCAGTGGGCAAGGCGCTCGCAACGAATGCTGGAGACTAGGCTCGAGCGCTCTCCACATTGCTTTCAGTTTAGCTGGTCGTCCACAGTAATACACATTGGCCGTATTACGGGGAGGGAAACTGAAGGGTGGGGATCGGGGGCGTTGTGGACAGCGACTCCTACAGGTCGGTTGGTGCGCCTGCGCAGTAGAATCAAGAAGCGACGGGGGCGGGGCCCCTCCAAAGCCCAGACCCCCGACGCTGAAAGATCGAGCCGCGCAGGTGAAAAGATGCGACGGCTGTTACCTCGAGTATCGGAGGGGACTCGGCTATGTATGACTTAGTCCACATTGCAGCCGGCTTGTGGGAGGCAAGAAACAACGTTCGAAGACAGGGGAGGGTTGAATTGGACGATATTAAAAATTGGGATGGGAGAAAAAATAGAAAATGGGAGAAAAAGTGGATACAAAAAAATAAATAATAGAGAAAATGTCTTCACATTTCTATGAAAACAGTCCACTCCAAGGCAAGGCGTTCAATTATTTCAATCAATTCCAATGAGGAACTCTAACTTCAAATCAAAAGGCCACATGAGACAACATAAAACGTATGTGCACATGCCATACGTCCTTCATGGAATTATTTATGACTCACTATAGCATGCCACGGACATATGTGGTCCAATGAGCACCCATTCTAGTTGGATAATAATTTCAGAACATGTTTGCGGTATGAATTATGGAAAATTCCTCAGATGATTGTTATTGCAGACTGAGAGACTGGCAACCATCTTTGCTTTATTGTAAATTTGTCTGTACTGTTCATCATTTGTGTATCTACAGTGCATGTAAGTGTGTGTGTGTGTGTGTGTGGGGGGGGGGGGGGTTCTGCACATACTTGAGTGCACAGCAAGCTAAGCTTGAATAGAGCCTTTACTTTACACAGAAAGCTAAGATTGAGTAGAACCTTTACTTTACACAGAAAGCTTGTAGCGGTATGTGGCTATTTTTTGTCAAATAAGGGCAGGAGAGTCAGACTACAGAGCGTAGTCTCTGGCGTGCACATTAAAGTTATGAGGGAGCTTTTTTTAATATCCTCACATCTCACAAACAGCAAGAAACCAAGGTGACTTTCAGGACACTTGGCAATTCCCTCCCATAATTGCAAGCTTTTATGATGGAGCAAAAGCTGCCTTTTAAAAGGAGGCTGTTATGGCAGCGGAGGCCCAATGAAGGATATGTCTTCGAAAAAAGGGCGGGAACTGTTTGTTAAAACGGCCATTTAGCTACATTGTTGAGGACATATTGCGGTCATTTATTAAATCCTGCGGCCAGTGTCCATTCAATTAGATGAAAGGCATGGTTTCTTGTAAGAGGAACTGTAACAAAGTAGCACATCGTCATCCAGAAGTCATATTTATGAGTATAATTTTGGAAGGTAGCAATAGTCTTGTTCTAAATTGCTAGTGAAAGCATTTGGTAGAGAGGGTGACATTAAGAGTATGTCAGTCAGAGCTGCAAATGGTTACACACCTCATTCTTCAACTGGACTTAATACTTTTTTCCCATTTATAGTCCAAAGGGAAAAAAATTGCTAATTATCAACAGTAGTGTATCATTTTATGACCCATACATGCAATGGCCTCAAAATCAATCAATACGGTTTATCTTATATCTTATCTTATATCTTAGTCCTGCGAAGCACAAATAGCGAGCCACCAGCCAAGTCGCACACAGATACAAATCTGTCCACCTGGAGGAAACCAGTGTCATCTTGCAGACATCTCCCCTTGAAATGACAAGTAGGCACCATGACACATCAAAGTGGCGCAGCAGGTGAGCCGAATCATTAGATTAGGCAGATTTATGGCTTCATGAAACTTGTTATTACCCACGGTGCGCTCCACTGATGTTTAGCCTGATGTCTTCATGAGGAGACCGTTGTTCACCTTGCCTTGACATACAGCGTGATTAGAAGACGTGGGGATTGAAATGTGACTCACGACTCGCGTCAGAAAGGAAGTAACGAGTCTACAGCAGCACCTTAAAACGCTAAACTTCTGGACAAGGTAAAGTTACACGTAAGCCCTGGGGGCGTGAACTTATACCGTGAAAGCTTGACAACCGCTGTCCTGATAAAATATAAGACATTGACAGCCCCAGCAGAGGACGTCAGTGAAGAACAGTCTCTATACGCTGATTGACTATGTATGCTGCTGGCTGACAAACAAACTTTAACGGCTAAAATAAATGTTGATAGGAAGTTAGCTGCCATGGCGATGATGGTGTGCTTTTGTGATTGATCATGATGGTGGCGTTTCATGGACTTATTGGATGGATGGTTTGGGTTCAGCCCAACGAGTGATGAGCTCCACAGCAACAAAACACATTGTCATCTTTTACTCCACTGATACTGTATGTAACCGCTTTCACTTTCATCACACAGCGGCCATTTTGCTCTAATGTCATACTCAGGTTGGGATTTCTTTCCATCCTGCGGTGAAAATGGGGTGGAAAGGAATCCCGACCTGAGTATGACATTAGAGCAAAACGGCCGCCACGTGAATACGGTCAATCGTGCGGCGGCGGCGGCGGCTAGCTAATCTATTAGAACAGTTCCCGCTGATGGGTTTCTCCTTCAGAGAGGCTCAGCGGTCGGATTGCAGAGGCTTAAATGAACACTGCAAACAATGGAAAACAGCCACAAATAATGGCAGCCCATCGTGGGCTTATCAGCCTGAGCGGGGGATTACAAGGGAAATGAATCATTAACACTATTGCCACTTGAATGCAGCTGAAGCGTGATTGGCAGCTTGAATGCAAGGCACATGGGAGGAGGAGGAGAAGGGGGGCGGGGCTGTGGTCTGATACCCAGCGAAGCAGGGCCAATCAGAATGACCCTCTTTGTGAGAGAGTGGACCGGGGACAATGACACAAAGAAATGGATGAAAAATAATTAAAGAATGGAAGAGTTAAACTGTATATCCACCGCCGGGCCGCCCGTCAGGATCCAGAACACACTCCTTCTTTTCTCTCTGTTTGTTTATCTCAGAGTCTTCGTTGTGTATTGAAAGAACTTTTTTTTCTTTTCTTTTTTTAGATATGCATGGTGTGGCACCACGACCCCTGACCCCTTTCCCAGCATGACACCAGGTAGATTTTAATGGCTTTATGGAAAATAGTGGGGTGCCTCACGGGTGAAGGGGATTCTGGGTCACGGAGGGATTTGTTAACTTATTCCAGTGTCTGGAGCAAGGCCCTTATCGGCACCTGCCAAGTTCTCTGCCGGACCCAGTGGGATTGTACTGACCCTGGTGGAAGTAATGGATATTAGAAAATCTTCCCACTGTGATGGAGGATGGGGGAGGTGGCGGGGGAAGGGGGGCGGGGGGACAGAGCAAGGAAATGGCACAGAGGGAGTAGAGATGGATAGAGCCTCAAGGACACATAGCTACGGCACATGTAGCGGTTCTGTAACAGAGGAGAGATCTCTTCCTCACAGAAGGTGGAGGAAACGCTGTGCTATTATTATAAAACGTGACCACTCGTGCAGGACAGGACAATGGACGACTCGCACGGCCATACACCAGCACTAGATCACTGAATGCTGCAGCATGCGCTCTTGGTAGTGACACAATGTGTGTCTTACTAATTCATGTCATTGATTGAATGTTTAGGATGAATGTACGTTTTCTACATTGTGAACCCGAAGAGTTGTTTGAATTACTGGAACAAGAAACCCAAAACACAGACATGGATCCCAGATCTTGAGAAAATGTGACAAAAGATTTTTTCTTTTTTAAATACCTATTTATTTTGCATTTAAAACACAAGATTTGCATTTAAATGAATGGTAACATGCAGGGAGTTCCAAAAAAGCCCTGGGGGCTATTGTATATAAGTTTAAGTTTATTTGGATCCCCATTAGCCACAGCAGTGCTGTGGCTATTCTTCCTGGGGTCCATAACACGTCAAATACAGTTACAGACTTTATACACTCACAACATTCACATGTCATACAGACAATTAAAACAACAATAAATACACCTAATCAAATTCATAATACAATACAACAATATATACGCCCAATCAATTCATAATACAATACCACAATACCTACTCATAATTAATTCATAATACAATACAGCATAATATACTATTTAGCTTTTACATACATTATCTATGTTCATATCAACCAATTATACAATATTTTAATAATATAGCAGACACATATTTTTCATCTACGTATATCCCTATCTCTTTATCAGACACATACATTTTTATTTACGTACACTATCTATTAGGGAATGTCAATTTATTTGGTTGAAAATGTTGAGTGGCCTGGGGCTGGGACCTCCTTCGCGCCCCGCTGCTATGGCTGCAGGGTCGGGGTTTGGAATCCCGACCCTTCGGGACGCCTCGCGGGCAGCGTCAGGGTTTAAGGACCCGACCCCACGAGGTGTGGAAGTGGTAACACGGGCTTATGTTTTCACGTACGTTCCCTGGTGGCGGGCGGGGCACGCGGTCGGGTAGTCGCGGGCCCTTCTCTCCCGCGGTCTGCTCACCCTGTGCATTTGTTGGGTGCTGTCCCCTCTTTCGCACAGTCGGTGTCCTGTTCCCCCCCACCCCTCACACTGCCGTTTCTTCAGGCAAGAAACGGCAACGTCTACAATGGAATCGACGTATACTGCCATAACTAAGCATTTCATGAATTACCCTAGACCGCTCTAAAACCATACTTATATACACCACGGTATAACACGGGAACGTATGGATGGAAAAATTATCTCTTTTTTGCATCTTGACCAGAAGAAACTCAATGTCAAATGACTATAGTATTGTATCCATGGCTATAATATAGAATATAGATTTAGCTCTACAAACAAGGTGACTAACTCCCATCGTTTACAGCATGGCAGTAGCTACCACAGGATAAGGCTAATCCCCGGCGGTCAATGAGTTAAAGCACTCGAGACAAACATCCCTGCAGTCACCGCTCATCTAAGTGAGGTGGGAAGTGATCAGCGGCAAGATATAAAGAAAGCAGAATGTTGCTACGGGAGTGAGAAGAAGGAGCAAGAAGATCCAATGAATCCCTCCGCCATACAGGTCTTGGATACATGGATACATGTATTACATGGATGATTTGGGTTGAGTCGTCCCATCTATCTCTCCAATTCCAGAAGGACAGCATCTCTCGTCCCACAGCTGTGGAGGCTACTAAGGCCTAAAAGAGAAGAGACCCAGGGCTTTTTATGGACATCGACATTTCATAAAACTACACTACCCAGCTCGACCAGCCTCTGTCAAAGCTGTTGAAAATATTATTAGCGAAGAATTCTGTCATTATTTTTGTCATTATATCTCACAGCTCACAGGTCAAACAAACCTGAACGTTATTGCCATAAAATAGAACGTAGTTTTTTTTTTACCTTTCTGTGAACATCTAGAAAAAACCCATAATAAGGTAATTTATAGGCCTGATATTCTATATTCATATTTCAAATTGTCTGGATGGCAAAATTCAGTACTGTATCTAAAAGAAACCCTGTAAATTATCTGTCCTTTATTCATTTGCTTAAGGGCCCTTTCTCACTCACCGTTCGGGGTCGAATCAGACCCGGCTCGCATCAGAAAAGGGTGTGTCTGTCTGAGTGAGAACGCTGTCCCCCATCCCCGCCCCCTGCTGATTTGTCCTCGGGGGCGCTGAACCTGGGCCGGTGAAATAGGTGGTCTCGGGTGCGCACTAGTGGGAGCGGGGGGCGTGACACACACAATGTCGCATGTGGAGCCTCACAGCTCAGTGGATGAAAACATGAAGCCACGTTACAAAGCACAAAGTGCAACACTTCCCTGGCTCGCATTAGGCCTGGCAATTTTGTTTGCCATTGCTATGTCTATACATTGTTCTAATGCATTTATTTCTATTAGACCAGTGGTGCCCAACCAGTCGGCCGTGGTTGACCAGTAGATCAATGACATGCAATATAATTGCCATGAGCGATGGGATAATGTTAGCTTCTGAACAGGCTAAGCTAACTAGCGTTAGCCGTTAGCTTAGTGTTAGCCGTTAGCTTAGCGTTAGCCATTGCTGTCTACTATGCTTTCTTGTTCGAATGCATTTATTTCTATTAGACCAGTGGTGCCCAACCAGTCGGCCGTGGTCGGCCAGTAGATCAATGACATTCAATATAATCGATGCGAGCAATGTTACTAGTAAAAGGCTAAGCTAACTAGCATTAGCCGTTAGCTTAGCGTTATCGTTAACCCTGCAAAACGCTCAAAAGCGGACTCTACAACAGAGTTCCATTCGTGAGAAAAGGGGGGTGGGTTATATTGACAAGGCTTGACAACAGAGGTTCAAATATAACTTCATATTTATTGGTTATTTGTTTCTTTTATATCAGCATCCAGTCTCCGTGTTAACACTTCCTGTGTTTACATTTCGAGCGTGACATCATCGACTACGGCAAGCTTACAAGCTCAAAACGCAAACCGTAAACAAAACCCAGAGCGCACCAAGACTGAAGTGTGTACACAAACTAGAGGGGGGAGAGGGGGGGGGGGAGTTCGGCACGGAACTCGGAACGAGGACGGCACGGAGCTGATTCGACCCCGATGTTGAGTGAGAAAGCCCCCTAATTCTTTTTTTCACATGATCTCAAGAAGGTGCTGAATGTTAGCATGGTGTTATTTACTGTAAAACGAATAAAAAAACGATTAAATTCACAACGGTTCATTTAATTTTACTCAAGCATAGTAACAGACACAATATTTCTGACACTGGGAATACATTCCCTTAGGTCCATAGATGTCCCTAGACACCTAAGAACATGCAAATGGATATATTGTGATCGAACAGAATCATGAGCGTATTGTTACACCCCTAGTATTCATTGATACAATAATTATAGTTAATACAATAGAAATACTTTATTCATCCCGAGGGAAATGTGGCACTACAACTACACTACTACTAATCACATGTTCTTTCAGATTACTTTGTCAACTACCGGTATAATTATATATTTTTTTATTTAAAACATACATTTAACGTACAGTAGGACAAGTCAGTTGGCTGACATGTTAATACAAGGGCTGCATATGGCAGCATACATGACGTTTTAATTTATTTTGAAGCTCTACAATGTTTGTTTAGAATTTTCTGTATATTAGAGTGCAATGGAGCTATATTTTGAGTTACACTACAATATGAAACATGTTTTCCATCGATAAAATGTATTAACCCACAAACGATACATTCCCTTTTTTGTACATAGCAGTTTTCTCTCAGAAGGACAAACCATAGCATTGTTGACACCTTTATTAACAAGTATAAATATTCAGTATATTGACACGAAAACACTTTATGACAACTCATGGCACCGCAAGTAAACATAAAAGTAAAGACATTACATAGATTACAATGACACATTTCTTTAGGAATCAGTAATGAGCCCAAAGTACTTTTTAATTTTTTTTGAGTAACTGTGGTTATATTCAACTCAGGTTCATGGGACAGTATGCGGCAAACACAGGCAAGATTGCACCTTTTGTTCATCAATTTGCATAGTATTGTTATCTTCTGGCAGACAGCCTAAAAAAGACAGGACGCAAAGATAGTGACACAGAGGTGTGAGGTTTGAGACAAAAACTGTGATGAAGACAAAGGCTGCGGTTAGACTGAGTTTCGTTTTCAGATGAGTTTCGCTTTTCCAGGTCGCAACGTAGCCGGTAGGCGAGTCACACTTTCGTTTTGTCACCTGAGCACAGTGATGTAGTACACTGCCAAAGCAGTAGGTGGCAGTAGGTGGCACTTATTTTTCAGCAAAGTGTAATAAAAGTGCAATAAACAAAACAGATACATTCACTGTGTGTTCTGCCTCTCATTTGATGATGAAACAAAACTAACATCAACACAAGTGACCACCAGGAGCGGATAGTTTAGTCTCAAAAAGGATCGGCGATGTTGTTAGCTACATTGTTAGCTACATGCTAACGTGAATGGAATATGCCAGTATAACAGTATAGCATTGTGGCTAGAAGCTAACGCTAGCTCACGTTAACCAGCCAGCACCAAACTGATGATATCGGGAGCTATCAGTAGCTAGATAACATTAGAGACAACGCTGTGTGTATTAAACAAAGGTGAATAGATGACTGGGCCATTTTGTTTAATTTACATTTACATTTACATTTAGTCATTTAGCTGACGCTTTTATCCAAAGCGACTTACAAGTTCTGTACGACAAGCCATCAGGAAGGGCACAACTCTATCAGCTGAGTAACAATGTTCATCAAAGTGTTGAGTGCTACAGTGTAGGTTAGTTTATTAGGACAAGTGCATGACAGTATGGTTAGTTAGGGTTAGATAATTTTTTCTTTTTTTTCTTTTCTTAATTCAGATAATGGTTGAAGAAATGCGTCTTTAGTCGACGGCGAAAGATTGGACGTGTTTCGGCTGTCCTAACTGGGGTGGGTAGTTCATTCCACCATTGTGGGGCAAGGATTGATAATAGGCGACTTCTCTTTGATGACCCTCCCGGAGCTTGGATAGGAGTAGGTCTGAGGCGGCCAGAAGATGCAGAGCGTAGGGGTCTTGAGGGTGTGTAGTTAGAGACCATTGACCGGAGGTAGGCGGGAGCAGTTCCCTTTGCCGCACGGTATGCTAGGTCGAGGGCCTTGAAGCGGATTCGTGCAGCAATGGGGAGCCAGTGCAGGTCCCTAAGAAGTGGGGTGACATGGGCCGACTTCGGTAGGTTTGAGATCAGGCGGGCCGCTGCGTTCTGAATGAGTTGAAGAGGCTTAGTGGCATTGGCCGGGAGGCCAGCGAGCAGTGCGTTACAGTAGTTGAGGCGGGAGATGACTGTTGATTGGACGAGGAGTTGGGTGGCTTCTTTTGTCAGGAAGGGGCGGATCCTTCTGACGTTGCTCAGGAGGAATCGGCAGGTTCTGGTTGTCGCTGCGATGTGAGCAGAGAAGTTCAACTGGTCGTCGAGGACAACACCAAGGTTCTTGGCGGTCGGGGACGCGGTCACAGCTGCATTCTCGACTGTGATGGAAAGGTCGGTCAGGGGGGAGGATTTGGCCGGCAGGTGGAGCAATTCTGTTTTGCTTAGGTTCAGTTTGAGGTGGTTGGTCGTCATCCAGGCAGAGATGTCGGACAGACAGGCCGAGATCCGCTCAGAGACGTGGATATCTGAGGGAGGGAAGGAGAGGAAGAGTTGAGTATCGTCTGCATAACAGTGGTAGGAGAAGCCATGAGACGTGATAATGTTACCCAGTGATTTAGTGTAGAGGGAGAAGAGAAGGGGTCCTAAAACCGAGCCCTGGGGGACACCCGTCCGCAGGGGGCGGGTGGCCGACAGGGTCCCTCTCCATGACACTTGGTAGGAGCGGTCATTGAGGTATGATGACAACCATGTCAGCGCAGAGCCAGCCACTCCCATTCCTGCGAGGGCCGCGAGGAGGATCTGGTGGTTGACTGTGTCGAAGGCTGCAGATAGATCTAGGAGAATCAGGACAGAGGAGAGGCCTTTCGCTTTTGCTAAGTGAAGTGCCTCTGTGACCGCAAAGGTTAACCGTCTGTAGTGTGGTAGTGAAAGGTTAACCGTCTGTAGTGTGGTAGTGAAAGGTTAACCTTCTGTAGTATGATAGTGAAAGGTTAACAATCTGTAGTGTGGTAGTGAAAGGTTAACCTTCTGTAGTGTGGTAGTGAAAGGTTAACCTTCTGTAGTGTGGTAGTGAAAGGGTTAACCTACTGTATTGTGGTAGTGAAAGGGTTAACCGACTGTAGTGTGGTAGTGAAAGGGTTAACCTACTGTATTGTGGTAGTGAACGGGTTAACCGACTGTAGTGTGGTAGTGAAAGGGTTAACCTACTGTATTGTGGTAGTGAAAGGGTTAACCGACTGTAGTGTGCTTGTTAAGATTGAAAGAGGAGCTTGAGCTAACAGGGTCTGATAGCTAACGCTAGCTCACGTTAGCCAGCTGCAGTGCTCATGCAATCGGTAATGCTAGCAGAATGAATGGATGTAAACTTTATTTAACATATTGCATAATGGGTACAATACGGCTCAATACAAACAATTGTTAAGGGAATGCAGACTGTTGTAGCTTGGACTGGGGTCCTTATAACAATAACTTGACAACACATGGTAGCTGCAGCTATTTGGGACAGCTCTGTTGTCACCGGAAGGGCACGCAGATGGTATCTACTGCGCATGGGCGTTGAGCAACAACGGCTCCGCGCAGATTACACGACATGTTGTCGGCGAGTTTTTGGCGCTATTCCAAAACGGAAACACAATTTAGCGTTTTCAGTAGGGCCACAACGTTTCCTGCCAAAACAGCATTTCTATCTAATAGGGACAGCAAACGTATTCAAAAACGTATTCAAACGAGCACAAAAACAGTGTGTGTAACAAGGGCCAAAGACTAGCTTGACTTATAGAATGTACTGTTTATGTTAATATAATCAGATGACACTAATAATAATTATTCCCCATGTAACAGCCAACCGGTATAAATCCATAAAAAGTCCAAACAAGACTAGGATTACTTTAGTTGGGTCTGAGTTAGAAGATATCCTTTTACTTCCTTGAACAGATGTGAAGAGCCATTAGGAGGCCTGGCGGCGTGTTGCTTAATGACAGCGGAAGAGTGCAAGGGCGCTTCCGCATTCTTCGCCGCGCATGCGCATGAGGTCCTCGCTTAGTTCAGACGCCCCATTCAACACGGTGAATCCCAAACTCGAAACTCCGTTAAGCTCCAGAGAGAGAGGCTGAAAAGTTACCAAAACGTCCGGAAAAACCTAACGGGAGCATTATAGACTGTCATACAAATGTACAAATGCTATAAGGTGGCAAGAAATGCACTATAAACAATACTTTGGGTCGGGAAAGATAGTTAGCTCAAAGCTAATCCGGAAGGGCAGCTAACAGTAGCTACTGTCTAACTGTGATGCATTCGACAGACAGACCGGCATTAGTTAGCAGGCTAAATGCTCCCGACGACATCAACAAGCTGCTGGAGCCAGCTAACGTTAGCTTGACTGGTTGCTGGCTAACTAATGAAGCTACTCGACGCAGCCTGCTGGCTACATAGCTCCACTTCAACCAGCATCGGGAGATCCAGCAGCTTGTCGATGTGCTAATAGCCTCAGCAACCTAACGTTAGCTGGCTCCAGCAGATCGACAAGCTGCTGGAGCCAGCTAATGTTAGCTTGACTGGTTGCTGGCTAACTAATGAAGCTACTCGTCCCGGGAGATAACGGCGCTGCCTGGCTGGTTGTTGGCTAACTAATGTAGCTACTCGTCCCGTGAGATAACGGCGCTGGTTTTGGCTAACTAATGTAGCTACTCATCCCGTGAGATAACGGCGCTGCCTGGCTGGTTGTTGGCTAACTAATGTAGCTACTCGTCCCGTGAGATAACGGCGCTGCCTGGCTGGTTGTTGGCTAACTAATGCCGGTCTGTCTGTCGAATGCATCACAGTTAGACAGTAGCTACTGTTAGCTGCCCTTCCGGATTAGCTTTGAGCTAACTATCTTTCCCGACCCAAAGTATTGTTTATAGTGCATTTCTTGCCACCTTATAGCATTTGTACATTTGTATGACAGTCTATAATGCTCCCGTTAGGTTTTTCCGGACGTTTTGGTAACTTTTCAGCCTCTCTCTCTGGTGGAGCTTAACGGAGTTTCGAGTTTGGGATTCACCGTGTTGAATGGGGCGTCTGAACTAAGCGAGGACCTCATGTGCATGCGCGGCGAAGAATGCGGAAGCGCCCTTGCACTCTTCCGCTGTCATTAAGCAACACGCGGCCTGGCGGGGGAAGATGTTAACACTTTGAGTGCCACGGGTCCGGTGCCCCGGAACCCTGTTGCGTGCCACCACCCACTTGAATGACAGCTCTCATATTTGCGAACGCATAAACTATATCTTAAATTATGGCTATGTGTCAATGACTTGTATGCAGTCAACATTGTCGAAACGGATAGTTTTTTTAATCGGTTAATTTCCGTTTTTATACCATTTTGAAAAACGCTCGTTTTTTGAACGTTTCAGAAAATGTCTGAAGATTCTGTGATAATCGCCCTATACTGGAATACACAAAACATGTTGTAATTTTTCGGCCAATTTATGAATCGTTTTCAAATAAATGCTAGATTATCTATAGCAGGGGTAGGCAACCCTAGGCACGCGTGCCTGCATAGGCACGCGGGGGCATTTTCATAGGCACCCCTAGGGGGCAGCAATTTTTTTTTTTTTTTTTTTTTTTTTAATATAAATGTTATAGTGAAATATTTTGCACTGTTGTCGCATTTATCTTGTTGAGATCCTCCCACAGGATCTTTTACTACCACATATTTAATTGAGACCCTTTATTTGTTTATTATTTCAATTTAGCTGGAAATACATTGCTACATCATTCAGTAACATTTTCAGAGCCTTATAACAAAAACATTATTACGGTCACCATTGTGACCAGTGTGATTAATCAACAAATTTTATTATTTATTTTTCTATTTCATTGAACATTGCACATGTTAAAAGCAATTGTTTTTACTCAAAATGTGAGTATTACCAAGTCAACTTGTGTTCTTAAAACAATGACAATAAACATAGTTTTATTAGGTTGAAATAATGTGGTTGTGTACTTATTTTTCTGTTAACTTATTATGGATTGAAAACTGAAAACCTTAATGCACAGTAACTGAACTCAATATTTTTAAGTTCTGGTAACTTATTATTATTTATTTTTTTACAGTGTAGTCTTGCGATCAATCAAAACGTATTTACACATATACCTCACATTCACCCTCCATTCACATCCTGGTGTTCTCCTGGTGTTCTCCATTAGGCCTGTAGGTGAAGCTATGACAGCACACGTACAGTACACACACCGATGGTGTGTGATGTGTCCAAAAATGAATGGGCAAATGTGAGTGAAATGGTCGCACTGTATGCAGCTGTTTGTCTGCATTGCACCCCCCCCCCTCCCAACTCAGATTTAGGGTTGATACAACCATCATAATAATATTGTTAATAATAACAATAACAATGATGTAATAATGTAAAAATTATCATTAAAAATACCTGATTATGAGAAAAAAAATGTACGATGCATGGAATATTGTTGAGGCACACTAGTTACAACTATATTTCAAACAGGCACTCCATGTCAAAAAGGTTGCTGACCCCTGATCTATAGTATATGTGTACTTATGCACGCTATAGAAGCGGGCTTTAAAATCGATTATCTTATTTCCTGATCGCACACACACACAGACACACACATGTGGCACACGCTGATATATAGGTGAAAATAGCTCTGATTATCCCAAGACTGGTAAAATAGATTCCTTACCTCAGATCAGATGTTCTCCAAAAAGATTATTCCAATTCCTGATCGCCATTCCAAATAACGATCGCGTTTATTGATCCAACGCTGGGTACTGAAAACACACATTCTCCGCTGTTCTGGTGGTGGGCGATGACTTAGATCATAGGTGTCAAACTCATGGCCCGCGGGCCAAATGTGGCCCGCCATGTCATTTGATGTGGCCCCCAAGAGCTCTGGAAAAAAAAATCTTGGGTTAAAAAATAGCGGCGTTAAAATTGTGGGTTAATGCGTTAATAAAGTTTTAACTTTGACAGCCTTAGTTATTACACATTCTTACACATACATGTATGTTGAACATCTGAGGTATTGATGAAGTAACAAAGGAAAAAAGCCAAAAGCACTTACTCCTCAGACATTCTTTGACAATTTTACAGCCCAAAATACAAAAAAGATCCAGGCGGAATAGGTAACAAAGGGTTGAAGAAATATTGTCTGAACTGTCAGATGCAAACTGGCTGTGTGACATAACCGAGCATCTCGCTCAATTGAATAAGAAGCTGTAGGGACGCAAACAAGTCCCACCCAAAACTTGACCAATATAGTTGTGAACTGAGACAACCCTTATTTTGTTATTTTTGAGTGATTGATTGATTGAAAAGTTTATTAACAGATTGCAGAATGGGTACAGTACAGTACAGCTCAATACATACAATTGTTAAGGGGATGCAGACCAGAGAAAGACTTTCGTCTTGTTTACATCAGGGTCCCCCATTTTCAATCCATCATATGACACACACGACATACAGATAGACAGTACTGCTACATCTATACATTTATGACATACCACATTTGCAAATACAGTACTGTTTGTGATACAAAAAAATACAGAAAAAGAGTGTATATACATTTGACATAGAAACTGTACATTGGAGGAGGTTGGGTAGGTGGGGTGGGGTTGGGTGGGGCTGTACATTAGAGGTGGGGGGGGGGTGGGTAGGGGGACACACACTGTACACTGTACATTGGAATACTGACATACATTTGACATAGAAACTGTACATTGGAGGAGGTTGGGTAGGTGGGGTGGGGTTGGGTGGGGCTGTACATTGGAGGTGGGGGGGGGGGGGGGTTGGGTAGGGGGGGGGACACTGTACATTGGAATACTGACAAAGCCATACTTGGTCTTTACTGTACAACTGGGTTAGGACATTTGTAGGGGCCAGTTTCGAATTGCAGTCTCCTGTAGGTGTTCTTTGAGAGTGTTTTTGAAAGTGGGTAGTGATTCACATTCCTTTACAGCTTTGAGTAGGGCGTTCCACATTGATGTGGCATAATTGCAAAACGTGTTTAGTCCCTTGTTTGAGCCGAATCTGGGTTTCACATGATTTGTGGAGCTCACTCTGGTGTTGTGATCGTGGTATTCACTGACCGTTGGAAAGTATTTTGACATGTACATGGGTACCTTGGTCATGTAGTGTATCTTGTAGACCAGGCCCATTGCAAGTTGCTGTACTCTGTCGTCTACTCTAAGCCATCCTAGGTTGGCAAAGTGGGCAGGGGTGAGGTGGGTTCTAGGAGTCAGGTCAAGCAGTAGTCTGACTAGTTTGTTTTGATGTTTGTAATTTGGTTTTTAGTGCCTTTGAGGTGCATAGTCGTAGTACCCTTGAATGAGTGCTCCTGCCAGAGTCTTCAGGGTATTCTTGTTTACCAGAGAGGAGATCCGGTACAATAATCGAGTTCGTTGGTTGACTTTTTTTTATTACATTTGATGCCATTTTGTCACAGGAAAGATTAGCCTCTAGGATGTAACCCAGGTAGGTAATTTCATCTTTCCTTGTGACAATATTGTCACCCACTGTAACTGAGAAGCCGTCGGTCTTGCTGAGTTTGTTATTTGAACCGAAGAGAATGGACTCTGTTTTTCCCATGTGTACAGTTACAGTTGTGTGTTCATGCAGACACATAATAGCAATTTCATTACGAATTGAAAATGGGGGACCCTGATGTAAACAAGTAGAAAGTCTTTCTCTGGTCTGCATCCCCTTAACAATTGTGTGTATTGAGCTGTACTGTACTGTACCCATTCTGCAATCTGTTAATTAAACTATCTTCCATTAGTTGGATGTATGGCCTCTGCAAGGTTGTATGCAGCCATATGTTTTTGTAACATCTGCTACATCTGTCCCACGTGTTCTTTGCAGCTCACAGTTGTTAGTTCTGCCCCTCTTGACTGTGACAAAAAGGTTTTGAACAAACTTAATGTCATAGCTTGTATTTGATGATATTCTTCTTTGTTATTTACTTGAATGGTTTGATCATTGATTGATGGAGTAATATGGGGTTCTGATAAACTAAAATTATTTGTTAACATTACATCAGCTAACATATATTTTTACATCTATGCAAATGCATATGCAATATGTATAACTTGAATAAGTAATAAATACAGAAACAACATGTTTAACAATATGTAAATGAGTAGCTACATTTCTTTTACATTACATTAACATTTATACGGTCTTTGGCCCTTTGAAGGCAACCATAATGCTGATGTGGCCCTCTGTGAAAATTAGTTTGACACCCTGACTTAGATCATCTCCGGTTACATGCCTGACAAGTAAAATGTGGAAGCAGGACTTTTTTTTCTCCATGCGTTTCATTCAATCCAATCCAAAGGGGTGCAGTACCATCCGGAGAGACGATAGGCGGCGGTATTTTCCCTGTTCGAGTTCAGACAGATCCCCACTGGTAACGTGAGGCTAGATTGATGAAAAATGAATGGAAATCGATAATAAAAAAAATAACGATTAAAAACTAGATCTCTCGTCAGCTGGCACTCAACGGTTGGCATGAACTAACGAGAAATCTCGTCGCTGGCACTTAAAGTGTTAAACGGCAACAGGGGGTGGTCGCAGTCTTGGAATGTGGGAGGACATGAATAGACACAGTTACTGATGAAATTAAAACCCTTTAAAAAGTTAGAATAAAAACATATGCTTCATACAAGATCATTTAAATAAAATGGTTTATAAAAGTCAGTTCTAAATGTGTAAATGAGTAGAATGATACCAGTTATGATTGTTTTTGATTTACAGGAATGGTATTAGAGATTAGAGAATAAAGTTTGATATTTAAAGTTAATGAAAATAAATGCAAGAAGGGCGGCTACGTGGCGTAGTGGGCAAGGCGCTCGCCACTAATGCGGAGACGCTGGGCTCGCCTGTTCGAGCCCACCGCTCCACATTGCTTTCAGTTTAGCTGGTCGTTCATACTAATACACATTGGCCGTATTAGGGGGTGGGAAACTGATGGGTGGGGATCGGGCGTTGTGGACAGCGACACCTACAGGTCGGTTGGTGCGCCTGCGCAGTAGAATCAGGAAGTGTCGGGGGCAGCGTGAGCCTCCCACGCGTTACTCCTCGCCACTGAGAGATCGAGCTGCGCAGGTGAAAAGATGCGACTGCTGTTACCTCAAGTACCGGAGGGGACTTGTGCTATGTATGACTTAGTCCACATTGCAGCCGGCTTGTGGGAGGCAAGAAACAGCGTTCGTGACAGGGGAGGGTTGAATTGGATGATACGAAATTGGGATGGGAGAAAATATAGAAAATGGGAGAAAAAGTGGATCAAAAAAAGAAAATAAATGCAAGAAGAAAATGATCTGTAAAAACTGAATCTAGTAGGCTTTCTTACTGTGTATATGATATCTTGAAGTACAAATATGTGTTTGAAGTAAAGTACTCCCATATAAGGCAAAGTTATGAAGTTTGGACTCTGTGTGTGGTAAATTTAAAGAACGTTAACAAAATGGTTATAGAATGACTAAATTCAAAAGTGTGATACCATTTAAAACAGTTTAATTGAGATTGAATCAGAAAAGCACATGGAGAAACCATTGCCTCCTGTCAGGATCCTAGGCCCGGTCCTGGCTGGACTGGGCAGGATGGTAACACTGGGCAGTACCCTCCACCTAACTTTGGGCAATGCCCTCTATCTGACATTGGCCCTCGGCCTGACATTGGTGCCCTACCACCCTCTAGTGGTGACAAACAATCGGTGCGCTCCAGTACTCTGGACATCCTGACTACTGTGATAACTATAATTAATAGTATGATTAATGTGGTGTCATGGTGTGTACTGTTGTTGTCTTTCCCTTCCCTGGTGTGATGTCATGCACTGTTTTGGGTTGTTAGGAGTTGCTTTTGTGTTTAGTTGTGTTTAGTTATTCTTTGCTTATTGTCTAGGTGTTGGTTGTTGTTGTGAAGGGCCAGATTAAACCGAATATATATATTTATTTATATATATATATTTAATTGTATTTGTATATTCTCTAATATTCCCTGATATCCCTTGTATATTCCTTGTACAATATGCATTGAATATCCATTCTAGCCTACTGAACATCCCATAATAGTCTCCATTCTACTATTGGTCGAGACCTTGGTGCCAGGCTGCCATACCCCTCAGACCCAGTTCAAACGTACCGCTCCACATGTACGAACAAGTCCTAGTTCCGCGTAGGAATCTGACTACCGCACCACTAATGGGACTATTTGTTCATAGTGCGTATATATACTGCGCTACTAAAGTAGGACTTCCTTTTCAGTCCAGTTTCTTACCCTCCAATAGAGTCACAGACGTAAAGCCTCCCCGCGACGCCACGTGTGGGAGTAAGGCCAAGTTCGCCTACCATCGGTATTGAGACATCGTGTATATTAATATTTGAATAGTCATATTTGGCACTATATCGTCGAGTTGGACGTAGTCTATTAAGCTAATAATAGTCTGTTAATATATAGTGCTTCGTGCGGTGAGAATACTACCGTGGTCAGTACCCCATCGTTTCGGGCAGAGAACTGGCTGCTTATCCAGGGTGGTTGACCCCACGTGAAGCTGCACCCGAGGAGCCCCAGAGCCGATGAGCGAGTGGACCTGTATACCGGATTATTCTACCGACGACAGCCCGCCTTCCCAGGCACGGATTATGCTTTGTATACATTGATTATTCCATGGATAAAGACCCCCGACACTGCCGTGTGTTGGAACCCCCCCCCCCCCCCTGGAGAGGACGCAAGGTGAGGAGACGCTCTGCAAGACGAGGTCGCTTCACGTCTCTCCCCCGTGGACCGGAGAGAGCCGGCCCACAAAGAGTCCATCTGCTTTCATCTGTGGTCCAAGGATCGCCGGCGCATTGAACGGCACTACAGTGGGTTCACCTGGGATACCCTTGGCCGGATGAGGCAGCCGGATTCTACCCCCCCCCCCTTCCTACTCCTGTCGGCTTACAAGCGACCGGATTAACCCCCCCTGGTGTATCCAGTATATAATCATTAAAGTATCATTGCTGTTATTCCTTAAACTATTCCAGGTCGTATATGTACCACCTGCGCCTTCAGAGATTGGACATTCTCTATTGATATACCGACGAATACTCTTGCCATAAAAGTGCATACTAATTTCCATTCATAAATGTGATTGATTTGATTAAGTGCTTGCTCTACACACCATCGCTGTGTAGAAATAAAGACCTATTTCTAATTCGTACATTTGTGTTGGATCCGTTTCATCTACGTGACAGTGTTCATCATAATATATTTATGCCGTGTACTGGGTGGCCGAATATTAAGTACAAAGGTAGTGGTAGTAAGTATCATATCTAGTAATACAGTCAGGGAATTGTACCCCTCAGTTACAATTGGTCCTTCGAGCCGGAGGGTAATCAGTGTAATATTAATATAGTGTTATTAATATTGAAATGGCCTATGATGAACACTCCACGAAACGATCCTCCTAACCAACGCCCGCAGCGCGAACGACGGCTCCCTCAGTACTTAGAGGCTTACGCTGTCAGTCAACAACCTAGTCTTCTACTAACAGTAAACGCGGTAAAACTAGAAAGTAAAAGTATGTCTAACCCCAATGCCCAGACTACCCCGACCATAGAGGCCCCTACGGGCTCTAATGTAACTGACCAAGTTCACGGTGGGGACCAGTGGGAACCAGACATGACTTCACACCCCGCCAGTACTGAAGAAGTAGTCCCCGATGAGTCCCGGGAGGAATACAACGCCACCGAGAGAGAACTCGGCACGGAAGAAGACGGGGAGAGCACCGTGGAGATAGAGCTCCAAGGCTCCGCAAGGAGTACCCCGAGGGAAGGCTCCCCTATACAACCGCCTTCTCCCAGCGAGGCAGAGAGGACCCTACAGCAGGCCTTCCTCATCAGCCTGAACGCCGCTGCTGAACGCGACCGACTGCAGATCCAGCAGCGGAGCGAAGAAGAGCATATACGTCTAGAACTAAGACGCATTCAGAGAGAAGAGAATGTGGCCCGAGACCGAGCAGACAGCCAGCGAGCAGCTGCTGGTGCTCTACGGGACGCAGAGCGCGACAGACAGCAAGCGCAACTAATAGAACAGCTGATCAGACGGACAACACCATCTCCCTCCGCCAGAGGCTCCAGGAACTCGTCTAGACACACCTCCAGGGCGGCATCCCCTAGCCGAGTAAACAACCCTGAACTTGACCAACAGACGAGGTCTATACCCCCCACAGACCACCTCCCCCCACCGGTCCAAGCGAGACCTAGCAACCGGGAAGGAGCAGCATATCCTGTGGAGAGGCTAAACCAGAGACTACAAGCACTGGATGACCTAACTGAAGACGAAGAGGAAGAGGAGGAGAACCACGCCCGACGACAGCACAGTACTCTACCGGACCAGGAGGTCCGGTACAGCCCAGGCTATACTCCCGCGGAGCTGCGCTACAGACCCCCGACTCTATACACGGGTGAGCACGACGCACGACCCGCACCGAGGAACAGCACCTGGACAAGCGGGCCATGGTACACTGCCGGTACCAGCCCATACCAAGGAGCGGGAGGAGACTCGCCTAGGAGGCCTCTCCCCCAACGCTCGCCGATGTATCCACAGTCAGCGTCATACATTGGCACGCCTATGGTACCCGACTTCACCCAAGAGAACCGGGCCCAGTATACAGAACTCCGCATGTGTCTGGAGACCATGTTGGTGGATGTATTGGATGAACGCCACAAATACGCCATCCTACTGAAGCACTTAAAGGTACCCCGCGCACATAATATAGCGCTCGCCTACGCGACTTCCACCACCCCATACACAGCAGCGCTGGTAGCATTGGACCAGAGGTATGGGCGCATATGGGATTACGTGATCCAGGAGATCCGACACATCGACCGCTTACCCCCAGCAATAGACAATCGAGCACTGGACGAACTGTCCATCAGAGTGCAGTCCCTGGTAGGGATGTTGGGAGCGCAGAGAGAGAAGGGGAGGCATGAACTTTACGCCAACTCAAATGTGGAAAGGATCTTGGAGAAGCTGCCGCCCGCTCGACAGGAGCGTTTTAGGCGACAGAGGGACCACCGAGACCCGAATGGCCCCGAACCGAACCTCCTCGATCTAGCAGACTTCCTGGCGAGAGAAGTCAGCAGCCTACGGCTAGATACATTCGGACGGAGCACCCCTGGCTCCAGAGAAGGAACCAGACGACTAAATGATGGAAGAAGATCGGTGACTGTGATGCACCAATCGGAGTCAGTACCGAGCAGCAGGAGCCACAGTACCCCCTCCAGAACGGAGAAGTGGAAGATAGTGTGCCCCTACTGTGAGAAAGAACACTGGCTAGCGCAATGTGACTCCTTCCCCAAGCTGAACGCGGAGGAAGCAAGTCAATGGATAAAGTCCAACAAGCGCTGTTTTCGCTGTGCGCGCTCACACATGGCAGCCGAATGCCGCTTAAAGAAAAGGTGCACCAAGTGCGATGGAGCCCATCTGGACATACTTCACGACAGTAACAGACGGCGCCCTTCACCCGCACCATCCAGCAGCAAAGCGAGCGTCATGTACATCGATCCCGCCAGCAGCAGTGGAGCCCGAGTACTCCTAAAGGTAGTGCGTGTGACACTAAGCTACCAGAATAAAGTCCTGGACACTTACGCCGTCCTCGATGACGGGTCAGAGAAGACCCTTCTGCTCGCCTCCGCTGCGGCCCAGCTAGGGCTGCGGGGAAGCGAAACCCAAATGACAATTCGGACAATAAGACGAGATTTGAAGACGATAAAGGGCGAGAATGTCTCATTCTCTATCGCAGCAAGCGGCCAGCCTGAGCGACGGTACCAGATTACAGACGCTTTCACCAGCCAAGAAATAGGACTGTCGCGGTACACATACCCCGTCGCCAAGCTGATGGAGAAATATGCACATCTGCGCAAGTTACCGATCCCGCTCATAGACAATGCTATGCCGACCCTGTTGATAGGCTCCGACCATGCAGACCTCATTGTCCCGATAGACCGGGTTCATACCGGACCCCGAGGCTGTCCTGCAGCAGTCGAGACCCGTTTGGGATGGACTCTCCAAGGCCCGCTCGCCAAATCTCTCAACCGAAGTACAGCCACTAGATGTCTCCACTCCCGAGTTAAAGAGGGAGAAACCGCACTCCTGCAACACGTAGAGCGGTTATGGACCTTGGAACAAATGCCCTTTAAGAACGGAAAGAAAGACATTCGCTCTAAAGATGACATTTACGCCATTCACCTCCTCGAGACAGGGACCAAGAGAGTCCCGGTCAACGGCGTGTTGAGATACGCCACGCCACTCCTGCGGCGAGAAGGAATGCCTACTTTCCACGCCAAGACAGACGCCACAGAACGGTACCTGCTGAACACGGAGCGGCGCTTAGCCAAGAACCCCGCCCAAGAGAGTGTATACCGCGCTGAGATTGAGAAGCTCATCACAGCGGGACACGTCACAAAGATGGACATTAAAGAGGCTGACCAGACCACTGAATCGTGGTACGTGCCTCACCACAAGGTCCATCACAACGGTAAAGACCGCATAGTATTTAACTGCAGCTACCAGATCGGATCCCAAAATCTGAATAAAGAGTTACTGCCCGGTCCCACACTCGGCCCCTCCCTACTCGGCGTTCTACTCCGCTTCCGCCAGGAAAAGGTGGCCATCAGCGGGGACATTAAAGGAATGTTCCTGCAGGTGAGATTAGTAGAGGCGGACAAGCCCCTGTTACGGTTCCTATGGAGAGAGAAGCCAGGAGATGAGCACCCAGCCATCTACCAATGGGAAGTCCTCCCCTTCGGAACGACGTGCAGCCCCTGCTGTGCTACATTTGCACTACAGAAACATGTAGCAGAGGACCCAGCAGCGGACGAAGAGGTCCGACACAGCGTAAAGAACAGCTTCTACGTAGACAACTGTCTACAAAGCCTTTCAACCCAGGAAGAAGCCGAGGCTCTCCTGATTAAACTCCGCGCCTCATTGATCAAAGGCGGCTTTGATCTCAGGCAGTGGGCCAGCAGCGATCCGCAAGTACTGCGCAGCCTCTCCTCCGAGGACAAGGCAGCCAGCAGCGAGACCTGGATGGCTACAATCCCGGGAGAAGCCCAGGAGATGACCCTGGGATTGGTGTGGCGATTCAAAACAGATTCGCTTCACTACAGACACAAGCCCCTGACTACGGAGCAGGGAAGGCCGGCGGCGGCGCCGACCACCAGACGGAGTGTGTACACAACACTCGCCCGACAATATGACCCGCTAGGATGTATTCTACCGTACACCACCAGGGCAAAAATGATTGTACGAGCATTGTGGGACAAGGACCAGGGCTGGGACGACCCCATTCCCGCCCACTTGCATCCACCTGTAGAGAGTGGGAGATGGAGCTCCACTCACTCCCAGGCGTTAATATGCGCCGAAGCTACTTCCCACCCACGGTGAGGCCAGAGACATGTAAAATGGACTTACACGTCTTCAGTGACGCCTCAGAGGTCGCATACGGATCAGTAGCCTACTTGCGGGCCCAAGAGAAGGGGGGAGAGATCTACACAGCATTTGTCCTCGCCCGCTCGAGAATAGCCCCACGCAAGCAACAATCTATCCCACGTCTAGAGCTCTGCGCAGCCCTAGCCGGAGCGCACCTAGCCACGCTCATCCAACGTGAGCTCACCATACCGGTGTCTAGAACAATCCTGTGGTCAGATTCCACGACGGTACTCGCCTGGATCAAATCGGACTCATGCAAGTACAAAGTCTTCGTGGGAGTCAGAGTCACCGAGATTCAAGACTTAACCGAAGAGTTAACCGGAGAAACAGAGTGGCGCTACGTTGATACAAAACAGAACCCAGCTGACGTCATCACCCGGGGGATGCCCCTGGATGACCTCACCCGTCGCAATGTCTACAGTGACGGCCCCGCATTCCTAAGACTCCCGGAAGGACAGTGGCCCATGCCCATCCCGAGGGAAGCAAGTCCAGAGGAGGTGGAAAATAAGAAGTCTGTGTTCTGTGGATTGAGCACCGTAGCCTCCACCGACCCTAACATAGACGATTGCACGTCCATAGAGAGTGCACAACAAAGAACATTCCTGCGGTACCACCCGGAGTGCAAGTCCCCCGCTGATATGTCAGCAGCTAACTACGAGGAAGCAGAATTGCTTCTACTGCTGCGAGCCCAGAGAGACAATTTGACAGAAGGAACAGTCGTCATGATTATTGATCAATCACTGCCCAGAGCTATGTGGCCGGCCGGCCGCGTAAGCAAAGTGATCACCGGTGCCGACGGCAAGGTCCGAGCAGCTGAAGTGCTTGTCCAGGGTCGCACTTACACCCGTCCCGTGGCGAGGCTCATAGAACTGCCCCGACTCCCAGACACAATCGATGATGACCATGACCCTATAACCCTATGACTTTGTGAAGTTGACTGACCCCTACAGCAAACCCTTATGTGTAAATAGACAACGCGATTAATCTGTCTCTGTTTAACTGATTAGGTCTGGGACCAATCAGGGGGTGGCTGTTGTGAAGGGCCAGATTAAACCGAATATATATATTTATTTATATATATATATTTAATTGTATTTGTATATTCTCTAATATTCCCTGATATCCCTTGTATATTCCTTGTACAATATGCATTGAATATCCATTCTAGCCTACTGAACATCCCATAATAGTCTCCATTCTACTATTGGTCGAGACCTTGGTGCCAGGCTGCCATACCCCTCAGACCCAGTTCAAACGTACCGCTCCACATGTACGAACAAGTCCTAGTTCCGCGTAGGAATCTGACTACCGCACCACTAATGGGACTATTTGTTCATAGTGCGTATATATACTGCGCTACTAAAGTAGGACTTCCTTTTCAGTCCAGTTTCTTACCCTCCAATAGAGTCACAGACGTAAAGCCTCCCCGCAACGCCACGTGTGGGAGTAAGGCCAAGTTCGCCTACCATCGGTATTGAGACATCGTGTATATTAATATTTGAATAGTCATATTTGGCACTATATCGTCGAGTTGGACGTAGTCTATTAAGCTAATAATAGTCTGTTAATATATAGTGCTTCGTGCGGTGAGAATACTACCGTGGTCAGTACCCCATCGTTTCGGGCAGAGAACTGGCTGCTTATCCAGGGTGGTTGACCCCACGTGAAGCTGCACCCGAGGAGCCCCAGAGCCGACGAGCGAGTGGACCTGTATACCGGATTATTCTACCGACGACAGCCCGCCTTCCCAGGCACGGATTATGCTTTGTATACATTGATTATTCCATGGATAAAGACCCCCGACACTGCCGTGTGTTGGAACCCCCCCCCCCCCCTGGAGAGGACGCAAGGTGAGGAGACGCTCTGCAAGACGAGGTCGCTTCACGTCTCTCCCCCGTGGACCGGAGAGAGCCGGCCCACAAAGAGTCCATCTGCTTTCATCTGTGGTCCAAGGATCGCCGGCGCATTGAACGGCACTACAGTGGGTTCACCTGGGATACCCTTGGCCGGATGAGGCAGCCGGATTCTACCCCCCCCCCTTCCTACTCCTGTCGGCTTACAAGCGACCGGATTAACCCCCCCTGGTGTATCCAGTATATAATCATTAAAGTATCATTGCTGTTATTCCTTAAACTATTCCAGGTCGTATATGTACCACCTGCGCCTTCAGAGATTGGACATTCTCTATTGATATACCGACGAATACTCTTGCCATAAAAGTGCATACTAATTTCCATTCATAAATGTGATTGATTTGATTAAGTGCTTGCTCTACACACCATCGCTGTGTAGAAATAAAGACCTATTTCTAATTCGTACATTTGTGTTGGATCCGTTTCATCTACGTGACAGTGTTCATCATAATATATTTATGCCGTGTACTGGGTGGCCGAATATTAAGTACAAAGGTAGTGGTAGTAAGTATCATATCTAGTAATACAGTCAGGGAATTGTACCCCTCAGTTACAGTTGTGATTCGGTGTTGGCCAGGTGTTCTTAATTGTTAATTAGTCGGGGTATTTAGGTGTCTGTCTGTCTCCCCTTCGTTGTGGCGACATTCCTCCAGTTACCCCCTGTTCCTCCACGTCGTGTCGCACCGTTCTCCCTCTAGTAAGTCTTAGTGTTTGTTGTTTTGTATTGTGAAGTTTGTTATTTAGTTTCTGTATTTTTCCTTGTATTGCACTGGATTCTACAGTAAACATCATTCTCCAAGCTTCACTCCTCGCCTCTGCCTCCTCCATTCCTTCCCTTTCTGTATTATTGCATTCTACCTAACCCCGTCGTGACAGAATGTCGCCACCAACATTAACGAATGCAGCAGGAAAGGCAAGCGATACCATCACCGTTGTCCTGGCCCTGATGGCCGGTGACATGAAGAGTTACTCACTGGCCAAATGGGGGTTCCTACTCCGGAAGATCGACCAGGTCGCCACTGAGAACCCGACACTGCAGACGGCGATGTGGGAGATGGCTGAACATATTGCGGTCCTCATGGAGAAGCATAAGCCGAAGGCTAGTGTAGCTAGCCTGCCGACTGTTCTCAGGCTTACGGTCAGCCTAGATCCTCCCACAGCCGCTGAGGTTGCTCGGATGTCCATCGCCGGTCGGACGCCCACAGCTAACCTAGCTCCGCCGGTTAGCTTAGTGTCAAGAGCTAACCAGCCTCTCCCAGCTAACCTAGCTCCGCCCGTTAGCTTCATGCCAATAGCTAACCAGCCACTCTCAGCTAACCTAGCTCCGCCCGTTAGCTTCGTGCCAATTGCTGACCGGCTGTTCCCCGTTAGCACAGCTCCTCCTGTTAGCTCCGCCACTATAGATGGCCAGACGTCCCCAGTTGGTACAGCTCTACCCGTTAGCTCTGCTCATACAGCTAACCAGACGTCCACAGCTAACATAGCTCCGCCGGTTAGCTTAGTGTCAAGAGCTAACCAGCCACTCCCAGCTAACCTAGCTCCGCCCGTTAGCTTCGTGCCAATTGCTGACCGGCTGTTCCCCGTTAGCACAGCTCCTCCTGTTAGCTCCGCCACTATAGATGGCCAGATGTCCCCAGTTGGTACAGCTCTACCCGTTAGCTCCGCTCATACAGCTAACCAGACGTCCACAGCTAACATAGCTCCGCCGGTTAGCTTAGTGTCAAGAGCTAACCAGCCACTCCCAGCTAACCTAGCTCCGCCCGTTAGCTCCGTTTCAATAGCTAACCGGCCGTTTCAAGCTAGCACAGTCTCCACTGCCAGACTAGGCTCCAGGTTCAGGGTGAGCCTAGTATCTGAGACAGACCAGATGTCTCCAGCTAGCACAGTCTCCACTGCCAGACTAGGCTCCAGGTTCAGGGTGAGCCTAGTACCAGAGACGGACCAGATGTCCCAAGCTAGCCAGGCATCCCCAGCTAACATAGTTCCGCCCGTTAGCCCCGTCCCAATAGCTAACCGGCCGTCCCCAGTTAGCACAACCCCGCCTGTTAGCCCCGCTACAGTAGCTAACCAGACGCCCACTGCCAACCTAGGCTCCAGGTTCAGGGTGAGCCTGGTAGCGGAGACAGACCAGATGTCTCCAGCTAGCACAGTCTCCACTGCCAGACTAGGCTCCAGGTTCAGGGTGAGCCTAGTACCTGAGACGGACCAGATGTCCCAAGCTAGCCAGGCATTTTCAGCTAGCGCAGTTCCCACAGTGAGTCCAGGGCCCACAGTTAGCCTAGCCCCCGAGGCTAGTATGGCTAGTAAGGCCTCCACAGCTGGTCCAGCTTCCACGCCCAGCCCAGCCTCAGCTCTGGGTCCTGGCTCCTCATCCCCGGATCCTACACCACGCCTCGCCGCCGGGACCGATCCGGTCTCCACGCCCTGCCCGGCCTCTCCACCTGGTCCGGCTGCCGTGCCGGCTCCCGGCTCTTCGACGGATCCTGGCTCCCCGTCTGGTCCAGCTCTGCGCCGTGATCGGCGTCCTGGTCCTCGCCGTGGTCTCCGCCGGGGTCTTCGCCGTGGTCTTCGCCGGGGCCTGCGTGGGATCCTGCTCCGGGGGTCGTCGCCGCCGCACCTCCATTCCGGCTCTCCTGAACCGGTCCCTAGTCCGGCGGCTGGAGGGCCTCTCGTCCGGGATCCGGCTCCAGGGTCCAGCTCCCCTTCCCGGGCTTCTACACCTGTACCCACCCCCCCTCGTCGGGCCTCGCTTCCCAGGTCCAGCCCTCCTCGTCGGGCCTCGGTTCTCAGGTTCTGCCCCCCTCCCCGGGTCTCGGTGCCCATCCCCACCCCCCCTCATCGGACCTCTGTTTCCAGGTCCAGTCCTCCTCCCCGGGCCTCTGTTCCCATCCCCACCCCCCCTCTCCGGGCATCTGCGCCCGTTTTCTACCCCCCTGGCTGCTATGCCCCTCCTGGGTTTTTTGTTCAGCCTCCTGGTCCCTCGTCTTCGGGTCCTCTCCCTGGGTCCTCTCCGGGGTTCCGGCTTCCTCCCTCACCTGCTTATGGACGTTGTTTTCGGGTGTCTGGAAGCCACCCGTTGAGGGGGGGGTACTGTCAGGATCCTAGGCCCGGTCCTGGCTGGACTGGGCAGGATGGTAACACTGGGCAGTACCCTCCACCTAACTTTGGGCAATGCCCTCTATCTGACATTGGCCCTCGGCCTGACATTGGCGCCCTACCACCCTCTAGTGGTGACAAACAATCGGTGCGCTCCAGTACTCTGGACATCCTGACTACTGTGATAACTATAATTAATAGTATGATTAATGTGGTGTCATGGTGTGTACTGTTGTTGTCTTTCCCTTCCCTGGTGTGATGTCATGCACTGTTTTGGGTTGTTAGGAGTTGCTTTTGTGTTTAGTTGTGTTTAGTTATTCTTTGCTTATTGTCTAGGTGTTGGTTGTGATTCGGTGTTGGCCAGGTGTTCTTAATTGTTAATTAGTCGGGGTATTTAGGTGTCTGTCTGTCTCCCCTTCGTTGTGGCGACATTCCTCCAGTTACCCCCTGTTCCTCCACGTCGTGTCGCACCGTTCTCCCTCTAGTAAGTCTTAGTGTTTGTTGTTTTGTATTGTGAAGTTTGTTATTTAGTTTCTGTATTTTTCCTTGTATTGCACTGGATTCTACAGTAAACATCATTCTCCAAGCTTCACTCCTCGCCTCTGCCTCCTCCATTCCTTCCCTTTCTGTATTATTGCATTCTACCTAACCCCGTCGTGACAGCCTCCCATATGTAAGGGATAATGTATAGCTATACTCGGTCATTGTCGCAAAATAATTGACCGACACGGAGTTTACACCATCGACAAGACGAGATCAAATGCAGACGCAGTTGTTCTGTGGCTCCGTCCGCTGTCAGCCCAAATAAAAAATTATTATTATTATCGCCGGCAGCCGGCAGGTGTGTGGACTGATTGCACTGATGCAGTGTGTGTCAGTGGGCTTGATTGCTCCAGCTGCGAACAGCGGTCATTGCCAATAATCACCAGTGATTATTGTGCGTTGCCCATGGCAGCGGTCAGTTATCGAAAAACTATTCACCGGTGTCAGGGGCTATTGACCAATCACAATCAAGCATTTCGGCGAATGTGAAAACGCCATGTAATATTAGGAGATAGTCGGGTGATTGGTTGCGCCCTCTCCCCTGCGTCATCAACTTTGGGGGGGAGGGGGCACAGCCAAACTTCTGATAAAAGGGGAGGCCGAGGAACTTGGAAAAAACCACAATCTCGATATTCTGGACCAGAACGCTTCCTGAAAACCACACCAAGATTCCAGAGGACAAATACTTGCTTTCCCCAGACCAAGAAGAATATTTTGTAATTGATGTTGTACTTGATTACATTTTATATTAGTTATTTTCTGTGCATCCCACATCGATCTGCGCAGAGAGGCTAAAAATAGAATTTGATCTAAAATCTTCAACGTGATTTTGAGCGCCTTGTGGACATTCAGCTTATTGCTGTCATTTTTGTTGGAAATCTGGGACACCCCTTTTGAAATCCAGTGTACCCTGTCGCCATATACGACATAACCTACTCAGTTCTGCCTGTAGCCTATGTTGCTGACATGCACTGTACAGCTGTCTAGTCTAAACGAAGACAGAATGATGGTGATGACAATGCATATGAGATATAAACACGATAAGACCACTGACAGTGGGACTGGCTTTTAGAAGAGTGCTTCATTATCAAAGGCTGCCGCTCTCCAAGGTCACAGACACAAACAATGGAACTCATTTGCTTACAAATGCACTCTGGTCATCAAAGGCACAGTATAAACGTCATTGCGTAATACATTCAAAAGCGATATGGGTCGAACGTCTCTTCTGATTAGGGCTCGCTTTCAGATGAACGCAAAGACCAGGCCAAACAAATCAAAGCCAAAGTATAAACGTCTCAGAGCGTGTCATATTTCCTATTGGGTCTGAAGGCAAAATGCTTTCTCCCTCTGCTTTTATGCGTATAGCCTGACACCAAATGACATCCCCTGGACATACAGTCCCCAAAGCAGGATAAAGTGACTCCTTGCTGTGATGCAGAAAATAGACCAAGAAGAAAGCGATTCCTTGGCGTTGCAGGATGCTTTAATGTAGGGTTTGTCATGACGCATGCTGTGCGTGAATCTGGGCTTAAAGCTGACAGTGTTTGTGAGATCAAGCCCTGGCACCAGAACACACCTCGGAACACAGCTAAGAGCTAATGTTCATCCTTCAACAGTCTGGTAGGATGTTGACTCAACATAACGGCGTAGAAATCGTGATTTAAGTCTGTTGTCTCCGTGTCTTCCTCCCGTATGTTCTGAGGGTAAATGTAAGGGAAATGTATTTGGAGGGAAGTGTGAGAAACATAGCTTTGCTGATGTACAACAGGGTCTTAAAAAGTCTTACATTTAATCACCCGAATTGTAGGCCTTCAAAAGTTTAAAAAAGGTCTTCAATATGATTTTGATGGGTCTTTAAAATGTTACTTCTATGTTGCGATAACGTATCTGTATACACATGTTTAAATGTGTTTGGGGGGAAATGTCTGCAAAGTAAGCAGTTCCCCCCCAACAATTTGTATGGATTTAAGTTGTTGCCAGTATGGTCTTAATTAAAAAGGTCTTCAATATAACTTGTTGAAACCTGCAGGAACCCTGTATAAAGATTTTAAACTTGGAAGTTATAGAGGCTGATTTCTGTCTGCACTTTCTTGTAGAGGAGAAAATAAAAATTACCCAGCAGTAAATAGATGAGCTTGATAAGCCCTTCCTAAATATAAGTCTTATCTCTCTCTCAATTTGAAACAGCCAGGGAAGAAATAGGCCACATCGTCACTCATGCTTTTAATTAAGAACAGAAACTAAGCGCACATGGTGTGTGTATTATGTATGTGTCTCCGTCTGTGTGTGGTGCATGCACGTGATGGCACACATTTCTGTATGTGAACACGCATGCCTATTCCCAAGAGAAAGTATCTTTAATAACATTAATTAATTAATAGCCAGTTTTGTGTATCTCCTCCATATGACCTCTAAGCTCCATGCAATGTAAAAAAAAAAAAAAACATACTCAATGTCCCCTTCTATCTCCCCAGCCTGTGTGTCATACTGGGCGAGGGAGACAAAGAGAGAGAGAGAGACAGAGACAGAGAGAGAGAGAGAGAGAGAGAGAGAGAGAGAGAGAGAGAGAGAGAGAGAGAGAGAGAGAGAGAGAGAGAGAGAGAGAGAGAGCGCTGACATGACCTCGTGTCTATTAATCAGCAGCTCAGCTAGACTCCCTTCACCGGATCAGATAAAGCGGGCTGTCGTCACGCAGGTGGAAGGAAGGGCCGGCCGAGTGTTTCCGATACAGGGGCTTGTCTGAGCGCCGAGACGGGGACTGACAGAGGGACCACTGAAACAGAGGACCACTGCCAGCCTTTTTGACTGATAACAGCTTGACTGAGAGGAGTGAGAGTGAAGAGGAACAACACGTGGAAGCGGACGGATCGTGCCACAGGGCTTCTCCAGCTTGAACCTGGCTCGTCGTCAGCGCGGGGGAGCACCTGCCTGAACAATGATTTGTGGCATCTTCTCCTTTATGGCTGGTATGATGGAGACACTCTTGTATCTACTAGGAGTGAGGCTGTACAAATATTGTATAGCTGTCAGTTTATTTGTATACAGAAAATATGTAGGAGTCTAACCTAAAGAGCTCCTCCTCCTGAGAATTTCCCCCTTTTTTTTGTTACATAATATAAAATTACAGATTCATACCTTCAAAATAAGCCATCAATTGTCAAATTTGAGATGATAGTTTTCAATCAATGTCCTATCAAACATTCTGGTACAGTCATTACCAATTTGCAGCAGGAGCCTCTGAAGAGAATTCAGTGAATTCAGCTAATGATAAGGGAACTACACTCCTTCCCAGAATGCAATGTGATGTCAATGTTAATTTCAATGACTAATTCACACCATGAAACAAAGGCCCAGCAGGGAACAATTACAGCTGAATGGGGGTATAGTGTGACTGATCAATACAGGCAACACACACTTTGATTTGATGCCATGCATATACACACAATAGATAGACAGAGGTTTAGATATTTAGATAGATATATAATAGTAATATAATAGAAAGAGAGAGAAAGAAAGAAAGAAAGAAAGAAAGAAAGAAAGAAAGAAAGAAAGAAAGAAAGAAAGAAAGAAAGAAAGAAAGAAAGAAAGAAAGAAAGAAAGAAAGAAAGATACAGAGAGAGAGACATTTATAATAATAATTATTATTATTATTATTAAATAGAATCATTTTCTATAGGCTTGCCGTGGTAGTCAGTGATACTGGTGTATGCACACACTAGATAGACAGAGGTTTAGACATTTAGATATATATATATAGATATATAATAGTATAGTAATAGAGAGAGAGAGAGAGAGAGAGAGAGAGAGAGAGAGAGAGAGAGAGAGAGAGAGAGAGAAAGAAAGAGATACAGAGATATATACAGAGAGAGACATTTATAATAATTATATTATTAATTAGTTTTTTACACACACACACACACACACACACACACACTAATAACATGATCATAACCAAACCAATTTCAAATGTATCATCAAGTACAAAATAGATTTGATCGTAATATTTATGAGAATGCATGTGACCACGGCAGCGCGAGAGAGCGGCAGCGCGGAAATAGGCTGTCTATTGCCTCGCGCTGCAGCGCGGAAATAGGCTGTCTATTGCCATTCTCTAAGTCAAACTCTAACCTTAACCAGCTCCTTAACAGCGCCTAAACTTAACCCTTCTAACCTTAAGCAACTCCGAAACAATGCCTAACCTTAACCAACTCCGAAACAATGCTTAAAGTTATGCCTAAACTTAACGGCGAAAGAATGCGAATGCACGTTAAAAAAAAAAAATAAAAAATTGAAGGGAATCGAACTAGCAAGCAACGAGCCATAGGATCCACAGCCATGCAGCTTTGCCAATTGAGCTATTTCTGGATACTGAATAAGGGGCGGTTACTGGCATATAATGAGCTCCGCTCTGCCTGTGAGCGCACCTCTCTACTCTAGACTAGAGAGCTGTCATCACCGTGATGCGCGCTTGAATGAACTGCGAGATAACTCATAACTCGTACACACACGCACTCTGTCTCTGCCATACAGTAGTTATGTTGTTTTAGCGCGACATGGGTATATACACGGGCGAGGATGAAAAGCTTAAGCATGTTAGACTACTTTTAATTCAGAAATTAACGTTCGGTCGGGTCCGCGTGTATTCTCGAGAATGATAATAATACTGCAGGACCTTTTCAGATTATATAATCAACGACAGACAGTGAGAAACACAACCCCCCCCCCCCCCCCCCTCTCGCGCTGAAGAATATGCATATTAGATCGCTCAGTGATTAACACCTATGCGTGCGCTGTTTGTGTGTGCGCGCGTGCATGTACGTGACGCGTTGTAGTTTCGGGGAATACAGGGATATTTAGAACTATACAATTTAGCAAGAATTAAACATATTTACAAGTCGTATTATGTTTAGCAAGTAAGGATACATATAGATTACACTATATGCACTCGGAATTGTCTTTGTTCTATTTTTACAGATTTTTGAAAAACGGGACTTCCTGAGCATTTGTGAGAGATTCTAATTCTTTTGTTCTCCGCCCACGGGAGCAATAAGCCCCGTTGACTCCTAAGGGTTAAACCAGCAATGTCACTGCCCCTAGTGGTGGCTCACGGGCAATGTGTAAATGGTAAATGGTGCATTTATATAGCGCTTTTATCCAAATCGCTTTAAATCGTCCTCACATTTTACTCATTCACTCACACATTCACACACCGATGGCGGAGGCAACCATGCAAGGTGCCAACCTGCTCATCGGGAGCAATTACCGCTCCTACCAAGTGTCATGGAGAGGGACTCTGTCGGCCACCCGCCCCCTCCGGACGGGTGTCCCCCAGGGCTCGGTCCTAGGATCCCTTCTCTTCTCCCTCTACACTAAATCACTGGGTAACATTATCACGTCTCATGGCTTCTCATATCATTGTTATGCCGATGATACTCAACTCTTCCTCTCCTTCCCTCCCTCAGATATCCACGTCTCTGAGCGGATCTCGGCCTGTCTGTCCGACATCTCCGCCTGGATGACGACCAACCACCTCAAACTGAACCTAAGCAAAACAGAATTGCTCCACCTGCCGGCCAAATCCTCCCCCCTGACCGACCTCTCCATCACAGTCGAGAATGCAGCTGTGACCGCGTCGCCGACCGCCAAGAACCTTGGTGTTGTCCTCGACGACCAGTTGAACTTCTCTGCTCACATCGCAGCGACAACCAGAACCTGCAGATTCCTCCTGAGCAACGTCAGAAGGATACGCCCCTTCCTGACAAAAGAAGCCACCCAACTCCTCGTCCAATCAACAGTCATCTCCCGCCTCGACTACTGCAACGCACTGCTAGCTGGCCTCCCGGCCACTGCCACCAAGCCTCTTCAACTCATTCAAAATGCAGCGGCCCGCCTGATCTCAAACATACCGAAGTCGGCCCATGTCACCCCACTTCTTAGGGACCTGCACTGGCTCCCCATTGCTGCACGTATCCGCTTCAAGGCCCTCGACCTAGCATACCGTGCGGCAAAGGGAACCGCTCCCGCCTACCTCCGGTCAATGGTCTCACTACACACCCTCAAGACCCCTACGCTCTGCATCTTCTGGCCGCCTCAGATCTACTCCTATCCAAGCTCCCGGAGGGTCATCAAAGAGAAGCCGCCTATTCTCAGTCCTTGCCCCACAATGGTGGAATGAACTACCCATCCCAGTTAGGACAGCCGAATCCCGTCCAATCTTTCGCCGTCGACTAAAGACTCACTTCTTCAACCAGTATCTGAAATGATAAAAAAATAAAAATAAAAATCTAACCCCGACTAACCTTAATGTCATGCACTTGTCCTAATAAACTAACCTACACTGTAACACGCAACACTTTGATGAACATTGTTACTCAGCTGATAGAGTTATACCCTTCTTGCTGTCTTGTCGCACAGAACTTGTAAGTCGCTTTGGATAAAAGCGTCAGCTAAATGACTAAATGTAAATGTAAATGTAATTAGGGGTTAAGTGTCTTGCTCAAGGACACTTCGAGACACTGCCTGAGAGGAGCGTGAATCGAACCAGGAACCTCCGGATTAACCAGACGACTGATCTACCTCCCGAGCCACTGTCGCCCCATAAGACGAGTCAAGGTTCTACTGTTGTGTCTATGGCATTGTTCTTGTTCGTGGTCAGGTTGAGTAGGGAGAAAACTCCATTTATTTGATATAGGAGAAAAACGGTATGTTTCCCTATCCATTTTTTGCACTCCCTAAATGTGAAGTGTTACCTCTCTAAGGATAACGCCTCATATTTTCTTAGCCTCAATGCTGCCAGCGTCACACTGCATTAGTCTAATCTGTTGTGTTGGCTTTTATATAGGCCACATACCTCCTCTATACCTTTTTCATCTGTTGCGTTTTCACAAGTAAAAATCTCCTAACTTCATACAAAAATAAAACACAGGCTCCTTCTTGCTTCAGAGGCACAATATAGTCTTTCATGGCTATAACAAGGAGTGGGATGAATATTCATAGTATTTTATTGCAGACGTCTTGTCAGGAAACACAGGTAATGTCTGTTGATGGAGACCTTAGTGCGCGGTGGTGCGCTCATTGCGTGAGGCTCCACTCAGGGCTCTGGTCAAGGACTGTATTACTTCTTGTGTGCTACACCAAGTAAACCAGGGCTATTCAACTGGCGGCCCGCGGGCCAGATCCGGCCCGCGGGATGATTCTGACCGGCCCGCCAAAGATGACATGATAATAAAAAAAAAAAAAAAAAAAAAAAAAAAAAAAAAAAATTACTTTTTTCTTTTCATGTCAACGTTAACACGCACAATTGAGCCAAAAGTCACTCAATTAATGACAGATTTCATTGATAAATTGAGGGAAAACTTTGCAAGTCGATTTGATGAATTTGACATGTCCAGAGAATTGATGCATTTTGTGAGCAACCCATTTGCCAATGTAGCTGCTATTTCCACAAAAGGACAAGAGTTCCTTGCATCACTTCACATTGATGAAGGTCTCCTGCAACTTGAAATAATTGACATGCAAGCATCATCTGCTCTGAAGCAGGCACTTGAGAATGAATCCACCACAACATTTTGGATAAAGTGTATTCATGTCAAGACATTCCCCAAAATAAAAACGCTGGCAATATCTGTGCTAACAATGTTTGGCTCAACATACACATGTGAATCCAGTTTCTCTCACATGAATGCCATTAAAACAAGCAACCATGCCTCCTTGACAAATGAGCATTTGCATCACTGTTTGCGGGTAGCCCTCACTTCCTATGAACCCTCTTTCTCTGCCATTGCCCAGTCAAAGAAGTGCAATCGCTCTCATTAGATGTGTGTATGTAGGCTAGGCCTGTCTGCCCCCCACCCCCCTGATGTTTGAGAGTTAAGAGTCGACAATAAGTGCTAATAAGATGCTGTGATTTGCTGTTGTTGCACAGACATGAAGCACTTTTTCATAAGCTCAGCTGCACTATAAATGTGTTTTTTTGTTCAAGTGTTGATGTTAGAATGTTCAGATGCACATCATGCACTTGTTTGTTTTTTATTTTATTTTTATATTGAAATGTTGAAGAGGAGATGTTGCAGTTGTTGCACAGTCATAAATGAAGCACTTTTTGCAGGAGATGTTGCAGATGTGGCACATAAATGAAGCACTTTTTTTGAAAAGTATACTAATTTTGCAATGTAGTTAAAGGGGAACTATCTCATAAATGGCCTTTTCAGTGTTTAGCATTGTTTCCTAGCTATGTGGACTTATATTAATATGATCTATGTCTCTAATTCTCATATTGGCGCATTCTTCCAATTCTCCTCTCACAATATTCACCCTCACTGAACTGAGTCATCTGAAAATGTGCTGATTTGTGATGTCAGAGAGACACAGCTGCATGATAATCAGCTGAGTTTCCACACAGTTCCGACTGTGGTTGGAGCCCAGGCTCAAAACGGCTTAAGATCTTGAGGTAGAAAAATGCTGTTTTTGAGTACTTGATTAGAAATACAAAACAATGAATAAAAAAAAACAATAATTACAGAGGTGTTCCATAAACCCACAGGAATTGTGTAAAAGTGCCCAAATAGTGAAAGAAATAGTAAAATAGTTCCCCTTTAAATAAAAGTTGTGAAAATGTGGTTGCGTGTTGTGTCAAGTGTACATATATTCATAGCACGGGGAGGCGCCGTGGCAGTCCGGCCCCTGGCCCCTTGGGTTTCTGACAATGTGGCCCCCTGAACAATTTAGTTGAATAGCCCTGAAGTAAACCATCGTTGAATTCCACCCTTGACTCCTGACTCAAAATGTCTGTTCAGCCGCCTCATAAATCACCAAAGATCTCAGCTTATATTTTAATATCTATCAGAGGCACAATATAGTCTTTCATGGCTATAACAAGGAGTGGGATGAATATTCATAGTATTTGATTGCAGAAGTCTGGTCAGGAAACACAGGTAATTGTAATCAAATAACAGGGATTACCATTAAATGGCAACTGTGGCCAATGAGCTATGGCACTGTGCCATATTGGATGGCGTGGAGCGCCACGAGAACACTATGAATAGAAAATGTTACGTTGTAGCGTCGATACTTGGCTTCTGAAGCGGGGACTATTTTTAGCGATACTCTCAGCCACCGGAGCAGGCCGCTGAAAATAGTCCCCACTTCTAAAGGCGAATATCCGCTTTATAATTCAGCATTCATCTTTTTTTTTTTTTTTAATAGACCACCTCTGAAGCGAAAAGTATGTACGTGCAAATTGTCACCACGACAGTTTTGACAAATGAAATCTGATGCTGGCAATGAACCAATAGTAGAACTACACCACTGTTCTCCTTTAACCTGTGAATCTGCAGCACATTGATGTTTACACGTGATAGTGATACATTGCATCATAGTTAAGTTAATACCCTTTTTTATTCATTTCTCTGTACATTTTATGGTCAGTAATATTACCTATTTTCCCCAGCGCATTTACCATGCTGTGCAACTGTGCAAACCCCATTGTTTTAATTTCATGCAAGATTCGGTTTTGGTGTTTTGGCTAAATCCAAGGTGTATTGTGAAAATGCTATAATTGTCCAATGTCAGCAGGGAAGCCAATATTCATGTCTAAGTGCACACATTTTAATCAAGCAAACATTGCCTGGGTTCTGTGTGTTTCTTCTAGTAAATATTAAAATGAGGTACAGTACGGGTGCAGAGCTCCTTGATGCCTCAGAACGTTTCATCTGTGGATGGAGACAACGCTTACATTTGCATGCTCGCAGAGTCCGCCCACTCCATATCAAGGAACCTGGGTGATCAGAAGTGGAGTTAATAGGGACACGGCGCGAGGGGGAGGTTAATTACTGACTTATAAATACTTACAAATGATGTTTGGAGCGGCTGCTGTTGTTGCCGGAATGCGGCTGGGTGGCGGAGGGGGAGACGGAGGGTGAGTTCAGAAGATTTCGTCGAAGTTGCTCGCTGCCTTATTTGCGTTGTGGGGGTTTTAGAACGAGGCTGCAGCGCAGATCAATAAGGCGTAATAGGCCTGGGAATGAAGCGATGCCAAGGTCTCCTCCGTCAATGAATCTGCTTATCTGCGTCTGCCAAGCTACAGTCGGCTGGCCTGCGCGCACACACCTGTTGATTAGTGATACTGTACCGGAGGAGAGGGAGGGAGCCGGGAGTTCAACTCGGTGCCCTTGATTTATCTCATAGAGACCGGTATTTTCACCAGAGGCAGGTGGGGATATATGGATTCGGTGCTGAGAGGTTGTGGTAAAGGGTTCAGGGATTTATTTTTAACTGTGCCACACTGTAGCCTAGGGCAGAGACAATTTTGTGTGTGTGTGGGGGGGGGGGGGGGGGGTGTATCCAAACTAATCTTAGTCTAGGGATTACACATGTAGATTATAGGCTTTTGCTGGCAATTGCCTTGCTATTTGTATATTTTAATAAATCTGTGTGTCTGTGCATGTGTGTATATGTATATTTATGCATGTGCTTTAGTGGAATGTGAAACGCGGCATGCATAAGCAAGTCTACAACCTCTAATCATTGCCTGAACACTAAAATGTAACATCTAGTTATATTATTTTCCATAAACAGAAACAATTGAATATTTTACTAACAAATAACATATTTTGAATGTCACAAACCCCCAATCGCCCCCCCCCCCCCCCCCCTCGAATTCCCACCCGCCCTGCTTCCTCCTGCATAACACATGTTCATTGCAGTGGCGTCTTTGAGGTTGTGGCATTGTGAAAGTCAGGCAGAAAGCCTCTCCTGGCGCCGTCCGATAAGGCATGTGAACATGCACCCCGCTATTCTCTTATCACTCTGACATGCTCAGAACGCCCCCATGCCAGCGTGGAACGTGGCACACACGGCCCAGTGCTATTAGTGTGAGAGGAGCGGTTGAAGGACGTGAGGAACATGGCAAACAGTGGCAAACGCCTGAGCCGGCATTGGCGTCACCGCGCTCTCAAATTAGTTTTTCTCTTATTGTGGACGCGGCAGTGAGCCTCGTAGTGGGGGCCTTCGACGCCTTGCCTGACAACGTGGAGGCAGCGGTGAGTGCAGCGTGGCGAATTGAAGAGTGAGTGGCAGGCTGACACACCCATCGACCCTGTCGGGTGGAGCAGGTGCTGATCCCAAGGACTGTCTCGTCTGATGGCACATGGTGCTGATGGAGAGTGGAAGGGGGGGGGGGGTGATGGAGCTTAACGTGAAGCTGATTGGCCCTGATGTGGCCAGATATGCACTACGAGTATCAAGGGTTTATTTATTCATTCATTCATTTATTTACTCACGCTTCAGGAGATCCTGGACTCTGGGTCCCCCAGGGCAGGGGAATGTTGGATGTGGTAATTTAACGATGAATCACTCGTCAGCTCAAACAGATGATCATGATACTCTACAGAGGCCATGGATCAATCAAATAACGGCCCGGTTGATTTCCATATACGTGGAAAAGCACATCAACATTTTTATTCTTTTGAATTCATTAGTCTCACCTGTAATAATTTGTTATCATTCAAACAATAATTAAGACACCAAACTCAATTTCAGATGACTATACAGTATGATTGATTGATTGAAAACTTTATTAACAGATTGCAGAATGGGTACAGTACAGTACAGCTCAATACACACAATTGTTAACACTTTGCCGCCCAACCACAAGTTAACTCGGGTTTCGGTGCCATGCGTTGAACGCACACTGTATTGCTAATCAATAATACTAATCGGCGTCCCCCGCCGCCCCCATTTCATCCATAGATGCTCTGTAATAGTCCGGATGCTAAGCAGTTTGTTTTATTTCATTCGTATATATACAACAGAAATGCCGTTCGATATAACGTGACTAGCCTTTAGCCCTATAAATAGCTTTCCAGAAAAAATACGAGACGAAAACTGCGATAAAGCTTATATTCACAACGCTATAAAATGACAACCAACTGATGGATTTTTATTTTCTTTAAGCCATTATGAAGGCACGGTTTATGCACTCAAGTGACAATGAGAATGGACAGATAGCAATACTATAAAGTATATATATAGCTATCCAAAAGTACATCGGTTTATTTACAAAGCGTGGTCCTCCAGCCACATATTAGATGGCTAGGGATCAGGGTCCCCCATTTTCAATTCATCATAAAATTGATATAACACATATATCTAGTGATTATGTGACAATAGACCAACTCTGATCTTACACTCTCTGAGCAAGGCTTGATTTGTGGAGAGGTTTGTTTTAGAAGTGCCCGCACACAGTGATCTCATGTCCTTGGCTTGGTTTGCTCGCTGTCTGACATATGAAGAGCGACTTGGAAATGATAATGACAGGCGAGCTGCTAGGAGTGCTATATTCGGGGACTTTGTTGTCGGTTTTCAGCCTGTTATTGCCACAAGGGTTGTTCTTGAACTGGTTTGCAGTAGGCGTCTCAGATGGGCTTTTTTCCTACCTGAATTAATGTTTGGAGCACAACCAAACATCGACCTTGATAACCACCGTGGGCTTGAAACGTCCTCCAGTTGCACTTTTTTATTTATTTTTTCTCATAGGACAACTTTGGTATTTTTTAACCTAGACCCTATTTTTCATTTGGAGTCATACCGACTATCGGGACCAAAATCATCCGAATTTGATCCAGCATTGAGGGCGCTAGCTTCAGCCAATGCCAGCTGCTGTGGAACTGGGCTGAAATATAATGTTTTGGGGCACGTGCATCAGTAAAAAAACGTCCCCGAAACAGCTTGCTATGAGAAGTATCCATGATATTAAATCCTGCAAACCTGAAACCAAGAGTCCCACTCTGTGATCCCGCAAGGGGTGGGCGGTTGTTGTAGGAAGACCAATGGAGTTGGAGAAAAGTGTTGAGAAAAGTTTACGCTGTTTTTGTACATTCCCAGATCGTACCAACATGCACCACACGTAGCATAGGTACGGTAAACTACTGTACCTTTTTACCTGCTGCAGGCAGAGTGAAAGTTAAGTTGTTAGCTAACTTTATTGTGTCAATCTAACATTAGTCAACATGAAAGCAGGATGGGATAACAGCATGTTACTTACCTCCACACTGGTATGACTCCAAATTATAGAAGTATAGCATCTAGGTAAAAAAAATAGCTGGTGTTATCCTTTAACAAGTCTTCATATTCCCTCCACGAGTCAGAAGTGGAGCTGACCCCTCCTACAATCAGATTAAGCAGTATTATGTTAAGCCGCAGTGCCTCCTCCCTCTAGTCTAGGGGACGCCACAAAAGGGGGAAACAAGGACACAACCTCACAGTATTAGGGTGCCCGGACAGTCCCGATATTGGGACGTTTGTCCCGCGTCCCGCTACAACAAAACAATGTCCCGCAATTCAAAGATAAAGATTATAATTTTTTTTATTTTTTATCATTCAAAGATTATCATTACATTTTTTTTTTAAATGTTGTTAATTTAATGCCTCGTTCCAATACCCTCTTATATTTAAAATAAAAAAATCGGGCGACGTCACAAACCAATGCATTGCGCAGCCGAGCAATAGTATCCAGCTGCAGGACCACAGCACGACACACTCAGGACCGCGACACTTTGCGGACCCACACTCTCCAGACCCTCGCTCCCATTGGCTGATTTGGGTCACGTGACCGTCCCACCCAATGGCTGAATTGGAGTGGGACGGTCACGTGACCCAAATCAGCCAATGGGAGCGAGGGTCTGGAGAGTGTGGGTCCGCAAAGTGTCGCAGTCCTGAGAGTGTCGGTGCTGTGGTCCTGGCTGGATGCATCTCCAGCCGAGGCTGCCGAGCAGCTCACTCGAGTATTGCGAGTCGCGCTGCCTGTCACCTGTCCGAGCGAGGCCGGGGCAGCTGTATGTGTGACGTCAGTCACTCGAGTAGTCAGAAGAAAGACCGCCAATATTACTGATACAAGTTGTTTAGCTAGATAAGAAAAACAAGGAAATGGAGGCAAAAAAAAGAGACTTTGCTCATATAACAGAGACTGGGACAAAAGTATACGTGGCTGAGATCCGTTTCAGATGATCCCCAAACTGGAGGAGAGGGGGACGTCACGTATAGTTGTTCAGAGGAGCGCCTCTTTAGCAAGTCTGGCCCGACTATTATTGAGAACTGAATCAGAGGGTCGGTTTGTTATAATAACAGAATACACGGGGAGTATCGCCGGGACACTGTCCAGAGGGAAGGGGGCAATAAAATCCGGAGGCTAATATCCCCAAAACCGGAGTTTAATAAGATTAATAACAAAATTAGCTATATATAGCCTACCGTCTGCGTCGAATATGATATAAAGGCATTTAAATAATAAATACATTTCTTTAATCTTAATTAGCAATAAAAAAAAATTAAATACCCCCCTCCCCCCCTACGTGTCCTGCATTGTCCCACAAAAGCAGTGCTGCTGTCCTGCGACTGAACCATTTTGACCTGGTCACCCTACACAGTATATGGGTAATACAGATTTAACGACTTCACAGTGTTAAACACTGTCAAAACTAAGGCCCCCTGGCTCAGAATTAGGGATGTCCCGATCACGTTTTTTTGCTCCCGATCATGTGATTTTGAGTATCTGCCGATACCGATGTTTCCCGATCCGATCTTTCACATTAGTAACCAATTTGATGCATTTTTGTCAGAAACTGGCGAAGCGAGACAAAGCCCCTCCGTTCACATCCCCAGCAGCAGTAGCAACAACAACAAAAACAACAACAACCATTCTTAAATCATGACCACGTCAACTAGATTAGAATAATTTTAAATCGTAGTTCAGTTTCACAACAAGAGACTGATGAAAAAACAGGAGTGTGAAATAACGCTACAGGTAAAGAACATAAAATGATATTGTGGTAAAGAAAGATTGCTAGCTAACGTTAGCTGGTTTATTAATAGCTAGCTAATGTTACCTAGCCTAAGTGCCTCACGCCAGTTAGCTTGTTAGCAAACGACACAAGCTTAGTTAGCTTGCAGAGTCATGAAAGATGCACTGCGAGGGCTCTTTTAGCTAACGCTAGCTAGGTACGTAGCTATACATTACAGTTGCATCACTTCACTGTCTGCCGAGCTAGCATTGGATACCATGCAAGCTAACAGTGACTTTAAAGCCAGCACTAGCTAACGCTAGCTGCAAGAAGGTAGCTCATATATTGACGCTATCATATAGCCCCAGTCGAGTGCGGCGGCTCGCATTACATTCACCATACAAGAAATATTCAAAGTTTCAATCTGTTTGCGCATTTAGTATACATTCACAGTGTTCGACTTACGTAATGATTTGCTCCATTTTGGTCTGAAACGCAGACGAATAATCCTCACAAAGCGAATGTTATCCAGGTGAACTTTCTTCATTCAAACAGGGCATTCAAAACAGCTGTTTGGCAGAGGACCAGACGTCCCCCATTCCTTTGCTCGCTCTAGTCACATAACGTTGAACGTCCGCCTTGCAAACATTGCAACTGGCTATGTAACTGAGGGGTTACAAAACCCTGACTGTATTAAAGATTGTGATAGATTAAACCACTGCTAGTTATGTACTTTAATTACTGGCCAGACAGTACATCAAATATAGATGGTGAACACTCACAAGAACACGGCATTGACACAGAAATACTATTGGAGGGTAATTTATTATTATTAGGCAACGTTAGGTTACAGAATGAGACTTAGGGTCGCGCTTGTATGGCGAAGAATATACGTAAAGTCAGTCGAGAGCATAAGTCACTAAGAATAGCAGGAATACTATGATGGGTCTAAGCTGACGCCACCTGTTGTATAGGAGCAATTATATAGGGCAACACCGGTACCAACTGGAGACAATGGGTTCCCTCCTGGGTGTAAGGCCTGGAGGGTAGAGGAATGTTCGGGTACTCCGTCTGATGCAACGAGGAATAAAGAGACTCCAGGTACAGGAGTCGGTGCTTGTAAACTCCCTTGATCAGCAGCAAAAGCAATAGTTGTAATCCAAAATGCTCGACAGCATTGATGACAGCTAGCCAGCCCCGTCCACGAGGCAGGCCCGAGTGGTAATCCTCACGAGGTTAAATCCCAAACGATAGTGGAAATCAACGATGCTCTTCTCCTGTAGTCACGTCCCAAATCAATATAATCCAACCAGGAATGGTTCTGCAATCGCCGGCGCCGATTCTCCTGTGTACATGTCCAACGGTTCCCCGCCTAGGACTCCTCGGGTGTGGGCGACGTATTTAGGCCACACAGCCTGGTTAAGTGCACTAGCTAAAGACACGACGAACCGATGGGTAATGCTACACACGGAAGAACTGTGGCCGCACGATATACAATAAATGATCGACTATTGACTTCACATTAGATTAAGTCGAACTCAACGTTACTTCATTAAACTCTGACACTTTAACATTCTATTCGCACGCGGTTCTCAATGCTCTATTTAGACGCAAGGTTGCTCACTTCACTGCACGTTGACTCGTGGTGAAGGTGGGTAAGGTACTGAATGAACTACTGCTGTTTACACTTGCGCCAATATATATACTTAAGTGAATATCTAGTCCCAACCTCAGTCCTTGTCTCGTATTACTACGCTGACTCTGGGCATGTTCTGACATGCCTGCAGTTGTCTTTGAACTTGCCGTTGGGGGCTTGCGTGTTGGCGCCTGGGGGCGCTGTCCAATAGGAGAGCGAATATTACTCTGGTCTGTACGCAGGTAAAGGGATATTCCGTGTATATATATAACAGGCTATATTGGACTGGCTTTGGTTTCAATTTTAAAATGCTTCCAAACTTCTGACATTTTGTGTTGTGAGATCTGCTATTTTCGACATACGTCACTGTCGTGCGACGGTGTAAATAAAAGGAAATGCATTTGTTTTGGCAAATTCTTCTGCTCTGTGTGACAATAAATAAATGAATGATGATATGTAATTTAAAACCAAAACTAAGGCCTCAGTATGAGTTTAAGACGTGAACATGGTCATGTTTGTTGAATAAATAAAAAAAAAAAAAAATTTTACTCCTGATTTTTATTTATTTATTCCCGATCCCGGTCCTCTGAAAATCACGTGATCGGCCCCGATCCCGATCACGTGATCGGATCGGGACATCCCTACTCAGAATCACTTGTTTTATTATCTACTATACTGCATGTGTGCCACTGTTCTTTGTGTCCGCATTTCTCAACAGATGGATCAAATAGTTTCACGGATGATAAGGATCAATTCCCAATTCCAAAAGCGGCAATAATGGCTGAGAAAAACTTTAGTCAGTGGTCAAGTTAGTATTGATATTCAGTATACACACACACACAAGGGATCCATGTAGTGTTAGTGCTGCAAACTTCTGTGTGTTATCACAAATGCAAAGGATGTCCAGAAGCTCGGAGGGATAAGAGGATTAAAAAAAAATAGGGTAGGCTAGGGTTGTAGAGACAGAAGATGGAGAATGAATAATAGAATAGAAGTATTCCAATACCTTTATATATAAAACGAGTGAGATGATAGGATACAGGAAACAGCTATCTCTTACATACATACACACATTACGTACATAATGTGCACAGCACCAGTAATGCAGATATAGAGCGTGAGCCTGCTCTCAAGGTGAGTTACATAGATTCCTACAAACATCAATCACTAGTGAGTCCAATAAACAATTATCTGTGGCCTATGATTGTTCAAACGTCATGCCAAATATCAACACATAACCAAAATCCTAACACTAATACAAATGTAGTTGTTCTTGCTCAGCTTTACCAATATAAATGTAGTTGTTGTTCTTGCTCAGCTTTACTAATGCAAATGTAGTTGTTCTTGATCAGCTTTACAGAACTGGTCAAAAGGTGAGTTTTGAACCAGCTGTTATTTTCCTTTAACAGACAACACGTTGCTGTACCACACTAAGGTGAGCAGATGCAGGTTCTTCACGGCACGGCTGGTGTAGTGGTTAACACTGTCGCCTCACAACAAGAAGGGCCTGGGTTGTTCTCCCCGTGCTCGCAAGGGTTTCCCCTCCAGAAAAAGAGATATCATAAACCCGATGGAAAAACATGCAGAACAGATCGCTAACGATGTGGCGTCAGACAGGAGCACATGGATTGGTCCCCGGGTGCAGCCCCACACTGCAACCCATGTCTGCTCCCGGCTGCCCTTGAAGGACGAAGGGATGGGTCATGCGCAGAGAAGAAATGTCATCGACGACCCCAAAAAATATATAAATGCATGTGTGTGTTGCTGTGTTGCCCATTGCATGTGTGTGTCGCTGCTTGACTACACAAATGAATGAATGGAGTTTATTTCTAGCCATTTAGCAGAAAAAAAAGAAAAAAAAACACATACAATTACAAGTTGGCCCGAAAAGGTTAGGGCTGAAGCTACAAGCTTTTGTTTTTTCTTTAAAAAATATCTTTCAGCATATTTTAAGTTTTTCTTTCTTATATTAAAATATATTTAGTTTTTAAGAATTTGTAAACGATAGGCAAAAATAAACATGTGCTTCAGCCTATTCCTTTTTTTCGATTGTTGATTTTGGATTTTGTGTGTGAGCTTGCCTTGAATATGTACATTTGTGATTTTCTTTTTCTTTTTTCTTTTCCTTTTGTAAGTCCACACGGGTGTGTTTGATTTGTCTGTAAACAAGACCGAAAAATAAACATTCATTCATTCATGAATGAATGGAGTTTATTTCGAGCCATTTAGCATGTACAAAAAAACAACAACACACGAATAAAATTACAAGTTGGCCCGGAAAGGTTAGGGCTGAAGCTACAAGCTTGTAAATGCCCTAACCCAGTGCATCATCTTAAAATGTATCGTTGATCTTCGTTATCAACCAAAAAAAACGAATAATAATAATTAACAATCAGCAATAATTTTTTTTTACAATTGATCAATTTGATTAGAAACACATGGTTAACCATCCACGGCAAACTTCTCAAGAATAAGTATGTACTTCCTTTAGAAATGTGCAGTATTTTAATTTAATTTTACCTCCTCTGGTAGACGATTCCACAACTTCACCCCACAGACAGATAATGCACATGCTCTTTATAGTGGTGTGTACAGTCGGCTGTTTTAAGTTAAATCTCCCTCTTAACCCTCGAGTCACCTTTGTCGCAGTTCTGGTCAAAAAGCCCTTTTTTGTATGTTTGTGGATAGCGTTGCTTTATACACCATTTGTGCAGTTTTGAATTCCACTAAATCCCTACATTTCAATGTCTGTGATTTAAAAAATAGTCCATTGGTGTGTTCATAATATCCTACATTATTCACTATTCTGATTGCTCTTTTTTGCATGGTGCTTATTGCCTGTAGGGTGCTCTTGTAGGTATTACCCCAAACCTGCACACAGTAATTTAGATATGGCATGAATGAGCGTGCAGTACAGTGTATATAGTGATACATGGCAATGTGTCCTACGAATAAAGACTTCTTCAAATCCAGTTTTAATCTTAACCAGTTTAATCTTCAATTCTATAATCTGATTGATTGTCTTGAAATCACTGAAGTTACTTTTAAAGCTTAATTACTGGTTTCTTGTATTCAAAAGATGACGGCTGTAGAACAAAGGAAACAAAGAGTTGTTTGATGTTTATTAACACTTTGGACAACAGACCCGATGATAGTCGGGTTATCTCGCCATGCGTTGAGTGCCAGGACCCCTGAAAACCCGAGTATAGTCGGGTTTTCATCGTTATTTCTTTTATTCGATATTTCCATTCATTACAGGCACACGGACTCAGGGTTAACATGGGGAATCATCCTGAGAATACCAAAGTGCAATACCGGCCGCATCCACCCAGGTGGCAGTATCGAGCACCCTTTGAAACATATCTTGGCCTGTGCGTCGATCAAAAGTCTCCCGTCAGATTTTTCTTTGTCGCGCAAGGGGAGCGGTTGTCCCGATCGGATTGAGAAGCGTGAAATGCTCCCGGTTGGCGTGTTAAGTACAAATGATGCTCAACTGCGTGGCGTCCAAAGTGTTAATAGTGTCTCAAGACAAGACAAGGTTAAATTCCAAAACTGCTGCTAGTACGTTCTCTCTTTCACCGTTCCCTGGTGAGACATTTTATACATTTTCCTGTCCCTCCTCAAATCCAAAATGGTTTGCTCCAATAACAAGTTCTAAACCAATGATTTCAAATTCTTGAGACTAGCCAACGGCTTGATTGGCGTGTGTCCTTTGGTGTGTGTGTGAGTTTGTGTAAGTGTGTGTGAGTTGGTTGTGTGGGTGTGTGTTTTTGGTTGTGTGTGTGTGTTTGTCTTTCTGTGTGTGTGTTGGTTGTGTGTGTGGTGTGGTTTTGTGTGTATCTGTGTGTGTGTGTATGGTTGTGTGTATCTTTCTATGTGTGTGTGTGTGTATACTGTATGTCTGTCTGTGTCTCTCTGTGTGTGCGAGTGTGGTGTCGTTTTGTGTGTATCTATGTGTAGCAGGGTGGATTATCCCTGCTTTATGGGAGTGGTTGTACACGGCCACCTGGTAGCGGGATGCAGTAGATTCGAATCTATCTGAACCCCCATCTTTGGGCCCGGAATGTCGAACTGGAGGTCGGGCAGCAGGAGCGGATGGGGCCCAGGATTTACTAACCTAGGGGGTGGTACTCTGGTCCTCCTCGCCTTCCAGGGCGGTCAGCAGTAGCTCCCCACCAGTGTTGGGACTAACGCGTTACAAAGTAACGCGTTACAGTAACGAAGTTACTTTTGGCGATAACTAGTACTCTAACGCATTACTTTTGAAATTCAGTAACGCTACTTACGTTACTGAATGGTTTGTTAGTTCGTTACTGCGGTCTTTTTATGTAGATTCATAGCGAGCGTCCTTATTTCGCCTGCGTTTGTTTTGTTTATTGTAGAGAGCGTCTATTTCTTTCCGTAGCCTCATTTCTGGTTTTCGCATTTCTGATTGGCCACTGACTGACGTTCTCTGACGTTCTCTGACCAGAGAGCGTCAGTCAGTGGCCACTGGCCAAGCAGAAATGCGAAAACCAGAAATGCGGCTACGGAAAGAAATAGACGCTCTCAATAGTAAACAAAAGTCAGGAGGACGCTCGCTATGAATCTACATAAAAATAACGCAATAACCAACTAACGAACCATTTAGCAACTACTTGGAGAGATAATTAATATACAACATGGAAACGAGATAAAGAACATGTTTGAGGCGGGGCTGCTGGAGTCAGCTGGACTAACGTAACGTTACATCTCGACCGGACCACCGCAGACTTTGGTGAGTGCATGCCAATGTGTTCACTGAAACTCAAGTTGATCAACGGATTTTGACTGTACGAAATCTGCCAGGGAATCTCATAATACTAATCAAACAATATAAATATAGTCCTTTCATGCACAATTGATATCCTATCTAACGTTGCAATGCTTTGATTGATATCTTAAACACCGTTGCAAGATGGTTATAATGAAACGCTCCGGCGACATCAAGGCTGTTCCTTCAACCGGCGCACTTCTCGACTCGGGACAACATTTGTTTGTGTCAGATTTGTGAGTACAGTATGTCTTTGATGCAGCTTGGTGAGAGCAGTATGTAGTGAGTACAGTATGTCTGTGATGCAGCTTGGTTAGAGCAGTATGTAGTGAGTACAGTATGTCTGTGATGCAGCTTGGTGAGAGCAGTATGTAGTGAGTACAGTATGTCTGTGATGCAGCTTGGTGAGAGCAGTATGTAGTGAGTACAGTATGTCTCTTATGCAGCTTGGTGAGAGCAGTATGTAGTGAGTACAGTATGTCTGTGATGCAGCTTGGTGAGAGCAGTATGTAGTGAGTACAGTATGTCTGTGATGCAGCTTGGTGAGAGCAGTATGTAGTGAGTACAGTATGTCTTTGATGCAGCTTGGTGAGAGCAGTATGTAGTGAGTACAGTATGTCTGTGATGCAGCTTGGTGAGAGCAGTATGTAGTGAGTACAGTATGTCTGTGATGCAGCTTGGTGAGAGCAGTATGTAGTGAGTACAGTATGTCTGTGATGCAGCTTGGTGAGAGCAGTATGTAGTGAGTACAGTATGTCTGTGATGCAGCTTGGTGAGAGCAGTATGTAGTGAGTACAGTATGTCTTTGATGCAGCTTGGTGAGAGCAGTATGTAGTGAGTACAGTATGTCTTTGATGCAGCTTGGTGAGAGCAGTATGTAGTGAGTACAGTATGTCTTTGATGCAGCTTGGTGAGAGCAGTATGTAGTGAGTACAGTATGTCTCTTATGCAGCTTGGTGAGAGCAGTATGTAGTGAGTACAGTATTTGTGTTTGTATAGACCACATTGCTTAGCAGAGTTCAGTGATGTGAATGGAAACTGTCAAGTTGATCAACCGATTTTGAGTATCTGGGGCATGGGACTTGGGAGCAATCTTTTTTTTTTTTTTTTTTTTTTTTTTAAATAACTAAATAGTTACTTTTCACAGTAACTCATTACTTTTGGGTGTAAGTAACTAGTAAAGTAACGAAGTTACTTTGAAATGAAGTAACTAGTAAAGTAACTGAGTTACTATTTTTCAGTAACTAGCACAACACTGCTCCCCACACACTCTCACTTCCCCCAGTACCTCCGTTAGCCCTCCCACACCTGGTGACTGTTAGTTGAATAAAGATATTGCACTCCCCCAAAGCAGTACCCTTCCTTGACAACCTGTAGAGACCTTTAACCATGTGATGCGAATAGGGTGGGAAGGGTTAAATAATAATACTACAGTCATATATTTACCCAGTCAACAAAGGTTAGAATACGGGCTCAGTAATAGACACACACACCGTGCTCCCATCTACGTCTCCTTTATATAAGGCCTGGTCAAGTAGCAATTACAGGTTATACTTTATGTGGTTCATATGGCATATAATCACATTAGGCACCGGGTGCTCTCACTCACATTATAGGGGAACGCTATTCCCAACATAGGCACCTAGTGGTCAGTACATTAATTCAAAGGCCCCGCTTGGATTAGGGGAAGACCCAGGCACATATCAAGGAGTTCTATGGGAATTCAAGAACGTCACACAGTTATTACAATACAAAAATAAGTTACATGTGGGCCCACGTTACCAAATAAAAACCTAAGCTAAAGCCGGCTTATAATGGTTGGGGTACCCCTAGACGCTGGTTGTTAGCGTTCGCTTCAAATGAATACTGTTTTGGCACACGAAGTACCGCTGTACTTAACCAAGATGGCGGGTCCACTCTCACCACCCCTCGTCCGGGTGACAAGATGGCCGTCGGGCGATCCCGCGAGCACAGCCAGCGGGCTGGGGTAGGCAGCAGGGGCAGTGGCTGAACTGGAGGAGCGTGCTGTGTTGTGGCGACCTCTGCTGGAAGAAGAGGTGTCCTCGGCTGTGTCGACGAGACGTTCACTGCGGGTCTGCTGACTGGGCTGGCGCGCTCTAAACTGTTTGCTACCTTAATTAAACACAGCTAAACTGTGGGTCTTGGTGAACCCTCCTGCTATCGCCTGTACTGCTAACGCAACGTGGCTGTATGCACCACCGGTCTTCAGCGACGCTCGCCTTGTGGTATACTCAGAGTCACTATAGCCGTTAGCAGCAAGCTAATATACCGCTTACACTTCTAGGATAACATGTTATTTACTGACGTTGGTTCTTCTTTCCGTTTCGCTTATTCACACACTTCTCTATCGCTTGTACTTCTAGGATAACCCGTGTTATAGCAAAGTACTTGTTATCTCCCGTTGCTCTTCAACAGGGCTCTTCGAGAGCACACGTCCGCTCACGTCCGAGTTCACTGTCGAAGAGGACTTCCTTCTGTTCCGCCCTCCAGGTAATCATCTCTCACTCGCTGCTCCTTTCTCCTCCGCTCCGCCTGCCACCACTGCCCCCTGCTGGCGACCGCAAACTGGTCCCACTATAGGACACTCAAGGCAGAAGATGCTTCAATGTCACGTTAATGGTCCATATCAAAGCCGGAGGAAGAAGAGTACCTCGCATCATTAGTCCGGGCGAGATATCAAAAAGGAACACTGTTTATCACGTCTTTGTGCACACAGGGGAAGTAACAGGTTAAGTCAGCACTTCTGAATAAATAGCAGAATATTCAGGATGCTAAATATCTGTGTGTGTTGGTTGTGTGTGTGGTGTGGTTTTGTTTTGATTGATTGAATTGATTGATTGATTGATTGTGTGTATCAATGTGTGTGGTTGTGTGTATCTTTCTGTGTGTGTGTGTGTGTGTGTGTGTGTGTGTGTGTGTGTGTGTGTGTGTGTGTGTGTGTGTGTGTGTGTGTGTGTGTGTGAGAGAGAGAGTGTGGAGTCAGTGTGTCTGGTGTGGCTTCTTGTGATTACATTAGTAGAATAAAGTAGCGTTTTGTTTCTGGTGAGACAAAGGACCACCTTTTCGAGTTACCTTCAACTAGTTTATAATCATGATTTACATATATCTCATAACTAAAAGAGGTCAAAATATGCGTCATCACTTTGACTCGTGTGTCCATTATGTGAGCATTAGGTTCCAACGTGCCACATGCATCTGATCTTCATGTCGGTTGATCACGTTTTGGAACAACATTCTATCGAATGCCTCCTTTCCAATGTTGCCCTCCGCAATGACCAGTGACACACACAGGCATGCACAAACAAGCAACTTTAAGGTTATTTAAAGGACAGTGATCAATACCACTCCAGCAACTCCTACTTAATCTCCATAATGAGCTTCATTGCCTCAATTAATCATGTATCCGCACCAAATGCCCAGCACCCAGAAGAACACTAGTAGAATAAAAGGCTAGGCCTGATGAGTATTGCCCTTATAGCCCACTTCACATGGTATTCAGTCTGCATGTTCTACCGTCATCTCCTCACGTCATATCCTGGCATTTCAATTCTGATCAATAGCCTATCCATACAACACTGTAGGATAGTAATGTACTAACTCTGCAATGTAAATGTATCTATATCTGTAGTGTATAAATAAATATATATTTCTGCATATATATCTATATCTACGCATACTATACACACTGTATACTCTTACCTATATCTGTAAAATGTATTTTATTTATTTTCTATGTTCCACTATATCTGTGTAGTTATACCACTGGCTAGTATGGTTTACTACCATAGTGTATCACACTCGTACCATGTTACACCTTATATTACTATGCACTTTACTGTTTGTACCTTGCACTCTGGTTAGACGCCAACTTAATTTTGTTGTACTAATACTTGTGATGCGCAATTACAATAAAAGTTTAATCTAATTTAATATGTGCACTTACAGTGACCACTGAGTGGATCTTGGGCTAATCGATTGGATGTGATAATATTGAGGATGTAACATTATGCAGTGCAGATAAATCGAATCTGTCCTCTGCATAACCTGCCTTTGTATATAATCACGTTGTCTAACGACGCCGTTGTTATCTATTTGTGGTCTGAGGTCACAAAGTGTTGTCCAGTGGCATTGTTGTTGTTGTTGTTACAGGACTTTTGCTTTGCTTATCACATCGATGGCTCTCCTCTGGAGAAAGCCCGGAGGAACTCGAGAGATTTCATATTTCATGTCACAAACACACTGGATGTAAGAAAATAGTGCAGCAACTGCAGAATATGAAGAAAGCAATGTAATCATTCAGGAAATAAGAAAATAACGTGATCACAAATCAGTCACCCTCAACCATTGGGAAATTCAGGAATGTTCCCGGTGGGCCGGTCCATCTCCACTTGCGAGGGCCGCACAACCTCTAGTGTTTTTCTTTTTACCTCTAGACATATTTATAGATCCAAAATTATCCGCGGTTGTTGATGCGACACATCAAATCATACACATTTCAATGTAACAGCGGCCACTGGCGGTTTCTATGTATGATATGTCTATATGGGCACACAGCTGGTTCGAGCAGGCTAGTAGTAGACGCACCTGTTACAGTTGGGTAGGTGTGTTGGACCCAGGTGCCATGCAGAACGGATAGATGAGAGGCAGGTGTCAAACAAAAGGTTACTTATTTATTGTTTGAAATATCAAAAGGCATACGCGCCGACAACGGCACACAAACAAAATGGGAGAATACTCTAGTCTCCAAAAGAGGGAAAGTAAAGGGGAGAAAACACTCTCCAAAACACACGTTATCGCACAAAGACATAAACGGAACTGTATGGCAAAATGGGGAAAGCAAAGGGGAGAAAACACTGTCTCCAAAACATAGAACAAAACAAAACACGTCGGCGACGGTGCTATATAAATACATGAAAAGGCAAATGATAATGCAAGACACGGTAAATACTATCAAGGACGAACTAACTTATCCTCCATGGCAGGAGCGATAAGCATTTACTCACAATGGTGTACTCACGGGTAGGTTCAGTGATCAACTGACAATCTAAACAGTAACCAGGTAGAGCATATAAAGTCAACCTAACTAGACACACCAGGGCAGGTACCAATGAATGCAATCAGGGAAGATAGACAGGTTAATTACCATCAGGTAACGCTAGGGGTTTGCTCCCTGAGGAGAAAAAAAACAAACATTACAGCACCACTATCAGTCTCACACACCACAGGATCAATAGACCTGTTTGTTTCTAAACATACCGTGTTCGAGCCAATCAGCAATACCAACTGAGTCATGTGACTCAGTTGCCCCCTACCTGTGTGAGCTGCTGTACTAAAAAAGTACAATGGGGCTCAGAGGTGCTGTGTCACATAAAATGTCATGTTTTGATATGCTAGAATCCCACCGCAATCATTTACTTTTGAAGTTTTTAACATTAAACTTAAAAGGTAATGGTGGCTAGGATAGCTGGCTAGCTACCGGCTGATACCTGCCAGCTGATGAATGTGTGTTATAAATAAAAGTTATTATTATTCATATTATCTGGAGAATTATCCAGCGCCCTTCCTACAGAGATATTATCATTATTATAGAGGCACTTATTATACAAGTATTATTTATCATCTGGTGCCACCTAGTGGGCGTTTACTGCAGACTGTGGGACGCCAGGAGACTGATATGTGGACAGGTGAGGCTGATTCAGCGTCTGTGTGACGCACTATTTAAGAGACACACGTAGCCATAGGCTGTAAGGTGAAAAGCCCTGTCGGCGAACTGACTGGCGGTACGTTGCATTGTATGCGCCGTTAATATCCGCAATTATCCTTTCATTCATATATCTAGTTACTAATTAATGCAGTTTATTTCCTTTCCTTTGTATAGGTAAATAATCTGACTACTGACTAAATGCTATCGACTACTGGCAGTTGCTAAATGCTACTATCCAATGCCAAACGCTGACAGTTACTAACTGTAACCTGTCTATCAACAAACTCTGCTGAACATTACCAAATGCCATATCGACCTCTATACTGACATTATCCACTAACGCTTGAATTGAACTACCAGCTACAAGCTAACTGCTTGCTTAATTGACCACCTGGTGATTATGGCAACTCAGTAATAACGGAATGTTTGGATATGGAGTCCCAATAAATGAACATTCTTACAAAGTCCGAATTGTTTCTTTGGTTCAATTTATAAGTTGTTCGCCTACACCCTTCCAATGGGGACATTTAGTTGACTCATTGACTGAGACCGCTACTGTAGATAATTGGACATTATCTTTGCTAGCTATGCTTTCTCCCATGTATTCTATGCTATGTATTCTGATCCATCAACAAGTTACTGTAACTTTGCTATTCTTTAACTTCAATAAAATCATTTAGCAATATTCTTTTGCCTGCTAGTGCTAGTTACAATGACTGCAACATATATGTGCTGCTATACGCCCGCAGCTGGGGTGGAGGGATGGACAGGATGCCACTCAGTTGTCGAAAGCCTTTTAAATTTTTCTCCAACAGGTTACAAACCTTGAAACAAAACACACATTCAGTCAATAACCACCACAACACTACTATCATTCTGAAAACAAATCGCTTACTCTCACATCCACTCACCAGTTGCCTCTCGTTCCCTTCTCTGGCTGTCAAATTCCCCGCAACTTCCTGTTTACAACTTTCACTGACACCACGTGACGTATCTCGACCAATTACAGCCCACTCCTCGCTAAGGCCCCGGATCACACGTGAATTAAAAATACATCTCCATTCACAAAAACGCACAGCATAAAGCGCCTCCATACATCCGAAATGAAAACATAATTATAATCATAGCTCAACTACCACTAATCAACATTCACATAAACGCACAGCATAAAAACAACACTTACATTAACTTATTTACAACACACAGAACTAAAGTGCACCTAAACTCCACCACCCCATAGAAAGCTACACAATATAAGTCCTATCATATTTAATAGTTGGCAACCAAGGTGCAATATTGAGTGGCATTGTGTAAAGTGAATTAGGGCATAATACCATAGTGTATAGTATGTTCAGCTGGACTATTCATCATGAATTTAGTGAATGGAAAATTATATTTGATGCATGTCAACCAACTGTCCAAATTATGTCTGTTTTATGCAATTTAAACAAACAGGTGAACCAGAGGCAGAGAAAGACAGGGAAAGGAAGGGAGAAGTCTTTACAGGGACTAGTATGGACAGGTGTGTGTGATGACTAGGGCTGTCTTAAATACTTTGAAGCTTCGTTCGATGGGCATGGGATTCAAATTGGAAAATAAATTTTGAATATATATATAAGAAAAAAATTTAATTCTTTATTTTTTGTTGTAAAATCAACTCTGCCTCTTTGTTAACTACAACAAGCAATGCTGTTTGTTATTTAAGATGAGGTCAGACTCGGCACTGACAGATTTGTGTTCATTGTGCTACTTTTATGAAGACTCAAATGATGGCTTACAATATTTCATGAAAGCAAAGTGTTTCATTTGTCTAATATTTAAAAAGGTTTAAACTTTACAGCACTGACAAAGTTGAACAAAATTCTATACAAGTCCCACAACATAAAACAAAATAATAATAATTTTAACCTCTTAGCAAGCGCCCCCAAAATTGGCCATTTTAGCTTTAGTTTTTGAGGACTGCATACTTTATACTTATAGCACATGCATGAGCCTGGTCTCTTTTGAAAGATGACATTCTGAAGTTTCTGATTCCAGAAAAAAATGCACTTTTAGTGCTAACGTAATAGAGTTACATAGGTCTGAACTTGAGTTGTAGAAAAACTTGTTACTCAAGTTTTTCTGTAGTAGTTAGTAGTCCAGAGGTAGTATTTCCCCAGAAGCTGGCATGGCTTACGAATCCAGACGGATTAGGAGTGATTTTGGTAAACTGTACAAAGAAAAACTCAGTTTTCTCATAGACTTCAATTCATTCGGCTGTTTTGCTCTTCCTGTTTTTGTGTTTTTTTGTGTTTTTTGTTTTTTTAATTTAGATCCCCATGTGGGGTATCATTGGAAAGCCACACTACAACGATGGCTACAACGATCCACAATCATTTTCGAGATCGGATCTAGATTGACGGAACTACTGCAGCCTGAGTCGGGAGTGGTATTTTGCGCAATACCGTGTACTTTGCAGAAGCCTCAAATACCGGCATGTAACTCGAGAACCGCTCAATGGATTTTGTCACCTGAAAGGGATATCCACAGGCAACAAATGGGGCTTTAATTTGCTATAAATATTGTATTACAAAATATGCACACCCGAGCCACTAGGGGTCGCCAAAGTGCCGGTTGCAAAAAGTCCGAAAAACTTCCCATATGTGGGAGGTCGCAGCCAATCTCTGCCCCGAAGCTTCGAATGCCAAAAAAATATTCAAAGGTCAGCCCTAGTGACGACCAACCAGTACCACTGCACAACAGAGTTTACAAGTAATTGGAGCATAGATATGTTCTGTACGCACAAATATATGAAAGAAAAGCATTTGAAAATGAAACCCATTGTTTTGCATATTAACTTGACACAAAGGTAAATTAGCGGATTGTGTTTTGTTATTTGATGATTCGTTGATTATTTGATTGATTAGCTTGATGCATTTAAAATTGTATATGTTATTTCGGACAAATGGGGGCCGCTTGATCACAAATTCCCGGGCTGCTTTTTGTTGCCAGTCTGCCCCTGCCCTCAACTTACTGAAATGCAATTTCCCAGAAAATGTTCTAGCCTTTATCCCAATAACTGCACGGATGAAAGGTATCTATTGATAACGCAAAAACCTCAGTACAGAGTATGAGTTATTAATTGAGGAGGCGGGGGTGATTTTAAATGGTGCTTACTGCTTAATTATCCACATAATGCTGTTTTCTTTGATTGGAAGAACCATGAAAATGCCCCTTTTATCTTAACTGTGTGTCTAGCGGCATTAATAACGAATCTCTCCCAGACACATTCCTCTCAGACCAAGGCTGTTTCAACGTGTATTAAAATAACCCTGTGTTCAGTTTATCCATCAAAAAACATCAAATTTTCTGAAGTCTTCGTGCTTTTGGGGGTTTTCGGGTCCGAAGCTGCGAGGAGGCCATGCAGAAGTGTGAAACCGATAGCATCTCTACTCACCTCCATCAAGCCTCTCCCCCCTTGGGGAGTGTCCGCAAAATGGAGACTCAATTGTTCTGTATCTTCCATTATATCTGACGAGGAGGAAGCGAATAGAGGGAGGGTAGAAGAATAAGGGGTGGAGGAGGAAGAGGTGGAGGGCGGCGAGCTGAGGCCTATTATGATGAACGATTCTTCTGCATTTAGAAAACTATCGATTCTGTCTCGGGCCCTAATAGGAGGTGATGATGGTATGGTCGTGAATCCATTACCGGGTGGGGAAGCTGCGTGGTACACAGAGGGCTAATGTGTGTCCTTTCCCATTTGTCAGCAGCTGCAGCACATATATATATATGCACCTTGAGGAGGGTGGCATAAGGGTCCACTCCTGTCCTCCTCTGCCGCGGGTATAGGCATGGGAGAATTGTCTATTAATCTCAACGGCCAAACCCAAAGGGGCAAGAAGACACTCTGCCCACACTATGTGTCCTCCTGCCTATAAGCTCCAGCCAACAACCAGAAGGACAAACCGGAGAAGAAACCGTATCATGTCTTAATTCACCCTCGGGAGGTGTTTGTGTGTGTGTATTATGTGTGTGTGTATGTGTGGAGGGGGGTGGTGGCATCTTCTCTGTCCCCATTTTGTGTTTGTGCTCTGCAGGCTCGGAGCAGGAACAATGACCCCATAGCAATCAATACGTCTTCGGGGAGAGGATGGAGTTAGTGAGCAAAAGCAGCTCATGAAATGACACAGTACATCCAGATATTGTAGCCACCACCAGCATAGCTATTATGATATTCTGTGAAACTCTGTAAGTCCTGTGTGGACTATCTCTTCTCTTGACATATATTTATTTATTGACTGCAGACAAAAAACAGATGCATTAAAAAAAGAAAAACACTGCCTCCGGAGGCCTAGCGTTGTAACGCCTCCACCAACCAGTAGCGGGCAGTGAGGGCTTAATAATAGCCCGGCGAGCGTTATTTGACAAGTCATTCGCCATGCGTTGTAGCCAAGGAGCGTCTGCTTCGAAAGTGATCCCAGATGGGTGCTGACAGTGGGGGAAGGTGACACAAGAAGACGAATAAGTCCATTGTTTTGACTAGAGCATCGAAATTAACTCATTGACCGCCACGCTGTTTTCCCATCTTTAATCCCTGGCGCCAGCATTTCAGACCGTTTTAACGATGTTTGTAGACCCATCGTATATTCTATATTATAGCTATGGAGACATACTATGGCACATTTGAAATGCTTATATTTATACTCCCAACAGGGAACAAACCATTTGTTTCTACATACATCCGTTCCTGCGCAACCCCAGCTTAAAAAGTGGCCATTTCCCAAAAATACATTTTCTAGGAAGCGAGATATCGTGTATTTTGTGAATCATGCACCTGGCTTGGCCCGGCGGTGAGATTTGGAGTTGGACAAGACCCCCCCCATGTATTTGTAATCCATAAATGTACCTCATCCATGTTGTGCGCCAGTGAATTAGCAAGAAGGAGGCTGGGAAGAGCGGCACTATGAGGAGCCAGACCTAGCCTCAGTTGGCTACGATGTCGTTCGGTCCATTGAAAAATATGGAAATATCCAGTAATCCGACATGTGAACCAATGCTCTTGTCTTGTGTACAAAGGGTCAGCGCGAATATACTGGGCGAATAGAGTAAACATGAGTATGCAAATAATAGTTGATTTGCCGTTCCTAGCGAGACAAAAAGCCACTGCTTGATCAAGCGCCGTCCCCTTGCAAAATAATTTATTATTATTATAGAAGACAGGTGGGTGAGGTGTGTGTCCATGCGGTCCCGGGATAGTGCAGGCTGTTGATGTCCAAGGGTGGGGGTGCAGGCCGGAGGTGTGTGATCCAAGGTGAAACAACACTTGGACCAGGGGTGCAGGCAGTGGCGGCCAGTGTGAACTACATTTGGGTGGTCGCGATCATCTGACCAAGCTGGCCAAGCGAATACTGACTCCTAACGTTACCAACATTAAGTCGAGTTAATTGATTCATACTACACTAGTACACGTATGATCATCAAATCAATAATGAACACATATATATAGGCCTATCTTGTCATTTTAAACAAGTTACCATTCATTCATTCAGCCATTATGCAATACCCACAGCGAAATTAACACGCTGTGTTGAGAGAGCGAGAGAGAGAGAGAGAGAGAGAGAGAGAGAGAGAGAGAGACAGAGAGAGAGAGAGAGAGAGAGAGAGAGAGAGAGAGAGAGAGAGAGAGAGAGAGAGAGCGAGAGAGAGACAGACAGACCGCATTAACTCATTAACTCACTGTGTTTAGTTGAAACGTGGTCCGGAGGGCTTGATAAAGTGTATAATGTCCACTGTCCCACAGTCCCAGACTGTTGTTGTCGATGTATATCCACCTAACCAGAAACTGGCGTCGGCCAATCAGAGAGAGCGTCTCAGAGAAATGCGGCTACAGAAAATACTGGCGTCGGCCAATCAGAGAGCGTCTCCGAGAAATGCGGCTACGGAAAGTCTCGACGCTGCTTGCTTAGATGATAATAGATCGTTTGGAAAAGCGCCCGGCTTCCATCATAATACATCATATTTCAACGCACAGCGTGTTACGCACTGATTGGCTGCGACGGATACAGCGATGAAACCAGTGCACGGTGTGCACGCCCACTGTAAGTGATATTGCGTCTAGCCCGAGAGAAATGCGGCTACGGCTAGCCCGAGAGAAATGCGGCTACGGAACGTATTCTCTATCAGACAGTCACTTCCTGTTCATGAAAACAATTATTTATATTTGATATATTAATGTTATATTGTGCATTGGAAACACAAACATACTTAAAATTAGTAAATATTATTCATTTGAAACATGTTTATATTATTTATAGGGCTATAAAAAAATAAAAATAAAAAAAAACTTCTTCTTCTCTCTTTTAACCAGGGAGGGCGGCGCTCTAGCGCCCCCATTGACCAGCCGCCACTGGGTGCAGGCCTCTTATCCTGGCTCTGTGATGAGTTTCAGGTGTGTAGGCCGACCCAGGTAGGCAGGCTGAGAGTGAAGCTGGGACATGGAGAGATCCATATAAGGTAGCGGGGACCTGCTGATAGACGGGAGAGAAAGGCCCTGGCTGTGGCTGTAACAGGACCCCCCCCCCTCTACGGGTGCCACCTGGCGACCTTCCAGGCTTGCTAGAGTTGTCACGGTGGAAATCCCGGATGAGAGGGGTCCAAGATCAGCTGACGGGACACCCAACTGCGCTCCTCTGGCCCATATCCTTCCCAGTCCACCAGATACTGGAACCCATGGTGGCGCACATCCAGCAGCCGATGGACGGTGTAGGCGGGGTGGTCATCTAGGATACGAGGGGGAGGAGGAACTGGTCCTGGGGGGATAGAGGGCTAGAGACCACCAGCTTTAACTGTGACACATGGAACGATGGGTGAATTATCATATGAGAAGGGAGCTTAAGTCTGACAACGGAGGGATTAATAATTGACAGGATTTCATAAGGTCCAAAAAACAGGGTGTGAGTTTCTGGGAGACTACTGGGGGAGGTCTCGCGACGAGAGCCAAACTTTTTGACCTAGTTGGTAGTCGGAGACTGGGGTCCTGTGGTGGTCCGCAAAGCGGTGATTCTTGGATTGAGGGAACTACTATCTCCTCTTCCTGTGCTGGGAACAGTGGGGGTTGATAGCCCAGAGAGGACTCAAATGGAGACTGGCCTGTGGCCACAGTGGTTAGAGAGTTATGGGCATATTCAATCCACGGCAGGTGGTCACTCCAGGCTGAGGGATTCTGGGCTGTGACACAACATAGGGTTGGCCCATTCGGACTGCCAAAGGTCTGCGGGTGGTACCCGGAGGAGAGACTGACAGAATGCCTTCCAGACCTGGGGACCTCTGTCGGAAACAATGTCCCCTGTGAAGGCAGAAGACATGGACCACCAGCAGGTCCACGGTCTCTGAAGCAGAGCGGAGTTTGGGGAGGGCAACAAAATGGACAGCCTTGGATAATCTGTCTACTATGGTGAGAATGACTGTATTACCGTTTGATGGAGGAAGACCAGTGACGAAATCTAGGGCGATGTGGGACCATGGTCATCCTGGGATGGGTAACCGACAGAGTAGCCCAGCAGGAGGTTGGTGGGAGGACTCCCACGAGCACAAGCAATGCAGGCGAGGACGAAGGCGTGGGTGTTCTCCTTCATGGTGGACCACCAGAAGTGTCACCTCAGCAGGGATAGGGTACGGTTGATCCCAGGGTGGCAGGCGAACTCGGATGTGTGGATCCACTGGAGGACCTGAGAGCAGACAGAGTCGGGAACAAAAAGCTGGTTAGGGGGTCTGTTACCTGGGTCTGGCTGAGTCTGTTGGGCCTCCCTGACAACAGAATCAATCTCCCAGGTAGCGGAGGTCACCACACAGGAGGAGGGAAGGATGGTGTCGGGACGAACAGGGATATATTGGTGATAGAGGGCATCTGGCTTGAGGTTCTTGGATCCGGGTCTATAGGTCAGGGTGAAATTTAAGTGACCGAAGAACAGCGCCCACCGGCCTGGCGCGAATTCAGACATTTGGCTGTCTGAATATAGGCAAGGTTCAGAGCCCTCCAGCCTGTGTCTCCATTCCTCCAAGGCCAGTTTGACCGCAAAGAGCTCCCGGTTCCCAATGTCATACTTCACCTCCGCCAGGGAAAAATGGCGAGAGAAGAAGGCACATAGGTCAGACATAGAAGGCTGTGAGAGGACCACTCCCACTCCTTTATTGGAGGCATCCACCTTGTAAGGGACCAAGCAGCCAGACAAGGAGGACAGTCTAGGCAAAAAAAGGGGTTTTATTTACCCATGCAAATACATAACTTACAAACAGAACATAAATGGTCCAAATAATAAAAGGTAGGATAAAAACAGACCTGAACAAAACAGAAATATTTAGTCAGTATGAAAGTCAAATGTGATCTGAATAGTGAGATATTTTATTTTTTTTCTTTTATTTTTTAATATTATTATTATCATTTAATTCTTTCTTGTTTAAACTGTGGATTGTTTGTTTCTTTGTATATGGTATAAATAATTATTTTGTGTAAATTAGGTTGTAAGCCGACCATCAAGTAATACTTGTTTAGTTTAGGAATAAGGGGCAGGTAACTATAAGAATTATTCTTCTTCCTGCTCCTTTTGCCCATGGTATAGTATTTATGATTTTGTATGAAAAACTCTATGATTGTATTGTTTCCATGTGGCAAATAAAACTCTGAATCTGAATCTGAAGACAACACACAAATGAGAACTAAAACTATATATAGGTCCTGGCCAGATACATTAACATAGGTAGGTTAATTGATATAATTAATATTTGACTAAATAATATCTTACAATCTAATAAACAATAAACACACAACATATCTACCAAACTGAACAACCAATCATCTTAATTAATAAGGAAATACATATAACAAAACTAAATGACAATACAATGACCCCCCCCCCCCCCCCCCCCCCCCCCCGACATCTCCCTCAACACGGTTCGGTCCACCAACCCCATCCGGCTATTTAAGGTGGACCAGTCGCAGCTGCTCCGTTTGCCCAGAGCAAGGGCGCCTGGCTGCAGAGTGCAGATATGTGCAGATGCGGCGCATAGACGCATCCGTCACACACCTCCACCACAAACTGGCGAGATGTGTCAGGCTGGATGAGGATGGGGGCGGATGTGAAGCACCTTCACAGCACCTTCCGGGGTGGTGTGACAATGGGAGCTCCAACTAGCGACTGAACAAGTTGACCAGTTAATGATGGGATTGTGGAGTTGCAACCAGGGCTGGCCAAGTACTATAGGTGCATGAGGGAAGGCGATAACGTGGAACTGGATGATTTCGCTGTGATTCCCCGAAAGTAATAGGCAGAGGGGTTTGGTGAGGTGAGTCACTCGAGCGAGTAGACTTCCATTCAGAGCGTTGGCATCGAGGGGTACCGTCAATGGCTCGGTGCTAATTTGGGCTTGGGAGACCAGATTGGCATCTATAAAGTTTTCGTCAGCACTAGAATCAACCAGGCCTGATAAAGGAATCGACTGATCACTCCAACTAAGAGTGGCATCGAATTGGCAGCGACACACTGCACGGGAACGAACCGGGAACCTCTGGATAACCAGACGACTGCTCTACCTCCCTCACTGTCACCCCCGAAGTGACCACAATCCCCAATGACTTCTCCCAAATGTAGCCGTTAAAAACACGGGCACAAACCAATAGTGGTGTAACGTTACACAAAAACCACGGTACGGTACGTACCTCGTTTTGAAGTCACGGTTCAGTACGGGTTTTCGGTACAGTGGGGGAAAGTTTGACTTTTCATGTTCCTGTTATGTACCAGGAGCCTGATCACTCCTGTGTCACTGTGCATGCAGGCCTGATCACTCCTGTGTCACGGGGCATGCAGGTGAGGGCTGCCAATTGGTGCTGATTGGTTACCTGCTGGCATGGTTAAAACCAGGCCTTCAGACACACATGCAGGTCTGTCTGTGGTTAGGGGGAGAGTTGTCACATTCTTCCAATCCTTGTACTTTAGTTATACCAGTAATTCCTTGTAGAGTAGCATTTTTGAGGTTAAGCACGGGTTTTGGTGTTGGTTTGCACATAGGTTGCATGCCTTTGAGCCAGGGTCGTAACAGTTGGGCGCTCGTCCGGGATATTTACCCCTAGCAATTTGTTTGGTGGTTTTTTTTTTGTGTTACACGGGGTGTCATGGTGTTATGGTTTGGATGGTGTTCGTTACATATTATGTAACGTGGGGGCTTGAGCCGTTTCATCAAACAGGTGAGTATGCCTTATTTGTTTGTAATTTGATGTGACTACTTATGCTGTTAAAATATATAGTTTAGTCGACACCACATGTAGATAGGGACATTATTTTCTGGTTGTTGCTTAGCTTCCTGTGCACCACATACTCCTGGGGCAGTCAGGGAAGGGATTAGCACCATCTACTTGTCTGGTACCATACCATGTACTGGACGGGTGGATGGTCAAATATGATCTTTGGCTGGTAGCAGGTGTGGTTGAAGATGGTTAGGTCTACAGGGCATTAGCTTAAGGGTAGGTAGATTAGGGGGCCAGAAAACACAGGTAGTGTGGTAGGGCCTGATTTAGTGTTTCTTAGGGTAGACATGTGGTGGGCCGGTTGTGTGTAGATGTAGAAGCATAAGTAGTCATATCAGGTTAGAAGGGCCACCTGTTTGAATGTGTTTGTTGTATTTGTTTTGTTTGGTTTGAGTGTTTGGTTAGTATACCTGTTAGCACCCTGCGTGTATGACACGTCTATTTATTTCAGGGTGGTTTTTTTATTTATTTTTTTTGCAAATTAGAAAGGTGCGCTCAGTAGAGCACACATTTCCACCGCGTCCCTTTATGGTTGTTATTATTGGCATTAGCATTCTTCAGTGGTTCTTCATGGTTCTTCAGTGGTTCTTCGTGGTTCTTCAGTGGTTCTTTAGTGGTTTTTTAGTGGTTCTTCGCGGTTCGTTAGTGGTTCTTCGTGACTGTAAAGTAAAGTGAGTAGCTTGTGGTGACTGGTACAGTAACGATGGCTTCCATCAAGGACTTTGTTGATCACCCGTCTCATGATATGTTGGGGAAGTTTTCCAAGGAACAACTTCTAGAACTTGCTGTGCACTACAGGGTAGAGCTTACTGCAAGTGAGAAACGTTTGAAGCCGACTGCCTTGAGTGCTTTAAGGATGTTACTCATTAGAGAGCAGGTGCTTGAGGAGAGGGTGGAGGAGCTTCCTTTGTCTGACGCGTCTCCGCTATTACCTGGTGCAGAGGGTGAGTGGAGGATTAGGGAGTTGGAGTTTAAGGAAAGGCAGCTAGAGCACGAGCGTGAGGAGAGGAGAGAGGAGCGTGAGCTTAAGGAGAGAGAGAGGAGAGAGGAGCGTGAGCTTAAGGAGAGACAAATGTTGCTGGAGCACGAGCGTGTGCAGAAGGAGCTTGAGTTTAAGCATGCTGCCTTACAGGCGGGTGCTCTGCATTCAGAGTCACGTTCCGGTTTTGATGTAGGCAGGAATATTAGGATGGTGCCTCAGTTTTTTGAGAAAGACGTGGAAAGATATTTTCCCCTTTTTGAACGGGTGGCAACCACATTGAAGTGGCCTGATACCGCCTGGACACTGCTGCTGCAATGTGTTTTAGTTGGTAGGGCACAAGAAGCCTATACTGCTCTGTCCCTTGAACAAAGCGCTGATTATGAGCTTGTTAAAGCTTCCATATTGAGGGCTTATGAGTTGGTGCCCGAGGCCTACCGTCAGCGTTTTAGAGGTTATCGCAGGTTGGAAGGACAGTCTTATGTTGAATTTGGAAGAGAGAAGGAGAACCTGTTTGACATGTGGTGCACTTCTCAGAAAGCAGAGTCAAGAGAACAGCTTAGACAGTTGATTCTCCTAGAGGAATTTAAAAGATGTGTTCCTGATACCGTTTCCACTCATCTAAACGAGCGTAAGGTATCGAAGATAGGCGACGCTGCTGTCTTCGCTGATGAGTTTGTGTTGACACACAAGTCCGTGTTTTTGGAGGACTACCGTGTTGAGTCCAGGGATAGGCGTCCTGTTCAGGGGGGCCGTTTCCCAAAACCTGTGTCTGCTGGTCAGTTAACTTCACCTCCTAGGCGGGGTGGTTCTGCTGGTGCATTCCCAGAAGGGGTTATCTGTTTCTACTGTAAAGAACCTGGTCATATCGTTGCTGGGTGCTGGGTGAAAAATGTCAGAACCGTGGCTCTGGTAGAAACCATATGCAGAACGCCTATGCCAACGTTAGATGGTGATGGGGGAAGTATCAAATGTGTGGACAAAGAGCTTGAGGGTTCCTCAAGGTTTATGATGGATGGATTTGTTTCCCTGACTAATGCACTATAGTCCAAACAGGCTATAACAATTTGGAGAGATACCGGTGCTTTTCAGTCCCTCATTCTGGAGGGGGTTTTGCCGTTTTCAGAAAACTCTTCTTTGCATTCCGGTGTCGTTGTTCGGGGCTTTGGGGGTGGATTTGTGGATGCACCTTTGCATGAGGTCACGCTCAATTCTCCCTTAGTGTCAGGCAATGTTGTTGTGGGGGTATGTTCTCACATTCCCATAAGGGGGGTGTCCTTCATTCTAGGGAATGATTTGGCTGGTGACAAAGTGTTGGCTACTCCAGTTGTAACTCCCATTCCTGTGGTTTCTGAGGTCCCTAATGAGCTGGCACAGAAACATCCAGGAGTGTTCCCTGTGTGTGCTGTGACACGGGAAATGTCAAAGGACAAAAGTGATGTTGTTGATACTTCGACTTGGGACATTACACTTAGTGACACATTCTTTGTTGAATTGAAAAGTGTACCTGTTGAGAATTTTGGAAAGCACGCTGTGGATGTACCTCTGCATAATGATTCTCTTGATTGTGCCTTTGTGTTAGGCCCGGTGGTGAAACCAGAGTTGACATGCGTGCCGGAGAAGCATGTGGCAGGAGATGATATGGCAGCGCAGTGTCTCAAGGTCTTCCCAGCCTGTACGGTGGCTGAGGCCACGAACGAATTGGAGGATGAGTGTGGGAAGGATGCTATGAGAGGTGCTGTTGATTCATGTGACACCGTTCTAGTTGGAGAGGCTACTAAGCCTGACTTAGGCTGCCAGCCTTCCCACAGTAGCTCTATTGTCCCTAATGTTTCACTTGTGGGCAGGGATGGTCCCAGTATGTCAGTTGATGATTCTGACATTGATCCACATGTCCACACTGATTCTCTGCCATGCACTAGGTGTGATGGTCAACCTAGTTACCTGTGTCCTGTGGAGCAGGAGCCGCCTTCGCGACCTGGTCTGTTGAGTGGCAGCCATTTTGATTTTGATCAGGACAATGCTATTTTGGGTGACGCCATTTTAGATGGTGTTCCAGACGTTTTTGGGACTGACGTACTGCCATGTTCCAGGGACGGTGGGGCTGTACCTGAGGCGGTACGTCCTACTCTGGATGTTCACGGTTTGCAGTATCCTGAACTGCCAGTGCCAGGTGGGATGGATATGGGCGCGGTGGTGGTATCAGTGATCTATGGTTTTTGTTTTTCTGTGTTCTGTTCTGTTGAGCGCAGTGAGATTAGTTCTCAGATTGATTTTGGTTCGCAGTCTATTTTTGACAGGTCGGTATCGGTGGAGGGGCCTGTTGAAAGGGAGCATACAACACGGTTGGTGGTCGTGTTCGACAGGGGCCGACCCGTTATCGCTGTTGTGGTAGTGGCCCTGACAACTAATGGGTCACAGCTTTTTTTTTATTTTATTTTTTTTATGGGTTGTGTAGTGGTTGCCTCTTGGGCAACCAGTTTGGTGGGGGAGGTGTTATGTACCAGGAGCCTGATCACTCCTGTGTCACTGTGCATTCAGGCCTGATCACTCCTGTGTCACGGGGCATGCAGGTGAGGGCTGCCAATTAGCTAATTGGTGCTGATTGGTTACCTGCTGGCATGGTTAAAACCAGGCCTTCAGACACAGTATGCAGGTCTGTCTGTGGTTAAGGGGAGAGTTGTCACATTCTTCCAATCCTTGTACTTTAGTTATACCAGTAATTCCTTGTAGAGTAGCATTTTTGAGGTTAAGCACGGGTTTTGGTGTTGGTTTCCACATAGGTTGCGTGCCTTTGAGCCAGGGTCGTAACAGTTCCACTCAGGGGTGATGCAGTAACTAATAGGGGTGGGACGATACATCGATCCAGATCGATATATCGATCTATTATCAATTATCATATAGGATCGATGCAACGTAAAAAGATCGATTCATATTGCGATTTTTTTATTCTTTATTTTGAAAATCCCCTGGTGAGCATATCCGCCCGGCCGCAACAACAACAGTAGCTCAGCGTGTGTAGACGTTAGACAGCATTGCTTCAGAGTCCGCCTATTTTGCGACCCGAAATAAGTGCCTGTTGTTTTTTCCCCCACAATGGGTCAAATGCATCTCACATGCTTTGCTTCCTCGCCATTCCTTTATGCCCACGTCACGTTAAATACAGAAATTAATGTTGCGTTAGCGTAAGCTAACTAAGCTACAGTAAGCTGATCAGAGCCATATAGAGAGAACAGCAGAGGTCCATTAGGGACTGGGGAAGGGGGGAGGGGCATTCTCCTTGTGTGTCTGCGTTTGGAAAGAGGGGTTTTAGGTTGCGTGTTGTGAGTTCCAAAAAATTTTACTTAAAGTTTAAAGCTCAATTTATCAAAACGTGGCACTTTACAGTGAACAGGAGGTCTATTTGTATTAAAAACAATAAATAGTTTTTCATTTAAATGTCTGGAAGAGCTCAAAATGTTTTATGTCAAATGATATTTCCGTTGCCTTTTTTGAGTTGATCTAAATGTTACTGAATGGGCATATAATATCATCTCATATCGATCGCAGGCACCTGAATCGAATCGAATCGTATAGTATCGTGGCAGACTTTGTGATATCGGCAAATATCGTATCGTTGTCCAAATAATCGATATCGTATCGTATCGTGATGAAACTGGTGATTCCCACCCCTAGTAACTAATTGTACTTGTAGGGCTGTCAACGAATATTCTATATTGAAATTAATAATCGACTTGTAAATAAAAAAATATATAATTATAATTATATTAGATTGTTAGTGGTTAACATACCGTTGTATTTGTTCGGTACACTACACAGCCGTTCGGTACGGTACGGTACACACTGAATCGGTGCGGTTCGGTACGGATACGTGGACCTTTACACCCCTACAAACCAATGCATCCAGATATAGTCATATTTATCTTTATTATAATTATTTAATTCCGAGGATGTCTGTAGAATCGAAGTGACCACAATCCCCAAGGACTTCTCCCAAATGAAGCCATTAAAAACACAGGTGCACACCAGGCTGTCCGACTTACGACTGCCTTTTCGAGTTCGTAAATCCTACTAACGAATTTACAAAAAGAAGCCGCTCAAAAATACACAAAAAGTTTGCAAATCGAGTTACAAAGACATTTCTTGGTAACTCTCTCGCAAATCTGTTCAAGAAATGAGGTCCATTGTATTTCTCCACTGTCGCCACCCCACTCACAAACCTGCTTACACCTAGTTGTTAATTGGCCTTATACAACGGCATGCAAATTTCTCGATTCTGATTGGCTGAAACAGACCATTTACACGTATGTATTGCGATCAGTCCACGCTTGCTGGCCCAGGACCCGCCCACAACCGAATCACATCACATCAATCCGCCGGATCACAAGAAGGTGGACAATAATCTTTACAAATGGATATGTTGATAGCGACTAAACGACTAAATATCAAGCGATTCTGTCACAGCGAATGTCTTAGTCGTTTAAACAATGTTGGATGATGTAATTGGTGGGTCTTGAATCATTCTGTAACAAAAGAAAAATCGCGGATTGATTGATTGATTAATTTTCAATTCTTTTTTCAATTTCTTTTTCCTTTCGACTGTCAGCGCTCGCTCTAGTCTCCACCCACTGCCACACACCCCCCCCCCCCTCCACACACACACACACACACACGCACACACACACACACACGCACACACACACACACACACACACGCTGCCTGCAACGCGGGGGATAGTCAGACTGAGAGAGAGCTGGGTGCTGCGCTGTTCTAAGTCAGCATGGCCTATTGAGTTGATTGATTGATTTATTGCGAATTTTATTACTGTACGCTTGGTTTCCAACTGGTTAAGTTTAGGCCCTCTACAGTAGGTTTAAAAAAATAAATAAAAGAATAGGGCGAAGAAAACGTTTTTTTCCTATAGGGCAAAGAAAACATTTTAATTTGTTTTACCTACTTTCTATAGAAGCATCTAAGAATGAAGTTCTATGGAAAGTAGGTCTGCATTCCCTTAACAATTGTGTGTATTGAGCCGTACTGTATTGTACCCATTCTGCATCTGGTAATAAAATTTCAATCAATCATTCCAATAATACACAGTTGGATGTGTTAGTTGGTTGGATGCACTTCAAGCTGCTTCCACATTAGGCAACTTCTCTCAATCATTCCAATAATACACAGTTGGATGTGTTAGTTGGTTGGATGCACTTCCGATCTGCTTCCACATGGAGGCAAATTGTCTTTTTTGTAGTTGTGGGAACTACTTTTTCTGGCGGATGGTTTTTTCAATAAATCTTCGATTAATGTGTGTTTATTGTATAGGAATAAGGTTGGATGAATGTGGCAGTTGTATAAAAGCTTTACACCACTTGCAGTCGTGATTTGTGAACAATAAACCATGCCTAGGGGGGTCTAACGACCACCCCTAGGCATGGTTTATTGTTCACAAACCACTCCTGCGCGTGATGTAATGCTTAATTAAAAAATATGATGGAAAGATGACGTGTTTAGTGCCTGTGTTAGCTGCGCCTCAGCTTCATCAGCCTTTCACACTGCAGGTGGACGCCAGCAATGTAGGCACTGAGGCTGTCCTGCAGTCTGACGTGCAAGGGATTGATCATCTCTTCAACTCAGTTGAACTACTCCATGGTTGAAAAGGAGGCACTCATGCTTGTTTGGGCCTTGCAACATTTTGGTGTACAGTATATGTGGGTTCAAGTGGTTTATGCCGATACTTGTACTTTTCTCTGTATGTATGTTTTTATGCCTTGTCTCATAGCATGTTATGTTTCACTGCCTGCATGTTTCGTTTTTATGCTTTGTGTGGGGACTGCGGATAAATTTAGCATCCTTGCTAAATCCGGTGTATTTACACTGCATTTATTTGTAGTGTCCAGTAATATGCTCTGTCCTGTCTAAATAAACAAATAAAAAAAATAGGCCAATAGTGGTTTATACAAACATTTGACATTCCTGAGTGCCCAAATCAATGGCAAATCCGCTGGTCACTGGTTCTCCAATGTTATTGCCTAGATATTCGTCATATCAAGGTCTCGCCAAACACTGTTGCTGAGACCCTGTCTGGACCTCATTGCCCTTAGTAATGTGTTTTTTGTCCTCATTGCCCTCTCCTTCTATACACTTAAAATTGCTTCCTAGGAAGGCCTTCTATGTTGCTGGAGGGAGAGTGGCAGCCGGAGGATGGACAATCAGGTTTTTCATTTGTGCACATATCAGATTTATATTCTAATTAGAGTTACTTCTATTGTACTGTTAGAACTCCTGTTTTATGGGAGGTTTTTTATTTGTATTGGTTGTTTTGTTTTCTGTTCTGTTCTCTTTGATTCCAGTTTGGGAGGTGGCTCGTCAAAACTGAGGGCACACACCTGGGCCCAGGAGTCAGCCCCAGTATAAGGTCTGCTGCCAGGGTCAATCTGGTCTCTCTCATACCTGCTGCCAGGGTCAATCTGGTCTCTCTCCTACCTGCTGCCAGGGTCAATCTGGTCTCTCTCCTGTATACCTGCTGCCAGGGTCAATCTGGTCTCTCTCCTACCTGCTGCACACCTTTTTCTTTATTTGATTCATGGATTAGTTTACACTTTATGACACCAGATATTCTACACACATACACCCACCAATGTACACCAATGATTTACTGACACTCACACACACCCTGTTGTATTTAGTTTATTGAATTACTTTTGTTAATATTGTAATTTGTAATAATTTGTAAATGTTGTTTTTGACTATTTAAATAGTTTCATGTGTCCCCCATCCTTTGTTGCAACCTGTGAGCCAAAGCTGTAACAGTTACATTGACCCAAATATCCGTTTTCCAACATTCATACACCCTGAAGTGATACCGTTTTTTAATCATAGATTCAATTGTAGATTTTCTGCCATTTGATAATTGATGTGGAACATTTGATTTCATACCTCCATACTCAGTGCAGTGAGAGAGCATACAGCAAAAGACACGACTCCCAAGTTCACATCACCCAAATCACTATCATTATTGTTGCTCGCTTTCATTAGGCTAATTCAACATCCCTTGGCTTTGTACATTCTGTTCCCCTTATCTTAGCGTGCAGCCGCTCCCTCGAGGGGAAAGTATTTTTAGCGTCTGGGAAAATGTATGCAGCTTATTTACTGCCATCATATCATCTCAACTGTCAAGTAGCATATTTTGCAGACTAAACCTTTCGCATATCTGCTGTACTCATAATTGATTCCCTGTTACGTCGCCGACAAAATGCCGCTGAGACAACCGAGCGCTCCGGCGTGGATTAGTTATGAAACCCTCACTGAGGTTTGATAGATTGTCACATCTTATCACAACTCTGAAAACACAGAGGAGAGGAAGCAGAGAGGGAGACAGAGAGAGAAAGAGGGTGAATGTGCACTTGACTCCAGTGCCTCAAACATGCTCCTGTGCTAAACGTTTTCAAAGTGTACCGTATTGTAAAATTTTAAATACCGTACACAGATTTGGCGACAGATTCTTTTTTTCCCCTTTCAGGTTAGCAGAGATGCCAGGATCAAGTAAGGCGGAATAAGTGCCAATTCCAGTAACTTTGTTATTAAAAAGTGAACATCACATTTGTTGTTCACAAATGTTCCATTCAATTCGAATATGTTCCACGGCACAATATGATGGCGAACACAAGCACTTTTTGTGAGGTAACTGCTGCTGTGTTTACAGGTATAGTATGTGGCTGTTGTTGGCCTGTGTGGCTGTTGTTGGCCTATGAAGAGTCAGGTATATTGATGCTGATTTAACCCTTGACCCACCATAGACACATTTCTGTTTTAATAGATGCTACACTCTGTAGAAGTGGTATACATCATCTGAAAGCTGGAAACCTGAAGATTCATTTTGAGATCCAGCACTGCGTGTTAGGGACTGTGTTGTTTATCATGTCAACAAACGAGAGTGAGAGCAAGAAGAAAGCCCTATAGTCGCATCATGGGAATAGTATTACAGGGACCTCTAGTCATTATAAGTGGAATAGAATTACAGGGACCTCTAGTCATTAAAAATAAATGGAATAGTATTACAGGGACATCTAGTCATTAGTAATACGTGGAATAGTATTACAGGGACCTCTAGTCATTAGTAATAAGTGGAATAGTATTACAGGGACATCTAGTCATTAGTAATAAGTGGAATAGTATTACAGGGACCTCCTTCCTTCCCGACAAGCTAGTATGGAATGGTACCAATGGATTCCTTATGTCTTCTAGTTTGATATGATACCAGTGTCTTGGGTTACAACCTCTGAAAGACAATAATGTTGACGAGACCGCCAATGCCCCGTGGATCTCTGACAGTTAAACACACTTCAGACACATAACAGAAGCTGACTTATAATACTGAATGTTATTACAATTGAAGTGATAGTTATTGCAGGTAAAGGAAATTAGCAATGAATTCGTTTTGGTTGAATGTCAGCGAGGTGAGCAGATAGGAAACAGGAGTCAGATGGCTTAGTCTGCAGTTTACTGAAATCTCAAGGCACAAGAAAAATAGATCACAATCCGGACCACCGCATGCATGCACCTCCTACACAAGGAGAGCAGTTACGAAGTGGTGGCCAATAGTATACCGTCACATCATTTATACATTGGTAGTTGGACACACCTCTTCCTGGTTGATGATTGATGGCTGTCGTAGGAGACAAAGAAAGCGTGCGGGAAGAGGAGGTAGGAGGGAGGGGGATTTCAGCACGTGTCTTTCCGTGGAGGTGGGGGCCAAAGATAATGTGCCCCTCGGGTCCCCCCTTTTGGGCGTTTGTGTGTCTGTGTATGTATAAGTGTGTATGTGTGTGAGTGAGTGTGTGCGAGGCTGGACATAAGTTCATGTCCTTACTTTAGGCATTAATCTAGAAGTCCGTGCTTTTCGTGACAAGTGAAGCCAGGCATCGAAAGTTCGACGTAATTAAAGGTAATTAATTGTAGGCATCAATATATGTGTGTGTGTATCTGTGTGTATGTGTGTGTGTGCTTGTGTGTGTGTGAGAGGGACTGTGCTTATGTGTGTGTACGTGAGTGTGTGTGTGTCTATCTATGTGTATGTGTGTGTGTATGTGTGTGTGTGAGAGGGCCTGTCTATGTGTGTGTGTGTGTGCGTGTCTATCTATGTGTATGTGTGTGTGTGTGCTTGTGTGTGTGTGTATGTGTGTGTGTGTGGGATCTATCTATGTGTATGTGTGTGTATCTATTTATGTGTATGTGTGTGCTTGTGTGTATGTGTGTGTGTGAGAGGGCCTGTCTATGTGTGTGTGTGTGTGTGTGTGTGTCTATCTATGTGTATGTGTGTGTGTGTGCTTATGTGTGTATGTGTGTGTGGGATCTATCTATGTGTATGTGTGTGTGTGTGTGCTTGTGTGTGAGGGAGGCATAGAGCCACGGCCCGCAACGGGGTCATCAGGTCACTCAACCCGCAGTGGAAGAAAGAGGGACTGGGGACAATGACTTCCAGATGTGGTGAGAGACACAGAAACAGAGAGGGTGCCTTTAGATATAAGATATTACCATTAATGAACAAAAAATCTATCACAGGATAGGGCCACAATATATTTTATTTGATTGATGACTTTCATAATAGCCACCTATTGTCTATCTATCCTAGCTACTCTGTGGTTCTGCTAAAACAAATTATTCTAATTAAAAATGCAAACAGACATCCCTCTCAAGTCGGCTTTGAACTGAAAAATTTGAAGAACATGGAGCTCGTAATTTATGGAGCAGCTTCAACAGACAGGAGAAATATAAATGAATTAATCTTGATAAAATGGGCAGAACCTTTTGATGTTTCTTGTGAAAACATTCAACTATGAAGGCGGGCATTGATGGTGGAGGACTGGGGTGTCCTGCTGGGCTGAGACTGAGAAAACACCATCCAACAAAAAAGGCTGCCATCCCTGAACACCCTCAAAGAACCACCAGCCAGTCCTCTCCACACCAGTCCCCCTCTGTTTCCCCCACTCTTTGAACGTCCACGGCACGTCGGCACAATCGACTGACTAGAATGAATATTGTCCTATGCAAAACAAAAACTACAGTAGCAAGTTCATTTAACGTCAGATGGTAAATGTCTAATCAATAAACCATTAACATGGGCTTGAAACTATGCAGTAGTAGTAGCAGCAGCAGTATCAGTATTAGTTGTATCAGTAGTAGCAGCAGCAGCAGCAGTAGTAGTAGTAGCAGCAGTATCAGTAGTAGTAGTAGTAGCAGCAGTATCAGTAGTAGTAATAGTAGTAGCAGTATTAGTAGTAGTAGTTTACTAAGCAAGAGCTTAGTAAACTCCAGCTCACTCAAAATAGAGCTGCCCAACTCACTCTTCACTGCTCTATAAGGAATAGTGTGGAGGGAATGCATGCTAGACTGTCGTGGATGAGGGTGGACGAGAGGCTAGCATGCAGTTTGATTAGGTTTTTAAAGAACATTTGTACCTTAGGTAAACCCACTCAATTGATGCTTTTATCCACCAATGATAGACATGACCATAATACCAGACATGCTTCAAGTAGTCGCTTTACCCTACCTCTGCCTAGAACCAATGCTCTAAAGAAAACTGCAATGTATAGAGCCATAACATATTGGAATAGGATCCCATTACATATCATACGGACGGAAAACAAGGACAGTTTCAAAAAGAAACTTAAAGGAGCCATAATCCGGAAGGAAATCAATATAGGTCATGCATTAGTGTAGCTGCAGCCATGTTATCCAAACTTCTTCTGTTTACTTTTTTTTAAGGTATGGTGAAATGGATTCACCTATGACCTTTTGTTTTATTTTCTATTGATTGTGTATGTGATATATGACTGATTTACACTGAATGTTTCATATTTGTATGTATATATCTGTGAGGACCCAGGAAGAATAGTCAACACGTTGATGATGACTAATGGGGATCCTAATAAACATAAACATAGTAGTAGTAGTAGTAGCAGCAGCAGCAGCAGCAGTATCAGTAGCAGCAGCAGCAGTATCAGTAGTAGTAGTATCAGTAGTAGTAGTAATAGTAGCAGTGTCGCGGGTGGGGGTATATGGGTGTCTGTATGGGGGTGTGGATGTACCTGCGGGAGCCCAAGAGGAGGACGTGTCCCGGGATGGTCTGGAAGAGGACCTAAAGGCTTACCTGGCTGATATAACAGGCAAGTGAATATCGGCCTATGATGGTATTCGAATCACCGTCACTGTACTGCACCATGCTGTCCCTGTTTTTGTCCAGACGGAGTCCAGGAAGTCCCGGTGGGAGAGGAGAGAGCCGTCTTCGGAGGATGGTGATTTTGTGCAGAAGACAGCTACAGCAGGCGAGTGCAGGACCACCAGGGGGGGGTAGCTTACGTAACATCATGCAGTCTACACATGTGTGCCCTCTTTCTTACGCAGCTGGGGAGCGTCGTTGGAGGGAGCGAGAAGTGGATTGGCTGTCGTGACGGGGCGGTGCCCGGAACTACTGGCGCTGTTGAAAGGAGGATCAATGGGGGACAGTAGCAAAACGAAACGGGAGTCGAGAGGACGGCACCAGAGTACGCAGAGCTGTAGGAGTACGAGGACACGCGACTCTTTTGTGTTGTGCTTTTTCTCCAGTGGAACAAATTCCTATTGCCGACTGCGGTGTTCCCCCCCGCAGTGGAACGGTTGGAGCCTCAGACAGGAGAGACATTGTCGCCGCACTGCACACTGTGAGTAAATGGATACAAGATATCAGAATACGCGCCTGACAAGCGAACTGTTTCCCGAGTGGTAAATGAAGACATAGAAGAACAGTGACTGCATTGGAATTAGGAATATTGTTAGTAGCGTGGAGCTGAAGATTATCAGAACGGCATGCCAGTAAAACTGTAGAAGATTTGAACCCAGTATTTTGGACACTCCATCCTCTGTGAACTACCTTTCTCTCTCTTTGTTGTATCATATGGAGGATATCTAATTTGTGCATTGTGACGAACCCGGGAACGGGGGGACCTTGCTATTACTGACTTTGCCCTCCATTACAGGCAGGAGGACATTATTGTACGCCTGGTGCTTGGAGTATACTAAAACACCCCAGTACGGACAGAACAGTTTTAGCCCAAAGGCGTGAGGGGCTACGGGAGCGGAAGGGGGTGGCGTCCTTCCGGCCCTCACCTTCGGGCCCCGGTCATAACTAAACCTTTGTTTGTAGTGTTTGTAAACTCAGCGCTTCCACTGCCCAAACCTAGGTTAGGATATGAGAGGAGTATTCTAGGCCTAGGCCCTACCCCTAGCGGTGAGCAGCCCCCACTATTTTATCCCAGCCCCCTTAGTTGCTGTGTGACACTTAGTGTGTATTTACCTACCTATATTCCCTATAATCATTTGCCGTGGCTCCCCGAGAGATGGTGTGATATCGATACCTATTTTAGGCTATTTGCAGTGAACCGTGTTTTGAGGTGTGGTGTGATTCTAGACTAATGTTTGATAGTCATAGACCCGTGTGCAGGGCATTGAGCGCTCCCTCCTTTTAACTACCCTAGGCCTAGGAGGCGTGGGTCTTTTAAATAGGCTAACTACTAATTATTTATATAAAAGTATAATGTCGTATATTTCTAAATGAAAGCATGAATAAAGCAACTAAAAATGTACCAAAGGATAAAACAGAGAAGTTGATTTGAAAGACAGGGTGATTTGAAACCATGTGAAGTTATCTCTGTGGCCCCAGGCTAAAGAGGTTGAGAGACAGTGGCCCCTCACCCGGCCAGCTGGCAGGAAGCGAGGTTGTTTAAAGTAAGTGGTATGAGACAAGGAAGGAGATCATTATCTTAGAAGGAACTAAACCAAACTAAAAATAACAGTTGAGATCAAAAGGTCATATTTACCCTAAGTAAGGAATTTCAGGTTACGACATGGCAGAGTGGTCAGGGGACAGAGTGAATCGGACTGTAAACAGAGCCTCAGACTGAAGATGGATGAGTCAGCAGCACCCAAGTTGGGCCAAGTGTTCAATGCATCAAGGTTAGCAAGTCAGGACACAGAGTAGTCTGTTTCTTATCTAGACTATGTAAACATTTGTCACAAGCATAAGGATGTGTTACTCAGTGAAAAACTACCCTCTCATTAAGTAATGATTAAAGTGTCAGCAGATTCAAACTGTGAAGCTGTTGTCACAAGACCCAGGAAGTTGTGTCAGCAGAATAAGTGTAACATGTTGAGACAAGCTGGCTACAAGGGGTGGCCAAATAAGGAAACCAGATTATAGACGTGAATAGGCAGGCAGGGACGCTCTCTCTCTCTCCCCCTCCCCCTCTCTCTCTCTCCCCCTCCCCCTCTCTCTCTCTCTCTCTCTCTCTCTCTCTCTCTCTCTCTCTCTCTCTCTCTCTCTCTCTCTCTCTCTCTCTCTCTCTCTCTCTCTCTCTCTCTCTCCCCCTGATAAAAAGGGCTGTGATGGCGACGGAGAGGGACACTCAGGACACTCACACCAGAAGGGACCTGGAGAGACACGCCACACACACAGGGGACAGGCCCTGAGAGGCAGAGCCACACAGAACTCGAGAGCCGAGCAAGACACTCAGAGGAGACGGAGAAAGATCCCTGGAGAGCCGAGCCTGAGACACAGCGAGAAGGATCCTGAGAGCCGATGACACAGAGAGCCATTGAGACCAGATGACCGAGCCGAGGTTCATAGCAGACTCCACCGAGGGTAGATGAAAACCAAGCGCTCCCAAACCTCCAAGGATCCGAAAGCAAGGTTGCCTTGACAACCACACCACGAACCACGAGAGAGAACGGTTGTTGCCATGGAACCAAGAGACAACAACCCCAGCACCGGAGAAGAAAGCTCTGATCAGCCCTAGAAAATCGGAGCATGGACAACAGCCACATGAAAGAGACAATTAGATTGAACCAAAGAGACGATGTACTTGTTGATTCCTAAGCTGTGGTATTAATAAACACCGCAGTTGTTTTTGACCACTTTGTCAGCAGTCTCTCCTTACTTGAACCGAACATCTGAGAACTACCTAACCAATGCAGGAGAAGGGTGATATAGAAAACTATACGATCAATGAACTTAGATAGAGATAAATGAAGAACAGAGAGATACTTCAATTGGTGCGGTGACCCGTGCTGCATTCGACCGGAACCGGTTGGAGACGACTGAAAGCTACTTCTGGAAGATGGACCTCGTCGACGCCTCTACGACTGAAATAAAATAATCATCACCACTTCGACAGGCCAGCAGGACTAGGTAAGTAGTGATGGTGTTTAAGATTGGTAATGGTCGAAGCAGTCTCGCATTTTGGGGTTGCTATTGCATTAGGTAGAAATGAGATGGACCAGGATAAAGTTGGTGTTGGAGGGGATCGGGGTTCAGGGTTCACAACCTGACTCTGGTCTCAGCCACACACCGGCGCTGCACTTAGGAAGCGTAGGGGATGGGGGATGTCTATAGTTGGTACAATGCCAAGTGAGGATGAGGATATAGATGTCTATATTTAGTTAGCTTAGGAGGATAGGCTAGGGATAGGTAAAATATTTGAGGGGACCGGCGTAGAAGCGGTAGAACGGGGATTAGTCACAGATAGCGGGACGTGAGACTGTGAGTGACGGAGTGGTTCATTAGAGGGTAAGGTAAAGAGTTGAATGAGAGAACCGTGGTGTAGTACAGGGTTAGCCTGGTTCCACGAAGAGAACAGAGAACGGAGTGTAGTGTAGAGTACTGAGAACAGAGTACAGGGTACGGATAGCATAGAAACAGAGAACAGAGTGATGAGAAGAGGATGGGGTTCGGGCTAGGATGCTATAGAGTCCACACTTAGAATCGGTACGACGGAGTAATGGACTTTGGAAGACGTTCCATAAGCGAATTACCAATTCTAATCCGACGTCATTTAGGCTCAGATTGGCTAAGGTCGATATCTGAAGAACATCAGCCGCGTGGAGGAATGAGGGAATGTAGAAGAAATCAAGCCGACAAGGGGCTCTACGGGTAGCGGGGAGTACGGTCGAACACACGATTTGGCCATATAACACTCCGATACAAGCCGACAATGGGCGCTACTAAAACTCTTCACGGGCTACTATACATGAATGGAGTGGGTTTCTCAGGGGTATAGCAACGCGGACTCAGTAGATATATGAAGCACTTTGGAAGTAGATACTGCACATGTGATTAGAACATAGGAGAATGTTGTGTGAAAAAAGCAAGGTAGGAAATGCGTTTAGGATGAATGTGTGCATAAATTAATGGTATGCTTATGAATGGGACATTGTTTTGCTAAGTATATGTATTTGAATGGATGAATGTTAGGAGCTCTGAGTGAATGCCAAGATATTTTTTTGTATTATTATAAACACTGGTGGTCAAGGCGGCAGCAGGAGAAACCGCACCCCTGTCAGGACGAAGAGAGGCGTTTGTTTAGCTGCCGGCGGTAGCTAAGGGCAACGGGACTAACGTGTGGACGCTGTGTTGCGTTGTTGAGTGAATTGAATGAATGGCAAGTGTGATGGAACCTAGGAGATGTGTAATGTTCGTTGAAATTTTTCAAAACGGTGCTGTCGGGGTCTAGAAGTAATGTACTAACGATCAAAAGAAACTGAGATTTTGGAGCTGATGACGTCACTGGGAGCGTCGGGGCTGGGGGTGCGTTTGATATACTGTGTATTTCGGTCAGGCGGGGCCAATCGGGCGAGCGTGCTAGAATAGGGATAATGATATATGTTCTGTGAACGGGGGCTAAATAGGATTAAGGTTGTGTTACGGGGGAAAGCAGGGGTTGTGTAAACGTTGCGATGTGTTGTGCCGCTCGGATCAACAGGAGACTGGGCCGTTTAGGAGGAGTGATGTTGGATGCTAAGCTACCTGTGCTAATAATATAGCATGATTGAACTCTCGGAGAATCTCGCGTGTTGCTACTCTTTGGTGGCTGGGCGGGATCTTAGAGGGGCGGAGGACAGGGACTTCCGGTGTAGGGGATTCTGGGAGTTGTTGTTTTGTGGTTGAGGTGGAACGTCGAGTTCCCGTCTTGGTGTGGTGTTACCGTTACGTGATGACGCACTTGCGGGGGAGGGCGTGGGCGCCTCCTGCAGGACGTGGTGAGAACTGTGGTGCAATGTGGATATGGGCGTACGTTCCAGTGGAGGGCAGTGTTGCCTCTTTGATAGTTACACCTCTCTTTTACAGGTAAAACGAGGTGCAGTAGGCAACGGCAGAACGTTTGTGATTATTATAGGTTTTGAGTAGCGACCATTTGTGGGGATTTGTAAATTCTTTATATTCGGTTTTTTCAGTTATTGATGATGGATGTGTATACTTGTTTGATTATGAATCTGTATTTGTTATGGGCCAAGTATGGTTGAGGTGAGAGCAGCGGCGAGAGCAGCGGCGTTCCCCCCCCTTTTTCCTCTGTCTCTTCCTCCCTCGTTCACACTCTCTCTCTCCCTCCCTCCCTCCCTCCCTCTCTCCCTCCCTCCCTCCCTCCCTCCCTCCCTCCCTCTCTCCCTCCTTCCCTCCCTCCCTCCCTCCCTCCCTTCCTCCCCCCCCCCCCCCCCCCCTCCGCTCCATCCCTATCTCCCAGCTTGACTTTGTGAGGTGACGGGTGCGCAAGGGGAGTTTTGTATAGGATGGATTGTCTTTATGGTGGGCTTGGAGTGTTGGTTGTATTAATATAGTGTTACTTGCTAAAATAGGATTACATAAGGATAAATAGAATATTCATGGTCATTCTTTTGGTCTGATTAAAGTTAAGGTTGATTTAGACGGTTTTGGTAATAGTTAATGTTGCATTGTGTGCCCCCCCCCCCCTTCCTCCCCTTAGTCCCTGTATCCCTGTATCCCTCCCTCATTTTTTCTTTTCCCTTCGCCCCCCCTCTGTCTCTCCTTGTATTTCTCCCTGTGGTTCTCCATCCCTAGATTGCGGCGTGTGTTGTGGGCATTTGGTTGTAGGTTTATTTGGACTGCGTTGTTATTGTGTATGTGAAGTAGATACCGGATGGGCGTTGGCCTGTCTAGGTGCAGGTGGTGGTAGGATGATTTGTGATATTCTTGGTGTGATAAAGCTTGGGGTGTTTCCGTTCAGGTTCGAAACTGAAGGGAGGACGCTTTGGGCTGTGAGTTGACGGTTCTTTGTGTATTCAAGGGTCTGAGGAATATTGCGGTGGCATAGTGCGAGTGTCCATGAATTTATTAACGTGGCCAGCTGTACTATGTGTCGGTCAGGGTTTTAGTGATCTAAGTTGCTAAAAGTTTATTGTTTTCCCTGATTGGTGGTTGGTAGCAGTAACAACACTAATTGATTTTTATTAAGTGTTGTGGGGGGTAATGGTTGTGTGTAAGGATGAATGAAATTGATGTTGTATGAGGAGTGTGTGAAGCAAAAGCGAATAATACATTTAGTCGATACGCTAATCGGGCATTTAAAGTAAGAAATAAGATTAGGATGAACAGATTCATCAAGCAAAGAGAGATTGGAACGGATGAAAGACCAGGTTTACCAGGATTATTAGACAAATTGATAGGCATGGGACTAATGATTATATTTCCCAGAAAATCAGGTGGAGAGAACACACAGGGGATTGGAAACCTCCAGTGTTCCTGTTGAAGGAACGGACAATCAAGATAAGCTGTATCGTTATTTTCAAACAGATCACACTGTGTCTCTCTAAATATTTTAGTATAGTGTTGCCCGACATTTCCAATGCATAACGAATAGTGGAAATAATAGGGAAATGCCACTGTATTAAGTCTGGATGTTTTTGCTTTCTTTCTGTACAGGTGCTCGGCCGGACAGGAGCTCTAACAATTTCCATAAGCCAACTAGGGAAACGGCTGTAATGAGCCTTGGTATAAGTATGAATGATAAGCCAATTATCAATCCTTGTCTGCACAGTAAAATTTTGACAGTGTGAGTGTTTTAACTCAAGTAAGTGGAAATAGTGAAAGACAGAGAAACTTGTTTTTTCAAACGGTGATTACAAGAGTGTTTGAAAGGGGAATGAATGACAGTAACATAGGAAGTTCACCTTAGTGGAACATTGATAGGAACAACTGAAGCGTTAAATGTAATAACAATAGAATAACAACAACAACAATATGGAGAAGGGCCTTAGTGATCAGGCCAGTGGGGGGAGAAGGCCGAGAGCCTCTGCAGACATTTCCCAGATAGACTTTACCAGTGATAATGATCTGATTGATTGGGACTTCTCTCATGTGACCAGTACGACAGAAGGACTTGAAATGTTGACTTTGGTTCCAATACAGGGGAGTGAACCAGTGACAACGGTGTTACTCCAACCAGAACCGATTCAAGCTGGAGTGTCCATTGCAGGCGACTGCGGTTTAACCAAGGGGCAGAAAGAGAGACTGAGGTTACAGCAGTCCCACGAAGTCCACTCTGGCCGGAGGGCTGGAACTGAGACCGACAGCAGGTATGGAATACTACACGAACAGTTTCTACAGCCCACCCGTTTCCCATGTCCACCCTGCCCTCAGCACCAAAGCCAAGATGAGAGGCGGAGCCCAGCGATGGGAAGTCAAACCGCCAGTGCTCAGATGGGGGAAGAGGCAGCATACTATAGACAACAGAGAGCGTTTGTGACAGCGTTCGAACAACACGAGGCAGTTCATCGAGATCTGATGAAGACACAGCTGGAGATCGGTCAAGCCGCACACGAGACTCAGAGATTGGAACGAGAACTGGCAAGAAAGGCTGCGCTACTAGAAGCGACAGCTGTTGAGATCATGCTTCAGGCGTCTGACCTAGGCCGCCGGGATCAAAGAGTGCCCTGTGCCCCGTTGCCCGGACAGGGAACTGGGCCGCAACAGGGTGAACAAAACCGCAGGAGGGGTGAGTTTCTAGGCCCCTCCCAACAAGAGAAGGCCCGAGGAGAGGCAGCAGAAAAGGACAGGTATGCCCCTCTCTCCTCCAGGCAACAGGACATGCGACCAGAGGACAGGAGAGGGGTGGACCTGGCGAGGACTGTGGGATGCCAGCCGAGAGACTGCGGGAGTCGTGGTAAACTGGAACCCCTGGGATGGCCGGCGTCGGCTGTGTGCTGGGATTGTGGGGAGGTTGGCCATTTCGCTCGGTCATGTGACAAAGGGTGGAGGGCTCAGCAAGAGTCCAATAGAAAGCAAGAGTCCATCAGAAAACGGAGTTGCTGGAAATGTGGAGAGTTGGGACATTTTCAGAGGGGGTGTAATTAGGGGGTGTCTGCATAGGTCATAGGTTGATTAAGAGCGAAGCGGAAATGCACAAACAAACCCTATTGGGTGCTCGAGTAAATAGAGTTATTGGTAAATTAAAATGGATAATGAGACTGATTAGAATAAAGATAGAGACGCAGATACATAGATAAGGTTTGATTAAGTGTGCGAGTTACTAAAATGGTTTGGAAGACTAACCAGAGTAAGTTGGGGCTATAGAGGGATGACGTAACTGAATTGCATGGGCAAATCAAACTAACAAGATTGATGGTTTTAGACAGGAACAATGGAACATTTAATATTGGACAGAGTTAAAAACAAAGGAATATTTATAGTGGTGATTGCATCCTTGATCAAAGGGTGGTCCAGTGGACTTAAAAAAAAAATAAATAAAAAAAAGCACATTATTATTTCATTACTTATTTTATTTCTTTTTGAATTTTTAATTTTGCTGTCTTAGTTTTTGCGGGGGTATTTATGCCTCTAGATGATAGTTAAGTTCTGTTGGATGGGTGTGGCATGTAGGCACTCACAACTTTTTTGTTTATTTACAATTTTCTTTGTTTTTGTTTGACTATATTTTTTTAGGAACTGGCTGGCTGGGAGGGATCTCTCGCCGGTCAGGGATAGCAGGTGGTGGTGACACAGCGAGACTGGTAGGAGGTCTGATATAATGAGCTGGAAACTGGGAATGGACGGGAGCTGGTTCATGGTTTGTTTTCCGCTCATTAAGAGTCCAGATGTAGAATCTGGGCGGTTGTGTCACTTTTTGGGTTATGGTAAGGGTTGGGGAAACATATTTCTCTGTCTATAGAAAGCTCTGTAGGTTTTTGGTCGCAAATTGGCCGAAATAGTGTTCATGTAGGGTGCAGACATGTGAATTTGATGATTGACTTATGGAAGACTCTGCACCGGCTTGTTGAAAACTGGCGGAGTGTGTGTGATGTGTGTTTAAAGGGACTGTGGTTTGTTGACCATGCACATAGGTTCTGTTGGTGATTGGCCTCGTCTAGAGCTGACTGTCCGGACCGAGGAGCTGTCGGGAAACAAGGTATTTGATAGTGAAATAATGGATATTCCACTTTCAAGGGTGGAGGTAGTTGTGTTGATCTTGAGATATTGAATCTAGTAAAACAGTACAGCACAAAAAGAAATGAGACAGAGGTGATTTGATTGAATGCTAACGTAAGAAGCTGTGAAATACATAGATAATTAATTTGGAGAAAAATGTATTGTCAAAATGCAGAACAGTAAAGATGTATCTGCGAAAATAAAAGTTTCCAATCTATTGTGTGTTTGTAAATAATAATCCAAAATACAAAAAGGACAGAGGGAAAATCGTTTCCTTCTGTGGAGAATCGGAGCAGTACCGAGACCTGCATACAACGAAGAAGAGGCGGTGATTAGCACAAAATACAACAAGAAGAAACAAAACGGTCAAAAACAAGTTAGCAGTAAAGGCCTCAGGAGGTTGAAATAGGGATAACTGACAGGGAGGTAATTGAGGCCTCAGTGGTCTTTTTAAGGAGTAAAAATTATTTATGTTGCTTGTGTGAATTTCCCTCAAATGTTTAGAGTGTTAATATTTTAGTGGTGTGATGTATTAATCTTTTCTTGCAGAGTCCATTACACAAAACAGACATTTAAGCTAATTACACGGATAATGGATAGTCATAATTGAAATAAGCTGAGAATGGTACGATGATTCTTTTTGTATAAAGACACGGACCTAGACTGGAAGTTGTATTTATAACTGATAATGTGTATAACTGTGAAAGGAGGAAAAGGTAGGGGAAATGATGATTTTGTAACTGTACAGATGGAAAGGGGTTTTGTAATTCGATTTGTGTAAATTTTGGATTTTTTTGAAATTTTGGAAAATATTAGCAAAAATTATGATTATGATAAACATGTTTAATTTAGAATATTGATGCTGTATAGGAGGTTATTAAACCCCCTAAGGGTGGATTGTCGTATATTTCTAAATGAAAACATGAATAAAGCAACTAAAAATGTACCAAAGGATAAAACAGAGAAGTTGATTTGAAAGACAGGGTGATTTGAAACCATGTGAAGTTATCTCTGTGGCCCCAGGCTAAAGAGGTTGAGAGACAGTGGCCCCTCACCCGGCCAGCTGGCAGGAAGCGAGGTTGTTTAAAGTAAGTGGTATGAGACAAGGAAGGAGATCATTATCTTAGAAGGAACTAAACCAAACTAAAAATAACAGTTGAGATCAAAAGGTCATATTTACCCTAAGTAAGGAATTTCAGGTTACGACATGGCAGAGTGGTCAGGGGACAGAGTGAATCGGACTGTAAACAGAGCCTCAGACTGAAGATGGATGAGTCAGCAGCACCCAAGTTGGGCCAAGTGTTCAATGCATCAAGGTTAGCAAGTCAGGACACAGAGTAGTCTGTTTCTTATCTAGACTATGTAAACATTTGTCACAAGCATAAGGATGTGTTACTCAGTGAAAAACTACCCTCTCATTAAGTAATGATTAAAGTGTCAGCAGATTCAAACTGTGAAGCTGTTGTCACAAGACCCAGGAAGTTGTGTCAGCAGAATAAGTGTAACATGTTGAGACAAGCTGGCTACAAGGGGTGGCCAAATAAGGAAACCAGATTATAGACGTGAATAGGCAGGCTCTCTCTCTCCCCCTCCCCCTCTCTCTCTCTCCCCCTCCCTCTCTCTCTCTCTCTCTCTCTCTCTCTCTCTCTCTCTCTCTCTCTCTCTCTCTCTCTCTCTCTCTCTCTCTCTCTCTCTCTCTCTCTCTCTCTCTCTCTCCCCCTGATAAAAAGGGCTGTGATGGCGACGGAGAGGGACACTCAGGACACTCACACCAGAAGGGACCTGGAGAGACACGCCACACACACAGGGGACAGGCCCTGGGAGGCAGAGCCACACAGAACTCGAGAGCCGAGCAAGACACTCAGAGGAGACGGAGAAAGATTCCTGGAGAGCCGAGCCTGAGACACAGCGAGAAGGATCCTGAGAGCCGATGACACAGAGAGCCATTGAGACCAGATGACCGAGCCGAGGTTCATAGCAGACTCCACCGAGGGTAGATGAAAACCAAGCGCTCCCAAACCTCCAAGGATCCGAAAGCAAGGTTGCCTTGACAACCACACCACGAACCACGAGAGAGAACGGTTGTTGCCATGGAACCAAGAGACAACAACCCCAGCACCGGAGAAGAAAGCTCTGATCAGCCCTAGAAAATCGGAGCATGGACAACAGCCACATGAAAGAGACAATTAGATTGAACCAAAGAGACGATGTACTTGTTGATTCCTAAGCTGTGGTATTAATAAACACCGCAGTTGTTTTTGACCACTTTGTCAGCAGTCTCTCCTTACTTGAACCGAACATCTGAGAACTACCTAACCAATGCAGGAGAAGGGTGATATAGAAAACTATACGATCAATGAACTTAGATAGAGATAAATGAAGAACAGAGAGATACTTCAATAACCCTTGTATTAGACATCTATTTTTCCTACAATAAAAGCTTTCTTACTGATTCTCTGCGCATTCTCCCGTGTCTGTTTGTGGTCTTGGGGAAATTCATGGTGGTAGGTCGGCTGACCCCTTTGGGAAGAGTATCCGTGCATGTGCACACCTTAGCCTTAGACCTGGATACTTCCCGTGGAGGTCTGGTGACAGCAGCAGCATCAGTATCAGTAGTAGCAGCAGCAGTATCAGTAGTAGTAGCAGCAACAGTATCAGTAGTAGTAGTAGCAGCAGCAGTAGTAGTAGTAGCAGCAATTATTCAAGTCATCAAAAGTATCCGCTTCTACTTATTCACTTTTCAAAATAAGAAAATATCTCAATTGTTACTGTATATCCCAAGTCCATTCATTTCATAACTCACAATATAGTAAAGTACCTTGGACTATCTACTAGAGTGCTACTATTTCAGAATTATACCATTTAGGTTGTAACACACAATATGAGTGGACGACAGATTACATTACATTGCTTAGCACGGAATATGAGGCTTTCACACTAACTATATGTGGCTGATATGAGTTCCATGATATGGAGTACAATTATGTTTGCAATAAATCTTCAGAACAGCGTTCACATCGTGACAGTTTTTGTGATTAATAATCAGCTCCAACTACATTCCCTCACTTAAGAGTTTAAATACTACTGTAGCTCCAGAAATGGATTGTTCTTCTGGCATCAATCATAATGTGTATTATAGCTGTAAGACAAAATAATAAATGCAAACATGAGGGGATTCACGTTTACCTGTAATGTGAGACTATTTTCAAGAAGAGACTCTCCGAGCGGCTACTGGCCTCACACACTTCTTCCATCTCTACTGACCTCACACACCTCTTCCATCTCTACCGGCCTCACACACCTCTTCCATCTCTACCGGCCTCATACACCTCTTCCATCTCTACTGACCTCACACACCTCTTCCATCTCTACTGACCTCACACACCTCTTCCATCTCTACCGGCCTCACACACCTCTTCCATCTCTACCGGCCTCACACACCTCTTCCATCTCTACCGGCCTCACACACCTCTTCCATCTCTACCGGCCTCACACACCTCTTCCATCTCTACTGACCTCACACACCTCTTCCTTCTCTACCGGCCTCACACACCTCTTCCATCTCTACCGGCCTCACACACCCTTTCTACCTCTACCGGCCTCACACACCTCTTCTACCTCTACCGGCCTCACACAGCTCTTCTACCTCTCCCGGCCTCACACACCTCTTCCTGGGTCCTGATGGAGTGAGCCCAAAGATACTCAAAACCTGTGCTTCTCAGCTGTGTGATGTGCTCCAGCTCATATTCAATATGAGCCTGAGGCTGCAGAGAGTCCCGACACTGTGGAAAACCTCCTGTGTGGTCCCTGTCCCTAAGTGCCCGAGGACTACAGGCCGGTGGCTCTAACCTCTCATATAATGAAGACCATGGAGAGGTTAGTCTAGGAGCAACTCTGCCCGGTGATCAAACCCCACCTAGACCCACTCCAGTTTGCCTACCAGCCCCGCCTGGGGGTAGAGGATGCTGTCATCTACCGAGCCTACACTCACCTAGACAAGCCGGGGAGCACTGTGAGAGTCATGTTCTTTGACTTCGCCAGTGCTTTTGATACCATAAGGGCTGCTGGGTGAGAAGTTGGAGGCGATGCAGGTAGAGGCCCCCCTGGTGTCCTGGGTTGTTGACTATCTGATGGGCGGACCACACTACGTGCACCTACGGAGCTGTGTGTCAGACAGACTGGTCAGCAACATCGGGGCCCCGCAGGGGACAGTCCTCTCTCCCTTCCTCTTCACTGACTACACCAACGACTTCCACTATCGGTCAGAGTCCTGCCACCTTCAGAAGTTTTCTGATGACTCTGCGATAGTGGGATGTATAAAGGACGGTGACGAGAGGGAATACCGGGAACTGGTAGTGGACTTCATCACATGGTGCGATAAAAACCACCTGCAGCTAAATGTGGCGAAGACCAGGGAACTGGTGGTGGAGCCGGGGAGGAGGAGGAGTGCACCTGTGACCCCCGTTTACATCAGGGGAGTCGATGTGGACATAGTTGAGGAGTACAAATACCTCGGTGTGCACATTGACAACAAACTGAATGGGTCAAAACACGCAGAGGCACTGTACAAGAAGGGCCAGAGCCGACAGAAGGCTGAGATCCTTCAATGTCTGTACAAGGATGTTGAGGATGTTCTATGAGTGGGTGGTGGCGGGCGCCTTCTTGTACGCTGTGACCTGCTGGGGCAGCGGACTGAGAGCAGGGGACACAAACAGGCTGGATAAGCTGGTCAGGGAGGCCAGTAGCGTGGTTGGGGTGGAGCTGGACTCTCTAGCGAGGGTGGCGGAGAGGAGGAGTCTTGCTAAGCTCCAGGACATCAGGGAAAACCCCTCCCACCCACTATACACAGACTTGGCTGACAGGAGGAGCATGTTCAGTGCTACTGTAGACTCACACTACCTAAATGCAGCACTGAATGGCACAGGAAGTCCTTCATTCCGACAGCCATCAGACTACAATGCATCACTGTGCCTCACTGCATCACTGAGCACAGAGTGACAGTTACCTGTGCAATATTACACCTACTGTTACTTCAGTATATTCTTACTGTATTTATTTACTGTATATTTTATTCAATTTTTATTTTATTTTATTCTATTCTTATTCTTAGTCTATTTGTTTTGTTATTCTTATTTGTGACTTGTTCTGTCTAAATGTTTAATGTGAGCGATTTGCAGTGTAAAATTTCCCTTGGGATAATAAAAGTATTTCTATTCTATTCTATTCTACCATATACCGGCCTCACACACCTCTTCTACCTCTACCGGCCTCACACACCTCTTCCATCTCTACCGGCCCTCTACAGACCCGGCGCCATGGGCGGGCATTAGGGGGCCGGGCCCGCCCACTGAGTCAGCTGTGCCCACCCTGGTAAATTTTTTTTATTTTTTATTTTTAATCAAAGTCAACTATCCAAATCCTTAATCGGGGACAGCCCTAGTGGGCACTGATGTCAACAACAACACTACTGAAGCTAGCACGGCACTCTGAGAATTCGTTTTCTACCCTCAAGAACGTTTTACAGAACATCGCCTTAGTATGCTTCATCGACGCAAGCCCAATTTAATTCGGTTGGCATTTGAGAAGGACTTAACTAAAAAGTTCAGGAATGAGTGGAGGGCAGTGTTTTAAGAAGATTTCACTCTGTCCCCAAACGCTGCTTGCCGCTCTACTAATGATGGTGAGTAGCCTGTGGAGGAATTTTGTTTGCCTTTTTATGCACCTTATTTTTGTCAGTTCAGTTCAGTTTGTCAGTGAATTCAGAAGTGTTGAATAAATGGAGACTTTTCAAAGATATAGAATAGAATAGAATCGAAATGTATTATCCTGAGGGAAATTTGACACTGCAAATCACTCAACATTAAACATTTAGACAGAACAAGTCACAAATAAGAATAACAAAACAAATGGCCTAAGAATAGAATAAAATGAAATAGAATAAAAATAGAATAAAAGATACAGTAAATAAATACAGTAAAAATATACTGAAGTCTACAGTAGGTGTAATATTGCACAGTGCTGTTTAAAAAGTAAGAGTCCAGGAAGATAGTACTGTCACTCTGTGCTCAGTGATGCAGTGAGGCACAGTGATGCATTGTATAGTCTGAAGGCTGTCGGAATGAAGGACTTCCTGTGCCGTTCAGTGCTGCATTTAGGTAGTGTGAGTCTATAACATGCTCCTCCTGTCAGCCAAGTCTGTGTATAGTGGGTGGGAGGGGTTTTCCCTGATGGCCTGGAGCTTAGCAAGGTTCCTCCTCTCCGCCACCCTCGCTAGAGTCCAGCTCCACCCCAACCACGCTACTGGCCTTCCTGACCATCTTATCCAGCCTGTTTGTGTCCCCTGCTCTCCCGCTGCCCCAGCAGGTCTGTTATATATATCCGTTCAGTCTGTTTTTGTACAAGTGAATGTTCTTAAGATAGAGAGAAATTAGATTTTTCAATTGCCTCTCTGCTGTTTAGTTCAGCACCGTGGGCAGCGCCAAGCAAGCCACAGCGTCGGTGTCCCAGCTGAAACGTATAAAAGGGAACCTGTGTTGAAAAACCATTGTGCCCCCCCGAGAAAATGTTATGCCCCCCCACTAATTTGTTTCTGCAGCCTGGTCTGGCCCTCTATCACCAATACAATCTATACATTTAACAACAGCAATATATTTCTTATAATCTGATAAAAAAGATTACTTGAACTTGAACTCCTCAAAATGGAGGATAATACTCCCCATGTTTGAAACGTGAACAAAAACTCTGCAGTCTCCCAGCATACAGCAGCAGCACACAGACATCTCCTACACTGTTTTTCTCCTCCGTGACTCAACAGCCACTGTGAGTCACCATGTGACCTGTCAGGAGGGTTTAGGGGGAGAAGGGGGGTGGGGTGACCATGCCACTGTCGGACACTTTAGCCTCAGGGGGGTCTTGGTGTATGTCAAGAGGGTGCTGCCAGTCTACACTGTGGGGAAGGTTGTTGTCGGTGCACACGTGGACAAGGAGAGACAAATGCTGTGCACTCAAACACGGGCATGAACACAACTGAACCCTGGGGCGACGGATTCTTTTCAGAAGTGCGGGGGACAAGAAGTGTGGGTGTGCATGTAGACAGACCAGAGACTCACTCCATATTTATCAACCTACTTTCCTCATGCTTTGGACCATTCATTTCAATGCAATATTATGAAGTAACCAACGTTACCTTTGTATGCTGTTGCCTTCATGAGTCGGGTCCTGGCAAACTCATAGTCACGGCATATTGCATAAGCAAGTGCACATGCGGCCAAAATAGCAAACCAGGCTTCACATTATTACACAGTCAATATCAAAGAAATGCACAAAACCAGTCAACAAGTATCGTGTATCGTTCGATCATTTAATATCCGATTTAGAATCCAAAATCAGAAAACCAAACAGGCTGTTTCTCGTTGTTTTGATTTAGTCATTTAAAATTTTCTGATTCGTTGTGACCATGAAGTTAGTTAGTTAGTTAGTTTTCTCCCCGTGTACGCCTGTGAGAAGGTCCCTCACAGAAGGTGATACACAGTGATAAATAGGCCACTATGGCCGCACTACAACAATACTCTAATTGTATTAATTGTTTGGAGCTGGTAAGACCAGAAAACATGTTAAATGGCTGCTTTTTTTATATAGCGCTTTCATCCAAAGCGCTTTACAATTTGTTCCTCACATTGTTACACATTCACTCAGACATTCACACACCGACAGCGGAGGCAACCACGCAAGGTGCCAACCTGCTCATCGGGAGCAATTAGGGGTTAAGTGTTTTGCTCAAGGACACATCGACACTCTGCCCGGGAGGAGCGTGAATCGAACCGGGAACCTCAGGATTGCCAGACGACTGCTCTACCTCCCGAGCCACTGTTGCCTCACATGACATAAGTGGAGACAACAGACCACACATGGAAATCAATAACTCACAACACCAGCACTTCACAAACACTGGTCTTATCATGTATCAGGGTGCAGGATATGACAGAATACAGTATGCAATATCAATGGCATCATGGCAGGTGATAAAATAGCCAAGCTATTTAAGTGAGTCAAGTTCCTCTCTATTTCTTTCCCAATCTCACTCACTCACTCACACACACACACACACACACACACACACACACACACACACACACACACACACACACACACACACACACACACACACACACACACACACACACACACACACACACACACACACACACAGCAAATTTGGGGGGAAATCAATAGCATGCATGCATGCCCCCCAAAAACACACAACGTGAAGCCCCTTCACACATACACTGGACTCCAGAGGGGCTGTATATGCAAGCATGGAGTTTACGCTCCCAGCACCCAAATCCTAAATCTGCACATAATGCCAAACTGAGCCCATGAGGGAACACAAGCAGATCATTGTTTGCAGAATTCACACAGCGAGCGAGTGGTGTATTGATTAAAGTAGACTAACCATGTTCCATACAAAGATGTTGCTTACAGATGGCATTTTCCTGCTGATAGTTAAATGAAAACGTATGTCTTTAGTGTCATCAACATTTGAGTGAGTTTGCAGATGTGCCCAATATGTTACAAACAGTGGAGGCACAGGGCGGTTAGGTGGCCGAGCGGAGATTGCGTTCGTCACCAGCCCCGGAGCTGTGAGCTGGATTCGCCTGTTCGAATCCAGCTCACAGCTCCGGGGTTGTCACCAGCTTGGCTGCACTAATACAATTGGCTGTATTAGAGGGTGGGAGAAGCTGGCGGGGTGGGTCCGGGTCGTTGTAAACAGCGACTCCTACAGTTCGGTCGGGGCGCCTGCTAAGCGCGGATAGGACTCGAGGGGGATAGTGTGGTCCTCCCACACGCTACGCCCTCTCGATAAGAATCCGCGCTGCCAGGTGAAAAGAAGCGGTGATTGGCTGGACGTGTGTCGGAGGAAGCACGTGGTAGCCTCCACTCCCCAGATGATCTGACTGTGGGGGGGTAAGTGCGCAGCGACCAGGAAGGGACTGGGAATTGGCATACGACTAACATTGGGATGGGAGAAAATCGGAGGAAAATGGAGGGGGGAAAAGACCAAAAAAAAAAAAAAAAACAGTGGAGGCACAAGTCCGGGAACGACACTGCAGCAAAGTCTCAATAACCCTTTAGAACGTGTGCATGTCTGGACTCAAACATCATGTTTCGGATACAGAACTGGAAACGTCTGTGATCAGTTCAATATACGAGGCAATTTCATAATTTTTTCATTCATTCATCCAAGTCAAACATAACCGACAGTCAGGCGGAGCCAGTACAATGGTGTTCAGTTTGACATTTGCTGATACACGGATAAACAAGATCACACAGTATTATTAACAACACGGCAGGTGTAGAGGAATGGACCACATACTTCTGGTGCCATTGACTGAACCTCTGTGAGTACTTAACTTTCAGATATTTTTTAATTAGCCATGCATGTGGTGGCTTGCAGCTTTGCAGAGCCTTTGTCTACCGCGCTCCCTATTTGTGGAATAAATGACCTGCCGTCGTCAGGGGCGCCTGCACTGTTGACGTTTTTAAGAGCCAACAGCCCCTTTGAAGCTCTGTAGCTCAAAACGGGCTATTGTGTTATCATCTTTGTTAAGAAGCCTGACAGTCTGTCGCTCCGTGCTTGATCGTACTGATCACTTGTGGTTAGTCAGCCTATAGTTATCTTGGAGTCTTTAGTGTATCTCTCTCTTGTTGGTTTCTACCCTGCTTCGTTATTATTTTTCCCAGTGTTTGTTCTTTTTCCCTAACCGGCGTTATCTTTTCCCTCTCTCCATCAAGGAACCGTCCACCCCGGCAGTCCCCGCTCTCCTCCACCATTCTCACCTACCATCTCCGGATGAGCTTTTCCTACCTCCCTCCGTATTTCCCCCACAAGCTCACCCTCTGGAATTCTCCCCCTCTCCTCACGGACGGACCCCACTCCCCGGATAACCCCCTCCTGCTAAGACTGGACTGGTTAGTACTAGTACGTACGCACACGAACAACAGCCCTTCGCATTTACAAATTACATAACTACACCACATTAGTTTTGCACGCTAGACACACGCACCCATATACATACTGTAAATTGTTCTACACACACCTCATTAACATTTCACCGCTGGCATTTTTTTTACGACTGATGTAGGTAAATTAAATTTCTTGAGACTAAAGTACCGAAACAAAGGTACCGTTGGGTACCGGTATCGATTCACAGGTACCGGTATCAGTTCAAATGTGAAAGGTACCCATCCCTAATCGGAACCCCACCAGACGATCACTGGTGACACCACCCCCCACATCGCCAGCGTATCGGACAGGGCCCAAATCAAGAGCAGGCCCTTGCCCCCTTGGCACGCCGCTCTGAAGCACTCCTCAAGAGGCTACCCCCCCACAACACTGCGGGGCCAGTCGGCGTGCTGGGGAGAAAAGCCCCAAGGAAGTTGATCCCTCAATCCAGGCAACAGGCCCCAAGAGCAGAACTCGACCTGTGCCTGGAGCACTGCGGACTAGACAGGCGCCTAAGGGGTCTACTATGAGAACAGTATCCCGGCGGAAGGGGTGTTCGGTATGCTGTGCACCATGTCATAACCTCCACAAACCCGACCCCCCAATCCAGCGGGTCGAGGTTCAAAGAAGAGGCTGACACAATTGGCAGACGTCATGAAAGATGCGGGGGCATACTCTCGGGCAGACGGGGTCAAGCCCGGCCTCAACCCGAGAGTCGACTCTGCTACCAACACACCGGAGAACCAACCACCCCCCTATGTTTAGTTTAACAGGAGGCGGTTGTTCTCTTAACCCACAAAGAAAACTCAGAAACATAACTGCGTGTATACACAGGCTATACAAGCAGCCAAGTGTTCCAGTTTTCAAAGGGTTAACCCAGGCCAACAGGTCGACGAGAACGAGTTCGGACCTGGGCCCGGCGGACCGGGACCTACACAGGGATGCCTAGAGGAGTTGACAACAACCTCTGCAACAGCCCCCTCCCAGCCCCGTCCTAGCAGGGAGGGAGGGGTGAAACAAATGGAGAGGGACCAAGCCTCCTAACACAGCGCAAGGCACAACACAGTATGGACCAAGCATGTCACTGTGAAGGGCTACCCGTGGTGGCATACATATGACACACACATCCACGACATCAATCCCTGCAACGCCCGGCCCGACCCGGCATTTTCCCCCCGGAAACCACAAAGTCCTTCGGGGTACCAGAACAGCAGATCTGCGCCCCGGCAGACAACAGGTGAATCCGCCCTAGTCACGCCGCCATCCCCAGTCCTAAGAGGGTGGTAGGTACGCGTGTCGATCTAAAACATCACAGAGGACGCCACCAAGACGGTCAGTACGCAAATGCACTGCTTCTGGTGGCCCACCTCATGGGCGTGAGACCCCTTCGCCAATGTTTTGATCTACTCCGTCATCTTCCCCCGGAGATGCACGTGAGCCGTCTCTAATAAGAAACACCAGACAACGTTCCCTCCATGCTGTCTGGGACGAGCAGCAGGAAGCCGGTCTATAAGACACAGACACGGGTCTCATGACGCGTCTGAGGGTAAAACCCTGTCAATTCTGCTCTTTACAGAAGAGGGGAAGACAGAAGTTCCCCCAGAGAGACCTCTATGCGAGTAACAATTGAAAAAGATACATGTAATAATAATTGGGCCAAGTGACCAACGGCCCAATACGCACTTTAATAGAGAGCAGAGCAGAAAACAAACAGTTATATATTCGTACTGGCATCGCGTCCCGCTCTTATGCCATACCGAGATATACCTCATCTCCTAGTACCTACTGTACTACATAAAGAAAAACTAAACACCCTTGCACTTGACCAGGCCCCGCCCCAGTGACTTACGTATAAGACACCAGGCGTGGTCACCACTCCCCCTTCCTCTATTTCGTTTTCCATCATGGCGGTTGTTTTGCGCCCTGTGTAACTAGTGTTAGCGAATATGAAGTGTAAAGAGAAATTGAACAATGCCGGAGATTTGCCAGCCCCTGGAATCTTCGGCATGTTCCAACGGCGCTTGTATGGGTTCTCCGGCTCTGCAGCTGGATGCATCTCGATGCATCCTCGCGTTGAGTCTGTCCTGGTGTTTCCTCGTCTTTGGCAGTAGCTCGAGGGACAACGTGCGATGTGTAGCTATCGAGCTAACTCGCACTCAGGTAGGATCTGTGCCATCAGGCATTAACACTGGTGTTAGTAGATACTGCTTGTTGTTCTGTTAGACAACCGAGTTGTGTATCGGCGCAAGGGGCAGGATGTCTGAGTAAACGTCCCTCTGAGTTGGACATTTTCTAGGCTATCCTGGAGCGCGCTGCTAATACTAATTGTAACTGAGGGGTTACAATACCCTGACTGTATTAAAGATTGTGATATATTAAACCACTACTAGTTATGTACTTTAATTACTGGCCATACAGTACATGAATATATATGGTGAACACCCACACAAGAATACGGCATTGACATATAAAGTTCTATTGGAGGGTTATTTATTATTATTAAGCAACGTTAGGTTACAGATTGAGAATTAGGCTTGCGCTTGTATGGCGAAGAACATACGTAAAGTCAGTCAAGAGCATAAATCAATGAGAATAGTATGAATACTATGATGGGTCTAAGCTGACGCCACCTGTGGTATAGCAATTATATGGGCCACACCGGTACCAGCTGGAGACACTGGGGGGTTCCCTCCGGGTGTAAGGCCGGTAGGGGTAGAGGAATGTTCGGGTACAAAGTCTGGGTCAACGAGGAATAACAAGGCTCCAGATACAGGAGCCGGTGCATGTACTCCCTTGATCAGCAGACAAAGCAACAGTTGTAATCCAATATGCTCGACAGCATTGACGACAGCCAGCCAGCCCCTTCCAAGAGGCGGGCCCGAGTGATGATCCTCACGGGGGTAAATCCCAAACGACAGTGGGATCAACGGTTCTCTTCTCCAGTGGTCACGGTCCCAAAGCAATATAATCCAACCAGAAATGGTTCTGCAATCGCCGGTGTAGATTCTCCTGTGTACATATCCAACGGTTCTCGCCTAGGACTCCTCGGGTGTGGGCACGGATTTAGGCCGCACAGCCTGGATAAGTGCACTAGCTAAATACACGACGAACCGGTGGTAATGCTGGTCACTGAAGAACTGTAGCCGCACGATACACTATAAATGATCGACTATTACTTCACATTAGATTAAGTCGAACTCAACGTTACTGCGTTAAACTCTGACACTTTAGCATTCTATTCGCACGCGGTTCTCAATGCTCTATTTAGATGCAAGGTTGCTCACTTCACTGCACGTTGACTCGTGGTGAAGGCATTAAGGTTTTGGTAAGACTACTGCTGTTTACACCTGCGCCGTATTTATACGTAAGGTGAATATCTAGTGCCAACCTCAGTTCTCGTCTCGTATTACTGCGCAGACTCTGGGCATGTACCGACATGCCCGGAGTTGCCTTTGAACTTGCCGTTGGGGGCTTGGTCGTTGGCGCCTGGGGTCGCTGTCCAATAGGAGAGCGAATATTACTCTGGTTTGTACACAGGTAAAGGGATATTCCGTGTATATATACAAACAATATACAAGGTATATCAAAACAATAAATATATATATTCAGTTTAATCTGACCCTTTGCAACACTAATGCTATATGCTGGGTTACTGTGTTCTGTCCCCGCTGAGGGATGTCTTCTGAAAGGTCTTCCCTCCTCTTAACCATTTATGCCGACGGTCAATCAGTGTTTACTGTGAGTATTGCGGGGCTTGTTTACCTGTTTCATGGGTGAATGGGCGGAGGTCTAGGGCTGGTGTGCTTTTTGTGAATATTATGAATGGTATGCGGGACTGGTTTCTCTGGTCCGCATCCCCTTAACGTTGTGTGTATGGGCTAGCCCATTCTACAGTGTATTGGTGGTGTTTTTAGTTCATTTATTCATTGACCCCTTCATGGTGCACACCACAGTGGAGGTTGCTGGTTGCAACCACCACTGGTGCTCCGTGTTTATTAAGCAGGTGGCATCAGTCCTTTGCCTCTGGCATGTTGAAACAGTGCCCCGACCGGCCGACGCCATGAGGTGGGTCGGCCCGGCGAGTGGCTGGTGGGCTGTTAAGCCTGTACCGCCACGGTATAGAATTGGCAGCGATTAGTAACTTTTGTTCGACTTGCTGTTTTTTCTGTCAAAAATGGTGTCTGGTGGCAGGGCCAGCTGACGTCGAAACATCGCGCGAGGTGGTTGATGTTATTTGCTTTGACCTAGCCGCAAGCTATAACCGCAGGGAGGGCTAGGATGCTGTCAACGCTTGTTTACAGACATCTTGGTTGGATTAGTCTCCTTTTGAGGGGGTGAGAAGTTAAAAAGAAATGTTCCCTCCTCAGGGCTCCCCTCTCCGCAGAGGATCTTTGGTCTTCCGTTGGAGCGCGGGCGGTATTGGACCTAGGCCCCACACCGCCTCACGCCACGCAGCCAGAGGTGAGAGCACGGCCTCGCCAGCGGCTGTGGCGAGGCCCTCGACAGGCGGCCATGTTTCCCCCGCCAGAGGTACCCTGGGTGTTGAGTCAACAGGTGTCCACAAGGCCGACAGCCTTGGCGGCCGAGGGATCGGCCATATTGGATGAGCATGGCCTGAGAAACCGTCGCCGTCCTGCCGCGAGCAGCCCGCTCTCCGATCACTCCCTCCCCCAACACCAGCGGAAAAGGGGCTCTGATTTGTTTCCTTTGGCTGCGAGCCTTCGTTGAAGTGCATGCGGCCCCACGTTTCCCTTCTCATGGGGACAGGGGCTGACACCCAGTTGATGGCTGAGCCTGGGTCTGTCCATGAGAATGTTGTGCTGTCAAGCGGCTCCCACACCATAAGCTGTGTTTGGTTGAGCCTGGTGTTACGTCTGTCAACTACAAGTGTTGTCAGCAGGGGGGCTCGAGACCTTTTTTGAGGCAAACAGTGCGGGATTCCCCGACCTCGCCTTCGCCAGGCCGGGTGTCACGTTGGTGCCTCCCACTCCCGCAAGATCGGCAGTGGTCTGGCAGGCGCGCGTGATTTGGGTGGTAGTAATATCACTGCAGGGCTACGGTGTATAGGAACCCATGGGAGCCTCACACCTTGCATGTCCAGCTGCAGAACAACTACTCAGCATGTTCTGGAGGGGTGTTCAGTGGGGGAGCTTTTGTCACCTAGTTTGATGTCAGCTTCCCCCATATCAAACCGGCCCTTTCTGTCGGGGTCCCCCCTTGGGTGCGATTGCCTCGTGGGTTGTATCAGGGACCGTTGTCCCGATTCCACGGAATGCCCTTCCCGCACGGTTGGCGGGTTCAGAGTTGGCTACGCACAGCGGGAGGGACCGGGCCGCCTATCTACAGTTCCTTGCGGACCAGCGCCGAATGGCGGCGGGTGCGCTCTGGGAGTATCATCACATATGGCTTCAGCAGTGCTATATGTCGAAGTGGATGGAGAGAACGCTGAGGCGGGGACTTGTATTTACACAACCCCACCCGTTTTCAGGTTTGGTACAGACCCTATTGTCAGGGTCACCAGCAGCGACAGCTCTGGTCAATGAGATCCAATCTCTGTGGACGAAGCAAGCCATCGTCGTGGCGTTTTCCTCCCGGTATTCTCTGGTGCCCGAGAAATCGTCCCATGGGAAGGTTCAGCATTTTTTGGATCGTCTCCTACCTGTTGAACACTGTCAGGTGGGGGCCTGGTTCTCCTCCATAGACCTGTAGGATGCGTATTCGCATCCCCGATCTTCCATCCTAGGGCTTACCTACGCTTCCTTTGCAGGGTTTAGCGTATGAGTACCAGAGGCTGCCGTTCGGCTTTTCTCTGGCTCCCTGCATCTTCACCAAGTGCGTGGAGGCCACACTGGGGCCTCTGCGTCGTCAGGGGTTACGAAGTGTATTCTGCCCTGACAACGTTCTGGTCCTTGGCGGTCAAGGTGGATCGTCAGGTCTCATACCAGGCAGGTGGTGGAATTCCTACCAGCCTGGGGTTTGCTGTAGACTGGAAGTAGAGTACTCCTCTTCCCAGTCAATGGGTGGAGTGCTATGGGCATCCCTCTCAGAGCGTGTTATCGACGCGCTCGGGAGGTTCCGTCCTAGGACGGTTACAGCATTGTCCGTGATACGCCTGCTCGGTATGATGGCATCTGCTCATTCCGTGGTCCCTCTTGGCCTCCTCTTCACCCCAGGAGGAGGTTACGGAGGTGGTTTTTTTCCAGTATGGAAATAGACCCGGTGAGAGGCAAGTGGAAGCGGCTATGGTTCCCGTGTCAGTACTGGGGGACCTCGCCAGGGGAGTCCCTATGGGCAGTAGGCTGTCACACATCACGTTTTTCACCGACGCCTCCCTCGCTGGAGACGCGTCGGGCCAACGCAGTAGGGGGCAGCTGGTAAGCCATGCTGCCCGGTCTGCGCTACGTTCAATGTGTTGGTATTGAAGGCGGTCCTTCTGGTCCTCAAACGGTGTTTGACAGGACGGACAATACGATGTCAGCGTCGTATATCGACAGACAGGGAGGAGTACGCTCCCCCCGTCTGCACCGGGCGGCTGGCTATGGGCGTTCTCCATCTGCGCAGCCTGAGGGCTCTCCACATCCCCGGCAGGGTGAATGTGGGTACAGGTGTGATGTCGCGGGGCGGTCCTCACCCTGACGAGTGGGGATTACGTCCGGACATAGTCAGGCAGGTCTGGGACCGATGCCGTGGCCGCCTGGGATTCTTTCCCCCCATACATCTGTTAGGTCAGATGTTGGGGCGGGTACGTTGAGGAGCGCAGGACCTTGATCCTGATTGCGCCGGACCGGGGCGCAGCTGTGTGGTTCCCGGTCCTGATCCAGCTCTTGGTAGCCCCGTCGTGGCCTGTTCCTTTGTCATCGCGGGCCCTCTCTCAAGCGCACGGGTCTCTGTGTTAGTTCCCTGTGCTGGGCCAGCTGCTGATGTTTGGCTGGTGAGAGGGTGAGTCTGGAGAGGATGGATCCTTCTGTGGTTGACACCATCCGGAACGCGGATGCTCCCTCCACTATCGCGGGGTTACGCGGGTAGGTGGCGTATTTTCCAAGAGTGGTGAAAGGCCACCCTCTTGTGAAGCGTTTCCTGCTTGGCGCTCGGCGCCTTAAGCCGGTGAAACGTTCTCTGTCTCCGAGTTGTGATCTTCAATTGGTCCTCGGTCGGTTGTCCGAGGCCCCGTTTGAGCCTCTTGAGCAAGCGCCTTTGGAACAGCTGTCGTTCAAGACTGCGTTCCTGCTGGCCATCACCTCCGTTAAGCGTGTGGGTGAGCTATGTGCTCTCTCGGTGCGGCCTGAGTGCCTGTCTATTCGTGTCGATAGCGGTGCCACTCTGCTGCCTAATCCAGTCTTCGTGCCAGAAAATATCCGGAGCTCTTTTCGCTCCAGGGATATTGTGGTTCAGGCGTTTCATCCGCCTCCTCATGCTAGTGAGTTAGAGGCGAGCCTTCGCCTGTCATGTCCGGTCCGGGCTTTGGGAATTTACCTCAGCCGTACTCAGGACCTCAGGGCTACCAATCAGCTTTTTGTCTGTTACGGTGGCTCTCGCGCTGGTAAGGCACTGTCGAAACAGCGCCTGTCCCATTGGTTGTGCGAGGGCATTGCCCTTTGCTACACGTTGGCTGGGCTGGCCCCCCCTGGGGGTGTCAGAGCGCACTCCACTCGTGGAGTGGCGGCCTCTGCCACCCTGTTAGGAGGGGCCTCGGTGGAGGACATCTGTGCTGCGGCCTCATGGTCCTCCCCGGGTCCCTTCGTAAGGTTTTACCTGATGGACATGACTGGGGGTTCTGTCTCCCAGGTGGTTCTGAGGTCTGGAACCTCCCCTGCTTCCCGCCTTTCGGTGGGTTAGCAGGGGTGTGTGGGTGAGGACCACAAGGTGTTGTGTCACACGTGGTCCCGCCTGTGCTGTGCGTTTGGAGGTTTCTAGTTCCCTCTTTTTCGCACTTGGGTGGAGTTGACTGCCGCCCCCTCTTCACTAGGAAGGAGGGGTGACGGGACTCCCCTCCCCCCTGATGTGGGCTTACGGGTCCTCAGGGGGTACATTTGTCGGGCCTCGCGTCCGCTCTACCCCATATCTCGGTATGGCATAAGAGCAGGACGCGATGCCAGTACGAGTATATAACAATAGGTTATGTATATAACCTAGTTATATGAGTACTGGCTAAGCGTCCCACTCTTAGCGTGCCCTGAGGTCCCTTGGGGGGGGGGTTTCCCTGATGGAAAACGTTTCCCGAGGAAGGGGGAGTGGTGACCATGCCTGGTGTCTTATACGTAAGTCACTGGGGCGGGGCCTGGTCAAGTGCAAGGGTGTTTAGTTTTTCGTTATGTAGTACAGTAGGTACTAGGAGATGAGGTATATCTCGATATGGCATAAGAGCGGGACGCTTAGCCAGTACTCATATAACTAGGTTATATACATAACCTATCATTTTCGAATGCATCGCATCATCCAACTTTGACAATGACAGCGGTCTGTAGCACAGACCCTGAAAACTCACGGATGTCTCATGGCCAATAGGAAAAACGAGCCCAGTGACGTATTCCACGGCCGGGGGGAAATCATGTGACCCACCCATCCTAACATGGAGTGGAACCAGGGAGCCCCCCCCCTTCCCCCTCCCTGTGACGCGCTGACCCCTCAGCCGACAGGGAGACTGACAGGCAGGAGGTCCCACCTCCTGGCCAATCAGTAAAGGGGGGAAGGGTTATTAGTCCACCCCTTATGACCCCTCACCCCTGATACGATGCAACAACAAAGCAGAGCCATGACACCAGTCGTAGCGCGCTACATGAAAGCGCATTATACCTGTTAGGGTAACAGCTTCACATTCTGCACGCCAGCCACAGACGATAAACTCGTTTGTGCAAAAAACTGGCTTTATACACGGCCTCAGGCTCATGTGCGAACTTGCCACCTGAATTTTTACACCTTTACCCTAAGAAAAAATACAGACCAAAGAGAGGGGCCAAAGGCCTAGGTACAAGAGCTATACATGTAAACTTCTGTAGGCTAACACCTAACCCAGTTGTGGACTCAATGCCACGTTTACTTAAACGTGAAAACATGATACACACAACCCTCTTTCACTATAAAAAAGGCAAAAATCCACTCTCACTCAAGAGGAACGCTGTCTTTTATGACGAGAGAAGACATAAGTCCTCGACCAAGTGTTAGCTACAGGCCTTGCTAAGTCCATAATAGCGACCAAACAATTTTCAGAGAAAACTGCACTCTCCCTAAGCAAGAGCACAACCCCAGCAGTAGCTGAGGGATTACACCGTATCCCCAAAAATATAGTGAATCAACACACGTTTTGTAAACAAAATCATATTTGGGGGGGTGGGGCAAACCGGGGAATAATTTCACCCACCCCCTCACCACGTCACCCCTGATACGACGCCAAAAGAAAAAACAGAGCAGTGACACCGGGTGCATGGGCGCGGCAGATGAAGCACATGCGTCGGAGGAAAGCATGTGACAGTCTCCGGCCTCCCGGACCAACAATAGTGGGGAGTGCGCAACAGCCAGGAAGGGGGTTGGGAATTGGCATATCGACTAACAGTGGGAGGGGAGAAAAATCGGAAAAAGGAGGGGGAAAAAGATAATAAAAAAAATAAAAATAAAAGAAAATAACAAGCTAAGAGAGGGCTCAGGCCCTTGATCACATGCCACTATGTACAGCGCTGCAGGTTAACACCCAGCCAGTTGTGGACTCAGCCACGTTGTCTAAACGTTACATGAACACACACACAACTTCTCATCATACAACAAAAAAAACCAGTAAATTTTTACTAATGTAAAAAATAACGCCGTTTTTAGGTAGAGAGAAAGACATAAGCCTTGGCAAATGCTAAAACCTAAGCTATACAAGACAGCGACCAAGACAATTTTCACACAGCACACATCATATCTCCAAATGCAGTGAAGCAACATATGTTTTGTTAAACAAAGACATCGTTATTAATCAAAACATTCGGGAGGGGGAGGAATGAAGAGTGGGGTAATGTCCAACGGACATCTTACCTGCACCTCGTACACAGGACGAAAAGGCTGCAAACACAGGTTGGTCTACCACGTTGACAAGGCCTCTCGCTGGCAGGGCCAGAAGCGGCGACGGCTGGAGCCTCGCTCCGGCGCGACACCCCCCTCCTGCGGCAGGTCATGACCCAGGCCCGACGACATCTTCTGCCAGAGATGATGCCGTAGTCAGAGTGCCAGGGCCCGCTACCTCATCACGGCTAGCGGCAATGGTTGTAGCATAAGCTAACAACTAACTCCAGGCTAACTGATAGCATCAAGCTAACGTTTCCAGCCGAGCGTAGCCGCCAGCTAACAACTTAGCCTAGGAGCTAACAGTTAGCCTCTACCGGCTATCGATAGCCACTAGCTAACGCAGTAGCAAGCTAAGCGGCTACTCTGAAGCTGTATAACGTGAGAAATAGCGATACAGGCCAACACTTCTGACAGCCGCTGTCTTTTCCTCTTCTTATCCGAAGAAAAAAGGGGAAAAGGCAACACACGTCCCTCTCACAGAACGGTGTTTACCAGACACCGTGGCATCGGCAGTAAGCCCCTCGTTGTACGTGTGCTGCAGCCGACTCGAGCTCGGAGATATTTCCATAATGAAACACCAAACTCGCATCCCTCGTGCCGGGTGTTTTCGTCTTGAAAAACGAGGCCAGCACGGCGGCAGAGGGTATCCGTTTTCCAGAGACCCGGGGAATCGAACCGCAGACTCTGAATTACGGCCCCAGGAAAACAAAGCTACTACTTCACTGAGGAGGTGTCTATGTTATCGTGGGGCATCAAACTAGAACCCCCTCCACGCCGCTATAAGAGGCAACGAAGGGATTCTAGCTTGGAGCCGACCTTCGCAAGCTGCACACAGTCGTCCCCTCACAACTGACATACCCGAGGCTTGCGTCGCAAAAAACATCACTCGCCCAGGGAGACCGTCAGTTCTCATACAGCCGACCGCCCCCCCCCGAGGCATAGTATCCAGCTGCAGAGCCGGAGACAACGCCGACGGGGATTGCTCAGCGGCGCGCGCCCCAATGCGAAACGCCGGTGGAGGTCAGAACAATCATCATCTTCTAGACTCTCCGGTGGTGAAGACATTATCGCTTTATTTTCACAAAAAATTGTGAGAGAGAAAACAAAGATACAATGTCAACGCAGCTCCTTTTCTCGCGCATCCCTCACAAACTACTTTGGCACTAAGCTTAAAGTGGTGTGTTACAGACACTTTCGGTGGTGAAAGTAGGGAAGGAGTTAATGGTATGGCCACGACCCCGCCTATATAGGAGCGGATGTGGGTGTGGCCAAGCGGAGGTAAATAGGTGTGTGCATGTGGAGAAAGTTATTCATTATTAGAGTGGATAAAGGGATAGTTCCCATAGAGCAGAGCGTAAAGCTATACGATCTATAACCACGGTGTACATAACTACGGCTTGTAAGAATATCAGTCTCCACGATCTCCCTATGAAGGCATATCTTAACAGAATATGTGTGTGTATAGCAGTGATGGGAATAACGGCGTTACTAACGGCGTTAGTTTTTTCAGTAACGAGTAATCTAACGGATTACTCTTCCAATCTTAATAACGCTGTTACCGTTACTGCCAAAAAATGTGGCGCGTTACTATGATTGAAGCTGTTTTTTTCATCAGACCAACTAGATCTTTGCGCAGAGAGGCAATACTTTTTTTCTTCCTTGTTAGTGGGCAATGCACGAGACAAGCGCATACATGCTGACGATTGGCTGAGGTTGAGTACAATGTCATGGTAAGCCTGATCAGAAATCAGCAGAGTCTGACACACAGCGACAACACAGTCAACGACAGACCGCGGTCCCCGGGTCCGTGTACGCTTTGATAGTTTGTTCGGCGAGCCCAAATAATCCAAAACGAATCCAACGAACAACACAAGTGAGCAGTCAACGACAGACCGCGGGTCCATGAGGGTTTTTTTGTTCACTCTTGTGTTAGTTGTGTTGCAGCGCAGGGCACTACAGTAGTGGAGGCTCTACTGCTGACAGCCATATCAACATACAGTAGTGCTGCACTTCCTGGTTTAATAGCACAGTCTTCAGGTGCTCAGAGATATATATATATCTGTATGTTGTGCACAGGGCCGCCTCAGGGGGTGTGCGAGCAGTGCGGTCGCACAGGGCCTCGCGGGAAGGCCCTGTGAAAAAATAAAAAATCTTTTATTTATTATTTTTTTTATTTTATTTTTTATTTTTTTGCGAGGCCCCCCTTCCCGCGAGGCCCTTTTTCATCACAGACCTAAAATCTAGTTTTGCTTATATGCTTATATATTTCACATTAGACACGTTTGTAGAATGTGTCTGACTTGTTCCTGGGTCTGCAGCAGACATACTCACTATTGGAGCTCTGGGGCTCTGCAGCAGACATACTATTGGTTTCAACGAAGGGAGTGGTTACATCATGTGTACGCCGGCGTGAGTCAGCTGCATTTTACTATTTCGCTCGTGCAGCTTTGGAGGTTATGCTTAGTTATGCCAGCCAAGACGAAGAGGTCGGTAATTATCAGTCGGTCGGTCACCAAGGAACGTTGACGAAAGGCCTCTCGCTGGCGGGACAAAAAGAAGCTATGACCGGAGCCTTGTCATGGTGCAGTCGGGATATAGCCATAAACTAGCGTTAGCTAACCTAGAGACAGCGCATGCAGCCAAGATGAAGAGGATGGTCGTTTGGCAGATGAACTTCGTCAACTTCACGCGGTTGTCTCCATCCTCTTGGACGTTTGGTGAGTTTTTAACCTATTCTATTAACTCTATTCTATTCCCACCGTGGATATCTCTCTCTCTCTCTCTCTATCTCTGGAGCCAAACTGGCCGACTAGCTGTTGTAGTACTAGTAGTAGCTAACGGTGTGTGGCCTGGTGTCAGCACCTGTATTGCTTTTCTCACATTGTACAGTTTTTCAGTGGTAGCCGCATAGCTTGCTTCTGCGTTAGCTAATGGTTAGCGATAGCCGGGTTGAGCTAACTGTTAGCCAGTTAGCTGTTTAGCTACGACGTTAGCTACCGGCTGCGCTCGGCTGGGAACGTTAGTTTGATGCTATCAGTTAGCCTAGAGTTAGCTGTTAGCTTGTGCTACGACCATTGACATTAGCCGTGAGAATAGCAGGGGGTTCTGGCACTCTGACTACGACATCATCTTTGACAGAAGATGTAGTCGGGCCTGCACCATGACAAGGCTCCGGCCATAGCTTCTTTTTGTGCCGCCAGCGAGAGGCCTTTCGTCAACGTGGAGACCTGTGTTGCGGCCTTTCGCCCTGCGTTCCTTGGTGCAGGTAAGATGAATGAAAATGTCATGACATTACCCCACTCTTCCTTCCTTCCCCTCCCGAATGTTTTGTTAATAACGATGTTTTTTTCCAGGCAAAACATATGTTACTTCACAACATTTGGAGATACGACATGTGCTGTGTGTGAATTGTGTGTTTTGGTAGCTTTGTGGTAGATTTGTGTAGCTTGGGTAGCGTTGGGCCGTTGGCCAAAGCTGTGTGTGGCCAGGGCCCTGTTTCATGTACGTGGTTCAACTAAGTCGATCAAGATGTCCATTATCCAGCTTCAGTTAACCCAATGTTCGAAGCCGGGATTTTCCTGTTTCACAAAGGTGGATTCAGTCTCGTTAACTCAAGCCAGACTTGCGAGTCAGGCTAAATGCGCGCGGCCGTTTTAGGTGAAAATCCAGCACGTATCGATGGCAGAGACCCTGATTCTCAACGGCATTGATTGATTAATTGATTTAAGACTTTATTGACAGATTGCAATACGGCTCAATCGCCTCGCCGACAAGTTAAATGCGTTATCTATAGGCTAATTCTAAGTCCCTCATTACCTCAATCAATCAGATTATATTTCTTTAAACTTGCCTGCTGGATTGAATAATCAAATGAGATCTTGCTAGCGAAAACAATTAGTTAACTGTTATACAGAATTACGATACGGCCCTCTTGCCCATTGATTGATGTATAGTCAATCTTTAACTTATCTCCAATGTGGTCTAATGGGTTGTTCTTTTGACTTTCACACGGACGACCGGGGTTCAAGACCCTAGTCGTCTCCTTTTTTTTGCAATATAGGAATAATTCAATTTGGTGCACGTTGAGAGCTATATAAAGAATGACATCCTCAATGCATGTAGATTTATAATATTTTAACTTAAAACCAGGCTACTTTGGCGTATAATCATTAATATTATATTCAAAAAAATTATATTGGAAACACCGGGATTTGAACCCGGGTTGCAAGGTTGGCAGGCTTGAGCACTACCGCTGGGCCACTGTACCAGATGGGATAAATTTGTTGTTTATACATTAATGAACGAGAGACCCGTGTTTAGAATATTCCTTATTTTGAATGAAGTTTTATTTCTTTATCCTCATTCATTCATGTGACGTCAACGGCTCATTCAATTTCTCAAATCCGTCAAACAGCGCATCTCATCAGACATCTTAATCCCAGTTACAATTAAAATAACCACACTTTTGTGTACATCGCACGAGCGAGCGCCACCGTCGCCACGGTATATATAACGTGCATTATTTAGGACAAAGTGAATTTAATATCAGCATTTTGGGTCTATTTTACATTTCAAAAGCCCCCTCTGGAAGAATGGAGCACAAAAACGTAATTCAGAATGGTATAATGCAGATCGTAGACTGTGGGAATAGTTTCAGGAAACGAGCTGTCACTTCTTTGCGGGGGCGTGGCTCTGCGTGATCGGGCTAACTTGAACTTGAACTCTGCTTTCGAGCAGGCTCAAACTTTTGGATCTGTTGGCATGGTGATCTGGAAAATCCACGTACATGAAACCGGAAAGTCCGGCTAACCCAGTTATCCAGCTAAAGTTATCCGGCTAACTCAGTTATCCAGGTACATGGAACGGGGCCCTGGTGTCAGTAGCCTACCTGGCTAGCCTATTTAGCTGATGTCGGCCATTGGCTCCTTGCTGCTTTGTTTTCTCTGGTATAGACCCTCTTCTCTTTGGATTTAAGTGTTGATCTTTGTCCTTTTGGATCTATGTATATTCATGTTGTCTTTGTGAAGTTATCTTTTCCTTCTGTTTTGTTCTTTCATTAAAAGTTGAATATCCTTTAGGGGGTCATCTTTGCTTATCTCTCTAACACACACACACACACGACAAACACACATGCTCTCTCTCTCTCTCTCTCTCTCTCTTTCTAACACACACAGTCTGCCTATGGCGGCCTTTCTCGATGGCTAGGCTGTGCTCGCTGAGTCTGTACCTAGTCAAGGATCTTCAGTCACAGTGCTCAGGTATTCTGCCACTGTGTACTCTCTGTTTAGGGCCAAATAGCATTTCAATTTCTTTCCAATGTGTCTCTCTCTCTCTCTCTCTCTCTCTCTCTCTCTCTCTCTCTCTCTCTCTCTCTCTCTCTCTCTCTCTCTCTCTCTCTCTCTCTCTCTCTCTCTCTCTCTGTACACTGTATATTGACTGTAGAACGGGAGCTCTCTCTCGCTCTCTCTCTTGCTATATGTTGACTGTATCATGCCCAGCCTCGGGCAGTGCTATTATTTAAGAATATGTTGACTGTATGAAAAAAAAATAATAATAAATAAAAATTATATATATATATGTATATATATATAAACAAAATTTTACCCTTGGGGGGGGGGGGGGGGGGGGGGGGGGGGGGGCTCGCGTTTAAATCTCGCACAGGGCCTCGCATTTCTCCCAGGCGGCCCTGGTTGTGCATGTCTTAAATGTCATGATTAGATTAGTTTAGATGATTCGATTAGATTCTTATATCTGTATGTGTTAGGGATTGTAATGAGACCCCAATTGCACGACACAGACAGGTAATCAGAGTTAGCCAAAACAAGGGCATAATTTCCTAGAATCCTCTCGTGGAAACATTGAGAGCGATGACGATGTCTCACACCACAGAACGAGGCCCACGGAGAGAGAGTAGGGCAGTAGATGGCACGACGTCTCACCCCAGAGACGCAGCGGTAGATGGTAGCAACCGATGGCACGACGTCTCCCAGTGAGAACATAGGAAATCCTCCCATGGGATTATAGAGAGCGAAGACGATGTCTCACCAGGAGCGCGGCGGTTGATGGTAACATACAGATGGCACGACGTCTCGCACCGCAGACGCGGCAGTAGATGGTAGTGTACAGAGCAACCTGGCAATGAGTGGAAGGCAGTCGGCAGTATTTGTAGTCTCCCGACGAGCTAAATGCCAACCGCTCTCAGGTGCGCGAGGAAGAAAGTTCGGCATGCCCCCTTGTTGGGCAGCATGCAGTCCTACCCAGCCCTCACAGTATGTTGTGTATGTCATAAATTTCATGAATTGAAAATGGGGGACCCTGATGTAAACAAGATGAACGTTTTTCTCTGGTCTGCATCCCCTTAACAATTGTGTGTATTGAGCTGTACTGTACTGTACCCATTCTGCAATCTTAATTAAAATGTTCAATCAATCAGTATATATTTGTTATTTTTTTTGGTATAGTCCTTAACAAGCATAATTTAATGTTGCCCAGTTGTGGCCCCAGGGCCCGTTCCCCGTACCTGGTTCAACTAAGTCGATCAAGATGTCATTATCCAGCTTCAGTTAACCCGATGTTTGAAGCCGGGATTTTCCTGTTCCTCGAAGGTGGATTCAGTCTCGTTAACTCAAGCCAGACTTGAGACCCAGGATAAATGCGCGTGCCCGCCTCAGCCGAGAAGGCAGCAAGTGTCGAGAGCAGAGATCCTGATTCTCTAGCGGCATTGATTGATTAATTGATTTAAAACTTTAGTAACATATTGCAGTACGGCTCAATCGCTTCGCCGACAAGTTAAATGCGTTATCTATAGGCTAATTTTAAGTCCCTCATTACCTCAATCAATCAGATTATATTTCTTTAAACTTGCCTGCTGGATTGAATAATCAAATGAGATCTTGCTAGCGAAAATAATTAGTAAAACTGTTATACAGAATAACGATACGGCTCCCTTACCCATTGATTGATGTATGGTCGATCTTTTACTTATCTTCTCTGTGGTGTAACGGGTTCTTCTTTTGACTTTCATGCAGACGACCGGGGTTCGAAACCCAGTCGTCTCCTTCTTTTTGCAATATAGGAATAATTCAATTTGGTGCACGTTGAGAGCTATATAAAGAATGACATCCTCAATGCATGTAGATTTATAATATTTTAACTTAAAACCAGGCTACCTTTGCGTATAATAATTAATATTATATTCAAAAAAATTATATTGGAAACACGGGGTTTCGAACACCGGTCGCTGGGTTGCCAGGATTGAGCACTACCGCTGAGCCACTGTGCCAGATGGGATAAATACATTGTTTATACATTAATGAACGAGAGACCCGTGTTTAGAATATTCTTTATTTTGTTGTTGTTGCACCGAGCGAGCGCCACGGTATATAACGTGCATTATTTAGGACAAAGTGAATTTAGTATCAGCATTTTGGGTCTATTTTACATTTCAAAAGACCCCTCTGGAAGAATGGAGCACAAAAACGTAATTCAGAATGGTATAACGCAGATCCTAGACTGTGGGAATAATTTCAGGAAACGCGCTGTCACTCCTTTGCGGGGGCGTGGCGATGGTTGATCCGGCTAACTTGAACTTAAACCCTGCTTTCGACCAGGCTCAAACTTTGGATCTGTTGTCATGGTGATTTGGAAAATCCAGGTACGGGGAGCCGGAAAGTCCGGCTTAAGTCAGACTTAACCGAAAGTTATCCGGCTAACTCAGTTATCCAGGTACGGGGAACGGGGCCCGTTGAGGGGCAATACATATCAAAAGTTCCAAAACATCTATTGTGTTTGTATTTGTATGATCCACTATATAAACATAGTAATTATAATATCTACATACATGGCATTTGATTGGAGGCTAGTCTCACTTTGTCCCACAGCAACATTAAAATAGTTTAGATTTGTGTATGTTGTTTATGTAAAAATGTAACTAGTTACTTTTATCATTTGTAACTGAGTATGTAATTTAGTTACTTTTTAAAAGTAACTTGCCCAACACTGGTGTATAGTATGTAGTATGAGTATGATGTTGCATGGTAATAAACCAAATGTTCCTTTAAACAACTGTAGAAAGAGGTAATGAGAAATTATATTTGCACAACATTGAGAAAATGCTTTTGATCAAACGGCTGTCACATCAAACAACATCAATAACAGAGGAGTGAAGAGGGGGGAAAAACAATTAAAACGACAAGCCTGTATGAGGCAAGAGACTCTCGCACAAAGTTTAAATTTGCTGCAGAGAAGTGTCAGTTTGAGGCCCTTAGTTGTTCTTCTTCTTTGGAGTTTAACGGTGGTTGGTATCCATAATTGTTGCATTGTTGCCATCTACTGGACAACAACTGATAAACAACTGATTATTCAAAATATATTCTTAATCCTGTGTCACTCTACTACCTCAAGACCCCTCCGCTCTACATCTTCTGGCTGCCTCACACCCACTCCTATCCAATCCGGGGGGGGGGTTATCAAACAGAAGCCAGCTATTCTAAATCCTTCCCACCACAGACAGCCGAAACCCGCCCAATTTTCAGATTTTCTTCAATCAATATCTGAAATGAAAAAAAGACAACAAAGAAAACACCTTTGTACTGTCTTTTACTATTATGCACTCTGCTACTAAGGAATCAACCTTAACTATATTATTACCTACTATGCGAATATGCACTCAAGTCTGTAGCACTCAAGTTCTACATTGTTTGACAAACAATGTTATTTACCCTTAGCTGCCAGAGTTGTACCCTTCTTGCTGACTTGTTTACAGAACTTGTAAGTCGCTTTGGATAAAAGCGTCAGCTAAATGACAAAATGGAAATTAACAAAACCAAAGAAAACAAAATACAATAAGAAACCAAAACACAACAAAAAAAACACAACCTATTTGTTGAATGTCGGATATTGCGTAATGGCTAGACATCATAACCTGAACTATACAGTATATTAGAGAGAAGGAATAAAACGCTGAGAGACAGAATCCGTGTATCAAGGAAGCAACATTTTTATTTGTGAAGGTCGCTCTTATATACACACACTCAGCTGGTATTAATGAGTCCATCACTCAGCTGGTGTCAATCAGTCAATCACTCTGAATGGATGACGGGAGAGCACACTCATTATTGTCAAATCAAATCAAATCAAATTTATTTGTAAGGCCCGACAACACACGTTAATGTCCCCATGGGCCGTACATGTCTTCTTTAAACAAGTCAAGAAGAAACATAACAATAAGTCAAGAACAGAACAAGAACAGCATAAGGTCCAACTAATTTAAAATAAATGCAAATAAATGAAAGAATGCAAGCACTCCCAGACATAACCCACACGAAGGTAAGGAAAAACTCACTAAAACCTAACAATAGGTACAAATGCTCCACAGGCAGTGTGGAGGAGAGAAACCTTAGAAGGGCCATTCAAGGGGGGATCTCCCTTCTTAGATGTCGGTAGTGTTGCAGACAGTTGGTAAGCATGCACTCAAGTGTGTAGTGAAACACAGATGAGTGCATGAGTTAAATCATTATAGACCACGCAGTGTGTTCTATCGGTTAAATAGGATTTAAACCAAGCTAGAGCGAGACCCCGAATGTCAACATGATTCTCAAGCCGACCTAGAAGAATCGAGTGATCAATAGTGTCAAAGGCTGCACTGAGATCAAGCAATAAGAGCACAGAAGTGAGGTTTGAGTCAAGAGAGAGCAGTAAGTCATTTGTGACTTTGGTAACCGCCGTTTCGGTGGAGTGTAAGGCTCTAAAGCCAGATTGAAAAGATTCATTAAGAGGCCTGAGAGGGTATTTCCTCCCATTGTTCTGGATAGTTCTTTACTTTCAGATATTTTCGGACCCTCGAACACTATTACTTCTATTTTACTGCTACTTCCCCGGTTAAGTTAATTACCATAGCTCTAAATGCCAAGAACTGTCTTTTCTCCATCCAGATACACTCCTCTTGTTCCCCTATTCCAAACTGTTGAACCTGACTTGGCTCCCTGGCCTCCACCTTCTTCACTGCCTTAGCATATGACACTTGATCAATTACCCTGACTTTGTTTATCTCGATTTCCTGGACTTTCCTTGAGCATTCAAGAGACCTTGCCTCATGTTCACCTCCACAATTCATACATTTAACTGGCTCTTCACACAACTCACAATCGCACGCAACCCTGTTGCACTTACCACACCTCTCCTACACATTGAAGCCACGTGTCCAAATGTTTGGCACCTTCTGCGTTGTAGTGGATTCTGAATTCTCTCTCCTCATCCCACGGAATTACTTCCCTCGGTAATTCATCCTGTTCAAAACTCAGCAAAACTGACAAGCTCCACTCTCTGTCCATCATTGTATCATGTCAGACGCCTCACTTCACAAACACCTCCAGAGGCCTTGAACTTCTCCACATCCCAATCGATTGACCAAGGACAAATAACACCTTTCAATGGGGCTCTTCTCCTTAAGGCAAATTACTGAACATGATGCTCTCCTTGTTAATTTCAGTGCCTGATTCTGTTGACACAAAGACACACACTCTGCAATCCTCATCTCTTGGATGTCTTGGAGTTGCCAATTAGCTTCACTCCACCCTGCATGGACTCATCTGGTTCTTTATTTGATTGTTCAACAACACTTTCTGGGTTGCTGTCACGCCGTGGGTCTTCATTTTACTCTACCTCTACCCAGAACAAATGCACTTAAGAGAACCGTAATGTATAGAGCTGCTGCATACTGGAATTGTATACCTATATTTACATCTAAGACAATTTATATAAAAACTCTTGGGTGCCTAAGACTTTTACACAGTACTGTGTTTTCTATCCACTTTAGCCAAACACACACACACACACATCACATATATATATATATATATATATATATATATATATATATATATATATATATATATATATATATATATATATATATATATATATATATATATATATATATATATACACACACACTACTGTGAGAAAATAATAATCACACACAAAGGGATAATGGCTTATAGCAGACTTAGGGCTAGATCCACAAAGAATGGATTGCACGGAGCAAGTTGCACCCTTACTTAAAATTCATTATGAATTGAAAATGGGGGACCCTGATGTAAACAAGACGAAAGTCTTTCTCTGGTCTGCATCCCCTTAACAATTGTGTGTATTGAGCCGTACTGTATTGTACCCATTCTGCAATCTGTTAATAAAATTGTCATTCAATCAATCACCGTGCAGATTGATTGATTGAATGAACATTTGAACAATGAACAACTTGCTCTGTGCAATCCATTCTTTGTGGATCTAGCCCTTAATGATTTTAGAATATTTCAGATAATGAAATTAAATGTTTATATCATCAACTATCCAGTTAGTATTTATACTGTATACGTTTGGCTACTTTGATTTGATTTGAAATCTTTATTTCGAACATGTAAATGAATAAAAAACAAACTAAATGACTAAACAAAATTAAAACATAACTCAAAACAAAATAAATAACTAAACAAAAGCAAAACATAACTCAATTCACATGTTCGAAAAGGACTTTAAATCATTGAATGTAGAGAGAGAGCGAGAGAGAGAGAGAGAGAGAGAGAGAGAGAGAGAGAGAGAGAGAGAGAGAGAGAGAGAGAGAGAGCGAGAACGCGCGAGAGAGCCAGCCCCCCCCCCCCCCCTCGGGTTTTGTTCTAGGTTTGCGTTTTGAGCCTATAAGCTGCCGTAGGTGATGATGTCACACTCGAATGTCAACACAGGAAGAGTTTAACACACGGAGATGCAGTGATGTACCTGAACGCGTTCAATGAACGATCGTTCATGAACGCGTTCGTATTTTGGGCGAACTTGAACTGAACGTACTGTATCCGCTAAATTAACGTAATTGAGAACGCGTTCATTCTCAGCCCTGTGTAACGGAGTTCAAAAGTGCGTTCATTCTCAGCACTCTATTATAACGGCGTTCAAAGATGTGCCATATTTCATAATGCATTTCAGCCGAAAACTCAGTTAAAACACTGTAAACATGCTTAAAAATTATGCGTAAAACCACCCGATCTGGCAACGTGCCTGTCACCCCCTGCTACGTCATCAGACTCCTCCTCACAACAAGCAGTGGAACAGAGGAATCTGCGCGCAGAAGCCGAGAGCTGCAGCAGCACTCGCTCAGTCAGAGTCAGACTCTACCTCTAGACGTCGGCGTATGCATTTAAAAGAGTTTACAATTCAAACTATTTGATAAACTTCTACTTTCAGCCCGGAAATGCATTCTGATCAACTGGATTAAGCCTCCATTTTTACAAATGTGGTATAGAGAGATCTTCGGTGTGCTGCTACCCTATGAAAGACACTGTGCAATGCATAGAGGCAACAACGCTTCCTTTCAGGAGGTGTGGGCCCCACTATTAGACTATTTTCCTGCTGAAATGTATCGGATCCTTCTAAAGGCCCAGTGCCCCATTGTATGGACAGACCTAGGATAGGAAAAAATAAATATATGTATGTCTACATGTGAATGGGCTCGAGGCAAGTGCAATACTGTACAGTGCCTGTCTTGGTCTGCTTTCCTTTTTGCTTGTTTTTCTTTTTGTTTTGTTTTTGCTTGCTTATGGTGTGGATGATGGCATAGAGATGAACTGGAGGACCCCCCCCCCCCCCTTGTCCTAATGTGTGTTTTTGTAATGTAAGTAACTGTACGTGAAAAATCTATAATAAAAAAATTAATTAAAAAAGAACTAAAAATAACTAAATTAGTTCATTTTTGAAACCATGAACTTTAGTTCAACATTTTTAATTATGAACTATGAACTGAACTAGTTCATTTAAAAAAATTTGAACTGTGAACTGAACTAGTTCATGGCTTGTTGGTCCGCAATACAGAGCTCTCCCTGAAGACAGATCAGGGCTTGATGGTTAATTTACTAACATCTAGGGCTGACCCCGATTAGTAAAATAGTCGACTAATTGATCGAAAGGAGCCATAGTCGACTGCCAACCTCTTAGTCGAATGCAAAAAAAAATATTATTTTTCTTTTTTTTGTATAATTCTTTCCTAAAGCAAAGAGGCCTAGAAGCGTGGCTAACACTAATGGCGTGTGCATACCAGCGAGGCTAACTGCCTAAGAAAACACTGAAAAAAAATTGCATTCAGGTGGGTAGGGGTAGTCGACTACCAGTCGACTATCTGCACATTTCGGCCAATCAAAGTCGACTATCCAAATCCTTAGTTGGGGACAGCCCTACTAACATCCATCTGTTTCCCATCATTTTCAAAACTCCCGCTAGCCCTGCTTCCTCCGCACTCTCTCTCTCATAGTTCAAGTACATTGGCTCGATTTAAAACATGCCAGCGCATGCTAGCTAGAGTTGTCCTTGGCACCGCCCACAAGGCAATTAATTGGCTGGAGTTATTTCACCTCCCAGCAGTCACCTGGATGGCCGCTGTGCGTCAAATTTGCTCGGGAGGTCAGGGCGCGCACCCCATTTCAGACGCTAATGACTTTACAGTCCAGGGGGGGGGGGGGGTGGGGGGGCGGTCAGACAGTGCTAAGCCCGGGTGGGTCGGAGGTCAACGTTGTCAGAACCCCCCCTCCCAACTATAAAAAAAAACTCTAGATGTCACCTGGCCAAGGTGAGATGGCCCAGGGTGAAGAGCTTGATTGGGGTCATCCCCTCTCCACCTGCTCTGTGAGTTTGCAGGTTTGGATGTCCCATTGTGAGGCTTTCCTTCACAACAGTCCAAAAACAGAGTGAGGTAGTTCTTGCTAATTTATCTATCTGCAGTATTCACATAGACAGTATCATCTAGTTCCAAACCACCCCCCGTATCTCTCTCTCTCTTCCTGAAGTGTGTACTCTATGTGAACAGTGAATTGGAAACAAAAGGGCTCCCTTGAAACGAGAGCCACCTCCCCCACCCCCCAGGACGCACATTTTCAAGCTGAATATTTTTCTATGTGAGAGAGCACTTCCCCAATGCACCGGAGTAGTGCCTATTAGTCCTTGCATGAACTGACAGGGCTAATGAGGAAATTATGGTTTTATTCATTCACCCAGAGGACAAGGCAATACAGAAACAGGGAGGAGAGGGAAGAGGGCTCCATCTTTTGATTTAAAGGTTAATTTAGAAAGGAGGGGGGGGGGGGGGGGCACAGAGAGTGGTCCTGACAATATTTTGATGCTCCTGGATCGTGGCCAGCTGTCCCACCATGTGGGGTGCAGCTTCTCTTGAAAATAAAAAATAAAAAAGAGAGAGAACACAAGCGAGGGAGACAGAGTAACGACCAAGCTCCATTCAAACCCTGGATTCATGCAGAGGCAATTATGACTGTTAGCTTCATCAATAATGCCACTGGCTATATCATGCCACGTGCCAGCAGTGAGCTCCTCTAACCACACACACACACACACACACACACACACACACACACACACACACACACACACACACACACACACACACACACACACACACACACACACACACGCGCGCGCGCACGCGCACGCACACACACACACACACACACACACACACACACACACACACACACACACACAGAGAGAGGGGTAAGGGGCATTCGCGGCTCAACACTCAACTTTAACAAGGTCAGGTTCTAGGAGCAGCAGGCAGGCTGGCATGGTGCTGATGACCTTATGCTGCCGTGCTGGTGACCTTGCCATGCTCAGCACTGCCATCCTGAAGATAAAGGTAAGTCTTCATCATATTTATTTGAGCTGTTACCCTTTCTGTATCTCCTTTCTGCCTGCTCAGCTGTGTTCAGCCATGCTTCAGGAAGGATCAAATGGTAAATACATCAGACCTACTTGGAACCTATTCCTTACTGTTTTTACTGTAGATATTATTTTGCACATAATCTCACACATATCTCAAAACGCAATTTTCTTGCATACATTTGTTTAGTTTGACAGTTATCGAGAGTTGATGATGATGGCGCCGCTCCGACCGGCTGCCTCTCTGTTCGCTCCGTCGAGACTGTGTTTACTTTTGTTAATATTTATAGTTTTTAGAGTTTTGTGCGTACCAACTGTTGGTGCATTTAATGTATATGACCGTCAGTCACTCATAGACATTGGATTACGGGAAACTTACCAACTGGATTACTCGCTGGATCAGCTTTCCGAACCGCATCAATGGCCTGAAGAAATTCTCCGGAGATTAGGACCAGACCCTTTGTTCCCAGAGCCCAGGAAAAGACGACGAGGAAAGAGGGCTGGGATCCGTAACAGGCTGAGATCCAGACGCCACCGTACACCACTGCCCAGTATATTGCTAGCCAATGTACAATCAATAGACAATAAACTGGATGACATCCGAGCAAGGATTCAATATCAAAGAGACGTTAGGGACTGCAATGTCCTTTGCTTCACCGAAACATGGCTCACACCGGAGGTTCCAGATCACGCAATTCAACCAGCGGATCACTTCTTTATCCATCGCAAGGATCGGTCATCAGAGTCCGGTAAACAACGTGGAGGAGGTATTGCCTTCATGTTTAACAAAAATTGGAGTGATCCAACGAACGTGAAGGAATTATCCAACCACTGCTCCCCAGAACTGGAATATATAACCATCAAGTGTCGTCCTTTCTTCCTCCCGAGGGAGTTAACGGCGATCGTCCTGATCGGAGTGTATATTCCACCGCAAGCCAGCAACAAGGTTGCGCTCTCCAGACTACACGACGAGGTAAATAGAATACAAGTGGCTAACATTAACGCCGCCATTTTAGTACTGGGAGATTTCAATAGCGCCAATCTGAGAAAGGTATTGCCTGACTTCTATCAGCATGTGACTTGCAACACCAGAGGCGGTAACATCCTAGATCACTGTTACACGCAATTTAAAGGTGGCTACAAGGCTCATTCTGATAGTGGCTTTGGTAAATCAGATCACGCGTCAATTTTTCTTTCACCAAAGTACAAACAGAGAATTAAAAGTACTCCCGTAGTCTCGCGAGAGGTGCAGAAATGGGATCTGACGTCAGAAGAGACGATCCGGTCAGTGTTTCACCACACAGACTGGATTGTGTTCCGCGACACAGATAACATTAATGCCTACACGGAGACAGTGCTGGACTATGTTTGTACTAGGGTGAAAGAAACAATCCCCACTACCAAAATGAAAGTTTACCCAAATCAAAAACCCTGGGTAGACAAATCCGTCCGTGAAGCTCTGAGAGAGCGCACCAAAGCATACAATGACGGCCTAGTGGCAGGCAACATGAATGACCACAAGGTGGCGCGACACAACGTAAGGAGGACAGTGTCAGAGGCCAAACGGCGCTACAGGGATAAAATTGAACTCCAGTTTGAACAAGCTGACTCTAGAGCTATGTGGCAGGGGCTCAAAACGATGACAGACTACAAAGGCGCCTCCCTCAAACTGAACAGTGACATCTCCTTAGCAAACGACCTCAATACCTTCTATGCGAGGTTTGATGCTGGTAATAACAACACCAGCTCACAAGCCTCGGCAATGGGGGGGGGGGGGTCGGCTGCTGATGGAGGCGCAGTGTTCAGGGTAACAGAGCATGAGGTGAGGCGGACCTTTAAAAAAGTGAATATCAGGAAGGCAGCAGGTCCGGACGGCATCCCCGGCCGCGTCCTAAAAGTCTGTGCCGACCAACTGGCCCCAGTATTCACTGACATATTTAACCTGTCCTTAGAACAGGCTGTCATCCCCACCTGCCTGAAGAAGTCCACTATTATCCCTGTACCCAAAAAATCCAAGCCTGCTTGCCTCAACGACTACCGCCCTGTAGCTCTCACCTCCATAGCCATGAAGTGCTTTGAGAAGCTAGTAAAGGGCTACATCTGCTCCTCCCTCCCCATCAACATGGACCCCCTGCAATTTGCATACCGCCCCAACAGGTCCACGGAGGACGCCATATCCCATGTGCTGCACACAGCAGCATCACACCTGGACAAGAGGCAGGGGAACTATGTGAGAATGCTATTCATCGACTACAGCTCGGCATTCAATACCATAGTCCCCTCCATACTCATAGCCAAGCTCAGGGACCTGGGCTTGGGCTATGACCTCTGCCAGTGGGTCTTGGACTTCCTGACTGGCAGACCCCAGGTGGTGAGAGCAGGCAACTGCACCTCCTCATCCATCACCCTCAACATAGGGGCCCCCCAGGGCTGTGTTCTGAGTCCCCTCCTCTACTCCCTGTACACACACGACTGTGTGGCCCAGCGGAGTAGCAATACAATCGTCAAATTTGCTGACGACACAGTGGTGGTGGGCCTGATCTCTGCCAACGACGAGAGGGCCTACCTGGAAGAGGTCAAGGTCCTGGCGGGATGGTGCCAGGAAAACAGCCTCTCCCTGAACGTCAGCAAAACAAAGGAGATGATTGTGGACTTCAGGAGGTCGGGGGTCAAGGACTACAGCCCCCTCAGCATCGACGGGGCACCGGTTGAGAGAGTCAACAGCTTCAAGTACCTCGGAGCCTACATATCCGAGGACTTGACATGGACCACACACATTAACAGTGTGGTGAAGAAGGCACGACAACGCCTCTACTTCCTCAGGCGCCTAAGGAAGTTCCAAGTCAGCCAGAAGATCCTTAAGAACTTCTACTCATGTACAATAGAGAGCATCTTGACCGGCAACATCACCTCCTGGTTTGGGAATAGCACTGCAAAAGACCGAAGCAGACTACAAAGAGTGACACGTTCAGCCGAACGCACAATTGGAGGGGGGCTCCCCACCCTCCAGAACATTTACTACAAGCGTTGCAAGGGCAAGGCTAAGAGAATCATTAAAGACTCCAGTCACCCGAACAACTGCCTCTTTGAACTGCTGCGGTCAGGCAAGCGATACCGGAGTCTCAAGGCGAGCACAGAAAGACTCAGAAGTAGCTTCTATCCCCAGGCCATCAGGCTGCTAAACGAACAATGAATGAACACTACACAACAACAACCACCAAACGCACATAGCACACACATCCACACGCACACACTCACTTTAAACAAACACACTGTAGCACCCACTCCACACACTTTATAGCACACACCCACTTTAAACAAACACACTGTAGCACCCACTCCCCACACTTTATATTTATGGATGAAGGATTGCACTACAACTCGTACACCTTACTGTAAATTGTACCTAAAATTGTACCTCATCCCATTTCTGCTTTGCACTAGATAGTACTGTACATTAGTACACTGCATAGTATTGTGTATTGTATATTATATGGTAACTCAGAACATTGTACATATGTCTATACCGAACACTGTGACCTCATTTTCTTCTTCTAAATTCATGCTATATTATGTTATTATGTTATTTGATACTATCTTGTCTAGCACAGTCTCTGGAGCGTAACAGTAAGAAGCATTTTGTATGAAAGTATTCTGTACTTCTGTATGACAACTATTAAAGAACTTGAACTTGAACTTGAATTTGTTTGAAATCCTTGCGTTGTTAATTATAGTTCAATGAAATGAAGGAGATGAAAAATACCAATCCCTATTGTTATTTCTTCATCTACATCATTTCATTGAGCATTAACACAACACAAGGACTCAGGGCTAGATCCACAAAGAATGGATTGCACGGTGCTAATTGCACCCTTACTTACAATGCATTATGAATTGAAAATGGGGGACCCTGATGTAAACACGACGAAAGTCTTTCTCTGGTCTGCATCCCCTTAACACATTGGCCACCATGCATTGTACCCATCTTTGGGCCCAGTCTGCCAGCGCTGTAAGCCTATGGTGATGTTTACCTTCTTTGCAGGGCTATAACACACTAACTCTCATTTAGGGGTGCAACCATCAACTAATTTGATAATTGATTAATGTGTCGATTATTACTTGGATTAATCAAACAAATGTTATGCTTAATTGCGTTATTCCTCATCTTGTACAAAACTCTTTCAAACGTAAATTCATGCTATACATCAATAGTGCAAATATATATATATATATATATATATATATATAGTGCACATAGCAGGTCTGTTTACATTTGTTGTATTTGTAGTATACACACTCGCACATCTTTTCCAGGTGTGGAGTCGAAAAAGTGAATCCCTGTATTTCAAAAAGACTCACAGCACTGTTTCAGCTCCCAATGTATGTCGTACTCATTTGTCTTATTAGATTAAAAGTCTAAAACATCAACAAAACCTACATGACGAAGAGCCCATGATGGCTTGGAACATTGTAGACTTTTAATGTAATAAAGAAAGACAAATATTGGGGGCTGACCAGGGATGTGCAGAAACATTCTGGGAGGCAGGTGGTCAACCAAACACAGGAAATGATGGTAAAAAGCACGAGATACAGTAAGTAGAGACAACAGACCACATATGCGCTGCTAAAAGCAATCAATAACTCACAACACAAACACTTCACAAATACTGGCCTTCTCATGTATCAGGGCATAGGTTATGACATAATACAGTATGCAATACAGTGGCGGCTGGCCACTAGGGGCGCTTGGGCGCCGACCCCCCTGCTTAACCCTGGTTAAAAGAGAGAAGAACAAGAAATATTTTTGTTTTGTTTTATAGCCCTATAAATAATATAAACATGTTTAAAATGAATAATATTTACTAATTTTAAGTATGTTTGTGTTTCCAATGCACAATATAACGTTAATATATCAAAATATAAATAATTGTTTTCCTGAACAGGAAGTGACTCACTGTCTGTAGCCGCATTTCTCCTAGCCGTATTTCTCTCGTCTCGGACTAGACGCAATAGCGCTCTGAGTGTGCGTGCACGCCGTGCGTGGTACATGTTTGCAAAATGTTTGGTATAGCGCCCCCCATGGAGAATAATGTACGGGCCGCTACTGATGCAATATCAATATCATCATGTCAGGTGAAAAAATAGCCAAGCATACAATGAGTCAAGTTCCTGAAGGATGTCATTGGTTTTCATATGGTTATAACTGCATGTATGTAAATATATATCGACTGGAGTTTAAAGGACCCTGTGTGTCTTAAACTCTAAGACAGACATTTCTCTGTAGCAGGGCCTGTGGGAGCTAGAAGGACGAGATAGGAGCCAAGGTCAGCCACAGAAGCAGGTAGTGTGTCTCAGGGAGACGTCAACATTCAGTTAAGAGATAGCCGGGAGTGCAGTAGCAGTCTATGGGTCAGAAGCCATTGCTAAGGGGAAAGCCGTTGCTAGGGGGACAGCTGTTACTAGGGGTGACGAGATAGCCAAAAAACGCAAGAGAAACATTGCAAGAGAGAGAGAGAGACTTTAAGACTTTAAGCTGTTAGTTCTTCTGGTAAGGAGGCAGAAGAGTTTTGGATAGCGACACATCGAGGGCTGGGGGGAGTGGAAAAGACAACGAGGTAGAGAGATAGCTAGCGGCTAACAGACAGGCTTCGGCTAACAGGACAGGCCGCAGAACCACCAAAGCGATCGACAGAGATAGAATCTATTAATCTACTGTAGTTTCTTATACCACCAAAGACTTTCAATCGGTTTCATTCTGTACGAGATGCTATGTTTATGGAAATAAACATCCTGCTGATAAAGAGACGACGAATCCATGTACATTGTCTGGATGCATTAACGGGGACAGTGAAACAGTGTTACAGCCATGTAAGGGCGTGGGAGGACAGAATTCCACCAAACGATTGCCTCAACCAACAAGAGATAAACACAACGCGGAGACTTCACGGAAGAGCAGTTGAAGGCTGATGAAGGCTGAATCACGATATCTAACATTCCTCTCCATTTCTCTCTCAATTACTCGACACTCACACACAGCAAATATGGGAGGGGGGATCAATAGCATGCGTGTCTCCCCAAAACACACAACCCAACGCCCCTTTTGCACATGCACTGGACTCCTGACAATCTGCACATTAATCGGAGAGGTGCAAACGCAGAGTCCTCTTTTTCTCCGCCTGATTTTCTGTGCTTTTCCTCCCATCCCAATTTAGTCGTTATGCCTTCACCACTTCCTGTCTTTTGCTGTGCAGGTGCCCTGACCTGACCTTTAGGAGTCGCTGTCCACAACGCCAGATTACCACCCCATCGACTTCCCTCCCACTAACTCAGCCAAACGAGTTAGTATGACGGCTGGCCCAAGCCGGAGGCAATGCTGACACCCGGATTCGAGACCGGAGTCTCTCGCATTGGTGACGAGCGCAATCTCCGCTGCGCCACCCAGCCGCATTGTCTCATAAAGATTAGAGCGAGTATTGCGAGATGTGTTTGATTGGAGTACTGTATGTTTCAAACAGTTTGTTGGCGCGTGTCCAGGAACGAGACTGCAGCAAAGTTATACATTCATATTAAATGTGTGCTTCTCACAGTGTCTCAAAGTGTTTTACATGTGTGCAGTATTATAGTGAGTCCAATTGCAAAGCTTACAGATGTGAAAATCTTTTGAAACACGTTGTTTTGCGTCTATTATTATTATTATTAGCACATTTAAAAAACATATATTTTTATGTTTTTGTAGATTTTTATTGTTTTTACTACCGGGCAGTCTGGTAGAGAGAGAGAGAGAGAGAGAGGAAGAACAGGAGACAGAGCGGGGGGAGACATTCGGCAAAGGACGTGGGGTCCGGGAATCAAACCCGGGTCGGCCGATTCGCGACGCAGCGTGTTACATGGTTCGCTACTTGGGCGCCCAATTAGCAAATTTTTTCTTATTCCACTTTTTCTCCTCCTGTTTTTCTGTGTTTTTCTCCCATCCCAATTTTTTGTCGTTATGCCAATTCCCCCCCTCCCCTTCCTGGTCGTTGCTTGCATGTGCCCCCCACTGGTCGGTCTAGGGAGCCCTGAAGTCTATCAGATGCTTCCTCCGAGACATAGGAGACAGCCAGCAGCATCTTTTCACCTGCCAGCGCGGACTCTCATTGGTGAGGTGTAACGTGTGGGAGGCTCACACTACCCTCACCATCTCCCTCCCTCGCTGTGCAGGCGCCCTGACCGACCTGTAGGAGTCGCTGTTTACAACGACCAGAATCCCACCCCACCGGCTTCCCCTCCGCTGACTCTGCCAATTGAGCCAGTATGACAGCCGGCCAAGCCGGAGGCAACGCTGACAGCCGCATTCGATACCAGTGTCTCTCGCGTTGGTGACGAGCGCTTAGTCCGCTGCGCCACCCAGCCGCCAGCAATTAGCACATATTTGATCGAATTGAAAAGATCTCTTCGGTGACAGATGGACCCGCGCTTGCCAAGCAGCTTTCGACACCATCATAGAAAGGCTGACATCTGCCCCTGTCCTCGGGTTCGCCGACCCCAAGCAGCCCTACATATTACACACTATGCAAGCACATTAGGTCTCGGTGCCGCCCTCTACCAGGAGCAGCAAGTACTAAAGCGTGTCATCGCTTATGCAAGCCGTGGTCTGTGAAGATGTGAAACCAGGTATCCTGCCCACAAGTTGGAGTTTCTTGCCCTAAAATTTCAGTCAGTAAAATTTCAGTCAGTAACTGAAAAGTTCCAGGATTACCTCTACGGAAGACCATTTCTCGCTGTCACTAATAGCAACCAGTGACATACGTCCTTACCACTGCTAAGCTTGACGCTGCAAGCTACAGATGGTTATCTGATCTGTCAGCCTTCGACTTCCAGCTAAATCAAAATCAAATCAAATTTATTTGTAAGGCCCGACAACACACGTTAATGTCCCCATGGGCCGGAAACGTTTTCTTTAAACAAGTCAAGAAGAAACATAACAATAAGTCAAGAACAAAACAAAAATACCATAAAGTCCAAAATGTTTCAAATAAATGCAACACTCCCAGACATACCCCACGCGAAGGTAAGGAAAAACTCACTAAAACCTAGCAATAGGAACAAATGCACCACAGGCAATGTGGAGGAGAGAAACCTTAGAAGGGCCATTCAAGGGGGAATCTCCCTTGTTAGATGTCGGTGATACAGATGAAGCTTTTAGTTTTCATGGGAGCTTTGCCGCGACGAGCGCACAGTGATATCACGTCGTTGAAATGAATTAGGAACCCAGGCTGCTGTTCTATTTTATGCCGCCAGGAGGCGCAAAGTAATTAGACGGACGCTACAACGTCCTACACAGTATATACTGTATAACGATCTGTATATGTTTTGTTGTCTAGAATAAATACCATACCATATGTCTACAGGCGTATATGTGTATATGTGAATAGGCGTTCTAAACCTTTAAATGACGGCGAATTGCTTAGGAATGCTGAACAATGATCCGCGTTTATACAGTCAAAGCGGTAATATAATGGATCTATTTTGTCTGGTACCGTGGTTTAGCGGTTTATGGGCATACCTCTCAAGCTGACGACCGGGGTTTGAATCCCACCCATTCTGATATATATATTTTTTTGTATTATTTATAAAATGAAATTGCCCGCAACGATGTGCATAATACAATAGTAATAATATATAATAAGAATCCAACCAATCCATCCAAAAATCGAATACAATAAACAGTGTAAAGCAAATAATTTATCATATCAATTATCATTTATCAATTTTAGGTTGTATCAAACCAGACGGCTGTGATCGCAACCACTGTCAAGAGTTCAGTTTTATGTTATTATCTACATAATATCTGATGGTGAAACGCTGTGCGTGGGGTACCTGTAATTCGGACACCAGGTACCCCGAAAGACTGGATGGAGGAGTATATTTTTGTACCTTTTCCGAAGCCCAAAAGAAAACTCGAGAAATGCAAGCGGTGGATTGTGTTGTTGTAAACAGCTGAACGTGAAGACCATTACCAAGGACACTTATGTTTGCTCAAAGGTAAGGTCAATTCATAAAGACATAATATTTGACGGCATGTAATATAAACGTAGACCAAACTATTAATTTGCTAACGTTTGACTTTAACTGCGAACTAGCTATCGTGTATCCAGCCCAGTTAGCCAACGTTAGCAGCTAGCTAACGTTAGCTGCCAACATAAATATATCTACTCGTCCTCGCTAGTTACAGTAGCTGGTGTTTTTACTGTAGCTAACTTTGGCTTTTCTCTTTTCACCCCAAAGCACTTCAGAGATGGGAAGCCATCTCCCATCCGGGCTCTCGTGTCTGCTCTCACCCAAAAAAGGTAACAATATCGCACATATTTCTGCATCATAACGTTAAGTTCTAGCTCTGTTATCAATACATCCAACTGTGTTATCAGTATGTTCTAACTGTGTATTAGCAGAATACTAATAACAGAATACTACTACATGCACTAAGAATGCTTGATGCACTTCAGATGGCATAGTGCCACTTGAAACCAGTAACAACAGGGACAATGATGTAAACAGTAAATAAGTCCTGGACTTTTCGTTTTATCCCTGACAAGGCAAACACAAATGTTGATCTGTCAAAGTTATGTTTGTTGTCAATAAAATCCACTTTGAGCTGCATTTTATGTATGAAAGATGCTCCATAAATGAACTATTATTATTATCTGTCTATGCTTAGCTAATACTCAGCTTTGTGTTTTTTCACAGAATGAGGTGTGCTGGAGATGTTACTGCCCTCACAGAGACGACACAGGTCAATCCAACACAGGACATGAGTGACAATGAAAGAGGTATGATTTATGTTTTTGGACTAAAGTGAGCATCATGGAATGTGTGCAACTTTACAATCATGTCATTGATGAACTGAATATCTCTGTGAACTCTCTCAATATATATATCTCAGGAAAGATTTGCCTCTAGGATGGAACCCAGGTAGGTAATTTCATCTTTCCTTGTGACAATATTGTCACCCACTGTAACAGAGAAGCCGTTGGCCTTGCTGAGTTTGTTATTTGATCCAAGAGAGAGAGAGAGAACTCGCATGGGGGACCCTGATGTAAACAAGACGAAAGTCTTTCTCTGGTCTGCATCCCCTTAACAATTGTGTGTATTGAGCCGTACTGTATTGTACCCATTCTGCAATCTGTTAATAACGTTTTCATTCATTCATTCAGGAGCAAAGGTCAATGACCAAACACACCCAGACTACATACCATCTGTATTCCCTTCAACATCACAGTCTACACCATCTACGTCAACAAACATCAGTCGCCATGAGCGGCGTGGAAAAAGGAGAGTGATGCAGCCAAGGAGGATGGTGACCAACAGAGAACCAAGGTCGAGTCAAGCTCCTTGACCGCTTCATCTGTGGACAGCAACGACACCAAATGCAAGATGATGACAGGTGTTACCTGGCCAGTGCTTCAGCACTTGTTTTCTTTCTTGCACACAGAGAAGACAAGGAGCACCATAATCTCACCCATAGATCAGCTATTTATCACCCTTGTCAATTACATACAATTATACATACAATTGTTAAGGGGATGCAAACCAGAGAAAGACTTTCGTCTTGTTTACATCAGGATCCCCCTGTTTACATCAGTAATCATCGGTAACATTTAGAATTGATTTCAAGGTCCTCCTCCTTATATACAAAGTATAAACATTGCGATCATCTACTATTGAAGGTTCCGAGTAGTGTTGCAATAAAACAGGCGAACAGTTGGTAAGCATGCACTCATATGTGTAGTGAAACACAGATAAGTGCATGCGATAGCAACTGAACATTTTGAAAGATTAAAGATAGAGCTGATTGCGGATCTATTTGAGGCAAAGGGGCGGCGCAGAGAGGGTCGCATCCACCCGGTCATCATCATGGGACGTCCAACACTCCGGTCATCACTCCGAGACATCCACTCACAGGGAGACAGGGAGACGGGACAGGCGTTAGACAGTTTGCGTGATTGTGATGGGCGGACATAGCAATAGATACAAGTGGTAAGCATATATGTGAATAGAATAGATATATGTACTGTAGTAAGCATATTACTTGAATAGAATAGAAGTACTTAACCCAGCAATGAACTCCACGTCTAAACCATGTTGACAGACCACGGACAGAAGATGGTAAGAAGCTGATCCATGGCCTCGGTGGTGCACGTAGAACAGTCACTGCAATCTTGGCCAAGAGACATCCACCACCTTGGTCAGCACTACGAGACAACCACTCAGCAAGATGGGGGGGTTAGAGAGTTCCCATGTTTGTAGTGGGCGGAGATGGAGCAATAAATACATGTAGTGAGCATATGCATACATGGTGACAGTAGAATCATAGTAAATAAGAAAATTGTGAAACTGAGTAATAGATAAAACTACTGTAAGCGTATGGATACAGAATGAGATACAAGACAATAGCTCAGGGCCGTATGCCCCGGGGGGCAGGAGAAGCCACTCAGAAATGGTCAGGGCGGAGCAGGTAAAAGCAGGTTCAGGACTGCAGGCCAGACAGAAGGCGGTATGAAGCTGTTCCATGGGACCGGGTGAGACAGAGACAGGTTAAAAATGTTCTCCCATGTCTGCAGAAAAGCAGACATGGGAGCAAATAGACATCCTAATTAAACTAGACAGATTAATCTAAGGGTCAGTCCCCGACCAGGTGAGATCAGGGTAGGTTGAAGGAGACAGAGAAAAGATGGGTCTTAAGCAGGGATTTAAAGGCTTCGACAGAGCAGGCGCCCCTGATGACAGCAGGTAATTTGTTCCACAGGTACTGTAGGGAGCGCGGTAGACAAAGGCTCTGTGGCCAGCGGATTTCTTTTTTACCTGACCCAGGCAGTGGATCTGGAAAATGATTTACCTGATGTGGATATGGAGGAGGATACCCTACTGGAAGGAGATGCAGACGAGAACAACTTACCCGAAGAGAATCAAGAGGAGAATACCTTACCAGTTACGAGTTCAGAGGAGAACAACACTAATATGGATGAACAGGAAACCAAACCAGATCGACAGGAGAATGTCCAAGATGCTGTGGAAAGAGAAGAGGAAAGAGATGTCAGAGATGAACACACAAGAAAGTCGACAAGACATAGAGAAGTTCCAAAAGTTCTGACTTACCCCCGACTAGGGAACCCACTAGTGACAAACAATAGTCCAGTCACTATTCCAGAGTCTAAGTTCAGTAATCACAGACTCTTTAGATGGCCGTAACTCCCAAGAACTCCATAGGATTATGACAGTGTAGTCCTTGGATATCATGCACAGGGACGTGCATCAGGAAAGAAGGGGATGCTGTAACCCAGGTTTCAGATTCATAACTAACGGATAAAACATAAATAGTTAATGCTATTTGGTTATTGTTATGTCCTGTTATGCTACGTGTAGGTTGTGAGACACTAGCAGTTACACTGTAGGCTACTGTGCCTTTAAGAGAGGGGCGTGGGTAGCGCTCGAGTAATGGTTGTGTTATGTAACGTGAGAGTCAGTCGAATAAAGTTATGAAACTACACGGTCGTGTGTTCATTGTCTCAACATAACAATTGGCGAACGAGGATGGCTGATTTAGTTTTACCACCGCCACCACCATTCCTACCTGTTCCCGGTGACCCAGCTGTTCCATGGGTTAGATGGCTAACGTCATTTGAGGACTATTTATTGGCGTTGGGACAGGAGGATCTGGCAGAAGCTAGAAAGTGTGCACTTCTGCGACATTGCCTCGGACAGGAGGGCCAACGGATTTTTGCTACGCTTACATTAGCCGACGCTCAGTACTCTACTGCTACCGTGGCTCTGAAGTCGCATTTTAGCTCGAGAAGAAGCCGTCGGATGTACCGCTTTGAGTTCCGCCAGAGAGCACAGAGGTCTGGTGAGTCTGTTTCGCAATATGTGTCTGCCTTGCGGGAGCTAGCCAAGCATTGTGATTTTGGGGGCTTGGAGGATGGACTCATAGTCGACCAGCTGATTGAAAGAACATTGTGTGCTCAACTGAGGGAGAGACTGTTATTAGAGCCGGACTCCATGACACTAGCTGATGCAGTAGTGATTGGAAAACAGTTGGAGACTGCTATCTCTGAGGCGCGCAAGTTCTCCCGCGCGGTGCATGAGCCTATGACGTCACCTCCACCCGGAATTCAGAACGTGGCCCAGGAAACAGCTGGCGCAGACGGTGACAGCTTCGATGTGCAGAGAGTGGCAGACAGGGTGCCGAGGGAGAATGGACAAAAGCGTTGTGGTACTGTAACTGTGGCTCCCCTAAGCATGCAACCAGGGACCTGTCCTGCCCTGCTCTAGGCAAGCGCTGCCGAAACTGCAACAGGGTTAACCATTTTGCGCGCTGTTGTCGCTCTCCTCCTGATCATGCACAGTCTGGGGCTGTTCCCATCAATACAGTACAAAGCCCACAGGCCTCATTCAGTCATTGCACATGTCGTGTGGGTGGGGCCTCCATACCACTCCTCGTGGACACAGGGGCTAAAGTGTCGCTCCTGAATAGGTCCACTTATGACCGGCTCTTCAGTCACGTGCCGTTGACTACAGCAGCAAACGCCCTGTCGGGGTATGGCCACGCCCCGATCACCACTTTAGGGGTAGCCTGCCTACCTGTGGAGTACAAAAAGAGACGCATCCCTGACACCGAGTTCTACATCACACGGAGAGGGGCTAACATCATGGGGCTAGACCTGTTTCATGCTCTGGACTTCACATTGACCGACACTGGGGGTCTACGCGTCCTGCAGGTCACCACGTTGTAACAAGCTTGATAATAATAAACAAACCTGTTCAGCTATAAAGAATGAGAGTACTGGAACAGTGTTAAATTCAAAGTGTTGTATTAACCAAAAAGAGGATCAAAATAAATGGGGCACCCCATAGCAATGTATGGTACAACAAAAATCATCTCAAACCAATAAGAACGGTCCTGTCAGCTTTACAGTCCATTAGCCCCAACATAAATGTTTACCATGTATGTTTACCATGTATAATGTACCGTGTATGATGTTACCATGTATGTTTACCATGTATGTTTACCGTGTATAATGTTACCATGCCTATGTTACCATGTATGTTTACCATGTATGTTTACCATGTGTAATGTACCGTGTATGATGTTACCATGTATGTTTACCATGTATGTTTACCGTGTATAATGTTACCATGCCTATGTTACCATGTATGTTTACCATGTATGTTTACCATGTATAATGTACCGTGTATGATGTTACCATGTATGTTTACCATGTATGTTTACCGTGTATAATGTTACCATGCCTATGTTACCATGTATGTTTACCATGTGTGTTTACCATGTATGTTTACCATGTATAATGTACCGTGTATGATGTTACCATGTATGTTTACCATGTATGTTTACCGTGTATAATGTTACCATGCCTATGTTACCATGTATGTTTACCATGTTTACCATGTATAATGTACCGTGTATAATGTTCAGGCCTACCAGACCATGCAGCCTGCATGGTAGTTAGTAGTGTCCAATAACACTCAAACCTTTGAGTGTCCAAAAGGTGATAAGTCCTGGGTTGATCCACATCTTAGAAAAGGAAAGGAAAAAGAAGTAATCCACTGGGAAGCACCACTGCAGCTGACCTGTCCTTGGTTACTGAAGAATCTTTTAGGAGGCCTGGCAAAATCCCTCCTTCCTCTCACAATAGCAGTAGCAAACAAAACTCCATGAGGCCATGATTCCAATCCAAGATGGCCCCCTGATGGTTGGGACCGCCCCTAACCACACCCATACATGGAATCTTAAAGGTCAAGTGACCCAAATATGCTGACATTGGCACATCCTAACATATTGGGCCCACACTTCATTTATCAACACATTGACATCTTCTTCATAAAGTAACGCATGTTACAACGTCCTGGCCTGACCATCACCCGACACTGTTCGAAAGCCTGGGCTGTATGACTGGATTTGTGCACCAGCCCTCTGTGGACACGTCTGTCCGACCCGTCATTCAGCCGCTGCGGCGCATTCCCTTGGCCCTCCGTGATGCGGTGGAGGAGGAGGAGATTCATCATCTGGTGAAGGAGGACGTCATAGAACCGATCAACGCCTCGCCCTGGGTGTCCAACCTGGTGATAGCCAAGAAACGGGGGGGGGGGGGGCGTGGGGGGGGGGGCGGAGGAGCTGACTAGCCATTTCCATGGCTCCACGATTTTCGGTAAAATGGATTTACGTCACGGCTACCTGCAGGTTCCCCTGGCACCGGGCAGTATGGACCTCACAGCGTTTGTCACACATGTGGGGGTTTTCAGGTACAAGCGCATGGCTTTTGGCCTGTCATCAGCCCCAAGCTGTTTTCAGAAAATAATGTCACTCATTTTGGCTGGCATCCAGGGGGTCAGCATCTACTTGGATGATGTGGTGGTGCACACGCCCACCGCTGCACTCCACGACGCTCGCCTGGAGCAGGTCTTCCAGCGCTTCAAGCAACACGGGGTCACACTCAACGCGGAGAATTGTACATTTGGAGCTACTGAGGTCGAGTTCCTGGGGTTCAGGCTCTCCAGGGAGGGTATCACCCCGATCATGTCCCACACCGAAGCAGTCCTGTCCCTGCCAGACCCGCAGTCGCCGTCCAAGCTGTCTTCCTTTCTGGGCATGGCTGCCTACTACCTCCGGTTCATGCCACACTATTCTGACTCGACGGCCCCTCTGCGCCAGCTGTTACGCAAGGATGCTGTATGGGACTGGACCCCGGCCTGCCGGGAGGCTGTGCGCGTCATCAAACAGCAGCTCACGTCCCCGCCAACACTGGCGCATTTCAGCCTGACCGCGCCCACCTTGGTCACCTGTGACGCACGCCTCTGGGGTGGCGCTCGGCGCCGTGCTATCCCAGGTTCATGGAGGGGTAGAGCATGCAGTAGCTCGGGCCCTCGCACCAGCTGAGCAGAAATACTCAGTGGGGGAAGGGGAGGCCCTCGCCTGTCTGTGGGCCTGCGAACGCTGGCATGTCTATCTGTATGGCAGGGCGTTCACCATTCGCACAGATCATCAGTCTCTGACAGCGCTGCTGGCGACCCGAAGGGCGGGGGACAAGCCTATGAGGCTATTGAGATGGGCTGAGTTTATGCCGGGGCGTTCTAACACGGTAGCTGACCTTCTTTCGAGGGCCATCTCTACGACAAAAAAGGCGGGTGAGGCGAGTCCTGAACCGGAGGATGACGTGGACTCGGTCCACATGCTGCATGGACCGCTCAGCACAGTAGTCATGCTGGCTGAGCTGCAGCAGGCTGCGGCTGAAGATGAGATGGCTGGCCAGCCACGGTGGATTGAATGTAACACCCAGCAAGGAATGCTGGGCAGACAACACTTAAATACACAGACTAATTAGAGACATGAGGGTGATTAGTAAATTAGACACAGCTGGGGTAATGACTAAACAGAAAACATAACAGGGTTAAAATACTGAAACATGACAAGACCAACAGCACATAGATACAGACACAAGGGAGACCAAACTAAATTAGACAATGGGGCACAGCACAGACAACAGATGAACAAACAACAGATTGGTCAAGTCAAGTCAAGTCAAGTAATTTATTTATAAAGCACGTTTAAAAGCCCAAGAGCCAACCAAAGTGCTGTACAATCAAATCTTAAAATCAATGTCCTAATATAAAATACACAAATACAAAAATACAAAAAGGCACAGCAGGACAAGACAGTACATTCAGAGAGTAGGACAGTAGGACAACACACGAATAGGGGAACACAAAGTACAGTAGCACACAGGGGACAGAGGAGCATAATAAGAGATACAAGAGGGAGGGGGCAGGATAAAATTACATGGGAGTGTGTGAGTTAGGGTGTGGGAGAATCAGGGTTTATTGAAGGCCAGGGAATAGAAGTGGGTTTTTAGACGGGCCTTAAATGTCTCCAGTGAGGGGGCAGATCGGATCTCCAGGGGAAGCTGGTTCCATAGCTTGGGGGCCACGGCCTTGAAGGAGCGATCGCCTCTCTTTTTGAGTCTGGTGCGGGGTGACAGGAAATTAATAAATACAACACAACAAAGATGTATACCCGGTACACTGAACTAGGCCACCTGGTGGCTGAGAGACGTAGTTCAGGTGTGGGAAATGTCCATGGACAAATGGGAGTTGTGGAGCAGGACCGGGGGGAATGTTACATAAACCCTGACTAGTGGAGACAAGGCATACCGTAACTGCCCACCAATTGAATGCAAAGGTTAAATGGAGGCATCCAAACAAATACATACAAATACTCAATTAAAACATGGAGCTGCATATATATACAGATAGATGCAAAAAAAATAAACGTAAACATTGTCTAATTATTCTAATGCTTGTTATGCACGCCGAGTAAAGTTTGGCACTGTCAGACGAACAATGCCACTTATTGTTAAATGCCAGGAGTGTATCCCTTTGCTGGCTTCTTTGCACACATTAGTAAATCAATTTGGATGAAAGTGTAAATGTAAATGTAATCTAAATGTAAGCTCTGTGGGTTTAGCCTCCAAGCGGCTGCTCAATAGGTAGCTTGACAGTGGCACAGGAGGTAGAGTGGTAATCGAAAGGTTCCTGGTTAGATTCCGGCTCCTCCCGGCAGCGTGTCAAAGTGTCCTTGAGCAAGACACTTACAGTAACCCCTAACTGCTCCCGATGAGCAGGTTGGCACCTTGCATGGTTGCCTCCACCGCCTGTGTGTGAGTGAATGGGTGAATGTAAGGCATAAGTTGTAAAGAGCTTTGGATAAAAGCGCTATGTAAATGCAGTCCATTTGAGAGGTGCACTTCTTATTTGTCATTTAGTGATCAAATATCGTCACCATTTTCTGTCCAGCAAGGCTAAACGAAATAATTGAAAGATAATTGTTGGATTACCAGACGACGGCTCTACCTCCTGAGCCATATGTGTGTGTATATATTGTATATTTATAGGATCTGGAATCAACTCACTCTTCCACCATGAGGAAATAAACATGGACTTGACTCCAAAATGACTGTAATGGAACAGCTCTAGTATTAGTATCTCGAAAGTCATGGAAAAAATTGTATACGAACAGGTCGAAAAATACCTTGCGGAAAAAAATCTAATCTACGAATTCCAATCTGGCTTCAGAACATCCCACTCCACTGACACATGCCTTCTCTATTTAAACGACCACATCAAACAAGAGGTGGACGCGGGCAAATACTGCGGCATGGTCATGCTGGACCTACAAAAGGCCTTCGACACTGTCAATCACACCATTCTGATTGACAAGCTAAAAGCAATTGGTTTTGATAGTCTATCAGTGAGCTGGATGCAATCCTACCTGGAGGGGAGAGAGCAGATGGTGGAGGTAAACGGTACCCTATCCCCCCCCCTCACATTAAGCTGTGGTGTTCCACAAGGAAGCATACTAGGTCCGCTACTGTTCCTAATTTATGCAAATGACATGTCGTCAGCTTGTGACTGCAACTTGTTCCTGTTTGCGGACGACTCAGCCCTGCTGGTCTCTGACAAGAACAAGTTACAGGTTGAAAAAACCCTCAGCTCAGAACTAGGCAAAATCTGCATATGGCTCGCTGATAACAAACTATCATTACACATGGGCAAAACAGAGTCCATTCTCTTCGGTTCAAATAACAAACTCAGCAAGACCGACGGCTTCTCAGTTACAGTGGGTGACAATATTGTCACAAGGAAAGAAGATATTACCTACCTGGGTTCCATCCTAGAGGCAAATCTTTCCTGTGACAAAATGGCATCCAATGTAATAAAAAAAGTCAACCAACGAACTCGATTCTTGTACCGGATCTCCTCACTGGTAAACAAGAATACCCTGAAGACTCTAGCAGGAGCACTCATTCAAGGGTACTACGACTATGCTTGCACCTCATGGTACCAAAGCACCTCAAAGGCGCTAAAAACGAAATTACAAACATCTCAAAACAAACTGGTCAGACTACTGCTTGACCTTACTCCTAGAACCCACCTCACCCCTGCCCACTTTGACAACCTAGGATGGCTTAGAGTAGACGACAGAGTACAGCAACTTGCAATGGGCCTGGTCTACAAGATACACTACACGACCAAGGTACCCATGTACATGTCAAAATACTTCCCAAAGGTCAGTGAATACCACGATCACAACACCAGAGGGAGCTCCACAAATCATGTTAAACCCAGATTCGGCTCAAACAAGGGACTAAACACGTTTCGCAATTATGCCACATCAATGTGGAACGCCCTACCCAAAGCTGTACCCAATGTACAGTAAATTACCAAGTATGGTCTTGTCAATAATCCAATGTACAGTTTTGTTTGTACAGTTATACAGTGTCCCCCACCCACCCATCCTACCCAACCTCCCCCCCCCACTCCCAGAACATGATTACTGTGGATGGGAGAATAAAAATATATATATTGTGTTTATTTCATCGGACAAGGGAAACTTAACTGAGAGCCAGGATGTTAAATGTAAGTAATAATAATGATTGAATATAACTGCACTTTAATTGTTCCACAAGAGGGCGCTATAGGCGTAAGGAAACACAGCTATAGCAGCTGACGTCAGGTAGCAGGTATACGGGAATGTTCCCTCCCCCTCTGTCTCTCTCTCTCTAGCTCTCACAGAGAGCAGGTCTTGTGGTGGAAATGTACATATAAACCACGCCAGTTAAGGCTAAAGACTAAGAGGACCTCGTTGTCATGACCAGTTATTTTGCTCCCCAGGTGACTGTCAACACAGGAATTATTTCCTATACGGTGGATATTCTGTTTGAATGCATAACATAACCGGTAATGCAGTACCTGATACCATTCTCCACCAAAGTAATAGTGGAGTCTTTTCTTTGCCACACTACTGAAATAGGCTTCTTCAGACTCAAATCCTTTCACCTGTCTATATACCTTTCATATTGAATTTGGTGGAATTTTGTAATTTGGAAATATGGAGGAGAGACAGAAAGAGAGAGAGAGAGGATGACAAAAGCCAAATGATTCAAACTCATAGAGTGATTACATAATGCACCCAGCACTGTGATCTCTTGATTGTTTACTTTTAAAGCAATATTTCACTTTTGTACCCCCACCCAAACACAGACACGCACACACCAAACCATGGCCAACCATCAATATTAGCTTAACCCTTTCACTACCACACTACAGACGGTTAACCAGGGGCAGCGGTGGCCTAAAGGTTAGAGAAGCGAGTTTGTGACCGGGAGGTCGCCGCTTCGATCCCCCGGACCGGCAGGAAAAATCTCTCTCCCATACCCTTAACACCAACCGCTGAAGTGCAATTGAGCAAGGCACTTAACCCCCAACTGCTTCAGTGGAGTTGCTCAGTGGCCAACTGTGTCAGACTGTGGTTGTAGGCATGGCCGCCTAGTTATAGTTGAAAGTGGGGGTGCAATTTGTATTTTTTTTTATATATATATTTATATATATATATATATATATATATTTTCTTTTTTTTGACAGGCAATGGGTGGTTTGTAGGGGGTCCGGCACGACCCCCTCCACGGCAGATATTTTTTTCATTTAATGAACCTGTACGTGCAATTTCCTGCAATATAGAGCCTTCAATCTTGACTAATAAAGCTGCTCTTTTCACTATAAAACTCAGTTTATATTGCAGTATGATAGCCAATTACTATAATAATAATAATATTAAAAAATGGAATTAACATATTGCAGAATGGGTACAATATAGTACGGCTCAATACACACAATTGTTAAGGGGATGCAGACCAGAAAAAGACTTTTGTTTTGTTTACATCAGGGTCCTCCATTTACAATTCATAATGAATTGTAAGCAAGGGTGCAATTAACACCGTGCAATCCATTATTTGTGGAGCCCGCCCTTTAAGTCTTTGAGCTATTAGGCTACTAGGGTTCTTACTTTGCGTTTTGGTGTACTGAAAAATGCTCCGATGTCTGTATTCTTTCTTTTTTCTGCCATGTTACCTGGTTGGCTGGACACACACACACATTTTCATTTCAGGTATTGTACCTTAAGATAATTGAACATCTTGATTTACCGTAAATCCTCAAATATAGGACGGGTCTTCTATTTACCTCAGCTGCAAAGAGCACCAGGGCCCTCATTCATCAACGTGTTCTACGCACAGATTTGTGCTTACCCTGTGCGTACGATCATTTCTAAGCAAAGAGTGGGATTCATCAATTTCAACTTGAACTTGACTTCGTGCTTATATTTACGCACAGCTCGGACCATGCGTACCTGGCGCCCAGTGGTAGAATATATTATTACAACAAGGAAATGAGCTTCTGTGCATAATAACACTGGATGTTCTGTATGAACCGTAATTCATTATAGTTCATTGTAAAATAGCAACAGTAGTGTAATTATGGTCAAAACCCTATAAATAGCATTTGGAATAATAGATCTTTCTCTCAGAATGAATGCAGCATGGTTTATATAGCGTTATCGGAATATACGGGGTGTAGGCTACTGACTGACTGCGCTCCGCGTAGCTTGATTGATTGATTGATTGAAAAGTTTATTAACAGATTGCAGAATGGGTACAGTACAGTACAGCTCAGTACATACAATTGTTAAGGGGATGCAGACCAGAGAAAGACTTTCGTCTTGTTTACATCAGGGTCCCCCATTTTCAATTCATCATAAATCATAAAGCTCAACTCGTTATTATTTTGCGCACAGACCGCCGAAACACGGGAACGTTTTGATTATATTTAAAAGGCTTTACGTTAAACGAAACAAGTGGAATTTCGAAGCTGTAAGCAGAATACAAGTCATATGAATATAGTGTTCTTCCCCCTTTTTACTGTATAAGAAAGAATAGAAAACGCATTGCAATGACACCAGATAGTGGACAGACTATGTATATGATGGGATTCAAGTTCGCGTTTTTGTTGATCATAGGCATGCTGTCAGAGTATGATATCTTAATCAAACATTCTAGAACATTTGTCGTCACAGATCATGTCCTAATAGAACATAGGCTATGGCATGGATCGTGATGTGTGGACTGTTATTATTTATTACTGTACCGGTACCACCCATTGTGACAACAGCCTTGTGAGTCCCGCACACAAACATGATGGAATTCAAGTTCATGTATTGAAAGGCAGGCTACATCATACATGCAGTGAGATTCATTGTTCTTGTATATGCTCTTGTATTATTGTTTATATAGGCTACCCAATACTGACATCAAAATAGATTGTAGTATGCCTCTAGAAATCATATGCAGCAGGTAGAAAATTGACGGGAGATCCATCGCGATTTGGAATAAAATTGAGGAGAACTTTAATCCCTGGGTATTAATCAAACAACACGGGAAAAGGCAGTCATATTCCAGCGCGGTCTTTATTAGCCGACAACAAAATAGATGCCTCTAAAAATCATATAGCCAATCGAACACAACTAATAAAGGCATTCATATTACAGCACGGTTATAATGACACACAACCAACGCCAAACAGTGGTCAACGAACGGTCTTTATTAGTATTTTGAGCTGTCCAGGCAGAATTGCAGCAATGGTCTTAGGGAGCCGTTGATATCTGACATCACCGTTTACAAGTCCGCCTTTTATTTATCCCATAATACGCGATAGTGTCTTCTTGGTTCGACAGCAGTGAACAATCTCCGTGGAGTTTCTCAGAGTTCCGCTCGGGTCAGTCCATTATTTCACATCCCATGGGGGGTGTTTCCTCACTTTCATGACCATATATGGATAATCATGCACGAGCATTGACGGTAGAACAAAGTGGTATTCATCAACACGGAGGAGCATAGAGCCTGCGTACGCACGTGTGATGAATCCCGACTTCCCTGTGCGTACACTGGTTCTACATTCCGTGCTTACGTGTGGAAATAGAACATGTTCTACGCACACATTGATGAATGAGGGCCCTGGCCTTTATTAGAGAGGCTTATATAAGAGGCAGGCCTTAATTTCTAAAAATGACACTCATGGACATAATCCCTACATTTTCAGACTTTTATTGCATTATTATAATAATAATAAAAAAAAAAAACGAAATTTTTTTTGGGGGGGCCCTCGTCACTAAAGGCCCACGGGCCGCGGCCGTCGTTAATCCTGCCCTGCTCGTCTGCCATAGCGAACGTTAAAATTTGCAAACGAAGTCAACGTTATCCAGCTGACGACACCACATATCTAGATATATGACAACGTTAGCTAGCGGCTAGCACTAAAGCTAACGCCAACCAGAGGGAAACTTTGTTATTATTATTATTATTATTATTGGTATGACCAGATGGCATTTCGGACCGTGAAACAATTTTATTGTATTGCGTGGTAGATGTTATACCACTCAATAGTAAAGATGATGTCTAACATAATAGTTTGTTCGAACAACTGAACTTACTTAGTGGAAGATCCTGCTGTTGTGACAAAGTGTTCACGCTGCCTGCCTGCCTGCGTACCAGTTTACACCTGGAGGCTGCAGCGCTGTGAGACTGGAGTGCGCGTCGCTCTGTCTGCTGGGGGCTGGATCAAACCATATCGGGCAGGGGGGTGTCGCAATCTTTGGAAACTTAAAAACTTGCTATTAAGTGTCATTGCGTATTATTAATTTGATTGAAATTACATAGTTATGGTTAGATAATATTTATATATTGGGGGGGGATATATCATATGATCAAAAAGTGAGGGAGCAAAGAGACAAGTTTGCTCCCCCAAGTTCAATACTGGTAGAGCACCCGCTTCGCCTGCTCCATTACGTAGGCGGCTATGGTTGTAGGCTACTGGGCAGCTCCCAGGTGTGAATGGAACTGTGTGAATGTGAAGCAGGGCGTTGCTGAAAAAGAGCATCCGTGTTCAGCGAACCTACCCCGGTTTCCGTCTGTAGTGTGGTAGTGAAAGGGTTAACATTCTGTAGTGTGGTAGTGAAAGGGTTAGCCATTTGGTAGTGTGGTATTGAAAGGGTTAATATTGAATCAACTACAAAATCTTGGTCTTCACCTACAAAGCATCAACAGCCCATCCCCCCATATCTCTCCTTTGCCGGTAGGCCAGGGTACTGCTCCATCTACAGGCTGCTGCAGCCCAGTGAGGTATCTCAACACCATATCCACACCGACGTTGGCTGTCGGCAAACGTAAGTGTCTACTGGGACAAATCCGATCTTTAGTATTTATTTGTATTAAAATAAAAAAATATACCTTAATTTGGTGTCTTTGTTGTATGGGTGTGGGTAAACTACAAAACCTTCTCCGGGTTCAATTTCCTCGACCTGTGACATTTGTTTTTGTCTGCTGTTTGTCTCACTACCACTGCCCTTTAAGTTATAGAAAAGCACTATATAAGTACCATTGTTGTTATTATTATCTGTAAGTTACTATTGCTGATATGGAGCTAGCATAGCACAGCGTTACAGTTGGGGACCAGCAATAGGTACTACATTTACATTTACTACAGGTACTACATCTAACGCTAATGCTGCGTTCACGTTGTGATGACCTCTGCTGTCTGCTGGGTGCCAGGAGGCTTATGATTCACCTGTCTGTTTTTCTATGTGGGTCATCAGTGCAACTGGGAACACCTGGGCCTGGTGTTCCCAGACTATAAAATGCTGGCTGCTGGCTGTTCTCCCTCTGCTTCTCCCTACAGGAACCCCTTTGATTGTGTTGCTATTTTAGTTTTTATATTTTGTTATGCACTTATTATAATTTCTTTATTATTATTTTTGGTTTAAAATAAATACATTACTTTGTTAAACCTTTGCAATGGTGTGTCTTCCCATTTGTCCTGGCCTAAGAGCCAGGTTGTAACAAATTGGGTGGTCATCCATTTAGGTTATTTTGGTTAGTAACTTTGGTTGTGCATCAGATAGGGTTTGGCGCATGGTGTTGATTACGATTAAAGCTGTGGTTTTGGTGTCTTTGTTTGAACAAGGGGTGCTGAAGAAGGGACAGTGGTGTTCAATATGTGTGACGCGTGCCTTGTGTTTGTGCCAGTAGTTGTGCCTACAGCTGGTTTTAAGCAACAGAAATTATTATTTTCTTTGCAGTTTGAGCAGGACAAGTTATGTTTACAAGTGGACACGCAGAGGCAAGTGGAGTTGGGGAAAGTGTGGCACTGAAAACTATTTATTAGAGTTACAACACTCCAGACCACAGTTAATCGGAGATGGCAAGCTTTCTCCTGAGGGTCGGGTACAGAGGATTTTTTTCCTGCTGGCTCTGCACCAGGTGGTATGGATGTGGTGGCTAATTAGCATTTGGTGCCTAAGTTTAACAAGCGAGACCCAAACACTTGAGACAGATGCAGACATGGTACTGATGCTTCAGCTCGTCTTCACAGGGAGGGCTCAGGAGGCAGACATGGTACTGATGCTTCAGTGCGTCTTCACAGGGAGGGCTCAGGAGGCAGACATGGTACTGATGCTTCAGCTCGTCTTCACAGGGAGGGCTCAGGAGGCAGACATGGTACTGATGCTTCAGCTCGTCTTCACGGGGAGGGCTCAGGAGGCAGACATGGTACTGATGCTTCAGTGCGTCTTCACAGGGAGGGCTCAGGAGGCAGACATGGTACTGATGCTTCAGTGCGTCTTCACAGGGAGGGCTCAGGAGGCAGACATGGTACTGATGCTTCAGTGTGTCTTCACAGGGAGGGCTCAGGAGGCAGACATGGTACTGATGCTTCAGCTCGTCTTCACAGGGAGGGCTCAGGAGGCAGACATGGTACTGATGCTTCAGTGCGTCTTCACAGGGAGGGCTCAGGAGGCAGACATGGTACTGATGCTTCAGTGCGTCTTCACGGGGAGGGCTCAGGAGGCAGACATGGTACTGATGCTTCAGCTCGTCTTCACAGGGAGGGCTCAGGAGGCAGACATGGTACTGATGCTTCAGCTCGTCTTCACAGGGAGGGCTCAGGAGGCAGACATGGTACTGATGCTTCAGTGCGTCTTCACAGGGAGGGCTCAGGAGGCAGACATGGTACTGATGCTTCAGTGCGTCTTCACAGGGAGGGCTCAGGAGGCGTACTCAGCTGTACGCGTTGATGACTTCTTGACTTGTGATACGGTGAAATCAGCTGCATTAAAGTCATGTGAATTAGCCCCTGAAGCCAATCGCTGATTTAATGTCCCATTTTAACCGTTGGTGTTCCGCTGCCAAAGTAGATTTATTTGACAGACCTTGTGAGTTCAGGCAGACGGTAGATGGCAAACCGTATATCATTTTAGTGGAGGAGGATGGTAAAATTAGGTGAGGCTGGCAGAGAATGCTGGCAACGGTAGCATTTCCCTTAAAATATTTAAACTTTTTGCAGTGCTCCACAACGGAATTTATGAGTGTTACGTGACTACCATATACATGAAGAAAACATGTTACATCTGGACAATTAGAAGCTAATTGTCTTGGTGCAACATCACCTAGATTTATAATATCATCATAGCTTGAGATCTTAATGAGACTTTGCCAAAATGCTGAGATATGGCAGCCTTTCTGTCACCTTTAAGTTACCAAAGATGTTTAAAAATAACTGGAGAAACGTGCCGTGGCTCCCTCCTCCCTCTCAACATGAGCTGAAACTACTGTTTGGGCTTGGGGAGGGTGATATGGAGCGTAGCTGTTACGGTTTTGTAAGCGACCCCAATAGCACAACACAAGACAGGTATGAGAGTTAGCCAAAAACAGGCCATTATTTATTACACAGGGAAAAAAGCAGCACTGTCCCTTTAAGGGCGAAATACACTAGAGTCCATGAACAACTAAAAATGTAGCACTAACTTTTGGCTAACTTAAGGGTGAATGAGAAAAACACAACCCGAAGGTGAATACACTAGAGTCCCGGAATAAAGAGAAAGTTCTGAGTCAGGTCTGTACAAGACTCACCAGAGCACTGCCGACGGGCAACTCAACAATCAATGGTCCACAAAAAAAGAGCGAGAACACAGGAATCCTCCCGGGGAAAAATAGGGAGCGACAACGACATCTCACACCAGGAACGAGGAGCCTTGGAGAGAGAGAGTGAACGCACACGCACAGGAATCCTCGCGGGGAAAATAGGGAGCGACTCGACGTCTCACACCGGAGACGCGACAGTAGATGGTAGTGTACCGATGGCACGACATCTCACACCGGAGACGCGACAGTAGATGGAAGCAACAAGACGATCTGGCAACGAGTGGAAGGGAGTCGGCAATACTTGTACTCTCATACGAGCTGATTGCAAACTCCTCTCAGGTGCGTGAAGCAGACTGTTTGGCACGCCCCCTTGTTGGGAAGTGTGCAATGTTTACCCAGCCCTCACAGTACTGCCATGAAGGAAGGGTGCGCTGCATTTACAACACAAGACAAAATCAGAGCAACACGGCATGCAGCACAATAATCGGTTCATCTCAATTATCTTGTTTTCGTGGTCGTGGGAATCCAAATTAGTAATTTAAATGTAACCCTGATTAATCGCCCAGCCCTGCTACCTACTGAGCTACTGCCTACTACTGTATATTTATTGGCTGGAAAGTGTTGTATTCTTAGCCCCAAAATGATTTCCCAGTTCACATGCAAGTTCACAGATTGACTTTGTCTGGCTGGATTCTCCTATCCTGACTAAGCATCCCATATAATTCAAAAACATATTCATACAGTCTCTCAAGTGCTCAACACCAGCAGTCACGCATAGGTCAGGGGGGGGGGGGGGGGGGTAATGATACTCATAATTCATGTTTCTACACCTTGTTAAATATCAGTGATTCATATTTATGCACCTTGTTAAATAATTCACATATCAAACTCAATATATGCCGTGTGGCTTATTTTAATTGGGCTCTGTGAGAGCGCCCCCCCCCTCGCCCCTATATTAAAGAAGGATCGGAACAAACCAGGGGTGATGCTGTATGATTTATTGGATACCTTCATCTAGATAGAGGGACATCAACAGGACGACAAGATTACATTTGTCTTTATTCTCCATTGGGAAGGGAACACACACAGTGTACGTGGATATTAACATCATCTTCAGTGCGTTAATACATGAAATGACATTGAGATTGAGGTTGGTGTCCAGATGTGTATTTGCATAGAGCACCAAAGCACAGTAATCCCCTTCGGTGGTGAATAGTTAATAAGTGAGTATATCGGAGGTGATGATATGGCCTCAAGAAAAGGCACTTTAAAAGTGGACAAATATGTAATGGGCTGCGTTTTAACCACTTTCACTGGTACAGTATGTCACGTGAGTCTGGTTAGCCAATCAATATTCATACCCTCATAACCTCTTAAGCCCGGAGCCCTAATTTCTGAAAATGCGCCTAAGATACATACCTAAGTAAATGGAATATTGCTCCACTTCTACAGGGGCTATTTGCATATTCTTGGTATCTAGGGACATCTATGGACCTCAGTGAATGTATTACCAGTGTCAGAAATATTGTGTCTATTACTAGGCTTGCTTAAATTGTGATGAAACAAAGGAGAATATGAATTATGATTTTTCTTTGCATCTTTGACAGTGAATAACACCATGCTAAAGATGACCAGACCTTCTTGAGATCATGTGTACAAAAGATATAAGGAAATTAATAAAGGGAAGATGATTAAACAGAAGGTTTTGTAGATACAGTACTGAATTCTCCCATTCGGACCAATGCCATTTGAAATATTATTATAGAATATAGAATAGCAGGCTTATAAATGACCTTATTACAGCCAATTCGCACATGTATGGATTGTGCCAAATCTTATATTTCAAATGCCTGAGTTCAATTTGGATTTAGTATCACCATAAGAACCATAAGAACAGATAATGAAATCTGCTGTATGTACAGTAGCTTTTTAATTTTTGCCAGGGTGCCACCATTTTGAAACTAATTTCAAATCTAATTGTTGCTACATGCAAAAAATAGGGAAGAGAAACTAACTGTGCTTCAATATATGCCAATAACGTTAAGTTTTGTGGTTATTATCCCTAAAAAACGACAATCCCCGACATTAAACTTTATCAAAATGGTCAACTTTCGCGAACTAAACAACAGCAAAACGAAAACGAAAAGCTATCACACTTTAACCTATTGGTAAACTAACATATTGATGATAATATACATTATAACTAGTGCTGTAAGGCGATTAAAAAAATTTATCTAATTAATTACAGGATTTGTAATTCATTAATCTAATTAATCGCATTTTAATCGCATAACCATTTTAGGCCTGATATTCTATATTCTTAATTTTTTTTATCCACTTTTTCTCCTTATTTTCTATTTTTCTCCCATCCCAATTTCGCCTCGACAATTCTCCCTTCAATTCTCCCCTCCCCTGTCTCGAACGTTGCTAGACTATGCCTCCCACTGGTCGGCTGCAGTGAGGACCAAGCCTTGCATCATGTGTCCCCTCCGGTACATGAGGAGGCAGCTGTCGCATCTTTTCACCTGAACAGCGCAATCTCTCAGTGGCGAGGAGTAACGCGTGGGAGGCTCACGCTGCCCCCGATACTTCCTGATTCTGCTGTACAGGTGCACCAACCAACCTGTAGGAGTCGCTAAAGTTGAACTTCAGTTTGAACAGGCTGACTCTAGAGGCATGTGGCAGGGCCTCAGAACAATGACAGATTACAAAGGCACCTCCCTCAAACTGAACAGTGACATCTCCTTAGCAAATGATCTCAATTCCTTCTATGCGAGGTTTGAGGCTGTGAATAACAACACCAGCCTACAAACCACGGCAATGGGGGGGGGGGGGGGGTCTGCTGATGGAGATTCAGTGTTCAGGGTAACAGAGCATGAGGTGAGACGGATCTTTAAAAAAGTGAATATCAGGAAGGCAGCAGGACCGGACGGCATCCCCAGCCGCGTCCTAAAAGTCTGTGCCGACCAACTGGCACCGGCTTGGAACAGGCTGTCATCCCCACCTGTCTGAAGAAGTCCACCATCATCCCTGTACCCAAAAAATCTACGCCCGCTTGCCTCAACGACTACCGCCCTGTAGCCCTCACCTCCATAGCCATGAAGTGCTTTGAGAAGCTAGTGAAGGGCTACATCTGTTCCTCTCTCCCCATCAACCTGGACCCCCTGCAATTTGCATATCGCCCCAACAGGTCCACGGAGGACGCCATAGCCCATGTGCTGCACACAGCAGCATCACACCTGGACAAGAGGCAGGGGAACTATGTGAGAATGCTGTTCATCGACTACAGCTCAGCATTCAATACCATAGTCCCCTCCAAACTCATAGCCAAGCTCAGGGACCTGGGCTTGAACTATGACCTCTGCCAGTGGGTCTTGGACTTCCTGACGGGCAGACCCCAGGTGGTAAGAGCAGGCAACTGCACCTCCTCATCCATCACGCTCAACATAGGGGCCCCCCAGGGCTGTGTTCTGAGCCCCCTCCTCTACTCCCTGTACACACATGACTGCGTAGCACAGCGGAACAACAACACAATCATCAAATTTGCTGATGACACAGTAGTGGTGGGCCTGATCTCTGCCACCGACGAGAGGGCCTACCTGGAAGAGGTAGAGAATCTGTCACAGTGGTGTCAGGAGAACTGCCTCTCCCTGAACGTCAGCAAAACAAAAGAGATGTTTGTGGACTTCAGGAGGTCGGGGGTCAAGGACTACAGCCCCCTCAGCATCGACGGGGCACCGGTTGAGAGAGTGAACAGTTTCAAGTACCTCAGAGCCCACATATCCGAGGATTTGACATGAACCACACACATTGACAGTGTTGTGAAGAAGGCACGACAACGCCTCTACTTCCTCAGGCGCCTAAGGAAGTTCCAAGTCAGTCAGAAGATCCTTAGGAACTTCTACTCATGTACAATAGAGAGCATCCTGACTGGCAACATCACCTCCTGGTTTGGGAATAGCACTGCACAAGACCGTAGCAGACTACAAAGAGTGACACGTTCAGCCGAACGCACAATTGGAGGGGGGCTTCCCACCCTCCAGAACATTTACAACAAGCGGTGCAGGGGGAAGGCTAAGAGAATTATTAAGGACTCGAGCCACCCGAACAACTGCCTCTTTCAACTGCTGCGGTCAGGCAAGCGATACCGGAGTCTTAAGGCGAGCACAGAAAGACTCAGAAGAAGCTTCTATCCCCAGGCCATCAGGCTGCTAAACGAACAATAAACACTATGCAACAGGCACGTGCACACATAGAGGCCAAGGGGTGCCTGAGCACCTGCCTTTTTGAGCCTCGTCAAAAAAGTGCCCTTTTTGATTTAAAAAAAAAAAAAAAAAAAAAATCTGTTAAGCATATAGACTGCCCTTCCAACTGAAAAAATTCAGGATAGAATCAAAATATTAGGTAAAGAGAGAGAGATGCACCATATTCCATTGCAGTTTGCACGGCCTCCTCAGCGTGCCTCTCCGCGGACCTATATATTTTATGCATAGCGTGGGTGGTGATGATGATGATGATAGAAACCGCTGTGGCGCATACAGTTGAATGCTGGTATTACACTCATTGAGGGACACGAAGAAGTCAAGTCTGATGGGATTTGGGAATCTCAAATACAAATCGGGATTGGAATAAAAAATGCATTTATATTAAACAATACAGAATATACAGCACTTCTTGGGGTCTGTAGGGTAAGCACTTATTCCCTCCCCCCTGAACATTTATGGAGATGTATGGGCCTTTTAAGTCAGTGATAAAAGTGTCTTTCAAGGATAAGTGAGCTCCTGCACTGATTATTATAGTTCAATATTCAATATTTGATCACCAAAACCCCCCAAAAATCATAAAAAGGGGGCCCCCCGCCCGAAAAGGGCCCTTAAAAATCGCGCTCGCGCGCTACGCGCGATCGGTTAATATATACACACAAGTGTAGTGCCCTTTTCAGCCTTTGAGCACCTGCCCCTCTAAAATCCTGTGCACGTCCCTGCTATGCAACAACCATCAAATGCACACAGCACACACACCCACACGCACACACTCACTTAAACAAACAACACACTGCAGCACCCACTCTCCACACTTTAGATCACACAAACACACTTTATATTTATTGATAAAGGATTTGCACTACAACTCGTACACCTACTGTAAATTGTACCTAAATTGCACCTCATCCCATTTCTGCCTTGCACTATATAGTATTGTATATTAGTACACTGCATAGTATTGTATATTATATGGTAACTCAGTTACGTCTATTCTGCATCGAACATTGTACATATGTCTATACTGAACACTGTGACCTCATTTTTTTACTTCTAATTTACATGCTATACTATGTTATTTTATTTCATACTTATCTTGTCTTGCACAGTCTCTGGAGCGTAACAGTAAGAAGCATTTTGTATAAAAGTATTCTGTACTTCTGTATGACAACTATTAAAGAAACTTGAACTTGAACTTGAAGAGTTAACTCGTTGAGTGCCACCGACTTTCCCCATCTGTACTGGCTGGTGCCAGCATTATTGACCATTTTAGCGATGTTTGCAGACCCATCGTGTGTTCTGTATTATAGCTATGGAGACAATAGTAGTGGCTCATTTGACAGGCATTGTCCATAGTCCATTACTGACTAATCAGTTAATTTCTACACACTGTAGTTTGTTACACGCTACACGCTAAACATCTCCCCTTTCCAAAATAATCCAGTCTTTTTCCATAGATCGCGAGATATGACGCGTTATATGCAATAAGCCCAAATCACCTGAAACCCTAAATACTCCCAAATCAAAGGTATATATATATGTACATATGTGACCCGACGTGACCAAACCCGACTTGTTGCGGCAAATAACATTGCTCAGAAATGGCGAAAATGTCTGGCATTTCAGAATTGGTAAAAATCTAAATATAGTTTTTTTGACTGCTTTGACATATTCTATATATGTTCCCTTATTTGCAAAACTTAATACAACTTGTAAATGAGTTAATTATTGTTATTTGTCCGATAGTATGTGTCCCAAAAGGACTACATCGCTGGGCTGCAAGGGTGTGGTCTGTCTGTGCGTGTTATTCATGCATAATCACAGGTACTTAGAGAGGTGTTGAAGCACACACAAGGATAGCTCTCCTTTCTTAATAGCAGAGAGAACAAAATGTTAAATTACACTTATCTTAATGTTATAGCTATAAGTTATGTAAGGGATAATGTATAGCTACGAGGTCATTGTCGCAAAATAATTGCGCTTATTATTATTATTTAAATTATCCCGCTTATTACATGGCTAACTTACTAACAATATACCTAATTCATTTTACATCGACTCGCAACACTGGTTCTGGCTCCGCTCGTCGCTCTGCCCCCTGTCATCGCCGGCAGCTTCCCCGGCAGCAGAACACCGGCAGTGTCTGATTACTGATGTCAGTGGGCTTGATTGCGAACAGCTGCGCACAGCGGTCATTATTGTCCCACAGCGGTCATTATTGTCTGATAACTGACCTCTGACGCACGCTATTGACCAATCACAAGCAAGCATTTCGGCGAATGTGAAAACGCCATGTAATAAAGCAACTTAACGCCTGTGTCTATATTATGCGCGTCGACTCCGAAAAGTCCACCTAGGCTGGGTAAAGCTATGCCCCCTAAAGTGTGCAAATGGAAATACAGAAAATACCGGCTACAGGCTTTCCCGTTCCGGTCAGCCCAGATCTGTTTATAGTCCCCAGCGAAACAAAGAACAAAGCAGACGCTCGTAAATCTCGAAAACAAGAAAATCAGCGGACATTTTCAACAAAACAATTATAGAAACGTGCGAAGTGCACAATATTTCCTTGTTTAAGGCACTGCAATGGCTTTGCCTGAAGAATTTGCCACATGACCTGGACGTTCTCGCTTGTTTGTCGACAGGATTCGGGAAAAGTTTGGTTTTTCAAACAGGCCAATGGCATGTAGCATATTAGCAAAGACTTACGGCTATTCCAAATGGCACGAAGAGCCTATTGTTTTAGTGGTTTGTCTACTCATGTCTATTATTGAGGACCAAGTACATGCCCTTAATAGTAAAGGGATATCGGCAGCCTGTGCCAGAAAAAGTGCAGAAGTGGACGACCAAATCGCCCAGGGTAAATACTCCCTGGTGTTCGGGTCACCAGACGTTGGAGAAAAGTGCTTCAAACCCCAATATTCCAGCAGCGGTTGATTGGAATGGCTATAGACGAAGTACACACTGTGATTAAGTGGTAAGTCAAATGATCTGATCTTTACTGTTTTATATGATTTAACGAGTGGTGGTCACTGCTGTTTTCAAGTCCAATTGTTCTCTAAGATCGTCAAAAGCGGGAGCGGCCAGGTAGCACAGTGGACTAAGCGTCTGTCTACCACCGCAGATACACTGGTATCGAATCCGGCTGTCAGCGGTGCCTCTGGCTTGGCCGGTCGTCATACTGGCACAATTGGCAGTGTCAGCAGGAGGGAAGCCAGTGGGTGGTAATCTGGTCGTTGTAAACAGCGACTCCTACAGGTCAGTCAGGGCGCCTGCACAGCGAGGGAGGGAAATGGTGAAGGTAGTGTGACCTCCTACGCGTTACACTTCACCAATGAGAGTCCTCGCTGCCAGGTGAAAAGAGGCTGCTGGCTGTCTCCTATGTATCGGAGGAAGCATGTGATAGACTTCAGGGCTCCCTAGACCGACCAGTGGAGGGCAAATGCCCGTAACGACCAGGAAGGGGAGAGGGGAATTGGCATAACGACTAAAATTGGGATGGGAGGAAAATACAGAAAATAGGAGGAGAAAGTGGATGAAAAAAAAGATTGTCAAAAGCGAGGGGAGCACAAAAATGTATAAAGCAAGACATTAACTTTTAATGGGTAACATACTCCATTATAATCCCATACAAAGAGCAAATTGACTGGCTTAATGCACAAAGAAAACACCACATTTCGAGTACAGTCTTCCCTTGTACACAAACAGTACTGTATATTTGTAGATCTGGTATGTCATAAATGTCTAGATGCAACAGTACTGTCTACCTGTATGTCATATATGTTATGATGAATTGAAAATGGGGGACACACACTATTGGGACCGGCCACGTATAAATACGTGTTTCGAATCCATGCGTTGTGGACCAGAGGCACATATATAGCCGTGGCAAGTTGTTATTGTTTTATTCCATATTAATAACCGGATCAAGATCCCTGATCGACTCCCCGATCGACTCTGCAGATCTACCCTCGGCAACAAGCAATACCGGCCAGATCCTCTTAGGGGCGCCATCGCTCCACTGCAGTATCATTGTGGGTGAATGGAATATTTTTTTTTTGCCTCCAACGGAGTATCATATTACTCTGATCCCAAAGCAACATCATGCACCGTGTATCACGTTTCGAATCGCAGATCTCACCATGGAATAAGGGGACATATCGATCTACCAGATGCCGATCGATAACAGGGAAATGCTGTAGGGTATCCCACAGGCTGACGGTAAGACCTTATTCACCTAAATTACAGCCGTATCAGACATTGTTGTGAGACGCAAGCATTCGATCAGTGAATGTGGCTACTTACACGGACACTCTATTGGTAATCAATAATACTAATTGACGTTCCCCGCCGCCCCCCTTTCACCCATAGATGCTATGGGATAGTCCGGATCATAAGCAGTTTGTGTTATTTCATTAGCATATATACAACAGAAATGCCGTTGAATATAACGTTAGTAGCCTTTAGCTCTATAAGTAGCTTTCCAGAAAATATATGAGACGAAATCTGCGATAAAGCTTATATTCACGGCGCTATAAAATGACAACCTATTGATGGATTTTTTTTTCTTTAAGCCATTTTGAAGGCACGGTTTATGAACTCAAGTGACAATGAGAATGGACAGATAGCAATACTATAAAGTATAGATATAGCTCTACAAAGACACATCGGTTTGTTGACAAACCTTGGTCCTCTAGCACTAGTGATGCACCGATGTGAAAATTGTGGCCGATACCGATAACCGATATTAATATTGCTGTTCTGGCCGATACCGATATTTACCGATGTCGATATCTCTGTATAGAAAACACTTTTTTATGATAATCAAATAAAGAGCTATTTTCCAAAACGCATAATTCTTTTTACTTTTGTAACTTATTTTCAGAAATGACTGATATTTTGAAACTATTTAAGGCCAAAACATGTAAAAATTAGAAAAAAAAGATAAAAAAAAAAAAAAAAAATTAAAAAAAATGTTTTTTTTTTTTTTTTTATATATATCGGCCCCATCTTGATATCGGACCGATACCGATGTGTAAAAAAACTGCCATATCGGCCGATATATCGGCGGCCGATATATTGTGCATCACGGCGCCGAACGGTCATCAAAGCAATTGTGTGTATTGAGCTGTACTGTATTGTACCCATTCTGCAATCTGTTAATAAGATTTTCAATCAATCAATTTTCTTTGTGCATTTGCCCTCTCATTGTTTATTATCACCATGGTCGGCTGGCTTGAATGAAAGTTTAGCTTAAAACTAATGCAGCATTATACTTTTACCACCTTGAGACTTTTTTCGATTCAGCAGCATCCTTTTATTTCTAAAAGAGAGACCATGTTGAGTAGCTTGTATTTTCAAGGCATGCAAGTTAGATTACTGTATCTATGGAGGACAAACATGTCATGTCCAAATGTCATATATCTAGCTGTCTGTACAGGCTATTTAATGGCATATTTTTATATTATTCCTTGCACTAGGCTTAATATTTCTCTTTTCTAACAGGGGCGAGGGGGAAAAGCATGAAGCTCCATTCCGGAAGTGGTGTGGACTGGTTGGAGAACTCCGCTCAATCCTCCCAAAGTCTGTGCCAGTACTTGCGGTCACTGCTACCGCATCAAAGAGGACCAGACAGGACATCATCAAGCACATGGGACTGACCAACTGTGTAGAGATTGTCCAGTCTCCAGATCGGGCCAATATCAGGCTGGCATCAAAGAGGGTGGTGTCAGATCCAGTCAAGACATTATCATGGCTCTGTAAAGAACTCATGCTTAAGGGAACCAGCACAGAGAAGGTCTTAATATACTGCAAGAGCATTTCTGACTGCTCTCTGCTCTACACAGATGTGTTCAAGCCGACCCTTGTGAGTAAGTTTTTTCACCCAGAGGGAGCAAAAGACATTTCAGGCAATAGACTAGTGGACATGTTTGAGGTGCTTTGGTACCATGAGGTGCACGCATAGTCCTAGTACCCTTGAATGAGTGTTCCTGCTAGAGTCTTCAGGGTATTCTTGTTTACCAGAGAGGAGATCCGGTACAAGAATCTTGTTAGTTTGGTTGACTTTTTAAATCTTTTTTATCCACTTTTTTCTCATAATTTCTTTATTTTTCTCCCATCCCAATTTCGTATTGCCAATTCTCCCCTCCCCTGTCTTGAACGTTGCTAGACTATGCCCCCCACTGGTCGGTTGTAGGTAAGGACAGAAGCCTTGCATCACGTGTCCCCTCCGGTACACAAGGAGGCAGCCTGTCGCATATTTTCACCAGATGGCGCAGACTCTCAGTGGCGAGGAGTAACGCGTGGGAGGCTCATGCTGCCCCCGATACTTCCTGTCTCTGCTGTGCAGGTGTCACCCAACCGACCTGTAGGAGTCGCTGTCCACAACGTCCAATCCCCACCCATCGACTTTCCACCCGCTGACTCTGCCAAATGAGCTAGTACGATGGCCGGCCCAAGTCGAAGGCAATGCTGAGACTGGGATTTTACACCGGAGTGTTACGTACCCCAGTAAGGAGACGCAACTCAAGGCCACAGACAGGGTAGGTGAGGGTGCAGTGACACAAAACCAAGGAAACAATTTGCTAAATAATAGTATTTATTTTTATAAACACAAAAACTCAGCAACACAGAGCAAGGAGGACTACCTAGTGGCACCAAATGAAATATCAAAAGGAAATGAACCCCCCCCCCCCCCCCCTTACAGGCGCTGGCGACCAAAAGTACAGGTGGGGGTGCTCACTCTAAAGCTGGTGTCTTTAACATCAGGTCACCTACGTGATGCAAAAATTTTTACCCCAGGGTATCTTCCTGTCCTCAATGTCCCTGTGTGCAAAAACAAAAGATTAATACAAAGAAAAGCAATCACCATAGGCTGCGTGACAAACAAATATACAAGGGATTACGGTTAGACAGAAATGTGCAATAAACAACGAACACCAAAAGATACTGTGAGAGTTACACCAAAAACACATTACCAGAGCCTTCACCAGCTCTACACAAGCTCAGAGCCTTCACCAGCTCTACAAAAGACCAGAGCCTTCACCAGCTCTACAAAAGACCAGAGCCTTCACCAGCTCTACAAAAGACCAGAGCCTTCACCAGCTCTACAAAAGACCGCTCTCCCACAAAGACACAGAATAGTTACCACAACCAAATGAACCAGGGAGCTCCCTAACACTGCACACAATGGGGTATATGAAGGGGTGTGGAGCTTGATGGCTGACGAGCCTCAGCTGCTGCTGCACTGGGGTGAGTTGCTGATTGACCAGCTGCTGCTGCAACTGGGACTGGGAGACACCTGAGAATGGGGATATGTAGACACAAGAGGGAGACAAGACAACAACAAACAAAACATGCCTATATACATAACACATAATATCCATAATTCCCTATACAGAGTCCGTAACACGGAGTCTCTTGCATTGGTGACGAGCGCAATCTCCTCTACGCCACCCAGCCGCCAGCTTTTGGTTGACTTTTTTGATGTATATGTATGCCTGCCTATACAGTGCTTGTCCATGTAGGGGCTTTGATTTGTCCCTATACACTATGTTTTTTATAGATGCACGAATGCCTAGTGAATGAATGTAGTATAGATCTACCCCATACACACTTTCGGCCGTAGTACTTTACCAGTCTTTATTTCACGGAGGAGATAAAACTGGGAACGAGGTTAGATACCACCCCAGTTCCAACAACTGCCTCACATGAGACCAGTGTGCGATCCATATCAGGATCTTTGGGGGAGCGGGGGGGGGGGTTGGTCAGGCGCAAAAAACAAATCTCAGAGCGCTTCCCTGAGTCTCGCAACTGGCGAGAGAGAGAGAGAGAGAGAGAGAGAGAGAGAGAGAGAGAGAGAGAGAGAGAGAGAGAGAGAGAGAGAGAGAGAGAGAGAGAGAGAGAGAGGGAGAGAGAGACGCCCGCGGAGAGAGAGAGAGAGAGAGAGAGAGAGAGAGAGAGAGACGCCCGCGGAAAGAGAGAGAGAGAGACGCCCGCGCGAGAGAGAGAGAGACGCCCGCGGAAAGAGAGAGAGAGAGACGCCCACGAGAGAGAGAGAGAGAGAGAGTCCAGCTCACTGCACTGCCGCGGAGAGAGAGAGAGAGAGAGAGAGAGAGAGAGAGAGAGAGAGAGAGAGAGAGAGAGAGAGAGAGAGAGAGAGAGAGTCCAGCTCACTGCACTGCCGCGGAGAGAGAGAGAGAGAGAGAGAGAGTCAGAGAGAGACTCCAGCTCACTGCCGCGGAGAGAATTACATTTGTTTTTCTTGCAGTTTTATTAAAAGTCACTCCTCATCTCCAGTAGTAAAAAAATGCAACATTATCACCACCCATCTGTCCTGATGGTCTGCCCAATTCTCAAAATCTGCATGTCACAGAAGTAGTCCCCGCAGCAGGTTGCTTCGTCTTCTTTGTAAAATCAAAATTGGTTAGAAAAACTTTCGACATTATCCTGGATGCGTCTATTTGTGCCTGCAGAGTGCAGACTGCAGTGCAGCGCCGCCACGCTCCGAATGGTGAACGCAAGAATAGCATGCATGTTCCATGCGTATTACGAGTAGGGTATATCTGCAGTGCCGCCCGCAACCCCATAGATTTATGCTATTGTCTATTACGGTGAATTTGTGCGGAAATCATTAATACATCAAAATAGCCTAATTTTATTATTATACACGATGATGACGATATAGAAAATTACAGAAAAATTTGAAATGCATGGCAAAAGTAGCATTTATTTTCAGTAATTTAGAGACCCCCCAAAGATTCACAAATCATGTATTCAGGTGAGCTGATGTCTGATCTAAGGGAGCCATGGCTCCCACAGCTCCCCCCGTGGATCGCACCCTGCATGAGACACTTGAGTTAACAAAAGACTCAAAACAATAATTCTTCCAAAATGGAAGCTTTAAGGTTTCAAATGAGAACAATAATGTCAATGTTTACAGGTTTTACATCCATATTCAATATATCCCTGGCTGAGTCTGTGGTCCCTGCCTGATTCAAAACTTCAACCATAATCCCTGTGCCAAAAAACTCCTCTCCATCAAGCCTGAATGACTACAGACCGGTGGCACTCACCTCTTTGGTCATGAAATGCTTTGAGAGGCTGGTCAAGGATTACATCTGTGCCTCCCTCCCTAGTGACATGGACCCACTGCAGTTTGCATACAGGACAAACAGGTCCACTGATGATGCGGTCTCCCAAGTACTGCACAACACACTATCTCACCTTCACAGTCAGAAGGGGGGTTATGTGAGATTGCTGTTCATTGACTATAGTTCAGCTTTCAACACCATAGTCCCCACCAGACTGGTTGACAAGCTGATCGATCTGGGTCTGAGCTCTGCCATGAGCACCTGGATCCTGGACTTTATAAGTGACAGGCTCCAAGCGGTCATGGTGGGGGGACATACCTCCAGCAAAATCACCCTGAGTATCGGGTCCCCCCAGGGGTGCGTTCTGAGCTCCCTGCTGTACTCACTGCACACTGACTGTGTGGCCAAGTTTAGCTCCAACTCCATAGTGAAGTTTGCGGACGACACGATGGTGGTGGGGCTGATCTCTAACAATGACGAGAAGGCCTATCGGGAGGAGGTTGATGAACTGGCACGCTGGTGCCGGGACAACAGTCTACTTCTGAACATTGGTAAAACCAAAGAGCTGATTGTGGATTTTAGGAGAATACAGCAGGTGACACACACGCCGTTGTGGATAAACGGGGCTATCATGGACAGGGTGAGCAGTTTCAAGTACCTGGGAGTCCACATCACAGAGGACCTGACATGGTCTACAGACATAGTCTATAGACATAGTGGTGAAAAAGGCGAAACAGCGCCTCTATCACCTGAGACAGCTAAGGAAGTTCAGAGTATTGGGGAAGATACTCCACTCCTTCTACTCCGGGGCTGTAGAGAGGTTGTTTGTATCAACCCCTGTTAGTACATCCGTTAGTCATAAGAAATGACACTGCAACGTGATCTCTTTCCTCAGATCCTCATGTTTATTTTCATAAACATAGCCTCATACCCGATTCTGTATTGTCATTGTTCAGTCTTAATTATCTTCAATCCAATGGTTCTCTCTCTCTCGTCATAGCCAACCACCATTTCCTGTTAGCCGAAGCTAATGATGATGTGTCACTATTTCCCCTCCCCCACCCAGCGAGGGTGGGGAGGGATGAAAGTCTGATCCACTTCTGCTCACGTCTGTCTCGTGTCTAGATCTAAACTTACCCGGAAGTAACTCACATCATAACGTCTTCACCCTAGCAACGGGGGCCCGCCCCTTTCCTCATTACTATGTGACACGCTGCCATGGCAACTGATATTCACCTTTAGCATGGTTCTATGGATGTCAAACTCTCCATAGTTCTCTCTGACCAATCCTGCCTGCTCTCAGTCCTTATCAGTGTTTATGTTAACAAGCTGCCGAACGACCTCGGAGCCACACACCCTGCTTGCTACCGTGGAGACACATAACTGTCTTCCGGCTACTTTTAAGATCTATACATCCATCTGAGTAAATGCTGTCACCCACCGATATATATAAATTATATACACATTGAAAAACATAGAACTTTCTTCAATGCATATCTTGTGTCTTATCTATTTAATTTTTTCAATGCCTATTTTATTCTATTTTATTATTGTATTTTGCACAATCAATGCAGGCAAGACCACCCACATTTCAATGTATGCCCTGGTATGTATGTGACAAATAAACCTCTTGATTCTTGATTATTTTAACCTCTTTTGGCTCCCCCAAAAGTGGCAATTTTATTTTCTTGAACTTGAGGACTGCATACTTTTTGAAATAGAGTAACATAGGTCTGAACTTGAGTTGTAGAAAAACTTGTTACTCACGTTTTTCTGTAGTAGTTGCAATATCCAAAAGTATATTTCCAAAATAATTGGTATGGCTGAAAAAACACCCTGGGTCCATGGCCTGAAGTCTATAGATTTCACAAAAATCCGTTCAGAAATGAGTGATATAGAGCGATTCTGGTCAAATGTGAGAGAAAAAAAGGTCTGCAGTACCCACATACTGCCCCAACAGGTCCACAGAGGACGCCCTAGCCCATGTGCTGCACACAGCAGCATCACACCTGGACAAGAGGCAGCGGAACTATGTGAGAATGCTGTTCATCGACTACAGCTCAGCATTCAATACCATAGTCCCCTCCAAACTCATAGCCAAGCTCAGGGACCTGGGCTTGAACTATGACCTCTGCCAGTGGGTCTTGGACTTCCTGACGGACAGACCCCAGGTGGTGAGAGCAGGCAACTGCACCTCCTCATCCATCACTCTCAACATAGGGGCCCCCCAGGGCTGTGTTCTGAGTCCCCTCCTCTACTCCCTGTACACACATGACTGTGTGGCACAGCGGAACAACAACACAATCATCAAATTTGCTGACGACACAGTAGTGGTGGGCCTGATCTCTGCAAATGACAAGAGGGCCTACCTGGAGGAAATCAAGGTTCTAGCGGGATGGTGCCAAGAGAACAGCCTCTCCCTGAACGTCAGCAAAACAAAGGAAATTATTGTGGACTTTAGGAGGTCGGGGGTCAGGGACTACAGCCCCCTCAGCATCGACGGGGCACCGGTTGAGAGAGTGAACAGTTTTAAGTACCTCGGAGTCCACATATCCGAGGACTTGACATGGACCTCACACATTGACAGTGTTGTGAAGAAGGCACGGCAACGCCTCTACTTCCTCAGACGCCTAAGGAAGTTCCAAGTCAGTCAGAAGATCCTTAAGAACTTCTACTCATGCACAATATAGATCATACTGACTGGCAATATCACCTCCTGGTTTGGGAATAGCACCGCACAAGACTGTAGCAGACTACAGAGAGTGGCCCGCTCAGCCGAATGCACAATTGGAGGGGGGCTTCCCACACTCCAGGGCATTTACAACAAGCAGTGCATGGGCAAGGCTAAGAGAATTATCAAAGACTTGAGCCACCCAAACAACTGCCTCTTTGAACAGCTGCGGTCAGGCAAGCGATACAGGAGTCTCATGGCAAGCACAGAAGCTTCTATCCCCAGACCATCAGGATGCTCAACGAACAATAACACTATGTAACAACCATCAAATGCACTCACAGCACACACATCCACACGCACACACTCACTTAAACATACAACTCACTGCAGCACCCACTTAACCACTTTAGTACACCTAAGCAAGAATTTGCACTACAACCCATACCTCATTACACCTTACTGTAAATTATATTGTACCTAAATTGTACCTCATCCCACTTCTGCTTTGCACTGTATAGTATATTGTATGGTAACTCAGTTACTTCTACTCTACATAGAGCATTGTATATATGTATATACTGAACATTTTTGTCTACATACTTGACTTCTATTTTATACTTGCTATACTTATTTTATTATCTATTTTTGCCTAGCACAGTCTCTGGAGCGAAACAGAAAGAAGCATTTGTACTTCTGTATGACAACTAATAAAGAAACTTGAACTTGAAACTTGAAACTTGAAGCCACACTCTGTCCAAGAATTTTTGAGATCGCCAAATGATTGACGGAGCTAAGGCGTCGGGAGTGGTATTCAAAAAAACAAATATATGTAACGGTTGTGACAACGTCACCTCAAACTTCGATGCCCCGAGGGAGTTTCGAATACGGGTCTCCCACGCCGCGTGCAACAGCACAGACCGCTATATCAAGAGGTGAATTCACTTCTTTGTACTGTGTCTATGCGTCTTTTGAGGATGTGAGAGTGAGTTTAACCCATAGCACTGCTACTCACCCCAGCCCTTCGTGACTGTGCTTCACGATACCATCCTGGCACCGCTACTCACCCCAGCCCTTCTTGACTGCGCTTCACGATACCATCCGTTACATATATATCAAATAATATATTGTATTTAAAAATATGCACACCCGAGCAGCTAGAGGTCGCCAAAGTGGCGCCGGGTTCCTGGGGCCAAATCGTCCTTAACTCATTCATCGCCAGTCACGAGAAAGGTCGGGTTAACTCGCCAACCGTTCAGCGCCAATCACGAGAAGTCGGGTTTTAATCCTTATTTCTTTTATTAGCTATATCCATTAATTTTTCATCCATCCAGCCTGATGTTATCATTGGGAATGGGTCTGAGCTTGCAAAAGGCCAATATCGCCGCCTAACACCTTCCGGATGGTATTGCACATCATTGGAATCCCTCCCCCTTGGGCTGTACGCTGATCTAAGAAGTCCGGTCCAGGTTTTCCTTCTCGGGCATGCAGTATCGTTATAACACATGGACTGGGGAGACTGGGAGCAGTGTGGATTATGCGTTTTGGACATATAACGTTGGATCAATAAACGTGATCAATATTTGGAATGGCGATCAGGAATTGGATTAATCTTTTTGCAGTTCATCAGATGTGAGGTAAGGACCTCAATCTTGGGTTAATCCGATGTTTCTTTCGCAGCGATCACGCATGTGTGTGTGCGTGCGGTTGGCTGCGACCAAGGCACGGAGAAGCGACTTTTCAGTCCCCACTTCTGTTCGTGCATGAGGACACATACCGATAATCTAGCGTTATTTACAGAACGATTCATAAATCAAGCGACAAATGGCACGATTTCTAAGGAAATGCATTGAAGCGTGGTTTGCTAGAGTTTCTTGAGATTAGACAGAATCGCTCTGGAACTATGCTCGTATTCACCACGGTATAAAACGGAAATAATTCTGTTTTTTGCATGTTGACTGGAAGAAACTCACTGACAATCGACGCATTTATTAGATCCATAGCTATAATATTTAATATAGTTTTAGCACTCGCAAGTTTGGCATTCTCCCCATTGCGTTCTAACCAGAAGGTAAACAGCGCCCCATTGGCGTCCATTGAGTTAAAGCTATACCTTTTACCGAAATAAAAGTGGGTGGATCAACTTGTTGCTGGGCGGAATCGGCACCCATGGAATCGGCATGTGAAAACATGGTAAGCAGTCCTGCTGCCCAAATCACGTGAACCAGCCCTGATTTGTGACAGAGCCTGCCCCAAATATATAGCAGAGACACTAAGGGATACTGTAGCTCCCATGGTAGAAACGGCATTGCCAAATCACACATTATATACCGTCATATCACCCAACACTACTCTGTAGCTACCTTTTTGATGAGCTTGAAAAGCCTTAGTGTAGTATCAGTGTACGGTACAAGTCAAGTCATATTGACAATTTGTGTAGAACCTTTATTTTGAAAATACAGTCCTCCAATGTTGCCTTTGCCAGCTTGTAATATCATTTTGGTTTGTCCTGAACACGGCAGGTCACGCGAACCCAGCTGGCAGCTTACATCGTGCATATCTTGGCCAGACTCACTCGACATAATTTGGTTAATATGCCATTAAGACCATTATAAATGGATACTGTAGTTTTGCTGAGGTGATCTATTATAGCGATTGAAATCGCTCTAGTGAGTGATTAAATATTTACATTGGAATGCTACTGGTCCAATTCTTCCAACGGTTGACTCTGCCAACTGGGCCAGGCACAGGCCAAACAACTGCTGCACAAGCAGACACTGCTCATAAATAAGACACCAGTGTACAGGACCATGGCGTCCGTGATGCTATGATCCAATTATTTGGATTCTTCCACTTCTGCCAAGGCTCTAAAGCAATTACTATCAGAACAAAGATTGTGGAATTGCCCGGTTGATGCATCAATCTCAGTGAGTTATTCATGCTTACTGCTTATCTCTCAAATGAAGTGGGTGTGACGCTGTCCAGCATAATGTAATGTATATTCAGTTCACTGGGTCAGCATGTCCCATTCATACTGACTGTGGTGTTACTTCATATCCAGATCAAACTGCCACGATCTGCTGCCTGTCCTCAGGATGCATACCGTTGACTGGTGACACTTTGGCATGGGTGAATGGGCCTATAGTGTATGAAATATTCCCTTTCTTTGGCTTTTCTTAAGTTATTTTATTTTGGGCAGAACAGGAGTAAAATTCTCTACACTGGCAGTTAATATGTTCAGCCCAGATAAGGCACTTGACAGTTATTTTGTATCTAAGGAAGGCCTGGTGAGAATGCTCTGACCCAACTGTAGTGGAATGCAATGGGGTCATCTCCTTGGGGGGGGCGGGGGGGGGTTGGGTGCGTGAGTTTCCATCCTCAAGCCATCTCCCTGCAGGTAGGAGCCCCTGACGGGATAAGAGTCACAGACGAAGCGTGGGTGAGCGGCGTCTCCCAGCATGCATCTGATAGGACACGCCCCAGTGGTGTCTTATTACCCGTCCCCACCTCCCTGCACCCACCGCTCGGGGAACGTATTAGAAACAGGAAGTCAATTTCATCTCAAACTGACAGAGTCATCCAGCCAGGGAATTCTACCTGCCATACCTTGCATTAGCACTGGATCAGAATGCATTAGGTCGACCCTGCAGTATTGCAATATAAGTAAGACCAACTTGCTCGTATTGTGCAAAAGTAAGCCAGGAGATGCCTGTATTTGGGGCTTCCCCCTCTATCCTGGATTGTATATTGTATTAAACTGGATTTGTAGTGTTATCTACTGTATGCATACCGCCTAGTCTGCAGTGGATACATGTACAAGTGTTGTGCATAGATGTGTATGTGCTACCAATGATAACTAAGGGGGGAAAATATGAATAATGTTGTACTGTATTACAGCGTGCCAGCAAAACCCCATTAATAACTCCTAGCTCACCATTGTAAATGCAAATAAACAGTGCAATATGTCATTGTGATGTGCTATTAGTGGAAGAGACTATTTGAGTGCACTCTCCCTCTCCCCATTAATTTTGAGTGTCCCATCTATTGTAAATATCCACACATTACCTCCATCCTGCTGGATTTATACACATTACGGCTTGCATTTCGCCCTGTATACAAGTCCCTTCATATTTCCATTAGTGGTTTGGGTTTTTTTAAAGGATGAGAATGTGCTTTACTTGACCTTTGAGAAGTGAGTGTGCAGCCGCTTTTCTATCTGGCTTCCCGTTGCTCTGCAGTGGTTGAATACTGCCATCTAAGGATACCTTAGCTCTGTCCAATGTGTTGTAAGCAGGCTGACTCAATCCAGCTCTCAGCATGCTTTTCCCAGAGGATAAAAACAATATCTAACATTGAGTCAATCGATAACAACAATGAATCATTCAAGAAGAAGTGAGGAGTGAAATATACTGTAAGGCTTTCATTGTGGTAATTGGAGTAAGATCAAAATTGAATTCTCATGGCTTGTGGAAAGAACAGTCAGGCCCAAACAGTCTTGGTTTATTGAAGTTACCACCTTGAGATGGTAGTACATCTAAACAATAATGGGATTTAAAGGATGTAGGGTTTGGGATGATTCTCATTCATATTTCAGTGTCTAAACAGAACCAGCGCCAATTAACCTGCTTCTCATTAATTCAGGACACAGGCATAGGGGAGTATTTTTCAGTATTTTTATTCTAGGCTTTTACACAATTGGTTTATAATGAAACAATTATTACCCTTAAAAAGTGTGAAGGGATATAGTTTAGATCAGGGGTGGGCAATTATTTTTCCCAGGGGGCCAAATGAGCAACTGAAAATATTTTGGAGGGCCGGGCCAAAATTTCGAACTCAATTATGCATAATATACATTTTATTTCTATATAAAAAGCAGTAAACGGCATTGTTTTGCCCGCTGGTAAGAGTGTATGTTATTATTTGGCAATTAAAAGGTGAGGTTAGCTTTCAAAAATATCATTTATTCAAATAGAATTTCCAAAATGATAAACAAAATGTGAAACATTTAACTCATTTTCAGTCACATTAATAACAAAGGGCATTTTGAGTTTCATATACTATTGAAACAAGGATTTGCTTAGCTTTCTAAAGACATCACATCATCTTTGTAGCCAAAATAAACAAGACATGTCACTGAACTGTGTAACTGTGTAAAGAAAAGTGTCCCAGTTTTGTAGCCTTTTTGACTTTACATGCCTATATTAAACATTTAATGTTTTCAGAACTGTGCAAAAAAAATTATATATATATCAAGTGTCCCATTTCACTTGTTATATGTCCACATTTTAGTGTTCTTCAGTTTAATTTTTTTTTACTGTGCAGGAAAAAAAAAAGGATCAAGTGTCCCATTTAACTTGTTATATTCCCACATTTTAGTGTTCTTCAGTTATTTTTTTTTATCAGTGTGAGAAATCCAGTCTCTTTTGAGCTTTAACAAGTCCATCAAAGTCAGGTTGAATGTCTGTATGATCTGTACCTGGATTTGGTAAACGTCATGACTGAGAATGTCTGTTCACATATGTAGGTGGATCCAAAGAGAACCAACATCTTCTGCGCATGTCTCCTCATGTTTGGAAAGTTCTCCTCCTTGAAAGCAGAGTAGAACTCTAGCAGTGATGCTGACTTAAAGTGCTCTTTCAGTAGTGAATCAGACTGCAGGTCAATGAGTTCAAGCTGAACATCAGTGGGTGCACTATCAACACTGCAGGTAAAGGGAGAGGAAACCAGCTGCATTTCATCCTCAACCTTTTTGAAATCTTGAAAACGCCTTGAAAATTCATCATGCAGTGCGCCTAACATGGATGAGTACCTGTGCCGGTGATCAGCTGATGGTTTGACTTCTTTCAGGGTTTTCATGTGTTCAAGATTGTTGCTGCCTAGTTGCCTTGAAATTAATTGCAACTTTGTCATGAAGGCTTTCACATGGCTATGCATTTCATGAGCAAAAATGCCCTTGCCCTGCAGTTGTGTGTGTTCAGTAGGGATGGGTACCGTTCACATTTGAACCGATACGGTACCTGTGAATCGATACTGGTACCCAACGGTACCTTTTTTCGGTACTTTAGTCTCTAAAAATGTAATCTACCTACCTCAGTTGTGAAAAAAAAATCCAAACTTCAAATAACCACACTTTCGACCATTTTTGGCTTGCCATTGCCCCGACTGCTTTGTTGTTGAATCAAGCCAAATCCTAGGTAAGCGTATATTGTGCGTGTGAACGTTGACATGAAAAGAAAAAGATTAAAAAAATAAATAATAAAAAAACAGCTAACTAGTTGTTAGATGGCTGTTAGCCTTGATGCTATCAAGACATTCCAGTTGGGGTTGGTCGTCACATTTTCTTTGGGGTTGGTTGTCACATGTTGTGTAGGCTATTATTGTTAGGCCAATTTATTGTGTTCTTATTTTGTTATATAGGATGGCCTAAAGATGTGTTTCCTGTTTATGTTCATGTTAAGATGCATTAAGTTATGTATTTGTCAACTTGTCAATGCAATTAAACTTTCAAATTTAGTTCTGTCTTCTTGTCTTCTTTTTAAGATTTTTCACACATGGTGACAACCAACCCTAGTGTGTGACAACCATCCCCATGATGGGGTTGGTTGTCACAATGTGTCAGAGTGTCTTTGATATGTGATTAACTCTTTGTTACAATACGTTGGAAAATGAGAGGGATACACATTTCAAGCCAACATCTTAAGCTTCAATTTAATGTAGGAATGACTATTGAAAGATGTTTTGATGATGAGCAATTCACACTAGAGTAAAAAGTGTGACAACTATCCCCGTTCTCCCCTACTGTTAGTCTGTTGTGTTCATTCCTATTTACTGCACAGAAGCAAAGCCACAGAATGCCACTTATGGCTTAATTGTGACATATGTGTGTTTTTTGGTGGAAGTGATGTCACTTTGTCCCGTTTGCACATCGGCACTTGGGCTGAAACAAAGTGAAAGCCAGCATGTCAGGATATCCTTAAAATGACTCTTGTTCTCCACTCTTTGCATCCAACCATTCTCCAACCCACCATCAAGGAAGTGATTGACAGAGGCTTTACTGAGATAATCTCCTGGAAGAATCCACCTCTTTCTCCCTCAGCCTCAAAGAGTTTCTAGTATTTCCTAGCGCTGGTTTTTACAAAAAGATATTTGCATTCTGGGCCAGTATTTGCTAGTGCTTTGACAGTATCTGCACTGAGCCCTTTGCAAGGGACATCAGACTGTGAAATCTCTCAGCTCGTTTTGCGGTGGTATAGTGGCTTTTTTTTTTTACTCTTTCATTTATTTCTTTCATTACAGAAGTCAAATTGATGCCTGTTGATGCCAAAATTCCAATGGCCTTCAAACTAATATCACATGCAGGTACTGGACACCAACTATGGCCGACAAACGTAACAGAAGGTTTGCTTACCAGATGAGTCCAAAACAGAAGTCTCCATCAAAACACTGGACTCAAAATGGTGGTACTGTAAACGCATCAATGAACACAGAGAAACCTTGCATACCAGACATTCAAAATACCGTACTTCCAAAATGTAGTGCAAAAGCAGTTGTGAAAACTTTTACACATGTTAAATTGTATCCACTTAACAGGTTGAGAGCTCACAACTTCAGTTAATAACGTCAAAATTAGCGTAATCTTGTACTTGAAATCCAATGGAATGACATATTTCACTCTCGAAAAACAACACAGGAAATGCCACATGATCCCTGATTAGAGCATCCTGTTCTACAAGTTAATGAGACATTTGGTGGTGGAGCGAGGCCCTGGTGAAGAGCAGCCACTCCACCCCTGAGGTACTGATGCCATAATCTCCACAGTAAACACTTATCATGCTCCCTGCATTGATTAGGATGTGCCTCTCATCAATCATCAGGGGCTCGTCTGAACCCATTAATAATGATGCGTCGCCACCTGCACTCAGTTGGGGACTGTTGATTAGAGGGAGGAGAGAGGGAATACGTGGCCCTGTGGCTTTCCCAGTGGCGTGAGACTTGACTTTGACTTGTGATAACTTCTTATTAGGCTCTCATACAGTCTCAAAAGTACAGGGCGCATGCACTTTGAAGACAGTCGTTTTGCCTTTCATAGTCCAGGCTCTTTGATCCATCGATCTCCTCCGATTTTTCTATGACACCAGTATGCTAGTGTGCAAACTCTGATTTTTTTTTACCAGAATCAGAAAGGTCTTTATTGCCAAGTCGTTTGCACAAGGAATTCGATTTGGTAGTTTTTGGTGCGACATTAACAGACAGACAATTAAGGTCGAATAAAATGCAATTGAGCAGTATTGTGCGAAAACAGTGTATATACCAAGGTGATTCATGACTTTTACAATGGCAGAACCATGGTATTTATATTTACAATTAATATAATGGCCAGTACCATGGTAAAAAATAAAGGTAACATCAAACTAGCATGGTTTTTGGAAGGGCAGTGGTGTGCAGACATGCCTGTGTGGACGTATGCTGAAGTCTGCAGACCCCAGTGCAGTCCGTGTACATCACATCTGGACTCTGACTGAGCCTTCTGCCTTCTCAGTGTTCTGAAAGGTCACAAATGCTGCCAGTAAATACAATTTGACTTTGACTACAGTTTGCTTGTTGTCCCTTCTGTATTGGGGGATGGTTTATTTATGCTTTGTGTTCCAATTTATTTGGACAAAAAAAAGCCCACTTGTGCCCTCGTCCGAGGGGAGTGTGTATTGAGAGGAAGAGCTCGGTAGTAAACCTCTGCTTTTAGACTCAACAGATCTCTAATGACATTTCGATGGGGGACCAAAAGAATCCATTTAGCTTCTGGGTCCATTGCACCAGAGTGAAGAGACCATACTTCTTGCATGACTTCTCATTTAAAAGCTAGCCCAAGGTAATGCATTTAGAAATCCTCCCAATTACATTATTCCTGTGGTGGCTAACCTCATTAGGCCATTAAAACCTGCTCTTCCTTCCTGACTTTACCGTGGTGACATTGAAATATCATCTTCTTGTGACCAAAATGTGACCACATAAAAATGGTTATATTTTGGTCTTAGTCAATATAACATATCAGTACCAGCAAACCCAGTCTATAGACAGTATAAATTGAATATAGTATTTTGCCCTGACCAGTTTCTTTCCTTGAGTGAATAATGGTCAGAAACAGGCATTTGCTTTAAAAACGTCTGTGAGTGCACTTATCTAGCAAATATTAAAAATAGATTATGGGGCCATTGGGAGGTAAGTGGTGCCATAACCAGAATTGATGGTGCTAGTGAGAATCATGGAGACTGCCTACATCACCTTGAGGGTCTCGTCCGCTTAATGATGATGTCATATGTGCCGCACTTTCCTGCTTGAGGAATGGTAGCCATTTTGCTACAGGCTCTGACACTCTACTTAAACTGCTATTTCAAGCCGTTAACAGAAGCACTAGGAGCTGGAATACCATACGACCCCAAGATGGACAACATGGGGTGATATGGGTGAAGAATAAAAACGTTTGTCTGTCACCCACAATCAGAAATGACAAGAACAAAGAAAATGTATTTATTATCATTGGTGATATTTAGATACCTCATCTTTTTTTTTTGTTAAGTCAAATAAAATGGTTGCTACTTGTTTCTTATGTTTATTCTCACAAGATGGATTTTCATGACCTTAATGCAAACATACTGTATCGTTTGACATTCACAAAGATTTTCAGCATTGTACAGAAATACAAATCAAAAATGTAAATGATCTGTCATCTTTGGGAACAAGTAATTTGTTTACTTTTATCTTGTGACTATTAGTCGGGATTCAAACGAGTGTTTTCAAGCTGTTTGCAAATTAATCTGAAGCTGGCAGTGAGCAAAAGAGAAGTGGCCCTTCACAAAATGAAACTTCAGAGGAACTTTTTTTTAAAGGCTTTGATTTAAAAAATGTTGCCTCCGGCATGATTTGCATATGAGTGTTGCACTCCCATAAGCCAGCTCAGGGGAAAAGTGTGGACGGACGCCAGTTCTGTGGGGTTTGGAGATGCCGCGTGCAATTAGGTTCTCCCACCGTAAAAGACTGGCGCAGCGGCGCTGCCAGCAACCTTCCTTCCCCAGACCCTGAGCCCCTTCTCCAAGCCAGCCCATCAGCAGACGGGTTGAAAGGTGCCGTTTGACTGTGGAGACGGGACTCCCTTCCCTGCCAGCAAGCTCCTGAGCCGATTTGAAGGTGTGTGTCCATGGACTGGAAAATCTTCCCCATCCGAAAAGTCGATTAAAGCCAACAGCTGCGTCTCAGGCTCTGCCAGGCACCCCTCTCTCTCTGCGATGGATACACAGGGAGCACAAACACCTATACACGTTCACAGGGGCATGCGCACCCCCACACACACGCAATTTTCCTTGACGTTGAGAGTAGAGGGACCAATCAGAAGAGCTTTGACTTGAAGGCGACTTCACTTAATCGCCCTTCAAAATCGGCGGACGCCGTGGACTTCTGTGGCCGTCCAATTAATTATTCTCAAACTTGACCATCCATTAAATAATCACATCTGGTGCCAGGCAGTGGTTAAGTCCGCTATCTCGCATTGTGAAATTTAGAGGCACTGCAAGGACGCAGGTTCAAATCCCGCTGCCAGCCATTCATTGTGTGTTGTCGGCGCCATCTGTGGCTCTACCCTTCCAAGTTTTCTACTTTAAATCTGTAAAATAATGTGGGGGTTGAACAAGAGAAGTGAAAGGCATTTACATTTAGTAATCCAGATGTAATCCAATCTGTAGCCCCACCACCAAAAATGTTATGTAGAAATTAATGTTTTGATAAGTTGATTTACTTAGTTTTTGATACAAGGACTAACACTGGGACGGAGAAACCCTGTGCTCCATACATAGTTAAAAAGGCAGATATATTTCCCTTTTGCCTTTTACACAAACAAGTTGGGTTTACATAACACTTAAAACCTGTTAAGCTGTAAGGTCCCCTTATAAGGGGAACCTGCTTTTCTTTATCATAAATCGATCACTAGAGACCATATTAAATCCCCATGTGGGGTATCATTGGAAAGCCACACTCATTGGCTACAACCCTGTCCAAATATCTTCGAGATCGCCAAATGATTGACGGAGCGAGAGCCCCGGGAGTCTGGGGTGGCAATGTGTACTTTGGCGCACGCCTCACATATCGGCATGTAACTCGAGAACCGCTGAATGGATTTTGTCACCTGAAAGGGCAATCGACTATCTATATATTGTATTAAAAGAAATGCACACCCAAGCCACTAGAGGTCGGCAAAGTGGCACGTTGCGAAACATCCTCAAGAGGGCCCACGTGTGGGCCTTTGGATGTTAAGAGGTTGTTGTGTTTTCTTTCCAAATGTATCCAAGAGTAAAGACCTTAACCCTATCAAAACAGCAGTCAAAGTGTATATTTAAATTTTTACCGATGTTTTATACGATTTACTGAAAATAAGAATTTATTCTAATTCTAATTATATCTCTTTTATCGTAAAACCGTGAGGAAATGACTAAATCCAGATTTAACACTGCCATTGGAAAGAGGAGCCTTTCCCCTATCCATATATGTATGATTTGGCCATAATAAGGTCAAGGTCAAGTTCATGGTCAAATATGAATTTATAATTAACACATTGAGTGTCACGCCCCTTCCGGGAAGTGACCTGGCCTTGCCGTCCATTAACCCCATGTAAACGTAGTTGTACTGTAGTTTGTAGAGCTAAACCTATATTTTATATTATATGGGTCTAATAACGTTGTCAAGTGTCAGTGAGTTGCTTCCGGTCAACGTGCAAAAAACTGATTATTTTTTCATCCGTACATTTCCGTTTTATACCGTTTTCAATATGAATATAGTTTGGGTGCTTCTGAGTAATTCCAGGGAAAAGACGCGAAAACAGCGTTTTTGTGTAATTCAATAAACATGTTGTAATTGTTCACCTGATTATCGAATCTTCCTGAAATCAACGCTAGATTATCATTATTATATCTCCTTGTGCATACATGAAATGTGCCCTGGAGCGCGGCGCTCCCCCCCTCCCCTCCTGCACCCAACGGCACACAGCCACACACATAAAACACAGATAGCTTCAATCGTGGTAGAAGGAAATATCAGATCAACGCAAGCTTTTATATATAGAGTCCTTACCTGGTATCTGATGTAATGCAAAAAAAGTTATCCAATTATCTGATCGCCATTCCAGTAATTCACAGTGATCCTGTCTCCGACGTTGTTGGGCATTTCACATGAACGGGCGGGCGGGGTCAGTTGTCCAAACCATCCCTACAAGCGTGTGTTTTGCCAGAGTGTTTAGGACCCGCCCCCACGCCGCAGCTCGGTAGAGAAAAGAAACTACCCCGTTTGAACCACACATCTCGCACATCCATCGGCCTATCTTGTCCGATCTGGGCCGATACAATGAAATATATTATATATCGAATAAGGCCCAGTTATGAATAAACTAAATACATCACATGTGGCCATTTGAAAATATTCCATTAGCTAAATAAATACATTAATTATGCATCTGCAAATATTGCTAGCTCAAGGCAAATTTTCTGACTTTTAGAAATATGTTTTTTTTGTGAAAAGCATTACTAAAACGTCCAGACAAACCTCACGGGAGCATTACAGTCTATCATACAAATGTACAAATGCTATAAGGTGGCTAAAAATACACTATAAACCATACTTTGGTCGTCATTTCTTGCGCTAGCTTTAGTTAGCCAGCATTAGCCTGGCTGGGGGAGTGGACCTCATGTTAAATGCCCAGTCAGACAGGCCACGCTCTGGGTAAAAAATCACTAGAGCTCTGTGATTTTCAAACAGGCTTTTTATAAGTGAAAACATTACCAAAACGTTGCAAAAACATCACAGAAGCACTATAGACTGTCATACAAATGTAAAAATTGTATAATTGTAGCAACAATTACGTAGAAAATGTACTTACGTCGTCGTTTGAAACTGCGTGAAAGAACTTATTTGCTGGCGAATTTCTTTTCATAGACCGGGCGCTCTGGATCAAATTTGCAAAAGGTTAGTCTGTCAGGAGTGCAACTCCTGTCGAATCACGTCACAGGAGCCCTTTAAAAAAAGAAAAAAAAATTGTCTCGATCCGCGGGTCTCAATCGCTTAACATGGGACTTTCAGGCCTTCGGAAAAAAAGGGTTAAAAGAAATACCGTGAGAAAAACGTAGTTCTACCTTTTCCGGCACTCAACCGTCGGGCGACAGAAACATAGTTCTACGTGAACGGCACCCAATGTGTTAAAATGGATTATAATTTATTACTGTATCTACAAATCCTTCTGTTTAATCATCTTCCCCTTATTCCTTTGCTTAGATTTTTGTTGTACACTTGGTAAATGGTAAATGGCTGCTTTTTTATATAGCGCTTTTATCCAAAGTGCTTTACAATTTGTTACTTATCCATTCACACACCGATGGCGGAGGCAACCTGCAAGGTGCCAACCTGCTCATCGGGAGCAATTAGGGGTTAAGTGTCTTGCTCAAGGACACATGGAAACGCTGCCCAGGAGGGGCGGGAATCGAACCGGGAACCTCCGGATTGCCAGACGACTGCTCTACCTCCTGAGCCACTGTCGCCCCACTAGATCTCAAGAAGGGGCTGAATGAGCTCAGTGAGCGAAATCTGTTATTCACCGGCACAGATGCAAAATAAAATCATAATTTATATTCTCCTTTTTTTTATTACAATTTACTCAAGCCTAGTAACAGACACAATATTCCTGACACTGGGAATACATACCCCAGGTCCCTAGATGTTCCTAGATACCAAGAACATGCAAATTGACCTTGTAGAAGTGGAGCAATCTTCCATTTACTTTAGGCATGTACCTTTAGGCAACATTTCTGAAAATAGGGCTACAGCTTAACATGTTAATCTAACAATAACAGGGCTCAGAGCATGACAGTTTCATTACACTTTATTCTATTCCGATATGAAAGAAAAGTCCTTGTACAGTATGGTTTCCTTGCAGGGCTCCCATTTGCTGTGTAGACTGGAGTCTACTGTTTGCGTGGAGGAACTGAGCGCTGCAATGGCACTCATTGCTCAGCAGCCACCAAATAAATTTCCATCGGAGGGGATGTGAAATCGATAGGCACGTTCTGTCTCCGGCCTCTTTTAGGGCCAGTGCGGACTCTCCTCTGTGGTTCTAAAAGTATGTTAATGTAATTTATTGAACCTCTTTCCCTAATCACACACATTGCCTATAATTACATACCTTGACGGCTGCTGGACTTCTAATTGCTAATGCTTTTTCCTGGAATTTGTCCTCTAATCCTTGTATGTAATTACTCTTAAAAGAAAGAAAAGTGCATCACTGTTACTTTTCGCTGCCTCTCCAAGGGCACTGTGATTCAGCCTGCCTTCCTCGGCTGTCCTTTCTCAGACATGGTTTGTCACGGTGTTGTTGGATGGAAACATGTGGTGGCAAAGCTCTGGTGTTTGAATATGTTGGAATATGAAATGAAAATGTCCCTTTTAATATAGTAACACAACAGAAGGTTTGCATATGGCCCCTGCTGAGTATCAGAGGTACTCCACTGATTGCTGATTGAGGTTGCGCTTACACTGTAATCATGTGTGGGGGGGGTGGGGGGGACTTTTCATTTTATTTCAAGGTTCCAGTGCCTTTGACTTATCCAACCTATGTAATATGGCAGAGATTTATTTGCACACCTGAGAATTTGACCTTGTGGTTCAACCAACGGTTCTGTGCAGTTCAGCTGCTGTGTTTTGCTCAGCAGGGTTTTACACCATACCGTAGTTTTTTTGGTAAAACTGTGTTTTAGGTCACTGGAACCGGACCTTTTTGAAAACTCCTGCCAGGGTGAAGATTTTCAGAAACTCCATGGTGTATTTGTGTGGACAGGTGAAACCGGAGCTTGTGGAAAATGCTGATGTCATGACTAATGGCCCCCGTTCCGCACTTATTTTCTCTGCAATCAGGAGAGCTCCATGCAACCTCCCATCCGCACAGACACCGTTGAAAACAGAGTCAGTTCATGGGAGCGCTTTTGCGCTGTTGCATGAATGGAGGATTTTTTTTAAAACATCATTAATGTGGACAAGACTTTTTTTTAAACGAAAACCCCTGGGTTTCAAAGATATCTGTGTGGACAAAATGAATGTCTATGCAAATTAACACACTCATGATCGTGTGTTGCAGATGAAGTTATGATCCGTTTTCTAAATTGCCACTTTATCTGAACAGTGGGGAAGGAAGACATTAGCAACATCAAATAATTGGGAGGGAAATGGCTGTTTTTATCTATTTTTGTTTGCTTTGCCACAATCTCAGAGAAACGCTGTAATCGTGGGTTTAAATGTTCTTCTCAGTTTTTACTACTTTACTAATAAATTGAAAGTATTTGATGTCATAAAGGAGAGGAGGTTCACTGTTGGCATAATTGTCGAAGGTCCGATTTATATGTATTGAAAATAGGGAGTCAAAACATGTGGTTGAAGCCAGATTTTAATTTTTTTTTTATTATTATTAATAGTTTGAAACACAAAACAGCTCAACATAAATACAGTACAATACATACTAAACTAAACTCACAAACAATAAATAATACAATACAGTACAATACAGACAAAACAAAACTCACAAACAGTACAATACAGACAAAACACACTAACAAAATGGGGGGGTGGGGGGGGGGCAGATCAAACACTCCTGCTTTCAGTCATAACTATTCTCCAAGTATGTCCTTATATAGATCCAGGGACCGTCCTCTCCATGGTCATGTTCAGCGAGCCTTGAGGCTGCTCGTTCCATTGTCAATAGGTCCATGAAATCCCTCATTCAGGTGTCCATGCAGAAACAATTTGGCTTTTGGATCTTCCAGTTCATCATGATTGTACGCTTAACTGACATATGTGCTAGTGTAATGATTTTCACATTGACTTACATATTCGTTGATACATATGAACATGACTAATGAATTTTGAAGGCCCAATCCATGATGTATGTATTATATATAAATGTGCTGTATATTTCTTAACACAATGAACACATTGTACATTGAAATATTAACACTTTGATCGCCGGGGTTAAATTCATAATTTACCATCCCTCGCCAGCCCTATTTAACATGGAGAAGTTCCCCTTCTTTGCAGGGCTATAACTTTTTAAATTGTATTGCTAAATTGACATTACCATGGCCCATTCAAAGTCCTATATCTATTGTTCAGGGTGTAGCAACGTTATACTTTTTCATTCACATATTCATACTAAAATACGGTCTAAAGTATAAGTATGTTTTTATCGTTTTCTGCAGCTTTCTCCAGAACGTGATTTATAGCCCTAAATGCATTATATTGATGATTGTATACAGTTTGATAGCAATCGGCGCGAGATAAAAAATTTCAACTGCACGTACTTCTAGAAGTTACTACGTATGATCTGATGTTGACCGGATGGGCGGGGGGTCGTTTATAATTCCGTGGGCAACGTTATATCATTCATCTAGTGTGGGTGATATGATCATTAGAGCAGTTAGTATAAAAGACATTAAAAAATAACGCTGAAACTCACCGTAGCTTCCTCTCACCGTTGGGAGATGAGCGTGGAACAGAATCTTTTCTATTATGGGATGTAGAAATACCCAATCCATTTCCAGGTTGTATAATAGTATATACGTCCAAATCATGTTGTTTATCGAGTTATTGGCAACGGATCGCTATCCATTGTGTCGAGATCGAGTCCCGGGACCTATAGCGAGTGATCGGACCAAATTGAAATGAGCACCAGCTTCCACTTCCTGTTGATCAGGCCGATCGGCCACCAGATGGCGCTCTTGAACCGTTAGAGAGTTGATAGGGGCTCACCAGTACATCTCATGTCTCCGGGGGAGAAATATGATTTCGATCACAGATTTTTGAAATATTGATATCAAAGACGCTGTCCAGCGTCAACGGCAGAATGAGCATGGCGGGGAATGACGTGTTCCAGCGTCAACGGCGATTAAAGGGTTAATCTGTTTTACTCCACTGTTTACACACATTACCAATGTAAACAAACAACCACAAAATACTGTTAATACAAAATTCATAATTTACCTGTTAACTAATTCCGTGCCAACCACGAACGCGCCATGTGTTCCGTGGCAATCACGAGTATAGTCGGGTTTTAATCGTTATTTCTTTTATTAGCGATATCCATTCATTTTTCATCAATCCAGCCTGACGTTATCATTGGGAATGGTTCTGAGCTCGTAAAGGCCAAATACCGCCACCTATCGTCTCCCGGATGGTATTGCACATCATTGGATTGCATTGGCTGGGACTGTGCATCTAAACAAAAACTCCGGTCCGGGGTTTCCCTTCTCGGGCGATCAGTATTGTGTTACCACATTCACTGGGGAGGCTGGGAGCAGCGTCGATTATGTGTTTTGGACTATAACGTTGGATCAATAAACGCGATTAATATTTGGAATAGCGATCAGGAATTGGATTCATCTTTTTGCAGAACATCTGATGTGAAGTAAGGACTAGGGCTGGGCAATTAATAAAAAAAAATCGATTCATATACCTATGCAATCTCATTTCTAAGTTATGACGTTTTTTATTTTATTTTTTTAATAAAAATTTTATTAATATTTTTTAGTTTTTACTTTACTTTTTAAATGATTTTATTGAAAAAATAAGAATCGTGAGAGAATCGTGAGAGAATCGTGAGATAATCGTGATCTCAATTCTTAGAGAGAAAAATCGTGATTCACATCTTAGCAAGAATTGCCCAACCGATTCTATTTTACCAGTCTTGGGTTAATCAGATGTTCCTTTCTCCGCCATCGGAACGTGTGTGTGTGTGTGCCTGCCGTTAGCTCTGACCAAGGCACAGATAATCGATTTTTCAGCCCGCTTCTCTAGCATGCATAATGACACATATACAATCTGGCATTTATTTGAAAACTATTCATAAATCAGCCGAAAAATGACAACGTGTTTTGTGTATTCCACTAAAAGGCTATTATCGCGGATTTCTCTGGAATTACTAGAAATTAGGGGTGGAACGGTATGCATTTGAACCGTACACCGTTCGGCACGACCTCCACGGTTCGGGTCGTGTGGGTATTGTTCGGTTCAGGGGATGCAAGAAAAAGAAAAGTTGTCTTTATTTGGCACGGAGAGGTGCAGCCGGCGCTAGTCAGTTCGTAGAAAGTGTGTGGAAATGGCAAGCGCAATATAAATCAATCTTCATTACGACTTTAAAAACATTTGGCATTAACATTACATAGGCCTACATTTTTCCATAACGTTAGCACGGTTTGTGACGCTACAAGTACAACGCACGTTGGTAGCCCGCCAGCTCCAATACAGCCAGTGAAATCATTATCAGACATCAATGAAATGTTATTGTAGCTAGCAGAGGATAAAATGGGAGTCTGAGGCGGGGTGTCGAAAGACAATGGAGTTTATTCAACATCCAGGAAGGCTAACATTGTGTTTACTAACTCCGACCGGGACTATTGCCGCTTTCCCACTGCATAGTATCAACTCGATTCGACTCAGCGTCCACTGTAGGTAGTCGAGAATGAAGGTACCACACGCTAAATTGTCCCTGCGGACTTCCAACCCGCATAGACAGTTCCGTGTGTGAACACCGTTTCACAATTACTGTGTTGCACTCAATATTTAAATAATGTTAGTCAAATAAATGTAGACAGACAATGTACGTATTTTAAAAATAGAATGAACAGAGTAGTGTTGTTTTGAAACAGTAGGCCTACAGTGTGTGTGTGTGTGTGTGTTAGTTTGATTTATGCTGCATTTTATATCGATGGCCTTCTAATTAGTTAGTTTGTTTATTTAAAATAACACTGTAACTGAGGGGTACAATTCCCTGACTGTATTGAATAAGTATGGTATCATTAAACCACTACTGAGTTATGTACATTACTACTGGCCATACAGTACACATGTATATGAGATGAACACCCACACAATAACACGGCTTAACAAAGAAAGTACTGTTTGTAATATTTATTAGAAGAGCATCAATATTATCTTACATTATTGAGAATTAGAGTTGCGCTTGTAAGGCGAAGAATGTGCATGAATAGGTCAAGAGCGTAAATCCATGAGCATATTACGAAGGGGATAACTAATACCACCTGTAGCATAAGAATTATATAAGGCACACTCGTAGGTCAGCTGGAGATACTAAGGGGGTTCCCTCCGGTTGTAAGCCAGCAGGGGAGAGGAATGTTCGGATGCAAAAGTCTGGATCAACGAGGAATCAATAAGCTCCAGCTACGGGAGGCGGTACATAATACTCCCCTCGATCGGCAGACAAAAGCAGCAGCTATAATCCAAGTATGCGGGACAGCATGGATGAAAGCCAGCCAGCCTCTTCCTAGAGACGGGCTCGAGTGATGCTCCTCACGGGTTGATCCCACACAGCAGCGGGGTAGACGGTTCTCTGCTCCAGCCGCCACAGTACCAAAGCAATAATCCAGCCGGAAAAGGCTCTGCATTCACCGGTGTAGATTCTCCTGTGCACGGTACTTCACATTAACTAGGTCGAACTTGACGTTATTTCACTAAGCTCTGACACTTTTACTATCCTATTCGCACGCGGTTCTAAGTGCTCTATTTAGACGCAAGGTTGCTCACTTCACTTGGTCGTTGACTCGTGGTGAAGGCTTTACTAGTAAGGAACGCACGATACGTTGAACGAACGTTTTAGGATAAGACAAGACTACTGCTGTATCCACCTGCGACGTATTTATATGTAAGGTGAATAATCTAGTGCCAACCTCAGTTCTGTCTCGTATTACTGCGCAAACCTGGGCATGTTGAGACATGTCTTAGCGGTGGCTTTGAACTCGACATTGGGGGTATGGCCGTTGGCGCCTAGGGGGTCGCTGTCCAATAGGAGAACGAATATTATGGTCTGGCCTGTACCTAGGTAAAGGGATATTCCGTGTATATGTACAAAGAATATGCAAGGGATATCAGACGATATACAAATATTATACAGGGGATCTCAAGCAATAAATATATATATTCGGTTTAATCTGACCCTTTGTAACAAACACAGTGACACTTTTCCTTTTGATAAGAAATCCAGCCATATTCCTTTCATTGTATTTCAAATACTGCACTAATTTCAAGCGGAAAACTAATCTTTCCATTAAGAACTGACAATAATTTTGTTTGTTTGCACTAAGTTAATACTTTGACAAATGTAGCCTATATTTTTCAGTCAGTTCGGTCTTTGTGTGCCAAACATTATTTAAGGCAAACCGCTGTAAAACTTATTTTTTTAATAATGTTAAAATTTTTGGGGTGTTAAAAAAAATTAATATCGAACCGAACCGAAAACCGTCACCACAAAACCTTTATACGAACCGAACCGTGTATTTTGTGAACCGTTCCACCCCTACTAGAAATCTCCAAAACTATACTCGTATTCAAAACGGTATAAAACGGAAATGTACAGATGAAAAAACAATCTGTTTTGTACATGTTGACTGCAAGCAAGTCATTGATAAGCGACGGGTGTATTAGACCCATAGCCATAATTTAAGATATAGTTTAAGCGTTCGCAAATATCCCTGTCCTCCCATTGACTTCAGTGCTGGCACGCTAGACCTAATTTGGTCATATGGGTGTGGCTCTGAATGAGTTAATAGTGTCCTTCAGAGTTCAGTGATTCAACTACATTAACGTGTCTGAAACCCTCTGAACTACAGTATGGTCTTTTCAGTACAGAGGTTCAGTATTCTTAAAGGTTTTATTGAGTATGCTTAGTATGGTTACTTTCAGGAAGTGGATTTATAATTTACTCCTAAAAAATTACAATAAAATGCATGACTTCACTGACATACTCTACAGCCAAAACAATCATAGAAGTGGCCAATTTAAACCCCTATGCGGACATCATGCCTTTTAAATGCAAGTAGATTAACTGATTACTTTTGTCTGTTCACAATTTTATGCACAGATGATGTAGCGCCCCATCAAGTCAGATTTTGCTACTGCTCTAATAACTAATATTAGAGCACTAATAACATAACATGTCTTTTTTTATGACAAGATGTGGGACAAAAACAACTTCCCTACTGCACAGTAGGAGCATATAACAGTAGGTTCTAAAAGCATGGAGTGTGGTTAATAGGGTTAGTAGCTGCTGTCTGATTGTGGAGATATACTGACAATGACACAGCACATGTCTCCATTCTTATTTTTAGTGGCGAGGCTGCTGATTTGATTATGTTTGGATATATTAATTGGACCTTTAAGTATATTTTAACGAGGCTATAGATTGTTAGTTTGTTTGTATTGTTTGTAAACAAAATATTTTTTTAATAATAATTTTAAATAATAATCTATATACAGGTATAATCATCACTGATATATTTAGTTATAAATCAGAGCTTCCATTTTTCTCTGTGAAAATGCGTAATTCTTGCATTCAAATAAATAATTTCAGGTATAACTTCAGGTTTGGACCAATTGTCAATTTAATTGTAGAATCGACAACGGATTGAATCAACTGGCAATGACTAGATCTAGCTGTCGATGCCAGGACGATCTTTGTGATTAGGCCTAAACGACTACACGTTTAGACACTGGCTGCTGCACCTGCTTGTTGACTATTTTTGCAAAACCACCAGACTAATGTGTGAGAACAGCTGTATATTTTTATTTGCGCATTCTCAAACGCCGCTACCAAAAGCATTCATGAACTGGTTATAGGTGGAATCACCATTTTGCTATATAAACTGGCGATAGAGTGGCAAAATATATTACTTTAATTTATTACTAATAAAGTACTTAAAGGTGCTGTAAGTGGTAATCTGTAGCTCACTGAGCTCATTCACCACCTTATTGAGATCATGTGTACAAAAAATCTAAGCAAATGAACCGCGGGAAGATGATTAAACAGAAGGATTTGTAGATACAGTAATTAATGATAATTGACTTTAATTATAAATTCATATTTGACCTTGAATTTGACCTTGACCTTATTATGGCCAAATCATACATCTATGGATAGGGAAAATGCTCCGCTTTCCAATGGCAGGGTTGAATCTGGATTTAGTCATTTCTTGCGGTTTTTTTACGATAAATTAGCATTTTCCGATAAATTTGTATTTCCGATAAAACATATAAAACATCGGTAAAAATGAAAATATACACTTTGACTACTGTTTTTGATAGGGTTATGGTCTTTACTCTTGGCTACAAAAAAAAATTTAAAAACATTGACCTCTTAACATCCAAGGGCCCCACATGTGGACGATTCTTTGCCGACCTCTAGTGGCTCGGGTGTGCATTTCTTTTAATACAATATAGATATAATTAAAGCCCTATTTGTTGCCTGTCGATTGCCCTTTCAGGTGACAAAATCCGTTCAGCGGTTCTCGAGTTACATGCCGATATGTGAGGCGTGCCCCAAAGTACGCAAAAGTACACATTACCACCCCCGACTCCCGGGGCTCTAGCTCCCTCAATCATTTGGCGATCTCGAAAATCTCTACACAGGGTTGTAGCCAATGAGTGTGGCTTTCCAATGATATCCCATAATATGATAATCGATTTATGATAAAGAAAAGCAGGGTCCCACTATAGGGGGACCTTAAGGCTTAACAGGTTAAAATAATGTGTTGAATAACTCTACATTCCGACAGCCATCGCTGATAGTGTTTGGTCAGTAACATGGGTATTCCAGTCCCTCCACTCTTCAGTAAACAGAAAATAAATTTTCTGGTATCCCTTCCCACTTTATACAATCAGGAGAGAGAACCCTATATATGTATACATGTTTCAAGAAATCTTGCCATGCACATATTTGTTTTGTCAAACCAGACCAGGAGTTCTCCCTCCTGATTGGATAAAGTGAGAACGGGATACCAGGAAATGTATTTTCTCTTTACTGCAGAGTAGAAGGATTGGAAGACCCACGTTACTGACCAAACACTCTATATCAGTGATGGCTGTCAAAATGTAGAGCTATTATTTTAACGTTTAACAGGGGCGACAGTGGCTCAGGAGGTACAGCGGCTGTCTGGTAATCAGAAGGTTCCCGGTTCCATTCCCGCTTTTCTCGGGCAGTGTGTCGAAGTGTCCTTGAGCAAGACCATTAACCCCTAATTGCTCTCGATGAGCAGGTTGGCACCTTGCATGGTTTCCTCCATCGTCGGTGTGTGAATGGGTGAATGTGAGGAACAAAATTGTAAAGCGCTTTGGATAAAAGCACCATATAAATGCACCATTTACCTTTAACAAAGAAAATACCACTTACAGCACCGTTAAGCAATAGGCCCACCAAGGTGTTCAGTATCCAGTACAGACTGGGCGCTGGGGCTACTTTCCTCAAACATTTGCTATTTTTGTGGAACTACAGTATTTGGTTTTGTGTGTCATCATCTTGAATAACCCGATGCAGCTCGTTATTGAGCCAATTGTACATTTTCCAAAGTCATTAATTAATGCAAGGAAGGACATATGCAGTGAAAATTCAAATATCCACTCCAAATAAAGAACAGAACCAATCAATAGAGTATGGATTTACTGTATGATGTAGTTAGTATGCATTTATATTTATGATGTAGCGTTAGTATGCATTTGTGTCAGACTCTTGAAGTGTTTTAATATCCATAAGTGCCATATTATAATTTTCACAGGAACATTACAGTGTTATTTCACTGCGGAGTATGTTTAATGTCGCCCCACCGGCATTCACAGCGACAATATGCTAATTTGATGAAAAGACAAAATATAGCAGGATAAAAGACATTTGCAACTTTCCTGAATCTCCCTCTCAGTCCTCTGACACCCACTGAGAGGCAAATTACCTCTTCTCCACGTGTTCCAAGACCTCTCTCGCTACGTAGTCAAAACAATGGTACAGTATGGCAAGGGAATGACACTGATATAAGAAAATAAAGAGATTTCTTGTGCACAAGCTGTTTTTACTAGAGATGTCCAATATTATCGGCCTACCGATATTATCGACTGATATTGGCATTAAAATGTAATATCGGAAATTATCGGTATCTTAAATTTAAAAAAATTATTATTTTACCTTTATTTACCCAGGCAAGCAAGTAAGAACAAATTCTTATTTAATTTATTGTCAAAAGTATGCATACTGTTGTGTTAATTCCATGACAACAGATATGTAATGTTAATTACCTGAAATTATATCGGTATCGGTTGATATCGGTATAGGAAATTAAGAGTTGGACAATATCGGTATATAGGATATCGGTAAAAAAGCCAATATCAAACAACCCTAGTTTTTACCATATTATAGTATCTTGTCCATTATATATTAACCGTGCGTTTTAACACTGCTATTGCCGACATCACCAAATGAGAATTATTTAATTAACTGTCAGTATTTTATCTGGTAGATCAGTAATTTATGTATTAGATTGTGTTAGCATAGCTGTTCGCCCTTGATCAATATACTGTAACTATATTTAAAGCTAAATGTAATCCCCTGTGTTACTAGTAACGTCCGTGCAATAATCAATCAAATTGTACTTGTTTTGTGTTGATAGTCCAAAAAAAAAAAAAACATAGCCAAGAACCGCTGTCAGAGAGCAGTATGGACATTGGTCCCAGTGCTGCACTCTGGTCAGCTGCCACGTCTCGGGTTCCGGCCCCGCAGACTTGACACAGATCGATGGCGCCCCCCCCATCAGTGTCTACAGCCTGCCAGATGGCTGGTGGGCCTCAGTCTCCTGACATTCATCAGTGTCTCGCAGTCAGATGCTCCCCCAGCAGTGGTTCTGACCCTGGGACCAGCCCGGCGGACTAGTCCTTCCATCCTCTCCCCACGGGGGCACGGGTGGCTGGGTCTAATGATGCCATCCAGCAAGGTGCCGTCGCCAGGGAGCAGGTGGGAATGTGACCAATAATATGGCACAGCTTCCCCACACAGCTGTGCAGCTGTGCTGTTTCATGGAGAAATGTATTATTATAATTGTATTATTGTAATTAACATATAATAATCATAATTATGATTTGATATGGGGATTATTCAATATTGTATGCATAACTCTTGAAGTGTTTTCATATCCATAAGTGCCATAATAAAATGTTCACAGGACAGTGTTATTTCACTGCAGAGTATGTTTAATGTCGCCCCACCGGCATTCACAGAGACAATATGCTAATTTGATGAAAATACAAAAGATAGCAGGATAAAAGACATTTGCCACTTTCCTGAATCTCCCTCTCAGTCCTCTGACACCCACTGAGAGGCAAATTACCTCTTCTCCACGTGTTCCAAGACCTCTCTCTCTACGTAGTCAAAACAATGGTACAGTATGGCAAGGGAATGACACTGATATAAGGAACAAAAAGAGATTTCTTGTGCACAAGCTGTTTTTACTAGAGATGTCCAATATTATCGGCCTACCGATATTATCGGCCTACCGGTATTATCGGCCTACCGGTATTATCGACCGGTATTTGATATGGGGATTATTCAATATTTTATGCATAACGATGCAATCTGGGGATGTTTCTGTTGAGTATATACACATTTTTCTTTTATTTCTTTCAGTTTGACTTCTAAATGGCTTTTAGCTATTATTTTGATATAAAACTCATGTTTATCTGTAATATACAGGTTCAGACAAAACATTTAGAATAAGTCACAATGTAAATTAAACCAGTAGTAGGCCAACAGTTTTTCAACAGGGGGCACCATACTGTATATATAATCTCATACCATAGCTGTCAAGTCTTTTCCAGAATGTCACAAGGCACAGAGAGCACTATATTGTAAACTCCTCTTAACTGCACAGATGAATAGGCATACTGGTACATAACAACCATGTAAAACCTGGAGTTCATTGATATTAACATAAAAGAAACATCATTTTGAATATGGCAGTCCTGAGACATGCTGAGAAACACAAGAGCTATGTGACATATACACCAGGATATAATCGCAGAGCTAGCATGTTCACGGTGCCTTGCCATCTCATCCGGGTCCACCTCCACCTCTGTCCACCACTGTTCCTACAACAGGGAGAGTCAAGCAATTGGCTCTCTAAAGTGATTCCCTCTGACATCCTGGGGTGATAAAGTGCTCTTTGAAACCACCCACAGTGGCTTGTCCCTTAACCACCCAGCAATTCACAACAGTGGTGCTGACAAGCCAGCTCTTTCCTCGACACGCCAAGTGAAAGTATTTTTTTCTCTAATGGACACAACACCACCTCAGTAGGAACAAGCCCCACGGCGCCACCGAATGATCACAGTGCTGCGCAGTCTGGAGAGGGAAATGAATGTCACAAAAATTTAATTTTGCCTCTCATGTAAAGGGCTCTCTTGGCTCCCGCTCTCGTATCTACTGGCGTGGTATTTTGTAGAGCGGCGTGACACGATAAAACGTGCCCATAAAAGCATCTGGCTCGGTTAGTTCTGCGTCAAAACCCGGGCTACAAATTGGGTTAATTTGTAAATTGATTCAATACATTTGCATGCATCACGGCTAGCCTTGGTTTACAAAACGGACGGATGAAATACCTAAATACCAAAGGGAAATACAGAGGCAATGTGATTCATCTCTCCACAATCACTCTAAACTCTAATCCCCCATGGTGTACAGGAATCAGCCTCAACACTGCATGGTGGACCTTCAAAGGCCTCGCCTGCCACACTTGGACAAGGCTCTGCCTTTCAACAAAGCAATGGCGGCTCTCTCTCTCTCTCTCTCTCTCTCTCTCTCTCTCTCTCTCTCTCTCTCTCTCTCTCTCTCTCTCTCTCTCTCTCAGTTATGAGGCTGCTTACCCAGGCAGTGATAATGCCAGCGTCAAGCTAATCTACAATTATCAAACAGAGAGAGCCTATACACTCCAGAGTGCAGCAACCGTAAATTTTTCTACCTAAGGCTTGGAAGAAAAAAAACAAGGGGGGAGAGAGAAAAAGGAGGAGATATGTACTTGATTCAAATTGATTTGATTCTTTTATATGAATATCAAGGTTCCATTCTTCACTGCCCCCCCCCCCCCCCCCCTGTAGTCTGAATCGTTCACTGGGACTGCAGTTCCCACCAGATAAACAACGTTTCCTCTTTTCTTTTTTTCCCCTTTTTTTGTTTATGGCAATTATTGCCTGAGGATTGTTTCAAATGTGACTTGACTGTCAATGAGCACGGCAGGCGGGAGGGGAGGGTGACAGGGAGGATTCTGGACCAATCGGCAGAACGCACCCGGATACAGCTCCAGGGAACATCTGCCACATGATTGTAGCTGCGGCATATGTCGGCTACACAGACTGTGTGGAAATAGATTGTGCTCCACTATGACCATTTAGTGTAATTGGAGGGTGGATGTGGTGCACGGCGGTATTCATCTTTTAAAAGAGCGTCATTTAGATTGCATTGCGATCTGCCATCGGTGGGTTTTTGGGATCAATATGGCTAGTTCATGATCCAAGAAGGAATCAAGGGGCATGAAATCACTAAGACATTATTTTGGCTTGACTGGCTCCTCGGAGCGGGCGGTGAGCGAGTGAGTGAGTGAGAGAGAGAAAGACTGTGTATGTGTGCTTTTAATAGTTAAATATATTAAATGACCCAATTTGTCACGTGTAGTCGAGACATGATGCAACATAAAGTTTTAAATAGAAAGCACATTGAGCATGATTAGAATTTCTATCACACACACTCCTGAACAGATACTTTGCAGATGTCAAGGGGCTAATCACTCAAATACGGGAATCAAAAGGGACGTCTCCCACACTGCTCGCCGTGACAGCTTACCCAGCAATGTAGATCAATTGCATAGAAAGGTGCGCTCAGTATGGCGCAAATCTCCACCAGGCAGCACACTGGACACACACACAAACACTGACCACTCTCCTTATAGTTATTAGCATTAGCATGGTAATAGGAAGCATGTTAGGAAGCATAGGATGGATTTTAGGAAACATATGTAGAAGGGTGGATTATCCCTGCTTGTGGGAGTAGTAGAACACAGACACTGGGTAGTAGGATACTATAGTATTGGACCTATAAGTACCCCCGTCTTTGGCCCGGAACGTCGTTCTGGAGGGCTTGCAGCTGGAGTGGATGGGGCCCAGGATTTACTAACCTGGGGACTGGTACTCTGGTAGCTCCCCACACACCCTCACTTCCCCCAGTACCTCCGACAGCCCTCCCACACCCAGTGACTGTCAGTTCAATAGTGTTATTGGGCTTCCCTTTAAGCAGTACCCTTCCTTGACCACCTGTATAGACCCTTCAAATGCTATTCTGTAAATGGGGTGTAAGGGTTAAATAATTATGCAGTCACAATATTTACCCAGGGGTTAGAATAGCAAATGGAACTTGAATAAACAGACACACACAATGACCCCAATTATGTCTACTTTATATAGAAGCCTGGGCATGTTATCCATTACACTGTTATTCACCGGGTGCTCTTGTTATTATAATGTAGGGGAAGCTCTTCCCACCACAGGCACCGAGTGCTCAATACATTAAAACACCCCGCTTGTACTAGGGGAACCCAGGCATAAAATGGAGACACATTGGGAATTCAAAGAACCAAATAATCAAATAAACAAATAACCAAATACCAAAATAAAACCAAGTAAATGTGGGCCCACGTTACCAAAAGAAAACCTAACCTAAGCCGGCTTGAATTGTTCGGGGTACCCCTTAGACACTGGTTGTTAGCGTTCACTTCAATGGACGTTGCTGTTGATACCCGTGGTACCATTAGTACTTAGCCAAGATGGCGGACCCACCCATGGGCGGACAGCAGGCAGTGGTTAGCTGGAGGAGCGTGCTGTATGGCGTCTTCTGCTGGTGGGAAGAGGCGTCCTCTGTACCGTCTGGGAAACGTCCACCGCTGCTGTTGCTGGCTTGCTTCTGTCGCACGAGCTAATACTGTGGCTACCCTAAACACAGCTAAGCTTTGGGTCTCGACACACCCTCCTGCTATCGGTTACACTGCTAACACAACGTGGCTGGCTATACCACCGGTCTCTTCAGCGCCGCGCGCCCAGTAGTCACTGACTCAAGTCAGACGGAGGCGCTAGCAGCATACTAATACACCGCACACAGTAACTACTATAACCCGCTAACGTTAGACGTTAGTCTCGTTAACTCTAGACGTTAGTCATTCGGTTCGGTTTCTCTTACTCACACACTATCGCTGATACTTCTAGGATAACCCGTCACTAGCAAGTATTTCTCATCACCCGCCACTTGTTCCAACGGGGCACTCTTCTTGTCACCCGCCGCTCGTTCCGACGGGGCTCCCCAACAACGGGGCTCGTTTGAGCACCCGCCCACTGTAACTGCGACTGATCACCGTCAAGTCCAATGTCGAAGAGAGCTTCCTGCTCCCTTTGCCTCCAGGTAACTCTCTCTTCCTCGTTGCTTGCTTCTCTCCACTGCTCCACCTGCCACCACTGCCACCCGCCCCCTGCTGGCAACCTCCACTGGTCCCACTCAAGGACCACTCCAGAAAGGGAAAAGGGCTCAATGTTATTGTTAGTAATCCATACTGCAGCCGGAGAAGAGTAGCACCTCACCTCGTCGTTAGACTGGGCGAGCTATCCAAAGGAACACTGTTAGGCTATCCAAAGGAACACTGTTAATCACACGTTATACACACACAGGGAGAGTAACAGTTAGTTAGCACTACTGAATACTTTGTAGAATATTCAGGCTGCTACATTTCCCCCCACTTTAAACTTGCCAAGTCCTCTGCAAGTTACTCAATGAAACCAGTCTAATGACATGAAAACGGTCCTTAGACCCACAGTTTCACACATTGTTCCATTAGTTTCACACACTGTTCCACAGCCATCAGCACGTCGTCCTGGCGATCCCGAGCGGGTAGCCGACCTCTGGTGCTCCTCTGGGGCCAGGTTCGTCCAACCTCCCCTGCATCTGATTCCGGGTCAGATCCGTCTGTCTCCGCTGGTAGGCCCTTGGCCACGGCTCCGCCCGCCGAGGCCTCTGAGGAGCCGCCCGCGGCGCCCTCCTCGCCCCCGTCTTCTCCATCCTCTTCTGAGGGGACTGACTTTACCTCTCCTGACGCCCTCCTGACGCTCCCATCTCCACCCTCTAGGCCCGGTTTGACACCTGCCGGTGAGCGTCCGAGCCGGTATTGAAAGTTGCGCCGGTAGCGACGCCGACGAGGCCCCTGTTCTGGGCTGTCCTCGCCTCCTTGACCTCCTGATCGGAAACCTCGGTGGTAACTCTGCCTCCAGAGGTCCCGGTCTCTGCCGTCAAGCTCTCCCCTCTCAGGCCCTCTCCTGTTGGGCTCTCCCCTGTCGGGCCCTCTCCGTTCAGGCCCCCTCTGGTCGGCCCCTCTCCTTTCAGACCCCCTCTCGTCTGGCTCTCTCTCCTGCTCCCCCTGGGCAGGCTCTTTCCTCTCAGGCCCCCTCTGGTCAGGCTCTCTCCTGGCGGGCTCTCTCTGTTCAGGCCCCCTCTGGCCGGCCCTTCTCTGAGCAGGCTCTCCCCTGTCGGGCCCTCTCCTGTTGGGCTCTCTCCTGTTGGGCCCTCTCTGTTCAGGCCCCCTCTGGTCAGGCTCTCTCCTGTCGGGCTCCCTCCTGTTGGGTTCTCTCTGCTCGGGCCCCCTCTGGCCAGCCCGTCTCCGAGCAGGCTCTCTCCTGTCGGGCTCTCTCCTGTTGGACTCCCTCTGTTCGGGCCCCCTCTGGCCACCCCTTCTCTGAGCAGGCTCTCTCCTGTCGGGCTCCCTCCTGTTGGGCTCTCCCCTGTCGGGCCCTCTCTGTTCATGCCCCCTCTGGTCGGGCTCTCTCCGGTTGGGCTCTCTCTGTTCGGGCCCCCTCTGGCCAGCCCGTCTCTGAGCAGGCTCTCTCCTGTCGGGCTCTCTCCTGTTGGGCTCTCTCTGTTCAGGCCCCCTCTGGTCAGGCTCCCTCCTGTCGGGCTCTCTCCAGTTGGGCTCTCTCCCGTTGGGCTCTCTCTGTTCAGGCCCCCTCTGGTCAGGCTCCCTCCTGTCGGGCTCTCTCTGGTTGGGCTCTCTCCCTTTGGGCTCTCTCTGTTCAGGCCCCCTCTGGCCGGCCCTTCTCTGTTCAGACCCCCTCCTGTCGGGCTCTCTCTCGTTGGGCTCTCTCTGTTCAGACCCCCTCCTGTCGGGCTCTCTCTCGTTGGGCTCTCTCTGTTCAGACCCCCTCCTGTCGGGCTCTCCCTGAGCAGGCTCTCTCCTGTCGGGCTCTCTCTTGTTGGGCCCTCTCTGTTCAGGCCCCCTCTGGTCGGCCCTTCCCTGGTCAGGCTCTCTCCTGTCGGGCTCTCTCTGTTCGGGCCCCTCTGATCGGCCTTTCTCTTCTCAGACCCCCTCCGGTCGGGCTCCCTCTCAGGCTCTCTAGGATCAGGTTCTGTCTCGAACGGGGTCTTAGGGGGCTGGATCCCTCGGACCATTGCCCGCCCCACTGGTTCCAGCTGGGGCCCCTCCACCTGGATTCGCCGTATCTCCACCCGGTCGTACCCGCGGTTCCTCATCTGGATCACCATTCGTATGGGGCCGACTGCCGAGTACGGGATGGGGCCCGTGGCGATGGGGACGCCCCTCTCTGTGTCCTCCACCTCCGGTTCTGACCTCCTTGACGTGCATACCGGGACGTAAGTCTCCCGGCTGACCCGGCTGGGTTGGTGGGGAACTACCACCATGGGGCTGAAGCCGACATCCTCGGAGCCGGGGCGATAACTGCGGTACGGGCGCATCCCCTCCATCCCGTGAAAGAGCCTGTCCACTCCGCCAAGCACTCCCATCCTCAGATGTCTCCGGACCATGTCGCTCGCGCGTCCTCGGATGGGGTCGTCCTTCACGAGGAGGGTACACTCTTTGGTGAACGTCATCTCTAACCCGTTGGCGGCTTCTGAGCCGTCTCTTGGCTCCCGCAGAGCCGCCTGAACACACCGCCTCTCCTGGAGTGCCCCCTCGGTCAACCCCTTCACGGCCTCTTCTTGTTCCAGTCTCGTCACTGGTTCCTCCAGTGTCTCCAGTTGTGCCCTCTGCGCCTGGCACTTCTCTGGCAGTTCTTCCATCTTTGCCGCCATCTCCTGCGCGGCCCTGGTCTCTTCGTCGGACGTCATGGTCTCTCTACTGGTCTGTCAAGGAAGTGGAGTAGGATATTGATCCTGTTCGTGACACCAAATGTAGAAGGGTGGATTATCCCTGCTTGTGGGAGTAGTAGTACACAGACACTGGGTAGTAGGATACTATAGTATTGGACTTATAAGTACCCCCGTCTTTGGCCCGGAACGTCGTTCTGGAGGGCTTGCAGCTGGAGTGGATGGGGCCCAGGATTTACTAACCTGGGGACTGGTACTCTGGTCTCCCTCGCCTTCCAAGGCGGTCAGCAGTAGCTCCCCACACACCCTCACTTCCCCCAGTACCTCCGACAGCCCTCCCACACCCAGTGACTGTCAGTTCAATAGTGTTATTGGGCTTCCCTTTAAGCAGTACCCTTCCTTGACCACCTGTATAGACCCTTCAAATGCTATTCTGTAAATGGGGTGTAAGGACATGGACCCCCTGCAATTTGCATACCGCCCCAACAGGTCCACGGAGGACGCCATAGCCCATGTGCTGCACACAGCAGCATCACACCTGGACAAGAGGAAGGGGAACTATGTGAGAATGCTATTCATCGACTACAGCTCGGCATTCAATACCATAGTCCCCTCCAAACTCATAGCCAAGCTCAGGGACCTGGGCTTGAACTATGACCTCTGCCAGTGGGTCTTGGACTTCCTGACGGGCAGACCCCAGGTGGTGAGAGCAGGCAACTGCACCTCCTCATCCATCACCCTCAACATAGGGGCCCCCCAGGGCTGTGTTCTGAGTCCCCTCCTCTACTCCCTGTACACACACGACTGTGTGGCTCAGCGGAGTAGCAACACAATCATCAAATTTGCCGACGACACAGTGGTGGTGGGCCTGATCTCTGCCAACGACGAGAGGGCCTACCTGGAAGAGGTCAAGGTCCTGGCGGGATGGTGCCAGGAAAACAGCCTCTCCCTGAACGTCAGCAAAACAAAGGAGATGATTCTGGACTTCAGGAGGTCGGGGGTCAAGGACTACAACCCCCTCAGCATCGACGGGGCACCGGTTGAGAGAGTCAACAGCTTTAAGTACCTCGGAGCCTACATATCCGAGGACTTGACATGGACCACACACATTGACAGTGTTGTGAAGAAGGCACGACAACGCCTCTACTTCCTCAGGCGCCTAAGGAAGTTCCAAGTCAGTCAGAAGATCCTTAATAACTTCTACTCATGTACAATAGAGAGCATCCTGACTGGCAACATCACCTCCTGGTTTGGGAATAGCACTGCACAAGACCGAAGCAGACTACAAAGAGTGACACGTTCAGCCGAACGCACAATCGGAGGGGGGCTCCCCACCCTCCAGAACATTTACAACAAGCGGTGCAGGGGGAAGGCTAAGAGAATTATTAAGGACTTGAGCCACCCGAACTGCCTCTTTGAACTGCTGCGGTCAGGCAAGCGATACCGGAGTCTCAAGGCGAGCACAGAAAGACTCAGAAGAAGCTTCTATCCCCAGGCCATCAGGCTGCTTAACGAACAATGAACACTACACAACAACAACCATCAAACGCACATAGCACACACATCCACACGCACACACTCACTTTAAACAAACACACTGTAGCACCCACTCCCCACACTTTATAGCACACACTCACTTTAAACAAACACACTGTAGCACCCACTCCCCACACTTTATATTTATTGATGAAGGATTGCACTACAACTCGTACACCTTACTGTAAATTGTATCTAAATTGTACCTCATCCCATTTCTGCATTTCTGCTTTGCACTATATAATATTGTACATTAGTACACTGCATAGTATTGTATATTATATGGTAACTCAGTTACGTCTATTCTGCATCGAACATTGTACATATGTCTATACTGAACACTGTGACCTCATTTTCTACTTCTAATTTACATGCTATACTATGTTATTTGATACTATCTTGTCTAGCACAGTCTCTGGAGCGTAACAGTAAGAAGCATTTTGTATGAAAGTATTCTGTACTTCTGTATGACAACTATTAAAGAAACTTGAAACTTGAAACTTGAAGGGTTAAATAATTATGCAGTCACAATATTTACCCAGGGGTTAGAATAGCAAATGGAACTTGAATAAACAGACACACACAATGACCCCAATTATGTCTACTTTATATAGAAGCCTGGGCATGTTATCCATTACACTGCTATTCATTAATACATGGCACCGGGTGCTCTTGTTATTATAATGTAGGGGAAGCTCTTCCCACCATAGGCACCGAGTGCTCAATACATTAAAACACCCCGCTTGTACTAGGGGAACCCAGGCATAAAATGGAGACACATTGGGAATTCAAAGAACCAAATAATCAAATAAACAAATAACCAAATACCAAAATAAAACCAAGTAAATGTGGGCCCACGTTACCAAAAGAAAACCTAACCTAAGCCGGCTTGAAATGTTTTCGGGGTACCCCTTAGACACTGGTTGTTAGCGTTCACTTCAATGGATGTTGCTGTTGATACCCGTGGTACCGTTAGTACTTAGCCAAGATGGCGGACCCACCCTTGTCACCGCTCGTCCGGGTGACAAGATGGCGTCGGCGATCCCGCGAGCACAGCCAGCAGGCTGGGCGGACAGCAGGCAGTGGTTAGCTGGAGGAGCGTGCTGTATGGCGTCTTCTGCTGGTGGGAAGAGGCGTCCTCTGTACCGTCTGGGAAACGTCCACCGCTGCTGTTGCTGGCTTGCTTCTGTCGCGCGAGCTAATACTGTGGCTACCCTAAACACAGCTAAGCTTTGGGTCTCGACACACCCTCCTGCTATCGGTTACACTGCTAACGCAACGTGGCTGGCTATACCACCGGTCTCTTGAGCGCCGCGCGCCCGGTAGTCTACTCAAGTCAGACGGAGCCGCTAGCAGCATACTAATACACCGCACACAGTAACTACTATAACCCGCTAACGTTAGACGTAGCATAGGAAGGATGTTAGGAAGCAACAGCCCTCATACGGGCCGTGTGTGACGTTACTTTGCTCTCATCTGTCGGCTCGGGCTGCATTTTTCACAGATCATCCAATACACCGTTCGAAAGTTGAATTTGCCGCCTTTCGATCGCCACCACACTCAACCAATTGCGTGCTTCGGTTCTCGAGTTACAAGACAATATTTCCGGCGATCATCATTAACCGGTGAGCGGCAAATGACCACCTCCGGTTCAAAGCGGTCCTGAACTGACCAATCACAGCTGAAGGCGAAAATGATTGATCACCATTGCTCCGAAAGGGACCGCAGCTGGCCGGGTGAGAGTGAGGGAAGATGGTGAAAGTTTAAGAAGAAGACCGTTGTTGTGACTGGATGTCACGATGTAATCACACTGTATTTTCCAGTACACACTTTACCAAAACCTTTCTCAAGCACACATCTTTTTATGGATTTTTATAGAATTTGGACCTTTATTACGTAAGACTTCAGGCTATGGAACCACCATGTTTTCCAGCTACTAACTCTATGCTGGAACCCGAAAACAGGAATCTGGCCACAAGTCAACAAAAAAGTAAGGAGAAAATATATATAATATTTTATTTCATTGTGTTCAAACCTCTGTTTCTCTAATACATTAGCGCTCAAAGTGTGAGTGAGTGACTCTTCTTTTTTGCTTTAGCAACCTCAGAATTTTACCTTTCAAAAGAGACCAAGCTTATGCATGTGCTATAAGTATAAAGTATAAAGCTAAGCTTTGCAAAAGATTTATGCAAATCGCTTTCTTTTTCTGCAAAATGGGGGTGATGCTTAAGAGGTTAGGAAGCATAGGAAGGATTTTAGGAAACATAGGAAGGGTGATAGGAAGCATAGGAAGGATGTTAGGAAGTGATAGAATAGCCCTGTTTTTCAATGTGTACATAATGTAAATATCTGTAGATGACAGCATCTACTCAGACGGATCTATAGATTTTAAAAGTAGCTGGCAGCCAGTGTGTGTGTTTGCACGGTAGACAGTGGGAGCAGCAGGCAGGGTGTTTAGAGCCAAGTTCACCAGCCACAGACACCAGTGCAGCGCTGTGGCAGTTGGGTTGTCGCTTATAGGTGATGGGGGCAGGGTAAAGAGAGAGAGAGACTGAGAGATTTGCGTCGTAGGTGAGATGGAGATGCATTGCGCGGTTGCTATGGGCTGTCAGCCATTGCTAAGGACTATAGTTTATAGCTGGGAGTTCTTCCGGTTTGACTCAGGCTAGGAAACAAAGCTGAGACGTATAGACGTGGACAGAGAGACAAAGCACTAGGTAGAGGGTGGTGGGAGGGGCCTCCCCCTCTCCTAGGCCATGAGGGCTAGCTTCGGCTAACAGGGAAGGTTTTTGGCTAACGACTAGGCCTCAACCACCATCGGACTAATAGCAGAAGAGACGGTAGAGATAATGAATTCAATATATTTTTCAAGGACCTTTTCAGAACTGTTTTCCATCTTGTACAGAGTATGTTTATGGGAATAAACATAACGTTCCAACGAAAGGTATCCTGTTTCCAGTGTGGCTTTAATTATTTTTGAGACAAATGTATCAACGGGGAAGGAGAGAGGGTATCAGTCAGTACGATAAGAAAGAGATAAACACAACACTTCACGGAGCCACAGGTGACGAGGTGATTACTGGCTGATATCGCGAAATCCAACAGAAGCATAGGAAGGATATTAGGAAACATAGAAAAGGTGATAGGAAGCATGTTATGAAGCATAGAAAGGATGTTAGGAAGCATATGAAGGGTGGTAGGAAGCATGTTATGAAGCATAGGAAGAATGTTACAAAGCATGGGGAGGATATTAGGAAGCATATAAGGGTGATAGAAAATCTAGGAAGGATGTTAGGAAGCACAGGAAGTGTGACAGGAAGCATGATAGAAACAGGTTCCAAGCATGGGGGCTTATTTCAATAGAAAATGATGGGAATTAATTCATGCATAAATGTTTTGATGCATAGGTATAGCAACAACAATAGGTTCACTATTGGCATTTCCATGTTGTAAACTGGGGCCAGCGAGCTGATTTTGTGAGGCTCTGAGCAGTGAACCTGTGTATTATCACCTTCTTGTGTTCAGAAGGCAGTGTTATAGTCGAGTCACTAAATCTTGAGTCTGAGTCGAGTCTCGAGTCCCCAGTGTTCGAGTCCGAGTCCAAGTCTGAGTCACCAAAGAAGAGCCAGAGTCGAGTCCGAGTTGAGTCCCCATTACCCTAGTTTGAGTCCAAGTCATCAAGGTTGAGTCCATCTACTCAGCTAACGTTAACTGATCACCAACCATATCATCAACATCTCACTTTTCTGGGTGCATCCTTGACAGATGTCTGTTGAAGTTTGAGGTTGTCCCGGTCTTCTCTTCAATAGTTTGTTTACATATCTAGCAGTGCTCTTGCTAGAATTTGATGTAAAATCCGTGTAAGTAAAGCGCACGATTCGGGACGTTTCTTTAGGCATCTTAAGTACCGAACATGAGGGTATTGGTGTGAATCCGCATATAGGTGGAACACCCATGTCTGCCCTTGCAGAAAATTAAATAATGTTACAGTATTAATATAGCCATCAATATCTGTTAACAGAACTCACTTTAGGGCGAGAATAATGTGGTCATCAAGAGGCATGGTTTCTATCTTGTGCCTGAACTGGCGTGGCTTCTTTTATTCACATATAAGCAGCAGTTGTACAACACTCTTCTCTCTTTGAGAGACGTTGGAGGAGGGTGGGCACCTTTCCTTTTATAGTTGCCCTAAGGTAGAATACCTGGGTGGCTACGCCCAGAGCGCCCTCCAGTGGGGACAGATATATATATGCACCAAGGCAATCACTGGTGGAGACAATTGTCAGTTACAGTTACTAGTGTAAACAGTCATATGTACAGTTAGACAGTTACTAACAATCCTATACAGAGTCTCTTATCTCAACAATATCGTATGGCAAATGATTAGGGCCTATTACACAATTTGGTTTAATAACTGTATTTATCAAATTAACAAGTCAGAGTCAGAGTCTGCACCATCCGAGTCCGAATGCAGTCGATGCTCGAGTCCAAGTCCAAGTCTGAGTCATCAGTGCTCAAGTCCAAGTTGAGTCACGAGTCCTGAAAACCTAAAAACGAGATCAGCTCTGGACAGACAGACACACGCAACCAAACACATGATCTACCACCTGGTGAATGTAACAGTGCTGTTCTAAAATGTTGCTGACATGTGGTTTCTCCATCATGCATTCGTGGGTATGAAGCTTGAGAGCCTTACCCTGATGTCAGTGTAGGCACACCGTGTACACCTTCATAAAAGAGGAGCAGGATCCAACCCGCCCATCCCTTCCTAGAGAAGATTTGTATTCTAAAATGCCCTGTCATGTGTGCAACTCATTTGTATAATTGTTTAATTAACACGCTGAGCAGAACTCACTGCATGTTAAGCAGAGATGATGAGAAACGTCTAAGGGGACCCCCCCCCCCCCCCCCCCCCCCCGCTGTGGTCATGTGGTAAGATTCCTCACGGAACTGTGTCGTCATCCAAAAGCACAAAGACATTTCTCTGTTTTTCCATGTTCAATTCTGGCCTCTTTTGACTGTCATTATGTTTCACGATGGGCATGTGCACTGCTAGCTGATTAATGTGCGGTGCGCTATGGAGATGTACTTGATATTAATCTCAAACAAAAGCTGAACTCACCCAAACGTTCTTAATTGAGACGTATAACTTGCGGTACATTTGTAGTGAACCATTGTGTTGGCTGAAAGGCTTATAGTGAAAGAAAGAATACCCATGGTGGCAACAAAACACAGGAAATGGAATGTACTGTAATCATTACGAGTGACAAAAGATTACTGTAACTGAGGGGTTACAAAACCCTGACTGTATTAAAGATTGTGATAGATTAAACCACTACTACATATTATTATTATTATTACTTGCCAGACAGTACAGTTAATTATGGCAGACACTCAGAATAGACGGCACGGTGACAAGGAGATATCATTTACAGTATTTATTATTATGCAGAAGATACAACTGGTAATTACTGGGTCGCTCTTTTATGGCGAATGATATTAGAAAGTCAGAGAGTAGCAAAGTCAGTGGGAATGAATAATTCCTAGGCTAGGTATACTAGACCAGACGCCGCCTGGCGTGGGATGGCAATATAGGGGGGCAAAACGAGGGTACAGCTGGAGACTGGTGATATCCTCCCAGAGTTGTAAGCTCCAGAGGAATGAAGAATGTACGGATACTCAGGCTGTTCCAAACGACGAGGGTATTAACGATGCTCTTCTCCACGGTACTACGTTTCCACAATCACTATAATCCAACCAATAATGGTTCTACAATATCGCCGCGGTAGGTTCCAATGCGCACATGTCCAATAGTTCTGCTACTAGGCCCACCTCGTGTGCTGGCACTAATTACTTTAAGTCCACACACACTTGCTAAGGTTCACGCTAGTTACTAAACGAACGAACTGCTTGTTAATGCTGCACACCGAACGAACTGCTGTAATACGATTCACACTAAATGACGACTTTTTACTTCACATTAAGTTAGGTCGAACTTGACTCTGCTATACGCTAGGTTTAACTACTGCTGTTGCATTACTCCGGACGAACTTCACCGTTGTACTGACGAACTCCTTACTTCACCGAACTGCTACTGTTTGCGCCCTCCACCGTATATATACTTAGAGGGCTTTCTAGTGCGCAGCCGAAGCTCTTGTCTGGAATCAATGCGCTGGCCCCAGGCATGTCTCAACATGTCCAGACTCGTCTTTGAACTTGTCTCAGGGGCGCGATTCTAGGCGCCGCCGACGTCAAGGGCATTATCCAATGAGGAAAGCGAATAATGCTATGATTCAAACGGAGGCTTAAAGGGATATAGCTTATATATATAAATAATATACAAGTTATATAAAACAATAAAACGTAGATTCTCAATGTTAATCTGGCCCTTCAGAACAGCCGCCTCCTAATTAGTCCGCACCTAATTAGTAAAGGGAGCACAGATTAATATTAGGGTCCAGTCAACTTCTCCATACTTGTTGTGAGGAGTGGGAGCAATCTACAAAGTCAGTGGGTCATGGTCGTCGTCAGGGGAGTCAGGGATCTCCGGCAGCTCTATCAACTTAGCCACAGGTCGGGTGTAAGTCCGCCCTTGGACGATGACTTCTGCCGCTCTGACCATCCCATCGGCACCAGTAATCACTCTGCTCACACGGCCGGCCGGCCACGTAGCTCGGGGTAGTGACTGGTCTATTATCATGACGACTGTGTCCACCTTCAGGTTGTCCCTGTCCTTTACCCACTTCTGACGGGCTGGAAGGGATGGTAGGTAGCGTAGGAGGAAGCGGGCCCAAGACTGGTCGATCTGTGCTTGGTTGTGTCTCCACATCCTCCGTCCGTTCCTGTCGTCCTGTCTGTACACCGTCTGAGGAGGGGCCGGGTCCGGCCGCCCCATCAAGAGGTAGTTTGGGGTGCTGGGTTCGAGGTCAACTACGTCGCTTGGAGCGTAGCTGAGGGGGGTGGAGTTCGGAACTCCCTCTTCTTGAGCCCACGGTTCTCTCACAGGCATCTTCGTCCGCCTCAAGAGTGGGGCTGCGCGTCCGAACACTCCGTCGACCTTGACTCTCGTAGTCTTCCGATCCAGCAGAGCGATGGCGTAGTTGTCCTCTTTGGGCCGAACCATCCTGCGTTCGGTCTTGAATGGCATCGCGTCTAATGTCCATAGCCTCTCAACGGGGTGTACGAGAGAGTGGTCTGTGTCGCTCACCTTTGTGTAAAGGCAGCGTGTGGACGTTGGTTGGCTGGCAGGTCCGTAGAGGCGGCCCTGGAGCGTCCACCCCAGTCGGGTCTTAACCGCGGCTGGGCATCCTTTGGGTCCGATGTGGGCCGCCTTGGTTGGGACAATGAGGTCCGCGTGGTCGGAGCCTATGAGCAGGGTCGGTGTGGCGCCGAGGCAGTCTGCGTAGGTGCGCGTACTTCTCCATCAGCTGTGGGATGGGGTAGTCATAGCGTGACAGACCTATGTCGTGGCCTGTGAACGCCTTGGTGATGCTGTACCGCTTCTCGGGCTGCTCGACCACTGCTATAGTGAATGAGACGTTTTCACCCTTTATTGTTTTTAAGTCTCGATGAATGGTACGGATTGTCATTGTTTCCTCGGTACCCCGCAGGCCCAACTGGGTTGCGGCGGAAGCGAGGAGGAGAGTCTTTTCTGAGCCGTCGTCGAGGACGGCGTAGGTGTCGAGGACCTTGTCCTCGTAGCTCAGGAGCACTCTGACCACCTTGATGAGCACTCGGGGGCTCCCACTATACGTGGGGTCGATGTGGACCACTTCTGTTGGTGAGTTGCCTTGTAGAGCTACTCTTGTCTTGTGGACCTTGCGCAGTGATTCGCAGTAAGCGGAGTCATGCATGTTAGCCTTAAGCCGCTGATCCATTTCAGCGGGGGTCAGTGTCTTGTGGTCGTCGCACTGTGACAGCCAGTGTCCGCCGTGGCAGTAAAAACAGGTGATCTTCCATTCCTCTTTGGCGGGGGGGTTGAGGCTGGCCTGTGGTGACACCGACTCTGCCTGGTACATCACCGTGATGGGCCTACTTTGGTTTCCTGGTGGGCGTTTATTGCTCTCATGCAGGACTTCTAGGTGGGCGCCGTCACACTTGCCGCACCTTTTCTTGAGGCGGCACTCAGCTGCCATGTGGCCGCTCGCGCAGCGGAAGCAGCGGCAGTTATCCTTAAGCCACTGACCTATTTCGGCTGTAGTCAGTTCTTTGAAGGCGTTGCACTGTGACAGCCAGTGTTCACTGTCACAGTACTGACAGGCAGCCTTCCATTTCTCCTTGGCGTGGGGGTTGTGACTCGTCTGCCGTGACACCACCTCGGCCTGGTGCATCACGGTGACGGGCCTGCCGTTGTCTTTAAACCTTCTCTGTCCATCTTTAGGGTTAGAGCCACCCCACGCGAATGTGTCTATTTGTAGACTGCTGACCTCCCTGGCTAAGAAGTCAGCAAGGTCTAGGAGGGATTGTTCTGGGCCGTGGGGGTCACGGTGGTCTCTTTGCCGCCGAAAACGTTCTTGGCGGGCTGGGGGGAGCTTCTCTAGTATCCGCTCCACGTTGGAGTTGGCATATAACTCATACATCCCCTTCTCCTTCTGTGACCCGAGCATCCCTACCAGGGATTGTACTTTAATGGATAGGTCATCCAGGGCTCTATTGTCTTTAGCTGGGGGGAGGCGTTCAATCTCCCGTATCTCTTGAATTACATAGTCCCATGTACGTCCATAACGCGCGTCGAGGGCCACCAGGGCATCAGAGTAGGGGGTTCTTGAGTTAGAATATGCCAGCGCTATGTTGTGCGCTCTGGGTACTTTAAGGTGCTTGAGGAGGATGGCATATTTGTAGGACTCGTCCTGTACTTCGGACATAATAGTCTCTAAACACATGCGTAGTTCAGTATACTGCGCTCTGTCTTCACGCGTAAAGTCTGGGAATGTGGGTGTCCCAATGTAAGATGCCATGGATGGCTGTGACACCGATGCGCGTAGGGGGAGAGGCCTCCTTGGCGAGTCTCCCCGTACGTGGGGTCGTGGGTTAGTGCTGGGTGGGAACCAGAGGCCGGGCCCCCAGGTACTGCTCCTCGGTGCTGACTGTTGATTAAACTCACCCTTGGGACGGGTTGGGGGTTCGTAACGCAGCATCTCGGGGCTGAGGTCGGGGCTGTACTGTTTGCTTTATGTCCTCCCTCGTCCTCCGCCAGGCTTTGGATTCGCTTGGTCAGTTTCTCGGCGACGTAGGCAGGTTCTTCCCGTTGGCTGGGTCCCGTGTAGATTGGTCGGGGAGGGGGCTCGGTGACGTAAGCAGGTTCTTCCCGTTGGCTGGGTCCCGTGTAGATTGGTCGGGGAGGGGACTCGGCGACGTAAGCAGGTTCTTCCCGTTGGCTGGGTCCCGTGTAGATTGGTCGGGGAGGGGAAGGTGGGGAGTCACCCTTTGGAGCGCTAGCTCCATCATTTGCGCCTGCAGACGGTCTCGCTCCGCCTCGCGCTGTGCATTGGCGGCGTCGCGCTGTGCATTGGCGCGGTCTCGTTCCGCATCGCGCTGTGCATTGGCGGCGTCGCGCTGTGCATTGGCGCGGTCTCGCTCCATGGTTTCTTCAGCCTGGAGGCGCCTCTCTTCCAGTCTGATGGTCATCGTGGCGTCAGCCTGGAGGCGACTCTCTTCCAGTCTGAGGTGTTCGCGCTCGCTCTGGAGGCGGTTACGCTCACTCTCTTGTTGCGCTTGGAGACGTTCACGCTCACCCTGGAGGCGGTCTCTTTCGGTTGAAGCTGTCAGTGTGGCGATCAAGACTTGCGCTAGCCTCTGGTCGGCCTCGCTTGGGGATGACGCTGATGATGGTGATCTGGAGTTGACAGGGCTTGGCGTTGACCTGTTCTCTTTACGCGCTCCGAGGTCCATCTCGAGGGCGCTGCTTCTTATCTTCTCCCGCGCTCCGAGGTCCATCTCGGAGACGCGGTACTCTTTTCTTTGGTGCGCGCCGAGGTCCATCTCGGGTGCGCGCTCTTTATCCTCTTGCGCTCCGAGGTCCATCTCGGTGGCGCTGTCTTTATCCTCTGGCGCTCTGAGGTCCATCTCGGTGGCGCTGTGGTCTTTGGGCATAGTCACGTCATGTCCCGCTTGTCCCCCCCCATGAGCTAAGTCAGTTTCGTTTAAACCAGCTTGGGTCTCTACTAGTGGGGCCGACAAGTCGATAGGGTTGGGCATGCTTAAACTATTAGTTTTATCCGTGCTTAACGTCTTTTTAGATAAGCTAGGAGGTAAAACGACAGCATAGTCCTCCAATTGTGGAGGGGGCTGACGTTGGCGCCTAGGGCGCGCTAGTTTGGGAGAGCCGTTTGGAGAGTGTCCGCCGCTGGCCATATTACTATTAATATGATTAGTATTACTGATACCCTCCGGCTCGAAGGACCAATTGTAACTGAGGGGTTACAAAACCCTGACTGTATTAAAGATTGTGATAGATTAAACCACTACTACATATTATTATTATTATTACTTGCCAGACAGTACAGTTAATTATGGCAGACACTCAGAATAGACGGCACGGTGACAAGGAGATATCATTTACAGTATTTATTATTATGCAGAAGATACAACTGGTAATTACTGGGTCGCTCTTTTATGGCGAATGATATTAGAAAGTCAGAGAGTAGCAAAGTCAGTGGGAATGAATAATTCCTAGGCTAGGTATACTAGACCAGACGCCGCCTGGCGTGGGATGGCAATATAGGGGGGCAAAACGAGGGTACAGCTGGAGACTGGTGATATCCTCCCAGAGTTGTAAGCTCCAGAGGAATGAAGAATGTACGGATACTCAGGCTGTTCACTTGAAGAAAAAGGGGTTCTCATACGGATCCGGTCTTTATAATCCAAGTGCTCAGTAGCAAGGTAATAGCTGTAATCCAATGCCCGATAGCAATGATGATAGCCAGCCAGCTTCGTCCCCGAAGCTAGCCCGATGTAGAATCTTCAGGGTAGTTAAATCCAAACGACGAGGGTATTAACGATGCTCTTCTCCACGGTACTACGTTTCCACAATCACTATAATCCAACCAATAATGGTTCTACAATATCGCCGCGGTAGGTTCCAATGCGCACATGTCCAATAGTTCTGCTACTAGGCCCACCTCGTGTGCTGGCACTAATTACTTTAAGTCCACACACACTTGCTAAGGTTCACGCTAGTTACTAAACGAACGAACTGCTTGTTAATGCTGCACACCGAATGAACTGCTGTAATACGATTCACACTAAATGACGACTCTTTACTTCACATTAAGTTAGGTCGAACTTGACTCTGCTATACGCTAGGTTCAACTACTGCTGTTGCATTACTCCGGACGAACTTCACCGTTGTACTGACGAACTCCTTACTTCACCGAACTGCTACTGTTTGCGCCCTCCACCATATATATACTTAGAGGGCTTTCTAGTGCGCAGCCGAAGCTCTTGTCTGGAATCAATGCGCTGGCCCCAGGCATGTCTCAACATGTCCAGACTCGTCTTTGAACTTGTCTCAGGGGCGCGATTCTAGGCGCCGCCGACGTCAAGGGCATTATCCAATGAGGAAAGCGAATAATGCTATGATTCAAACGGAGGCTTAAAGGGATATAGCTTATATATATAAATAATATACAAGTTATATAAAACAATAAAACGTAGATTCTCAATGTTAATCTGGCCCTTCAGAACAATTACCATTGTAATTACTTGAAGTGTGTTCTCTCCAGTTTAGCGGACCTCTATGCAGCCGGCAAGCCTCATTGTTGCCCAAGAAAGTCGGTAATTATTGCAAGTTTCCTCCTCGAGCACAAATGAGATGAACCCTTGCTACTGTACCATTAAATTAAACCAGTAAATTGTTGTTTTGCCTTTGCCATCAAAGTAATTTCCAGTGCACTATATATAATCATTTGTGTTAAGAGTGGACAGTGGTGACCTCATCAAGGTCACGGGAGAGACCCCCACCCCCAGAGAAAGAGCTTGAAGGAGGCTCTGGGCTATATTTGCATTCACCCCCACTGCATCATCCTGTGTTCATACATGACTGCTACACATATATCCATCAGAATTTGACACCAAATGAGCAGGAATAATGGTAATGTCGATCTTCTGGAGATGTGACTTCACCGTCAGATATTGGCTATTTTGTGTTTTATGTTTGTGAAAAGCAGCAGGTATTTATTAGATTCTATAATCCAGAATGTATTTGACTAAACATTATTGTTCTCAAAGAGAATGACTGCAGAGAATAAGCTACATTACCAATCAATTATTGGTATTATGACCCAATAATTGAGTCATACTGTAGCTCAAAATTAAATATCTGTTCTACTCCAGTGTCAAAAAAACTAAACATTTTACAGTCTCAAATGTCATGTCAAATTCATGATATCACCATATAATATTATTCAGTCCAACAAATCACTACGTCAACAAAGCTAGTAGTGGGGCATAGAGTATTCTCTGTTTGCGTAAAGTTCTATAGGCTGTGCCTGTGGCCTATTAGTTTCTTTGTTAATTGAGCAGATGCTGTCATCCATCAACTGGAACTATGTGACCTGGCCACCAGAGTGACACTCTCACCTACTTCCACTCTCCCTCCCAGGAGTGTCATTCTATAGGTCACTGGGAAAGTATTTTGGTCTCTCAATGTATTGCGCTGTTATAGGCTCACTTATATGGTTATTTGAAGGGAAATTAAAGACCGCACTGACACTGTGACTATTGAATATTCTGTGCAGATCCTTTCTTCTGTGTGACAAGAATCCGCGATTCCTCCGTACATTTTGTTTAAACATAAATACTTCATGCGCTTGTTCTGTGAAAGATATATTCACAAAGCAAGTATGACACCGTATTAAATACTTGTTATGTGTGCTTGTAAAGGACTCTGCGTGTTTGACAAATGATCAGGAGGGCTTTAAACTAATTCTTGACACTCTGCAATAATTAGATAGAAAACACATCATTAAATCAGCGTGTTGCCCTGACATTTGTCAACCTGTCAGGAGAACAGCAAGTGTCGTTGCAATATGCAAAACTGGGAAGCAACATACCTGCGTGAGCTAAACCAGATGAAAAGGAAACATACCCTGTAACTATTTGTTATTATCTCCTTTTTATTTCTTTATTTATTGCTAGGAGCCACGCAAGTCGGGAGAAACACAATTTTAGGTGGAAGCATGGTGTTGAGGAAAACATTTGTCAGGTGAAAAGTCAATGACAACACACAACACGCCCAACATACTGCTACTCTCTCACCTTGGATTCTACTGAACAAGTTTACTTAAGAAACTGATGGAGAAAATAAAGTATCACATCTACATATTTGAGCTGAACCCATTGATTCGGGAATGATTGTATGCACACACTGAACAAGCCCAGGGCCTCATGAATGCAAAAATGTATTGGATCAAATGCATCCACAACTAAATTGTACTTGTTTGTGTCGCAATCACTACCGAATTGAATGCAAAGTAGCAGCTCGCACTCTTCCCTCCATTTTTACCCTAATTTGAATAACCATAATAAAGGCACATTAATGCCGTGACATTTAATCAACGAGGGACGCTCACTGTTGTGAATTGGATAAACAGCTGCATTGTATGACAGTTAATTTCCCTAAAACCCTGGCAATTGCCAACATACTGTACCAACCGAATATAAAATTGTACATTAACCAGCCGAATCATAATTGTGGGGAGAAGAATGTCAAGAAAGGTCAATAAATTACCAAGTGGTGCTTTCAGAGTCAATAGTTTGAGACTGAAAGCCTGTATTCCTATTTAGACTGATTTATACCCATCTCTAAACAAATTTTTAACACATTACACAAACAGACACGAGTGAGTAGCTGGGTTTGGCGGGATGTGAGAAGCCAACACAATTTCCGCAATCTCAAGCCTCTAGGATGCTTTGCAGGGCTTTGTGTCACTGCTGAGGCCTATGCTGTAGCAACTCACCTCTGGCTGCTATTCCACCACAAGCCCATGGCGAACTGGAGGCTTTCCTCATGGGATTTGCACCTAGAAAAATTACTTGTGTTGTGCTTTTGCCACCGCTGGAGGAGATATACAGTGAAACGGCCTCCGTAACCAATCCCATCACCTTAACAGGTTGCGAAGCGCGTTTTGTTTGTGTTAACGCTGATCTGAGAACAGTGAATGTATTTCAACAAATTGAAGGCTAGAGGACCAGAGGAATGCCTGCATGTCAATCAGGAAACACTGCAGAAGAGGCTTGCGTTCCTGCAAAGTCTGGATTGCAGAGCAATTCTCTCTCTCTCTCTCTCTCTCTCTCTCTCTCTCTCTCTCTCTCTCTCTCTCTCTCTCTCTCTCTCTCTCTCTCTCTCTCTCTCTCTCTCTCTCTCTCTCTCTCTCTCTCTCTCTCTCTCTCTCTCTCTATATATATATATATCTCCCCAGCCATATTTATTTTCAATTTCAGGTTCTACGTCCTTTTTTAATTTTTAATTTGATCTCCTGAGCGTTATTAGCCCAAAGCTCCTATGGAGGTGAGCAAGGTTAGTGATGGAGCTGCTGTTGTCAACATGTGGTGAGCAGCGCTGCCCTTGTTTTTAATTCTAAACCTCTTGTCTAATGGAAGCAGTGGTGTTACCAGCACAATGCTGACTGGCTGCTGCAATGAAAGGAAGGGGGGTGGGTGGCGGGGGTTGCGGGGTGTGGGGGATGAGGGGGGGGGGGGGGGGGGGGCAAGTTGTATTTCACCAGGGGGACGGGCCCGGGATCGCAGCTGCTGAGCAGTTCAGATTGCATCAGTGGAGAGAGGACCAAATCCTATCAGACAAGTCAGTGAAGGGAGAGGAGTCGGCCGTCACAGCGACGCAGGAAGGGAAAATGAAAGTTAATGAACAAGATTCTGGCCACAACGGTACGGAGGCAATCTCTCCAACAGACGCGCAGGAGAAAAGTCAGCGGGAAAGGGTGATAGATGGGCCAGAGAGGCAGGGTCACTGGCTTACGTGTGCGGAGGCAGCGCTCACGGGGAAAGGTTGTACACCTCAGTGGCTGAACAACGTGAATTACTATTTTTGAACGCGGTAATTCCTTGCTAATGTCATAGAAGGTCAAACCATGCTTAGCAGCGTCTTGTGCGCCGCTATCAAAGAGTTCTATTATATGATTGCTATTTATACTCTATCCAGAGCTTCTGCATGATCGGGAGTTGAAAAAGAAAAGAGAGTGACATTCACGTGACATTTACATCCAGGTAATATTGGGTAAAGTTTAATTTCATAACAACAGCACATGTATGAATACTAATTGATATCACATGAATAATAATTATGTTTTGAGATATTTTACTCTTTATATTTTAAGTCCATACTTATTTTTGTTATTTTAGATTTAACTCACCACTTTTCCACTTTTTGGGACTTGGACAAGTACTATTAGATTTGCTGGTCATCATAGCAGTTTTTTAACATAACATGCACTTGTACTGTATGTCCGGCGTGGGCATCTGGATTCAGGGCTAGCCTAGTTACGATGCTACTTAACAAGGGCTTAGGTTTGATTTTGAGCTTTGGTAGGGACACTTAATTTAATAGAAAATGGAAAATATGATTAAATATAATTTTCACTAATTTGAGTGTAAATACTGTTTTGGGAGCTACAAAGAGCATCAGATGATCCAGCATGTGGCCTACATGTGCACTTGCTGCATACAAATTGATAGCAAATTGGGTCAAAAAGAAAAAGCCTACATGTGTGCCTATTTTCTATATGGTCACTGACACATTAGGATGTGAGATTTACAACACGTTTGGTGTGCTTATATAACTATAAGATGATCAGGCAAGAAGGAAAACAGATAATACTGTAGGATAGCTGATACGTTCTTGATGCAGCTGTCAACACTACACTTTCGCAACAGAAAAAAAGGGTCTGTTTTGCCAGACCGTAATGTTAATGTTGTGAATTATACTAAAACTACAGTTTTCACTCTGTAGGGACAATTCGTGTTTCCATGGCTTTGGTAGGGACATGTCCTTAGCGTCCCTATATAAAACTATACTCTCTCTCATGTAACCAGAAGACACTGCTAGAGCACTGCTTAAATGTAACCTTGGGTGTTTGTGTCCATTTATGTTGCTCTGAGCTGGGGTTGTAACATATTGGGTTTTTGTAATATGGTTCGAGTTATACCTCTAGATTTGTTTGAGTATGCTATTTTCTTTAGTTTGTTTAGCCTTGGTTTTGTGGTGGCTGGTTAGGTTGTGGTCTCCCCCTTGGGCATGCATGGTGTGTGGGGCTTTTTGAGGGCTATGCAATTGCTGAGTGTGGAAACTCTGGTTAGGTAGTCAGCAAGTAGGCCAGCTGTATCAAACCACCAGTACTTCCATCGGTACATTACTTTATCACTACTTGTTTTATTTTGAGGTGATCCTGGGTGGAGGCTACAGTCTCTGGTGGGGGTACGCTATTTGGACCTTTGGCCTTATTGTCCGGGCTAAGGGTTACAAAGTTCAGTGTTTAAAGTTGCCTCAAGCCCTGCACGCCTCAGAAAAGACTTGCGCTTTAATCCTTGAGAGTCCACACTCCTTTTTGCACCGTGGGCGGAGAACAAAGGGATATAATGTCTCAGAAATGCTCAGGAAGTCGCGCTTTTCAGAAATCGGTAAAAATAGAAAAATGACATTTTTTTTTGGATCCACTTTTTCTCCCATTTTTCTATATTTTCTTCCATCCCAATTTCGTATCATCCAATTCAACCCTCCCCTGTCACGAATGCTGTTTCTTGCCTCCCACAAGCCGGCTGCAATGTGGACTAAGTCATACATAGCACAAGTCCCCTCCGGTACTTGAGGTAACAGCAGTCGCATCTTTTCACCTGCGCAGCTCGATCTCTCAGTGGTGAGGAGTAACGCGTGGGAGGCTCCCGCTGCCCCCGACACTTCCTGATTCTACTGCGCAGGCACACCAACCGACCTGTAGGAGTCGCTGTCCACAACGCCCGATCCCCACCCATCAGTTTCCCACCCCCTAATACGGCCAATGTGTATTAGTATGAACGACCAGCTAAACTGAAAGCAGTGTGGATCGCTGGGCTCGAACAGGCAAGCCCAGCGTCTCCGTCATTCGTGGCGAGCGACTTGCCCACTACGCCACGTAGCCGCCCAGAAAAATGACATTTTATGTTATATGTCTCCTTACTTGCTAAACTTAATATGACTTGTAAATATGTTTAATTCTTGCTAAATGGTATAGTTCTAATTATCCCCGTATTCATGGGAACTACAACGCGTCACGTACACGCAGGGGCGGAGCTTCCTACAGGCGATATAGGTGGTTGCCTAGGGCGCCACCCAGAGGGGGCTGGGGAAAGCGATACAGATGAAGAGCTTTCTGTGTACACAGTGTACACTGCTGCTAACAAAGAACATGGCATTCACATCCATGTTACAGTTGAAGGCAGGGTGGTGGATATGTTACTGGACACAGGAGCTCAAGCAACTCTAGTTTCAGAGACTGTTTACAGAAAGTCGTTAGCTCATCTAACCCTGAGTAAATGCAACACAAAACTGTTCACTTTTACGGGAGAGAGAATCTCCACGCTGGGAGAAGTGACAGTGAATGTAGAATATGAGCAGCAGACAGACAAGTTGCCCCTGGTGATACCAGCGCTGCTAGGTTGTGACTGGCTCAAGATACTCAGGCTAAACTGTAGAGAAATATTCACGGTGAGAGCAAGCAGTGACAGTGATGGAGATGTGGAGGCAGTGTTACAGAAACACAAGGCTGTGTTTGAGGAAGGCCCCAGCACAATCCGTGAGTTCAAAGCCTCTATCAGAGTAAAGCCAGAAGCCCAGCCCATCATCAGGAAGGCTAGACCAATGCCATTATGCCCTCAAAGAACCAGTTGAGAAGGAGCTGGATCGACTGGAAGGACTAGGCATCATATCCAAGGTTGACAGAAGTGAGTGGGCGTCGCCCATAGTCATAGTCCCAAAGGCGGATAAGTCAATCAGGATCTGTGGTGACTACAAGGTAACCATAAACCAGAGTGTGGAGGAAGAAACATACCCACTACGGAACACAGAGGATCTGTTCGCAACATTGGCTGGAGGAAAGTTGTCTTGTCACATGCCTATCAGCAGTTAGAACTGGATAAGGACTCTGAAAAATATCTCATTGTGAACACACACCGGGGACTGTATGTGTATCACCGTCTCTCATATGGAGTCTCCAGCGCGCCATCCATCTTCCAGAGAGTGATGGATCAAATCCTGCAAGGGCTAGACCATGTGACATGTTTTCTGGATGACATTCTAATCACTAGCGGAGTCTAAAGAGGACCACTTGAAGATGCTGGACAAGGTCCTGAGTCGTCTGGGGAGATATGGCGTCAGAGTGAAACGTGCCAAGTGCAAATTTATGGAGAGCAGAGTGGAGTATTTAGGGCACATGGTGGACAGCGAAGGACTCCACCCCACCAAAGAGAAGGTGGAAGCGATACTGAATGCTCCAAGCCCCAGAAATGTATCGGAACTACTATGGGAGGTTCATAAAGAACCTGTCTTCTCTGTTACAACCACTGTATGCACTACTGAAGAAGGACAGACCTTGGAAGTGGACAGCGGAATGTGACCAAGTGTTCAAAAAGGCGACAAACCAGCTGTTAGAGAGCACAGCGGTTGTGCATTATGACACCAAGAAGCCAATGAGGCTCGCATGTGATGCATCACCCTACGGGGTAGGTGCGGTGATATCGCACATCATGGAAAATGGAGAAGAAAAGTCGATTGCATTTGCATCACGCACCCTGACGGATGCATAGCGTAATTATGCGCAAATTGAGAAAGAGGCTCTAGCCATCATCTTCGGAGTGAAGAAATTTCATAAATACCTGTATGGACGAAAGTTCACCCTGATCACGGATCACAAGCCGCTCTTGGCAATCCTGGGCCCAAAGTCAGACATTCCTACCCTGGCTGCTCTGAGAATGCAGCGGTGGGCACTGATACTCATGGCGTATAATTATGACATTGAATATCGCAGATCGGCCGATCATGCCAACGCTGATGCGTTATCCAGGCGAGACGTGACAAGGACAAAACGGCTGAAGATAAAAACATCTTCTACTTTTCAGCAGTAGATGACCTCCCTGTGCATGCAAGTGACATAGCACGGAGCACTCGCAAAGATCCAGTGCTGAGCAAAGTCAGAGAGATCACTTTAAATGGTTGGCCAGACCACATTGAGGATGAGGCTCTCAGACCGTTCTTCATTAGGAGGACAGAGCTATCTGAAGAGCAAGGATGTGTTCTGTGGGGCAGGAGAGTTATTGTTCCTGCAGCACACAGAGCCAAACTACTGAGTGATCTACACACTGGACACCCGAGGATCTGCCGTATGAAAGCATTCGCAAGATCGTATGTGTGGTGGCCCCACATGGATAATGACATTGAGAAAACAGTACAGCACTGTGGAGCGTGTCAGTCAGAGAGAACACTGCCCGCCGCAGCCCTGCTGCACTGTTGGCAGTGGCCAGCCCGTATATGGCAGAGGATACACATAGACTTCTGTGAGAAGGACAAACTTCCTGGTACTCGTTGACAGTCACTCAAAATGGCTCGAAGTTGTTCCCATGACAACCACTACAGCAGTGAAGACCATTGACGTTCTCCAGAACATTTTTGCTTCTCAGGGCCTACCAGAAGAAGTGGTTTCAGACAATGGACCACAATTTACATCCTGTGAGTTCAAACAGTTTCTGAGGAGCAACGGTATCAAACAGACACTGGTGCCAGCATACCACCCCGCCTCGAACGGCGCAGTGGAGAGGTCCGTACGAACCGTTAAAGCAGCACTCATGAAACAGGTTATTGGAGAAGAGGTTCTGCAGATCAAACTGTCACTACAACACAGACTGGCAAACTTCCTTTTTTTATTTTTTTTATCCTTTTCCCCCTCCTTTTTTTCTCCGATTTTTCTCCCATCCCACTGTTAGTCGTTATGCCAATTCCCAACCCCCTTCCTGGTTGTTGCGCACCCCCCCCCTACTGTTGGTCCAAGAGGCCGGAGACTGTCACATGCTTTCCTCCGACGCATGTGCAGCCAGCCGGCAGCCAGCCTGGCAGCGCAGATTCTCACTGGGAGAGTGTAACGTGTGGAAGGTTGCACTACCTCTCTCCAGATCCTACCCTCGCTGTGCAGGCGCCCCGACCGAACTGTAGGGGTCGCTGTCCACAACGCCCAGGACCCACCCACGGCTTCCCTCGCCCTAACTCAGCTGTTGAAGTGCCACAAAACTACAGTGACCCTTTTTGTATTTGACATCCTGTTCTCTCTCTGTCACTTGTATGATGTACTATTATGATTATGATTATGATGCACTTGTATGATGTAATATATTAAGCATTAAAATATATATATATAGAGGATTAAATATATGTTTATTGTATATGCTGAAGGACCATGTATTATGGACAGTGTTGGGACGAAGTTACTTTTTGCCGTTCTAGTACTCTAACGCATTACTTTTTAAATTCAGTAACGCTGTTACCGTTACTAAATGGTTTGTTAGTTCGTTACTGCGTTCTTTTTATGTAGATTCATAGCGAGCGTCCTCCTAACTCCGTTTGATTTCGCCTGAGTTTGTTTTGTTTACAATAGAGAGCGTCTATTTCTTTCCGTAGCCGCATTTCTGGTTTTCGCATTTCTGATTGGCCACTGACTGACGTTCTCTGACGTTCTCTGACCAGAGAGCGTCAGTCAGTGGCCACTGGCCAATCAGAAATGCGCAAACCAGAAATGCGGCTACGGAAAGAAATAGACCCTCTCTATTGTAAACAAAACAAAACGAAATGAACTAACAAACCATTTAGCAACTACTTGGAGAGATAATTAATATACAACATGGAAACGAGATAAAGAACATGTTTGAGGCGCTGCTGGAGTCAACTGGACTAACGCTACTACATCTCGACCACCGCAGACTTTGGTGAGTGCAATGTGTTTACTGAAACTCAAGTTGATCAACGGATTTTGACTGTACGAAATCTGCCAGGGAATCTCATAATACTAATCAAACAATATAAATATAGTCCTTTCATGCACAATTGATATCCTAACTATTCTAACGTTGCAATGCTTTGATTGATATCTTAAACAACGTTGCAACTTGCAAGATGGTGAATGAATGAATGAATGAATGAATGAATGAATGAATGAATGAATGAATGAATGAATGAATGAAAACTTTATTTAACAGATTGCAGAATGGGTACAATACAGTACGGCTCAATACATACAATTGTTAAGGGGATGCAGACCTGAGAAAGACGTTTGTCTTGTTTCCATCAGGGTCCCCCATTTTCAATTCATATAGACATTTATGACATACACAACATACATGACATTTATGGCATAGGGACATATAGGTATTTAGTACTGATACATTTGTGACAAACGGTATTCAAATATACAGTACTGTTACCCCTAGCTTTGGGTAGGGCGTTCCACATTGTTGTGGCATAATTGCGAAACGTGTTTAGTCCCTTGTTTGAGCCGAATCTGGGTTTTACATGATTTGTTGAGCTTCCTCTGGTGTAGTGGTTGTGGTATTCACTGACCTTTGGGAAGTATTTTGACATGTACATGGGTACCCCGGTCGTATAGTGTATCTTGTAGACCAGGCCCATTGCAAGTTGCTGTACTCTGTCGTCTACTCTAAGCCATCCTAGGTTGTCAAAGTGGGCAGGGGTGAGGTGGGTTCTGGGGTTCAGGTCAAGTAGTAGTCTGACCAGTTTGTTTTGTGATGTTTGTAATTTTGTTTTAAGCGCCTTTGAGGTGCTTTGGTACCATGAGGTGCACGCATAATCGTAGTACCCTTGAATTATAATGGTTATAATGAAACGCTCCGGCGACATCAAGGCTGTTCCTTCATGGGCATGGGACTCGGGAGCAATTTTTTTTTTCTTTTTTTTTTAAATAACTCATTACTTTTGGGTGTAAGTAACTAGTACAGTAACGAAGTTACTTTGAAATGAAGTAACTAGTAAAGTAACTGAGTTACTATTTTTCAGTAACTAGCACAACACTGATTATGGACCATGTATACAGCAGTGCAATTGTTCCGTTCTCTGTTAGAGTGGGTGCTGTTAGGAATGTGTGCTTCCCTCCCTGTGTCTGACCTTGGGCGTCTGCAAAGAAAGTGCACCACTTTCTGCACCTTTCCTATCACTCTACAGAGGGAAAAGCCATCATACAACGGGCGATGATTTAACTACATGTGTGATGTGTAAACATATAACCAATGATTAAGTATATATTTATTGTATATGTCTGTATTGTACATGTATATATCTGAATATACCTGTATATATCTATAAGCTCAGACCAGTGCAAATTGCACAGTCATGACATTGATGTATGATGAGAGGACTCTTAGGGGGTTTCCCACAGCACAGTAATCTGTTACTTTTTTTAGTTACTAACTAGTGGAGTAGCGATGAGCCAATGACAACGACACAAGTTGAAAGAAGGAGTGTTTATCTGTGCTTGCTATATGACGCTACGGACCTGTGTATAAAACTCACAGCTTCCGTCTCGTCGGGCGGATTTTCACTTTTTGACTTCAGACACCATGCGTAGAGGCTATGCTATGCTAGAGAAGAGATGTTTTTTGTTTTATACTTACTTTTACTGAATTGGACATTTCCAATGCAGTCCCTTTTTGTAACTTGCCTTTTCTAATTAAAACAACCTTTTTATATAATACCTATTGAATTCGTGGACTGTTTTCTATTGCAATGTATTACGACGCTGGCCTCGCCCTGCTCTCGTCTGAAGGTAACGGTATATCTATAACTGGGAGCCATGCAGATTGAATCAATTGCTGGTTACTGCTTTTCAGCTAAAGTTATATAATAGATTATATATATATATATATATATATATATATATATATATATATATATATATATATATATATATATATATATATATATATATATATATATATATATAAAAACTAAAAGGAGAAAACCTTCAAAGGAAAGAAGGGACCGCACACTCCACAGGACTCGTTTTTGCTTATTTATTGTTTGCACAACGCGTTTCGCTGTCGCTTCCTCAGGTGCTATATATATATATATATATATATATATATACTATTGACAGTAGTAATGCTTAGTTTCACTGTTTGTTGTTTGCAAGCCCCGGTAGCCTCTGTATCCGACGGGCTCCATTGGGTTTGTGGGGATTTGGGGGTTTGTCTCGCCACTGCAGGGCCGGACGATCGGTGGCCATGGACTGATGGACCTGTCCAACTGATAAGGGGTTATGGGGCTTGCAAATCATTGTTAGTACGCTAATCTTACACTATTAACAGTAGTAATACTTATTAAAAGAGTAGTAATATCATCAGGCTTTCAAATGAGTAGCATTACGGGCCTTTCGTAAAAAATGTAGATAATAATGATGGTAATGATAATAATAATATTATTGTTATTATAGGCAATAAGAGTTCTCCCAGACATACATTCGGTGTATTACAAACAAAGAAGAGGTTAACAACTCTTCTATGCTTATATTTCATATCAACTGGATATAACTAACTAGTGACTATGAAGTAAGCTTGATAGAAATAGTAATTGACCCGAGAACTTAGTGAGTTTAGCACCTCGCTGGGGGATATCGGGCGGCCACAGGGGTCTATCTCGAGTAGGTGATCTGAGATAGATAAGAGACATCCCATCGGCATTCAACATGGCGTCCCTCAGTTTGGGCTGAGATCGGTATGATAACAGCCAAATAAAATAAACTAGAAATATTGATAACGGAGAAACCTGAAATGAACAAATTAGAAAAGTGAGTTTAAACCTTACTTGAATGTGCTCTTACCAGCACCTAGGGAGCTAAAACCTTCCGCATTAGAATACAACAGACAAAGGATATTGATCTGTATGGCCCTCAGTGGAAAGCAGTGGCAAATTAAAAGGCATCTGCGTAGTGTGGGCATTGCTGGTGAAGCGGTTGAGGCCGCAAAATTGGATTAAAGAAAAAGAAAGTAAAGAAAACCCCCTCTCTAAATGTCTGGCAGTTTAGAGAGACATCAGCGCAGCCATACAGGCTGGCATTGCCGGCTAACGAGCCAGTGCTAACTGGAGGCTACCTAGCCGGAGTCTACAGGAGCGCCGGCCAACGGGCCAGTGCTAACTGGAGGCTACCTAACCGGAGTCTACAGGAGTGCCGGCTAACGGGCCAGTGCTAACAGCTGGCTACCAAGTCAAGAGCTAACTAGCTCACAACAGGCTAACTAGCCAAGAGCTAACTAGCTCACAACAGGCTAACAAGCCAGAGCTAACTGGAAGTGAACTGGCCCTAGCCAGACAGGGGCTAACTAGCCAAGAGCTAACTAGCTCACAACAGGCTAACAAGCCAGTGCTAATTGATGGCTAACTAGCCAAGAGCTAACTAGCTCACAACAGTCTAACAAGCCAGAGTGAATTGATGGCTAACTAGCCAAGATCTAACTAGCTCACAACAGGCTAACAAGCCAGAGTGAATTGATGGCTAACTAGCCAAGCCCAAGCCAAGGCAATGCTGACTCTCCGGGAGTCGAGACCGCAGCCTCGGCAAACTGCCTGTTGATCTACAGGAGCACACCGCACTCGCTGACAGGAGTCCCACCAGCGGAGCTGTTCTTAAAACGTCAACTGAGAACCAGATTCAGTCTACTCAAACCAAGCCTGGCGAGAACAGTTGAAGAAAAACAACTAAAGCAAAAGACCTACCATGACAAAACAACAACAAAGCTGAGAGATCTACAGCCAGGTGACCAAGTGCGTGTAAAAAACTTCCGTGAGGGAAGAGCAACAGTGGTAAAGCGCCTCGGACCAGTCAGGTACCTGATCGACGATGGAGGGAGACAGCGCTCAGTCCATATCAACCACTTACTGTTTTCCAGAGAAGAAACACCATACCAACACACCAATGACAATGTGACACAGACTCAGGATTTCACAGAGCCGTCTGTCAGACCAACCACTAAAGAGACTCAGATCACCAGGGAGTCCACGCCAGGACCAGCTCACACTCCGAGGAAGCCTGCAAATGACAGCCCTGACCGACACCGCAGCTGCAGCAAAGCCCAATACAGCATAAACCATCGCAGAGTACAGCTCAACCCAGAGACACTCTTCCGACACCTGTTAAAGCAAGCAGTCCTACCCTGCGCCGGTACCCGCAAAGAGTGCACAGGACGCGTCTATGCCTTCTACAACGCTGTTCGGTTTCCGGGTTCCTCTGATTGGCCGCTGAAGCACGCCCCCCGAGTGACACGCGAACAGCCAGCCTTCACCGAGCTCCTCGATGGAGATCAACCCCGAGGTTGGAAAATCACTTAGATTTAGTAAATATTTACCCGTTTCTCATACGGTTAACGATTCAGAAACAATCATTGCTCATCTCCGTGTGTTTATGTCGTTGCAGATGCTCAACAAAGTGGGTTTGATACGCAGTCATGGTGGCGAAAGTGTCTTTATTATTTAGTTAACGTTATCATTAGCAGGTAAGTTATGAAGTCATTGTTTATCATAAAACCAACAGCATGACTGGCTCGTCTATTCTGTGCTAGATCAAGACCCTATTTCAATAATGGATGACGGTGAAAGCATACACGCCACCAAGAACAGTTAGTACTCTGTAGATATAACGTCAGCTAGCGAGGTTGCACACCTATATCTTCTACTTTCATGAATTGTTTTCTACTCCTACTCTGCTTTAAAAAGATAATTCCGCACCGTCATCCATTATTGAAATAGTGTCTTGATCTAGCACAGAATAGACGAGCCAGTCATGCTGTTGGTTTTATGATAAACAATGACTTCATAACTTACCTGCTAATGATAACGTTAACTAAATAATAAAGACACTTTCGCCGCCATGACTGCGTATCAAACCCACCTTGTTGAGCATCTGCAACGACATAAACACACGAAGATGAGCAATGATTGTTTCTGAATCGTTAACCGTATGAGAAACGGGTAAATATTTACGAAATCTAAGTGATTTTCCAACCTCGGGGTTGATCTCCATCGAGTTGGTTAGAACTAGAGCTCGGTGAAGGCTGGCTGTTTGCGTGTCACTCGGGGGCCGTGCTTCAGCGGCCAATCAGAGGAACCCGGAAACCGAACATCGTTGTAGAAGGCATAGACGCGCACAGGACACCAGCAAGGTTCAAGAATGATTAGATGAGACTCAAGCGGGTTAAAGATAAACAAATGTTTTAATAGAACAAAGGCACTTTAAAGATATGGGTGTTGTTATAACGTATTGAGTTATGCCAGTAATTGTTGAAGTGATTTTGGTTATGGGGATAACAAAGGAAAAGAAAAACGAAACAGTACGAGTTTGTATTTACAGGGAAGGAGTGTAATGTATTGGATATTACATATAGCCTATAGCTAGAGTGTCAGCACCCTCTACTGGCCACTATTGTCATGCCCTGTATTGCAACCATACTTGAATAAGTAAACCTCAGTTATAAACAAGCTTCGTGTCTCCGGGTGTCATTCTTATAGAGTATAAGAACCCTAATATGCTACAGTGAAAGGTATGCAATTTTATACAACTTCCAAGACCTGCCACACCAAGAGCTGATGAAGCAAGCAGATGCACTTGTACACACCTTAAACCATGGAAAGCAATCTGATTTGGATGGGAAGGAGCTGGCTCAGGAGTTGGAAAATGTACCTGACTTGCCATCAAAGAGCATGACAACTCTTGAGTTGTTGAAATTCATACACACAAAGCAGCTCACAGAAATATATCCCAACTTGTGCATTGCTCTGCGGATCAGTGCAACGCTACCAGTAACAGTAGCTTCAGCCGAGAGGAGTTTTTCCAAATTAAAATTTTTTTTCTATCCACTTTCTCTCCTCCTATTTTTCTTGTATTTTCCTCCAATCCCAATTTAGTCGTTATGCCAATTCCCCCCTCCGCTTGCGCGCATTTGCCCCCTACTTGCCGGTCTAGGGAGCCCTGAAGTCTATCACATGCTTCCTCCGATACATAGGAGACAGCCAGCAGCCTCTTTTCACCTGGCAGCGAGGACTCTCATTGGGTGAGTGTAACGCGTGGGAGGGCACACTACCTCACCCAGATCCCTTCCTCGCTGTGCAGGCGCCCTGACCGACCTGTAGGAGTCGCTGTTTACAACGACCAGATTACCACCCACCGGCTTCCCTCCCACTGACACTGCCAATTGTGTCAGTATGACGACCGGCCAAGCCGGAGACACCGCTGACAGCTGGATTCGATATCAGTGTCTCTGCGGTGGTAGACAGACGCTTAGTCCGCTGCGCTACCCGGCCGCAAATTTAAACTCTTGAAAACATACCTGAGGTCAACAATGGCTCAAGAACGCCTCAGTGGTCTGGCTGTAATCAGTATTAACCATGAGGTTGGTGGTCAGATTTCATATGATGATGTGATTGATGACTTTGCAGCGAGGGAAAAAAAATCTGTGCACGGAGACCAGCAACAATTTTTTCTAACAGAAACCCATTGGGGGGTGCGTCAGCTAGGTCTGGAGGTGACAGGGGGTGCACGGCCAAAAAAGTTTGGGAACCGCTGCTTTAGACAAAGTGAATTTGTAATTTTTATTTATTTGTTTGTTTATTTAGCATATTATATTTTGATTATATATGTGTAACATATTTTACAATACATAATTTTCTTTTAAAGCCAATTTGCATGTTATTTTATTGTTTGTTATTGTTATTATTATTATTGATTGTTAGCTAAGTTGTTTGTTTTAATTCTTTAGTGTGCACTTTACATTTCTTCATAATTTTCTTTGAAAGCAAATTTGCACATTCTTTTATTGTTTGTTATTGTTATTATTGTGTGTTAGCTAAGTTGTTTATTTGTTTTAATTCTTTAGTGTGCACTTTACATTTATTCCTAGCTCTTGTTCTTGCTTGTAAAAAATAAAGGTGCAGTACTTTACTGTATAACTCTTAACCCACACGACAGAGGGTTAACCCTCTACTATCACACAACCGACGGTTGTGAAAGGGTTAACCTTCTGTGTATTGTCGCAATGAAAAGGGTTAACCGTTTGGTAGCGCGGCAGTGAAAGGGTTAAGATGTTTTGACGCGGACTCTCATTGGCGAGGTGTAACGTGTGGGAGGCTCACACTGCCCCCGCCATTTCCTACCTTTGCTGTGCAGGCGCCCTGACTGACCTGTAGGAGTCGCTGTTTACAACGACCAGACTACCACCCATCGACTCCCCTCCCGCTGACTCTGCCAATTGAGTCAGTATGACGGCCGGCCCAAGCCGGAGGCAACGCTGACAGCCGGATTCGATACCAGTGTCTCTTGCGTTGGTGACGAACGATATGTCCACTGCGCCACCCAGCCGCCCTTACGCCGCTCTGTTTGTGTGTCAAAACATTTTAAATCATTGTTATAAAACCAGTGGTACTCACAGAGCGAGCTGTGTATTTCCGCCGTTGGTGTCACAGCGCATGCGCACCAGGCAGCCAAATAGCCTGGTGCGCATGCGCTGTGACACCAACGGCGGAAATACACGGCTCGCTCTGTGAGTACCACTGGTTTTATAACAATGATTTAAAATGTTTATTAGCCACTCCGAGCTTTCAGACCCCAGCGCGTCGCTGTGTGAAACCCTAATTGTACGCTGGGTACCTTTGAAATTCATATCTGATATATTTTTGACCCACCCCGAGCTCAGAAGCAGTGCTTGGTGGTCCAACCGAGCCTGGTAGCTATATAGCTGAGAGTGACTGCGGTTACAAAAGCCCCTGGCTTGCACATCGCAGTCACGTAAGGGGCTAGCAATTCCCTTGAGCATAGCTATGGTGTGGTTAGAGAGAGATTTGTGATTGAGATTATTGCTGCTACTGCATTTGCTGTATGCTACTATAGACCAGTTTGCCGTTTGTTGTGCCTTGGTTGCTATTTACTAGTACATATCTCTGAGTGAACTATTTCAAGTTCCTAGTAAAGATGGCAGCCATAAAGAAATGTATTAGTGAATGACCCTATACAGAAACGTAAGTCCTTTATTGTACCCTTCTACCCATCCGTTTTGAGTCAGCATCTGAAGACACTCCAGGTGGAGGGCTACATGACCACTACCCCTTGATCCACAAAGGGGTGGTGAGGTTGACTACTTGGTTAAGACTCCCGACTGCAATCGCGAAGAGTACAGTAGGTTGAAATGTCATGTCAATATGTTGAAGGCATACTGTGACAGGGATCAGGGTGACCGGTCAGAGGTCAAGCCTGTGGCTGTAGCAACGGTTTCCCTCCCATTGTAGCTGACAGCTGTTACTGTGTCAAAGGACATTTCTCAGGGCAGGTTGCCAATCACCCAGATACTAGCTGACTTAGACTCCCACCTGTCATACTTGTCATCTTAAGTGTGCTGACATCATACACTTAATTCAGCAACATTTAGGTTTATTTTCTGATAGTCATACTAATGTATGTACTAATTATGGTATGCCATTGGTGTTGGTAGTGCAATCCCAATTTGTATTAGATTTGTTTATTTGTGAAGAGACAGTGCAAGTTAATAAACAAAACTCCAACGCATTACAACAATGTATTAAAATAAAAAAGCTTGTAAAGCCAGATTATAGCCAAGGCTAGTTTCCATCTGTTGTCCCTTAGATGTTAACTGGAATCATAAAACATCCAAAAACATTTGATTATAACAACAATGACAGTAGTATAAATACATCACAATAATCACAATAACACTTTATTACATAATATAAAATACAAAATATTAATTCACTAATTATCTCTAAAACATAGTGCTCAACTATTTGTGCAGGTTTGGTTATATAATAACCAGCCAATCCTTTAGTTGTGTTTTAAGCCCTAGCCATATTTTCAAAAGTACATAAGTAAATGGAAGATTGCTCCACTTCTACAACGTTGATTTGCAAGTTATTGGTATCTAGGGACATTTATGGACCTCATGGAATGTATTCCCAGTGTCATAAATATTGTGTCTGTTACTATGCTTGAGTAAATTGTAATTAACCAAAGGAGAATATAAGTTATTATTATTATTCAGTCCCCCCCCCCAGCCCCATCTTTGACCATGCTAACATTGACCAGACGTGGAATAACTCATTCAGCACCTTCTTGAGAGCAAGTGTACAAAGAATCTAAGCAACTGAACAAAGGGCAGATGATTTACATGGTTTTTTGTATACAGTACTGAATTTTGCCATCCGGACACATGCAATTTGAAATATGAATATAGAATATAGAATATCAGGCCTATAAATTACCTTATTATGGCCAAGTCATACATCTATGGATCGGCCCAAATCTCCTCTTTCCAATGGCTGGATCTTAAATCTGGATTTACAACCACCAGGTGCCCGTTATAGGGCAGCAAAGACCATGAATGAAATCTAATGTAAGTACAGTTACTTTTGTATAATGTCCATAGCTCCGCCATATTCTACCAGATAGCGACGCAGTTTTTTTCTAGACATTCACAGAAAGGTAAAGAAACAATATACGTTGTATTTTATGGCAATAACATTCAGGTTTGTTTGACGCATGAGATATAATCGATATAATTTTTTGCGAAATGTCTACGTCCATCGAAAGCCCTGGGTCTCCTCTTTCTTAGGAGTACAACGATTTCATGACACCTTCATGTCCTCGCATCTAAATCAACCGGTTTCCGATGCAATGTGCAGAGTTTTTATAAGCTCATATTTCGCTTACACACTTAAAATCATTGCTAAACAATGCTGAAAATATACACGTTGACTGCAGTTTTGATAGGGTTAGGGTCTTTACTCTTGGCTACTGTACATTTGAAAAAGAACAAAACATCACTTAATATGGACTGTATTGATCTATTTGTGACGTGAAACAAATCTTGTACCGGTACCGGGGCGATCGGGTTTAAGAGATTAAAGGTGCTAAGCATGGGGCATTTTCTGATTTCAGCTGGCAGACTATTCCAAAAGTTCCAACCCTTTATTGATAGGACAGTCAGACCAAAGGTTGTGCACCTGTAGGGGATTACGCAGTCCCCTCTAGCAGAGGCCCTGGTGACGCTGCGCCCTGGCGGGACTGTAGGCTAACCGTCTAATATGGTAATCTAATGGGGGTGGTGCTAGGCCGTACAGGACCTTAAATATGATACAGGCATTTTTTTTTTAAATGTATTAGGTTCTCTAGGCTTAGGAACTTGTGTTTTGCCAAGATGTTACAGTGATGGAAGGATCGAGGTTTTTTGTCAAAGATCTTCAGGGCTTTCTTGTACAGAGACTCTATGATCTCCGGCTAGAGACTAGCTCAGCATTCTATACGTCAGAAAATCATCGAAACCAGTAACAGCATAGCTGCATCCTCTGTCAGATTATTTTGGATTTGCCTGACATTCTGAAGGTGCAATTTTATGATTAAGCAACATGCCTACAGAGTACATCCTGAAAAGTGACAAATGTTACATAAGGAAGACAACATGGTGAGACATGGCATTACTGAGCTCAGTCGGTACTCATCGGTTCTGTACTTACTTCCCGTAAGGTTAATGCTTTAACCAAGTCTGATTGTACCCCATTCCTCAAATGGATGACTGTATCAATCAGATGGGTTCAGCAGCCTTTGTGAGTAAGTTAGATCTGCTAAAGGGATATTGGGAAATTCCCCTTACCCAGCAAGCATGTGTGATTTCAGCTTCTGTCACACCAGAGAATTTCTGGCAGTATACAGTGATGCATGCGAGATGCAGGGGCGGTTCTAGCATCAGACCTTTAGGGGGGCTCAGCCCCTAGAGCAGTAGCATAATTTCACTAAATGCCATGGTCAGGCAAGGGAGGGTGCTGGGGGGGGGGGGGCTGAAGGGGGGGGTCAAAATATTATTTTGAAATACTTGAGGTAACTATTTTGAGGCCACAAAATATTATTTTGAGGCCCAAATTTGATTAATTTTAGGTAACTAAATACATTTTGAGGTAACAAAATACTATTTTGAGGCCACGACATACTGTATTTATTTCAGCATGCGTGGCAGCAATAAGCCTTTGTAGCAAGCAGATTAGCTGCAGCTAACTAACATTAGCTGAACTGACATTAGCTTGATAGCTAACTATAGTGAATAGCATCAGCTAGCTAACATTAGCTAATGAGGGCGGTCAGGTGGCGTAGCAGAGATTGTGCTAGTCACCAATGCAAGAGGCTGCGGTCTCGACTCCCGGAGAGGCAGCATTGCCTTGGCTTGGGCTGATCGCTATACTAACTCGTTTGGCTGAGTTAGGGGGAGCCGGGGAGGGAAGCTGTGGGTGGGTCCTGGGCGTTGTGGACAGCGACCCCTACAGTTCGGTTGGGGCGCCTGCACAGCGAGGGTAGGATCTGGAGAGAGGTAGTGCGACCTTCCACACGTTACACTCTCCCAGTGAGAATCTGCGCTGCCAGGCTGGCTGCCGGCTGGCTGCACATGCGTCGGAGGAAAGCATGTGACAGTCTCCGGCCTCTCGGACCAACAGTAGAGGGGGGGTGCGCAACAACCAGGAAGGGGGTTGGGAATTGGCATAACGACTAACAGTGGGATGGGACAAAAATCGGGAAAAGGAGGGGGGGAAAAGATAATAAAAAAAAATTAAAATAAAACATTAGCTAATGTTCTTTGACACTATTATTACACCAACACCATGGAACTAATGACCAATTAGACAACATTCTCTGTCAGAATAGTCAGTAATTTTATATAGTGCTAGCTAACGTTTCAACATACTTGTCTTGTTGCCCATCAGCACTGGCAAATTCACTATTACTAAACTAGTTACAGTAGGTAGCTAGCTAGTAGCTACATCTGCTTCCACGTCTTGTGTTGAATGTTGGACTGGGTCTTGACATGACGTTACCAACGTCTTTGACATTATTATTTTTTTTTTATAGTTAACCAATGAGGTCAACAGGTTACTACCGGCAATCCATGTCTGTAATAATAATAAAACAAGAATAAAAAATGTAAAAAGTTAATAATTTTTTTTTAATTTATTATCATTTTTTTTATCTTAGGGGGGCTAATATTACATTTAGGGGGGCTTCAGGCGAGATGCCCTGGCTACATTCCAGCGTAGTAACCAAGTGCTGGCAGGGGTCTCATACTGTGAGGTATATCTTGATGACCTGGTTATCTACAGTACCTTTTGGTCTCAACATGTGGAGCAGCCTGCGGAAGTGTCCGGGCAGTTAGGTGAAGCTAACTTGACACTTAACCTCTTTAGCCGGAGCAGATGACATCACGTCATAAATCAATATCTCCAGACTGTATGACATAATGTTGCGGTTTTTTTCAAATGTAGCCAAGAGTAAAGACCCTAATCCTGTCAAAACAGCAGTCATAGTGTATATTTTCAACAATACGTTTGTTTACCAATAGGTTAAAGTGTTATTAGTGAGATTTTAGTTTATGGAATGTGTTCATAATTTAGCGAATATCCACCATTTTGAATTTGTGTCGGAATTTGGTTTGTAGTCATATGAGGAGAGGACATCCAGAGCTCTCAATGAGCGTTGACATTTCTAAAAACTACATTACCTAGCCCATGCCAGCTTCCTGCAAGCATTATCTACCACAAAACTGAACGTTATTGGCACATATTGGAGCGCAGTTAGTGTGTCTACCTTCTGTGAACGTTTAGCAACCATCCACGTTGCAATCCGATAAAAAATGGCGGACCTGTTTCATAAATAAAAAACGGACTGTATTTACAGTAGATTTCATTCACGGTTCTTGCTATAGAGAAGGAGGTGCTAGCCCTGGTTCCATCAATGGCACTACTCTAGTATAGAGAAGGAGGCGCTAGCCCTGGTTCCATCAATGGCACTACTCTACTATAGAGAAGGAGGCGCTAGCCCTGGTTCCATCAATGGCATTACTCTACTAGAGAAAGGGGCTAGCCCTGGTACCATCAACAGTACTACTCTACTATAGAGAAGGAGGCGCTAGCCCTGGTTCCATCAATGGCACTACTCTACTATATAGAAAGGGGCTAGCCCTGGTACCATCAACAGTACTACTCTACTATAGAGAAGGAGGCGCTAGCCCTGGTTCCATCAATGGCACTACTCTACTATAGAGAAGGAGGCGCTAGCCCTGGTTCCATCAATGGCACTACTCTACTATAGAGAAGGAGGCGCTAGCCCTGGTTCCATCAATGGCACTACTCTACTATATAGAAAGGGGCTAGCCCTGGTACCATCAACAGTACTACTCTACTATAGAGAAGAAGGCGCTAGCCCTGGTTCCATCAATGGCACTACTCTACTATAGAGAAAGGGACTAGCCCTGGTACCATCAACAGTACTACTCTACTATAGAGAACGAGGCGCTAGCCCTGGTTCCACCAATGGCACTACTCTACTATAGAGAAGGAGAGGCTAGCCCTGGTTCCATCAATGGCTGTTATCAGAACTCAGTTTAGGGCAACAATAATGTGGTCAAGAGGCATGGTTTCTATCTTGTGCCTGAACTGGCGTGGCTTCTTTTATTCACATGTCAGCAGCAGTAGTAGTACAACTCTTCTCTCTCTGAGAGACATTGGGGGAGAGAACGAAAGGGGTGGGCACCTTTCCTTTTATAGTTGCCATAAAGTAGAATACCTGGGTGGCTCCGCCTAGAGTGCCCTCCAGTGGCGACAGATATATATGCAACTAGGCAATCACTGGTGGAGACAATTGTCTAAGCAGGTAAACAGTTACTAGTGTAAACAGTCATATGTACAGTTAGACAGTTACTAACAATCCTATACAGAGTCTCTGATCTCAACAATGGCAATACTCTACTATAGAGAAGGAGGCGCTAGCCCTGGTTCCATCAATGGCAATACTCTACTATAGAGAAGGAGGCCAGGGGCGGGGCTAGGGGGTGGCTACTTGGGCTCAAGCCCCGAATGTATTCTGAAAAGCCCCGAATCTATTTATAATTTTTTTTTTTTTTTTTTTTTTTTACAATTCATCATTGTTACATGAAAATATGTTTGCACCAGATTTAGCAGAGGCTAATTTCCATCTGTGGTCTATCCAGCTGCTAACTGTATTTGAGTGAGTTAAGTCTTGGTGTTATGGTAGACTCAGACCTAAGCTTTAAATCACAATCAACAAGTTGACAAAAACGTAATTCTTCCACCTTAGAAACATAGCTAAAGTACGGCCATTTATAAATCAAAAGGACGCTGAAAACCAGATCCATGCCTTTATCTCAAGCCAACTTGACTACTGTAATGCACTCCTTACCGGCCTCCCGAAAAAATACGATGATAACTATTTTATTGCAATGCACTATTGCATTATTTTATTCTATTTGACTAACTATTTTATTGCACTGCACTATTTTACTTTGTATCAGTGAATCATAGACGCCTGGCCATAAGAGCATTCGGAGCATCTCTGCTCTCCCACTATTGAACTTGGGGGAGCAAAGGTATGATCTTGCTCCACCACTTTTTGATTATATGAAAAATATGATATATCCCCCCCCAATATATAAATCTAACCATAACTACGTTATGGTTAACTGAGTTTTATAGTGAAAAGAGCAGCTTTATTGGTCAAGATTGAAGGCTCTATATTGCAGGAAATTGCACGTACAGGTTCATTAAATTAAAAAAAAATCAGCCGTGGATTTTTTTTTTGGATTTTTAACCCTAACCCTAACCCCCTCCAAACCACCACTTGCCTGCCAAAAAAAATAAAAAAAATTACAAAAAAAAAATTAATAAAATAAAGGGCACCTATCTGGGCTAAGCCTCGGATCTCCTACTATCCTAAATCCACCCCTGAAGGAGGCGCTAGCCCTGGTTCCATCAATGGCATATACTCTACTATAGAGAAGGAGAGGCTAGCCCTGGTTCCATCAATGGCAATACTCTACTATAGAGAAGGAGGTGCTAGCCCTGGTTTTTGCCATGAACTGTTTTGATGTTTATGATGTAGTTCACCACATATTGTTTACACAGGCCATAACCCTCTGGTTTTTCTCCTTAGTATGACTAACTCAAACCATCGTTTGATACGTTGGGAGTTTGTTTCTCCAGAGGTATAATCTGGAGATTCGCCACATTTGTGGGACAATGTGTTCCCAGGCGGCCTCTTGTGGCCATAAGACGTATCTAGAGATCATTAATGAATATTTGACCATGCTGTTTCTGAGACTGATATTCGTTGCCTTTGTGGGATGTTATGTAGCCATGCAGTATATTGTCTATATTGTCCCTAATCTTTTGTCAACCAATCAGCCAATTACGAGCCCCCCCCCCCCCCCCCCCCACACTGCAGAATGCTTAAAAGCCCTCCCTCGCCCCACTCACACTGCTGGAGCACTGTGCACTGTCTTCTCCAACCACCATATTTCCCTTTTTTCATTACTTTTACTTCAATAAATATGTAACCTTGATTGTTTGTGTCCATTTACAGTACAGTATGTTGCTTCTTTTCCGGCGTCGTAAACCATGGGCCTCAACCATTTATTATGGTTGATTCATGTTGGAATGCGGCCGAGCCACGCTGGGACTAGTTCCAACACGACATGCCACTCTGAGGTAACCGTATTGCCTGCATGTTATGGTGTGGATTAAAACCTTTTTGTCTCGTGACCCCATTTTTTTGCCTGTGACGCTTCCCGATTTGCTCGGAACCGGGCGGCGAGCCAGAACTTCACTTCAACCCACGGGATTGTTTTTTTCTATGGTCTGCATTGGATAGAAAATCCAATAACGATTCTCCCTGAAACACCAATAAGGTCCAATTCATTTTTGAAGGGCAGCACTCATGGACTGATGCTAAAGGGGGAGAGAATAGTCATCCCAGCAGCACTCAGAGCTGACATACTGGAAAAGCTGCACGAAGGACATCTCGGGATAACAAAATGTAGGGAGAGGGCTAAAAGGTCAGTATGGTGGCCAGGCCTTAGCAAGGAATTGCAAAAGATGGTAGAGAACTGTGACACATGTGCACGTGAGAGGGTGAACAAAAGAGAACCGATGATGTCAACAGAATTCCCAACAAGACCATGGTCCACTGTCGGAGCAGATCTGTTTCAAAACAACAACCAACACTACCTAGTCATCGTTGACTATTATTCCAGATATGTGGAAGTCGCCAAACTGACATCCACAACATCAGAGGCAATGATCCAGCATTTCAAGTCAATATTTGCTCGTCACGGGATCCCAGAGGAGGTCCGCACGGACAATGGCCCACAGTATGCATCAGAGTGTTTCCGCAAGTTCTCACAGGACTGGTGTTTCAGCCATGTGACGTCCAGTCCTCGCTTTCCACAGAGCAATGGGGAGGCAGAGCACGCAGTGAGAACTATAAAAAGTCTGATCAAAAAGTCAAGTGATCCCTACCTTGCTCTAATGGCCTACCGCGACGCCCCACTCGCAAACGGATTCAGTCCCACGGAGCTTCTCAAGTTCAAGTTCAAGTTCAAGTTCTTTAATAGTTGTCATACAGAAGTACAGAATACTTTCATACAAAATGCTTCTTACTGTTACGCTCCAGAGACTGTGCTAGACAAGATAGTATCAAATAACATAATATAGCATGTAATTTAGAAGAAGAAAAATGAGGTCACAGTGTTCGGTATAGACATATGTACAAAGTTCTGAGTTACCATATAATATACAATACTATGCAGTGTACTAATGTACAGTACTATCTAGTGCAGGGGTAGGCAACCTTAGGCACGCGTGCCTGCATAGGCACGCGGGGGCATTTGCATAGGCACAGGGGGCACCAGTAAAAAAAAAAAAAAAAAAATATATATATACTTTTTTTTTTTTTTTTTTTTTTTTGCTTTGAAATATTATAGTGAAATATTTTGCACTGTTGTCGCATTTATCTTGTTGAAATCCTCCCACAGGTTCTTTTTACTACCACATATTTAATTGAGACCCTTTATTTGTTTATTATTTCAATTTAGCTGGAAATACATTGCTACATCATTCAGTAACATTTGCAGAGCCTTATAACAAAAACATTATTACGGTCACCATTGTGACCAGTGGGATTAATCAACAAATTGTATTATTTATTTTTCTATTTCATTGAACATTGCACATGTTAAAAGCCATATTCTTTACTCAAAATGTGAGTATTACCAAGTCAACTTGTGTTCTTAAAACAATGACAATAAACATAGTTTTATTAGGTTGAAATAATGTGGTTGTGTACTTATTTTTCTGGATTATTATGGATTGAAAACTGAAAACCTTAATGCACAGTAACTGAACTCAATATTTTTAAGTTCTGGTAACTTATTATTATATATTTTTTACAGTGTAGTCTTGCGATCAATCAAAACTTATTTACACGATATACCTCACACTCACCCTCCATTCACATCCTGGTGTTCTCCTGGTGTCCTCCATTAGGCCTGTAGGTGGAGCTATGACAGCCCACGTACAGTACACACACCGATGGTGTGTGATGTGTCCAAAAATGAATGGGCAAATGTGAGTGAAATGGTCACACTGTATGCAGCTGTTTGTCTGCATTGCATCCCCCCCCCCCCCCCCCAACTCAGATTTAGGGTTGATACAACCATCATAATAATATTGTTAATAATAACGATAATGATGTAATAATGTACAAATTATCATTAAAAATACCTGATTATGAGAAAAAATATTTACGATGCATGGAATATTGTTGAGGCACACTAGTTACAACTATATTTCAAACAGGCACTCCATGTCAAAAAGGTTGCTGACCCCTGATCTAGTGCAAAGCAGAAATGGGATGAGGTACAATTTTAGGTACAATTTACAGTAAGGTGTACGAGTTGTAGTGCAATCCTTCATCAATAAATATAAAGTGTGGGGAGTGGGTGCTACAGTGTGTTTGTTTAAAGTGGGTGTGTGCTATAAAGTGTGTGGAGTGGGTGCTACAGTGTGTTTGTTTAAAGTGAGTGTGTGCGTGTGGATGTGTGTGCTATGTGCGTTTGGTGGTTGTTGTTGTGTAGTGTTCATTCATTGTTCGTTTAGCAGCCTGATGGCCTGGGGATAGAAGCTTCATGGGGAGACAAATCAGAACTCTTGTTCCTGTCATCCCGTCCCAACTAAAACCAAGATGTGCCGACACAGAGAAACTAAGAAGGACAGAACAAGTTTACAGACAAAAACAGCGACTGAACTACGATCGAAGACACAGAACACATCAGTTGCCCCTCATCCAACCGGGTGAACATGTGTGGATCAGAGACACTAAGGAGCGAGGCACAGTGGTTTCTATGGCAGGCACACCCAGGTCTTACCTTGTGGAGACACCCGGAGGAGGTACCCTATGGATAAACAGGTCTCACCTCTCCCCAACCCTGGTGGCTCCAGATTCTGAAACCGACTTACCTGAGATGACACCATGGGTGAACCGTGAAACAGATGTAGTGGAGACACATGTCGCTAAAGTGACTCAAAACCAACAGCAGCGGCAGCCACAGAGCTAATGACTGAGAGACGATACCCACCTAGAGTGAGGGGCCCTCCAGGGCACCTAAAGGACTTTGTGTGCACACGTAGTTAAGTCCCTAATAATAATAATAATAATAATAATAATAAAAAAAAAAAAAACAGAGTGAGATATGGGGCAGAATAATCCTCACACTCTGCAGAAGGGCTGGGCAGTCTACCCCACCCTTCTCTAAGAAAGAAGTTAAGTTAGCATTCTGTGTTGTATAATTGCAAATAACTTTATACAGAAGAAGCGGAAAATATTATTAGTTAGTTATATTTAGCTACTATGGTTGATTGTTGAGACTGTCATGTTATAAGTTCAGGGAAAGTTATTTATCCTAAGTTCAGGGAAAGTTATTTATCCTAGGAAGGGAGATGTAGTATTAGGTTATATTTGTATAGGAACCTTTGTGCGGTAGGAACCTTGATGTGTGACGGGGGGGGAGTTAAATAAAGCATGCACGGACTCGAAAGCAATCGCCTGTGTCATATCGTCTCTTCATTATAACAAACCTAAGATCTCATGATTATAACTCAACAGGCGAGAGAACCTTTAATTTAACGCCTGCTTTTTAAATTATGGGTAATCAACAAGGTAATCCTCTCTGTCAATGAGACGTATGGCAAACTCCCCGGGTAACCTGTCTCCGCTGTGTCCTCCATTCTGAACACCAACCAACTAGTCTGACCAGACCGCCTAATGAATTTATCCACCCACCTCTATCCATGGTTGAAATCCTTCATGCAGTCAGGAGATAGGGTGAAGGCAATGTCATAGTGGTAGGGGGGGTAACGTCAATGCCATAACTCAGCCACATGTGCCCTACAATCATGTTTTTTTCTGCCAAATGTACTCTGATGTGTTTTGGAGCAGTGTGCATAATGTACGTGTGTGTGTGTGTTTTACCATAAGGTATATACTGAGAACACCATAGAGCTATACAGTACATTCAAAGTCTTAACCTGTTAAGCCCTAAAAATATTTTCAGAAGATTCACCTAAAAAAGTACATATCCAAGTAAATGGAAGATTACACCATTTGCATGTTCTTGGTATCTAGGGACATATTGTCATAGTATAGGAACACAGTGGCGTAGCGGGGAGCCCCAGAGCTTAGGAGGCCCCACCCCCACTGTAGGCTATTCTCTTAGATTTCGTAATGGGAACAGGGGGCGCAAAGGGCGGGGCCCCTTCCATTCTATGTTGCTAGGCACCCCGTCATGTGTATCATTCTAATAATTATTTGCTCACCTGCGATAGGGCTAGCCGGCTGATAACTAATGTTCATTGGCAGGCTGGGCAGCGTTCAAAACAAAGCGGGAAGCATTGCTAATTTAACGTTCATTAGTTGCGTTGCGCCGTTGCCGGTAAAAATGAAAAAATTAAGCGCAAAAACCCAAGCGGTGCTCAGAAAAACAAGATGAGAGCGAAAGCCGAACAGGAGAGGGCAAAGCTACCAAAAATAACATCATTGTTCCAGCAGGCAGCAAAGGTAGACTCTAACGTTACTGCAGATGCATCGGCAGTAAGCTCCCCACACAGCCCGGCCACCGCTAGCAACCCCCCGGTCAGCTCAGAGTCCAGGCAGACAGCAGACAGACAGCCCAGCCAGGCCCCCAGCCACACTACAGCCGCAGAGACAGGTTAGAATAATAGAACGTTTTATTCGCCATAACCAGTACGAGTAGGCTACAGGTTACATTGGAATTGGAATCTAATCCGTTCCTTTTTGAGTAAAATGTTTAAATTGTGCGCAGCACAATGAATGTACACTGCGTTGGGCTCTTTATCTCTTATGCGTTTTTGTACACCGGAGTAGACGCCACTCATATTGCTAGCCCCGTCATATCCTTGTCTGCAGCACTTCCCAAGTGGTATCCCCTTTCTCTCCATCGATTAGAGAATTTCTCTCTCGAGACCTGTGGCAGTTTGGTCTGTGACTGCATGGAAGCCCAAAAAACGTTTGTTTATTTTCACCTCTATAGGGTTTCCATTTCATCATTTGATATAGTAACATATCGGAACACACTTGGCTCAGTTGGTCTACTTTTGAAATGTCCTGGGTAGTATCCATTATAATCTAATAGAATTCTGCATTCTCTATGTCTGTACTGATTATGTCCTGCACTTTTTTCGATAGTAATGAAATTATTTCGTTTTTAGTTTGAGGACTTAGGTAGTGCACCTTCTTTTTGCTTTCAATAAGCCTTTGCAGAACTGGATCATAACGCGTCATAAGTTCTATGGTAGATAAGCAATTACCATTATCTATATCACCTATTTTCTCTCTGTGACCCTTGAAAGCAGAGTTGCGAAAGGCCAGTGTTAGTGTAACATCAGTTATTCTGGTTAGGACCTCGGTCCAGAACCCCACCTCTCTCTTAACCTCTTAAGCCCGGAGCCCTATTTTCTGAAAATCCGCCTAAAATGCATACCTAAGTAAATGGAATATTGCTCCACTTCTACCAGGACCATTTGCATATTCTTGGTATCTAGGGACATCTATGGACCTCACTGACAGTGTCAGAAATATTGTGTCTATTACTAGGCTTGCTTAAATTGTGATGAAACAAAGGAGAATATGAATTATGATTTTTCTTTGTATCTTTGAGTGAATAACACCATGTTAATAATGACCAGACATGAGCAACTGCCACTTATCTCGTTCAATACCTTCTTGAGATCAAGTGTACAAAAAATCGAATGAAATTAATAAAGGGAAGATGATTAAACAGAAGGTTTTGTAGATACAGTACTGAATTCTCCCATCCGGACCAATGCAATTTGAAATATTATTATAGAATATAGAATAGCAGGCTTATAAATTACCTTATTATAGCCAATTCGCACATTTATGGATTGTGCCAAATCTTATATTTCAAATGCCCGAGTTGAATTTGGATTTAGTATCACCAGGCATGCATAAGAACAGATAATGAAATCTACTGTATGTACAGTAGCTTTTTATTTGTATCAGGGTGCCACCATTTTTAAACTAATTTCAAATCTAATTGTTGCTACATGCTAAAAATAGGGAAGAGAAACTAACAGCGCTTCAATATATGTCAATAACGTTAAATTGTGTGGTTTATAATCCCGAATAATAAGAGATATTAAAAGAATTCATACAGAAGTAATTTGCTTGAAACCCCATAGAGGCTTTTGGGAAGTGTCGTTCGAAAAAATTCCAATGCTCATCCAAAGCTCTCGGTGTCCTCTACAAAATGGCCGCAAAGAAACTACAATTCCCGACGTTCAAATTTTCCAAAATGGTCGACTTTCACAAACTATACAACACCAAAGGGACGTAACATTGTCCATTTTTCATGTAATTAACTTCAGATAGTATAGCATTACATTACTTAAAGGTCAACCTCCACGTTGTATTTTTGTTCAATAAACAATGTGGACTAGGCCAACAGTGACTTTCATTTGGAAAAAAATTGGAAAAAAAAGTATTGAAATTGACCCAGTTTTAGCGTTTTTATCAAAACATTTTGTCTGCCCAACACAATCACCACGCACGTGCATATTTTAATCAATGGTTCATAACGTGCGCGTGTAATGTCGTCACAACAGGTATTGGTCACCAGGGGGCTCTGTGACCCTACTCCTTTATGTGCTCTGGGAGTCACAGGCAGTAGCAAGGTGATGCGCATGCGCTGTGATCACACCAGGCAGCCAACGCCGGAAATAATGCCGTTTTGAGCAGTTTATAAAAAATATTTAAAATGTTTATTAGCAACGCAGAGCTTTCAAACCATCCCGTATCTCTGTCCGAAACCCTCGTGCAACTGTGAGTACATTTGAAATGTCTCTGTGATACTTGTATAACGAACGGTTCGGCCAGAACCAGTCCTTCATGGTAAATCTAGGTTGGTTTCCTATTAAGGAGCAAGTGACTGTGGATTCACTCGGTGCATCAGTCACGAAAGGGGCTATGATGAGCTTGGCAAGCCAGAGTAAAACACAGTTTTCATTCAATCAATCAATAACAACATTAACCAGACTCTCGTTGTGTCTATTATGCTAACGCTAACGTTACCTCATTGTGTCTATTCTACAAGCTTTAACGTTACCTAGCCTCTCGTGTCTATCTGCTAACGTTAGCATTAGGCTAACTAACGTTACGTCCCTAACCCCAACAACAAGCGTAACTAATCAGCGATCTTTTTGTCAGACTAAACTCTCCGCTCGGTGGCAAATTGTGTTGATGTCGGTTTTGTTTCATCAATAAATGAGGCAGAATACACAGTGACTGTATCCTTTTTTATTGCACTTGTTTCTTGCTGCAAACATACATAAGACATCCTATGCGAGACATTAAAGATGGCGGCGTTCTGTTTTCGTTCAGACTCCCCAAACAGTGACGCGTCTCTCTTCTGACCAATCAGTGGTCTGCAGTTTTTCACGTGACATTTCTGGAGCTCTCATGCTGATCACCAGCAGCCCCGCCTCCCCACACGGAGACAAACTGAGTACTTTATTTTAGTGGAAAAGCAACATTAGATTCGGCTCATTAATATGCACCTGTGTCCTGTTGTGACGTCGGCGTTTGATACGCTTTTTTGATTCGCGCGTGCATGTTATTCGTGCGTGGACCTTTTTAACTCTTTCAGAGTGGCATTTCCGGTGTCAAATGGAAAAAAATAAATAATGAAATTATATACCAATGATGTAAACTACCCATAATTGATCAGTAGGGTTTAACCTGGAGGTTGGCCTTTAAGTCTCAACTCTTGTTTAATATATTTTTTATATCTAAAAAATAAGGGAGAAAAAAAACAGAAGAAATAAGGGTAATGTGGCGGCTGGGTGGCGCAGCGGAGATTGCGCTTGTCACCAATGCAAGAGACTCCGGTCTCGAATCCGGGTGTCAGCATTGCCTCCGGCTTGGGCCGGCCGTCATACTGGCTCAATTGGCAGAGTCAGCGGGTCGAAGTCGATGGGTGGTAATCTGGACGTTGTGGACAGCGACTCCTACAGGTCGGTTGGGGGACGCCTGCACAGCAGAGACAGGAAATAGCGGGGGTAGTGTGAGCCTCCCACACGTTACACCCCGCTAATGAGAGTCCGCGCTGGCAGGTGAAAAGATGTGACAGGCTGCCTCCTCGTGTACCGGAGGAAAAAGGATTGAAACTTGCAGGGATATTTCTTTCATTTTGGTAGTTCTGTCCTCCTTTCCTTTCGCTGGAGGTTGACTGTGCACAGGCACTGAGGAGATGTTTGTTTACTCTGGGTTCAAGAGAAACAAACTTAGTCCTTCACCGAAAGGTACATGAACTGGAAAGAATTCAGCAACTCTTTGGAGGCCGATGGATGTTCTAAATAAGTAGGCTATGTTCTTTATTCATACAACAAGATGTTTTTGTCCTCTTATGCAGGCACGTTGGAACAGTTGGAACACCCCCTCTAGTGGCAGCTTCAGTTACTGCACAAAAGTAAAAACGGTATTTTTATATACTGTAACATATAATATAAGTTATAAGTTTATCCTGCTCAAAGCACTTAACTTCACCATTACACTGACACACTTGTAAATACGTTAATTCTTGTTAGATTGCCTGACTGTATTATTTTCCTTGCTGTGTGAAATACTACAGTTGCGTCTGAGGGGAGTGGCCACTGGCTGACAGTGCTCCCTGTCTCAGGTGTCGGAGAGGAGACGCACAGATGAGAGAGGAGGTGAGAATGAATGAATGAAAACTAACAGATTCCAGAATGGGTACAATACAGTATGGCTCAATACACATAATTAAGGGGATGCAGACCAGAGAAAGACGTTTGTCTTGTTTACATCAGGGTCCCCCATTTACAATTCATAGTGTTCATAGACGCACCAAAATCCATTGCGGGGTGAAAATTTGCCGCAAAACATTAATATCTTTGGAACCGTTTGTGTTCAATTGTATCTGAATCAGGAGATGATCTTCTCTCGTCACAATTGAAATTGTATTTCTCCGTCGAGCAAAAGCTGGCTGGCAGTCTCATTGAATAATATACGCACTCCGAAAGTCTATAAACTTGTGCATAACGGAGCAGAGGTCCCCAACCATCGGGTCGCGGACCGATGTAATATAAAACACTTAATTAGCCGTCCATTGATAATACAATTGGTATCAGCTGTGTAACGTCTTAATTTTGGCACGACAGAGTTGTTGTAGGAGATGCATTCAATCTAACATTGAAGCTAACCCATATATAGAAATTTGTCATACAGATTTGGAGATGGAGCCAAGTGAGGTATTCAGAAGTTCAAGTGAGGTTTGTTTGTTTTTATTTCTTCAGGCTTGAAAAGTCAAAATAAAACAATTATTATGTTCTTCTCGTTTGCCTCACGTCTCACGGCGTTCTGAAAAAAAAATATCTCAGAAAGGCTGCACCCCCTGCCGATTTAAAGTTCCAACGTGCCTGCTCTTATGAGTCACCATCCAAACTCTGGGAGAGGTGTCTTTGGCCAACAGCTAGGCTAGTATAGCATATCCACTTCCATTTGTGCTAAGCTAGGCTAGCTTCCAGCTGGAGAAGACAGTGAGTGTGTTTCCCAGAATGTCAGTGTGTATCTTTAAATCCCAAAACAAATAAATGATTGATTAGCCTAGTTGGGTGCCATTGTTCTGCCCATAGGTTGCACTCTGTCTCAATCTTTGCACACACAGACTCTGTCTTGACTTTCTCTCCCTCCTCCATGGACATGCACATCCTCTCTATCTTTCTCTCTCTCTCTGCACACACACTCACACACTCACACACACTCTAATCTCCGCAATAATCGCACACCATTTTGTTTTATCATTTATGAACCCTTATTTATGAATAGTATCTATTCATAGTCTGCGGTGCTGAAATGTCCTATTTCCCCCCGCTTTGAAATATTATCTTCTGCTCAGTCATACCACAGAAGCACTCTCATATGTGAAAAGGGCCGACGTCTCCTGTTGACTTCCTTTGTGCTGCTCAGTATGAATAGCGAAACACTGCTCTTCTCCTTCATGCCGACTCGCATCGCCAAACTCATGCATAGGAAATTATTTCAACGACTACGGACTTTGATGCCCATTCCCCCCCCCGTGTGGCATTCTTTCCCCTTACCCATGGCCTCTCCAGTATCAGCTACTGAATTAATCTCTGTAATTAAGCTATACAGGGAGGTGACAGTTTCACTCCTTGTACTACAAACCAAAGATTTAGTTGCAGTGTTTCTCTGTCTCTCCAACTTGGCAGGCGATATTGGCAGCACAATGATTTCATACTTGGCTGAGGGAAATTGGAAATCATCTCCTGAAACGGCGGTATCATCTGCTGCCTTTTCTGAATGCAGGACGCTTTTGAGTAGCGTGATGTGGGTTTCAATCAAGCCCCCTTTGGGCGCCATACAAAAGCCTGTTAGTGTTCTGTGTGAATGCCTGACCTGTCGTGGACATTTCCGTCTCATGATACTTGAATTATGGTATGTGTCGTGAAGCCAGTGAAACATGGTACAGTATGGTATGTCTCATTAATGTTTGCTCCAGAATTCCCGTTATTCAGCTTTGCAACATACAGTAAAACAAAAAAGAAGAAGAAGAAGAAAAACAGGCAACATTCAATAGGCTTCAATCTTCCATCAACCATGATATCCTAATAAATCGTTTAGAAAAGTTAGGTGGTCTTTCTGACTATGTATTCAGAACATATATCAAAGGGAGAAAATATTAGGTCAGGCTTGGAGATCATTCTTCTGAGAAACATGACACCTACTTCAGAGTTCCACAGGGGAGCTGCCTTGGTCCATTATTATTCTCACTATACATGCTGCCACTCATTAGAAAACACAATGTATGTTTCCATAGTTACGCAGATGACACACAATTGTACATCTCCGCTGAACCAAATTATCACACAGCTATTAACTCCATTTCCGCCTGTCTCTTAGCAATAAACAAATGGATGAGGTTGAAAAGTACCTTGCGGAAAGAAATCGAATCTATGAATTCCAATCTGGCTTCAGAACATCCCACTCCACTGACACATGCCTTCTCTATTTGAACGACCACATCAAACAAGAGGTGGACGCGGGCAAATACTGCGGCATGGTCATGCTGGACCTACAAAAGGCATTGGTTTTGATAGTCAGCTGGTTTTGATAGTTGATCAGTGAGCTGGATGCAATCCTACCTGGAGGGGAGAGAACAGATGGTGGAGGTAAATGGTACTCTATTCCCCCCCCCCCCTCACAGTGAGCTGTGGTGTTCCACAAGGAAGCATACTAGGACCGCTACTGTTCCTAATTTATGCAAATGACATGTCATCAGCTTGTGACTGCAACTTGTTCTTGTTCGTGGACGACTCATCCCTGCTGGTCTCTGACAAGAACAAGTTACAGGTTGAAAAAACCGTCAGCTCAGAACTCGGCAGAATCTGCACCTGGCTCGCTGATAACACATCATTACACCTGGGTAAAACAGAGTCCATTCTCTTTGGATCAAATAACAAACTCAGCAAGACCGACGGCTTCTCAGTTACAGTGGGTGACAATATTGTCACAAGGAAAGATGAAATTACATACCTGGGTTCCATCCTAGAGGCAAATCTTTCCTGTGACAAAATGGCATCCAATGTAATCAAAAAAGTCAACCAACGAACTAGATTCTGGTACCGGATCTCCTCTCTGGTAAACAAGGATACCCTGAAGACTCTGGCAGGAGCACTCTTTCAAGGGTACTACGACTATGCTTGCACCTCATGGTACCAAAGCACCTCAAAGGCGCTAAAAACAAGATTACAAACATCACAAAACAAACTGGTCAGACTACTACTTGACCTTACTCCTACAACCCACCTCACCCCTGCCCACTTTGACTACCTAGAATGGCTTAGAGTAGATGACAGAGTACAGCAACTTGCAATGGGCCTGGTCTACAAGATACAGTACACCACACAGGTACCCATGTACATGTCAAAATACTTCCCAAAGGTCAGTGAATACCACAACCACAACACCAGAGGGAGCTCCACAAATCATGTTAAACCCAGATTCGGCTCAAACAAGGGACTAAACATGTTTCGCAACTATGCCAGATCAATGTGGAACGCACTACCCACAGCTGTAAAGGAATATCACTACCCTCCTTCAAAACCGCTCTCAAAGAGCACCTATGGGAGGCTGCAATTCGAAACTGGCCCCTGTAAATGTCCAAACCCAACCCCTTCCAATGTACAGTTCCCCCCCCCCCCACCCCACCTACCCAACCCCCTCCAATGTACAGTTTCTCCCCCCCCCACCCCACCTACTCAACGCCCACCACCCGCCCCTCCTCCAATGTACAGTTTCTTCCCCCTCAAATGTATATACTCTCAAATGTATATAATGTATATACTCTCTTTTTAGAAACTCTGTCTATTAATCAGAGTTTCCAACGCCAGGGTCTATATGACAGGCGTTGTACTCTTAAACAGTACTGTATATGTGTAGATCTGGTATGTCATAAATGTCTGGATGTAACAGTACTGTCTATCTGTATGTCATATATGTTATGATGAATTGAAAATGGGGGACCCTGATGTAAACGAAGACGAAAGTCTTTCTCTGGTCTGCATCCCCTTAACAATTGTGTGTATTGAGCCGTACTGTATTGTACCCATTCTGCAATCTGTTAATACAATTTTCAATCAATCAATCAAAACTTCAAGCAGAAGTGTAGATGGATGGTCAGAATATATGATCAACCCGAAAAAGTTGCTGGCTAGACAGAACACAATAAACTAAAACCCGTTTTGGCTATTTTAATATATATCTATAGAGTGACTTAGGATGGTAAGTGGTTTAACATGAATGGTTGTTGTCGGTGTCTAAATATGACGGCCGGAGGAGTGGGAGTGAGTCACAGAGGGAGGGACAGGAGTAATCTTGCAGGACAGGAGTGAAAATTACTCTACAGTGGAGTGACTATATACTATACTATACTACACTCAGGGGAAAATCATTGCCTTTAGGAGGTCCCCAAAGCAAGAAAGATTGCTTATATGAGTTATTATTTGTAAACACGATAAGACCTTTCCAACAGCCAGTGTGATCATTTCCACTCTATACAGTATGTGCAGTTATGCAGCATGTTGTCTAGTGGCAGTCTGTGGTTGGTTGACATGATACATCATTTTGACCAAAGGAGGCAAGCTTGCCATGCAATGATATAAGACATTCAGATAAACATCAACATCAGCCACAACATGCACAGCAGTGGAAATAAACTGCATCTAACACATGAAAATAGCCAAACAGGCAATGAAAGACTGCAGCCATGATAGCTTAAATTACATGAGATGATTGTGATGAGTTATCCAATGAGCATGGTACCAGCATAACTGTCACTCCATATGATTTAGGAGCCCTAAAAGGATATCTTGACAGGAGTGGTATATTGGGAATGTTGATTATCTGGAGTATGGAATCAATTATATAATATGGTGGCTTCTGAGATAAAAACACAGCCTTCAAATCTATTAGTCCAAAGTCCAACTCCATCAAACCCAGATGCCCTTAGACGCCTTACTCAACGGAGGTAAAAATGCATTGAGTCAATATCTCCATCACTTCACTGACACTTCAATCTGTTGTAGCTAACGTGTGCATTAACGCTAGTTAAATGGCAGGTCATTTTGCTTGCTGCTTGTGCAGCAAGACACTTTTAAACCTGTGTTACCAAGGTAATGGGCCGTCAGTGTGCAATTTTATGACAATGTGGGTCACACAGATCAGGTTGCAATTATTGGCGCCACTCTGGTGAGAGAACGTGCAGTCCACTCTCTCTCGCTCCACAATCACTAAAGGAACAACTCAATGTTTTCTGAAACCGTGTGCACCGCCCACACGGTAAAGACCACCATATTTAAGACGACTGACAAAGTCCACCAACATTTTGAAAACCCCCATAGGTAAGTCTTAAGAAGCAACACTTGTTTACAGTTTCCACATCTAATGTGACCCTTGACCACACGTGATGAAATAGAAATGGTAGAAATAGACAAGAAGAAGGAGATGTCCCGCGATGATGTTGGGGAGGTTGCGACCCTCTCTGCGCCACCCCCCCATCTCCCTGTCTCCGGCTGTCTCGGAGCGATGACCGGAGTATTATGTCTTCCAATAACGCACCGGACTGCGACTTAACGTTTGACGGTTTATTTGATCCGCTCCACCAGTGCACAACACACACACATCATCTCCCGTTACCACAACGCTTTACGGTATACTACAGCAGTGTCGCAACATTACCGTGCCATCTTAAAGGCCCGGTGAACACCGTTGTGATTCACATACACCATATTCCCCCCCCCCACAGGGAACCCCGAAGAACATCCCCATACAGTTTAATTCATATTTAATTCATACTAACAGTCCCTGCAGCCTACCTAGGTGAACCGGGTAGACTGCCAGTCACCGACATAGTCTTGTGGATTATTCTGCCACGCAACAGACTATGCTCTGACTAAACCGGTCAATCAATAAATATAAATAATCTGTAACATAAATAGTCTATCTCTCAAGTAACATGTGCTTCCAAGGTGCGGGTGGCCATGGCAAAGGCTGCAGCGGCGCTGGGGTCGGCGGCCCCGTCTTACCGCTGAGAAGGCAGGCTGAGCAGTCCCTCACCATTGTCTCTATATCCCGGTCAATGCCCGGCCACCACACCAGATCCCTGCAGCGCTGCTTCACCCTCACGATGCCCAGGTGCCCCTTGTGCGCCATGGTCAATATGCGTGCTCTGAGGTCACTGGGGATGACTGTGCGAAGCCCCCGAGCCACACAAACACTGCTCCAGCAGGACAGCTCATCCTTGACCCGATGAAAAGGCGCCAGCACCTCCGGGACCTTCACGGGCCACCTCCCCCTGATGTAGGTGCGGAGCTGGGCGAGCGTGGAGTCCCCCTCCGATGCAAGCTGAAGGTCCTCCAGGGAGACTGTGGCATGGAGCGGGCCGTGAAGCTGAAGGACAAGCTCCGGTTCCATTGGATCCGGGCACGTTTTGGGTGCCGGGTCAGGGGTGGCATGGGAGAGCAGGTCAGCCACTACATTCTCCCTGCCGGGAGTAAACACTATGGTGAAGTTATATGGCTGGAGCCTCTCAGACCAGCGGTGAATCCTCAATGGCTTGTGGCCCGACCCGGATGTAGCGAGCAGGGCGGTAAGAGCCTGGTGGTCCGTCCGCAGCGTAAAATGTTGTCCGTACACGTACATGTGCCACCGTTCACACGCCCAGACACAGGCCAGAGCCTCGCGCTCCCCCACCGAGTACTTCTGTTCCCCTGGGGAGAGAGCGCGGGAGGCAAGCGCCACTGGGCGCTCCACGCCCCGCTGGACCTGAGACAGCGCAGCCCCGATCGCCGTATTGGACGCATCACAGGTGACAAACGTCAGGCTCGCCAGATCGAAGAACGCGAGCACTGGTGGTGAGGTGAGCTGCGTTTTAAGTTGGCGAACAGCGATAGAGCAGGCTGGGGTCCACTCCCAGACCGCGTCCTGTTTCAGGAGCCTCCGAAGCGGGGTGGTGGTTGTGGAGTATTGGGGAAGGAAGCGAAGGTAGTAGGCTGTCATCCCTAGAAACGACGAGAGCTGCGCTGGGCAGGACGGCTCAGGCAGGCGCAGCACGGCCTCCACGTTAGACTGGAGCGGGCTGAGGCCATCAGCAGACAGGCGGAACCCCACAAATTCGATGACTGGGACAGAGAAGGTGCACTTGTCCCCATTCAGCGTGAGGTTGTGACCGGAAAGGACGTCCAGCACCCTCGCCAGGCGCTCGTCGTGGATGGCTGATGTTGCACCATGGACCACTATGTCATCCAAAAAAACGACCACGCCCGGGATGCCGGCGAAGATGGTGGCCATTATTTTTTTAAAACAGCTGGGGGCCGAGCTGAGACCAAAAGGCATGCGGGTATACCTAAACACTCCGACATGCGTCACGAAAGCCGCAAGGTAGCGACTGTCAGGATGCAGTGGAACCTGCAGGTAGCCCTGGCGAAGGTCCAGTTTGGTGAAAACTGAGGAGCCGTAAAACTGTGCCGCCAGTTCCTCCACTGTGGGCAATGGGTACTTCCGGAATCACTGCTTTGTTCACCTGCCTGAGGTCGACGCAGGGACGCAGTCCCCCTAATTTCCTTTTGACTATCACCAGGTTGGAAACCCATGGTGAAGCATCGACGCGCTCGATGATGCCCGCATCCAAAAGCTTCTGCAGCTCGGCGGTGACATCGTCGCGTAGGGCTAGGGGCAGGCGGCGCAGCGGCTGGATCACCGAACGCACCTCCGGGATGAGGAGAGGCTGGTGGTGAAACGCAGTGAGGCAGCCCAACCCACTAAACAGAGCAGGCCAGCGCTGGTGCCAGGGCGAACCCACAGACAGAATGTCAGCCCCTGTATTGTCCACCAGGGAGAACCCAAGCCCACAAAACAAATCGTAGCCCATGAGGTTGGCTCCCTGATGAGACACTTGGAAAGTGAATGAGGGAAGGGCCTTGGTCCCGTAGCACACAGTGAAGGTGATTGTGCCTGCCATTCCTATCTTAGAGTGTCCATACCCATACAGGTCCTCTGCGTTGGCGGTGAGCGTCCGGCGCGGGAAAAGTCGACGAACCGTGGAAATGTTCAAAAGTGACTTGGAGGCCCCCGTATCCAACAGGAGTGGGAGAACCACCCCGTCCAGTTCCACCGTGCACCATTTAAATGCACGAGAGGTGGCATCCACTGAATGGATGGTTGTCGGCGTAGGTGGACGTGGCGAGCGTCCATCCGTTGTCCCTCGGTTCCTAGGTTGTGAATAAGCAGGGCTCTCTTCCGAGCAGCGTCAGCGTCTGCGAGCCCGACGGCTATTATGAACGTATTAAACGCCTCCAGCCAGTGAATCCACGGAACCGGTGGCTCGCCAGGCAGGGCGAGGAACGGAGAGAGAGGTGAAAGTAGGGAATCCATAATCCCATCCTCGTCGCCAATATTATGTCTTCCAATAACGCACCGAACTGCGACTTAACGTTTGCCGGTTTATTTGATCCGCTCCACCAGTGCACAACACACACACATCATCTCCCGTTACCACACCGCTTTACGGTATACTACAGCAATGTCGCAACATTACCGTGCCATCTTAAAGGCCCGGTGAACACTGTTGTGATTCACATACACAACACGGAGTGTTGAACGTCCCGTGATTAAGACGGGGAGGACGCGACCCTCTTTGCGTCGCCCCTGTGCCTCAAATAGATTTGCTATCAGCTCTATCTTTAATCTCTCAAAATGTTCAGTTGCTATCGCTATCAGCTCTATCTTTAATTTTTCAAAATGTTCAGTTGCTATTGCATGCACTCATCTGTGTTTCACTACACACATGAGTGCATGCTTACCAACTGTTAGTCTGCAACACTACTATCACCGACATCTAAGAAGGGAGATCCCCCCTTGAATGGCCCTTTTAAGGTTTATCTCCTCCACACTGCCTGTGGAGAATTGGTTCCCTATTGTTAGGTTTTAGTGAGTTTTTCCTTACCTTCGCGTGGGGTATGTCTGGGAGTGCTTGCATTCTATTATTTATTTGCATTTATTTTAAATTTGTTGGACCTTATGGTGTTCTTGTTTTGTTCTTGACTTATTGTTATGTTTCCTCTTGACTTGTTTAAAGAAGACGTGTCCGGCCCATAGGGACATTAACATGTGTTGTCGGGCCTTACAAATACATTTGATTTGATTTGATTTGATGAAGAAGATGATGATGAAGAAGAAGAAAAAGGAGAGGAGGGATTTTTGAGAATAGTGCCACCTTGTCGCCAATTTATGTCACCAGTTAACAGGACAGAGCTCCCCTACTGACCCTTTTAAATATAGTGGATTATTGGATACTCTATGCAACACTAGCCCGTCCATTCTACAATCATTGCACACACTCACTTTAAACATTCACCTTTAACATTCACTTTAGACACTTTAAATACTTTTTAACATATTTGATCTATGTATTACTAAAAGATTAGCACTACCTCAGTCTCTACCTAATTTTAGCATTTTGTTGCATTTTGTACTCTATTGTATATTTTGTATATATTATAGTGTTTGGTCTTTATTATTTAACTTTTTCTTTTTTACTGTATAAAGCACAATGGGTCATGCAGAACCAATAATTTCACTGTAATGTACCTTATATGTGACAAATAAAATAAAACAAAACTTGAACTTGAAACTTGAGTACAGTTTTACTGCATAGACGAGTCTATACGCCATCTCAACTATGTGTCGCTTTATGCCACCCCCACAGCTGCGACCCGAACATTTCAACATTATTGACTAATTGATATGTGATTTGGCGCAGCTGTGGGTGGACGATTGTGTTGGGAGAAGACCTTGGCTGATCGCCGGATGCCTCCCCCCAGCTCTCTGCTAGTCTTCTGATAGGTGCATAATGACATCATGGAGACACTTTATGATGAACGCCCACAGTCAACATGGAAGACCCCAGTATTGTAGTACTCGAGTCCAGGACTCGTGACTCGACTTGGACTTGAGCACTGATGGCTCAGACTTGGAGTCCAGCATTGCCTGCATTCGGACTCGGACGGTGCAGTAGAGGACTCTGACTTGTAAATTGATAAATACAGTTATTTATTTTGTAATATTTTTGTAAATATTTGTATGTCAGCTCTTTGACTGCCACAGTGGAATGGACTCAACCTTGATGACTTGGACTCAGACTAGGGTAATGGGGACTCGACTCTGGCTCTTCTTTGGTGACTCAGACTTGGACTTGGACTCGAACACTAGGGACTCGAGACTCAACTCGGATTCGAGATTTTGTGACTCAACTACAACACTACAACACGTGAGTGTGCATACTCCTTTCTGCGATGTTGGCTTCAGTTACATCCTCCAACTTCATCCTCTACCAATCCATCTCCTCCTCCACTGCGGGCGCAGAGGCTCCTCACCTGGGGCCCCTTAACGCACCATCTACCCCCAGTTAAGTGCCCTTTTGTTACCTCGCTGTGTGTGGTTGGATGTTGAACTGGAAACAGCAAGACACTGATTGCAGTTTCCTCTCCATTAGGTGTTGACCGAACGGAACCGACCAGATGTGGATGGAACCAATGGAGAAAGTAACTTCTGGCTATACAGAGCTTTTCACGAACGCACCACACTGTGCTTCCACCGGTGTATTTGTTGGACCAACGGTGCAATGTCTGCTCCATATTCCGATCGTCCTATCGTCACCCTGTGAGATTGCCAATAGCTGATGCTATTGGGCTTCAACTTATTTTATTTACTATTTAATATTATTTACTATTATTTTATTTACTATTTAATATTATTTACTATTGTATTCTTGCACAATCGAAGCGGGCACGGCCAACCACATTTCACTGTATGCCCTGGTATGTATGTGATAAATAAACTTGAATCTTGAATCTATCACCCATATGTCTTCTCCTCTGCCCCCCCCCCCCCCCCCCCCCCTTTCTCTATCGGCACAGACACGGAGTCTAGGCAACCAAAACTGTTCTCCTGTGGATTGTGTTCACTAATACATCCGTTGGTCAGATCATTTTTATTGTCACACCAAATACTTGTTTGCGATTGGATTGTCAAGACTTTGCAACCGCAAGAGAGACTTGGGCTGGAGGAGAGTGTGAGAGATAGAGAGGAGTAACAGAAAGAAACAGACATAGGCTACAGCGAAAGCAAGGCACCGGAATATTAATTAATAAATTTTTTATTCAATCACATCACGTTTAACACAAAGCCTATTTAACAGCTCAGGTCTCAGATTAAATGCCAGTCAGTTGTTTGGGCTAAAACGACCGAAACATTGTTGTGACATTGGCAATAGGGATGAAAACCAATATCTTTTTATTTGAGTACGCCCATTTCAGTGGTGATGCATTGGGTAATTTCTGAGATAGACATGGGCACCTACAGTATCATGAGAATAACCTCCCACCCACCCAAAAAACTGAATCTTCATTAGGCCTATACTGTATGTAATGGTCTGAGGCCAGATGTTGTAAAAGACATCTATTTAAAAAACATCTATTTAAAACTGTGCAACAATACATATTCCTGACTGAATTTAGACAAAACTACATATTCCAACACCCCAGACTCTAAACTGTAACATTGCAAACATTTTGGCAGGAAAATATGAATACTGTAAAGGTCAAATTATACTTCTACGTGGGATGTCTGACGATCTGACCATCATACACATGTTGTTGCCGTCGCCCGACATGCAGTTACACCTTTGCCCAGCTGCACATAGGCCTTGCTGTGGCCTTGGGCGCTAGCGGCGCTACCCATAGCAAAACATCAGCGCCAATTTTCAGTATTTATACGTTTGAGTATAAAGTTAGCGTAGGACACACCACAGTGGATGGTGGAGGCAAATATGAAGATGGAGCTCAAGGGTTTCATGGTGGATCTGGAGGTAGACAGCGAGAACAAGCACTGGACATGTGCCTGAAGTCAGTGGCTCCTGAATTATCTTCCGCATCAAATGTGCTGTTTGTCTACAAATATAGTATGTTTGGGTGCGTGTCCAGGGTAGCAGCAGTCCTAATCCTCAATTATGACCATTTGGTAGAGTTCCTGAACCACAATCCTCACATTCAGATTCAGATTAGGGATGTCCGATATTATCGGCCTACCGATATTATCGGCCGATATTGGCATAAAGATGTGATATCGGAAAAATCTGTATCGTTTTATTTTTTATACATTTATTTAACCTTTATTTACCCAGGCAAGCAAGTAAGAACAAATTATTATTTTATTTATTGTCAAAGTATGCATAATGTTGTGTTAATTACACGACAAGAGATATGTAATGTTAATTACCTGAAATTATTCAGTTTTTTGGGGGGGGGGAACCCTGCATATATCGGTATCGGTTGATATCGGTATAGAAAATTAAGAGTTGGACAATATCGGTATATCGGTATCAGTAAAAAAGCCAATATCTAGCATCCCTAATTCAGATACATTTTAATTGCCATTTATGTTTACAAAACACATAGGAACGTTATACAGCATTGACAAGTACAGTGCATAAACTTCTTTCACAGGTAAAGATGTGTGCAAAACAGTGATACAACAAGACAAGACAATAAAGTGCAATGGCTAATGATCTGTTGGCAGTGCAAAATAGAGTTAAAATTCCGACCCTAGCAGCTCCACACGTCGCAGCGCATTTGCTCTCATTTGACGCTGTTTTAGTGTCTCTGAACCAATACATCGGTTGAAAGCTAAGATGGACGCAATTTGACACCCTACTTGGCCTATTACATGCTTCCAATTTCAGGTTATAAGACCAAACAGCCAACGAGCGGCAGTTTCAGAAAAGTGACCACCTCCGGTTTCACCTCCCGGTGACCGGACCAATCACCTCTGACGGTGAAAATGATTGACCGTTTTTGTAGCCAATGAAATCTGGAAATGATGATATCTCACGTGAGGGATATTTCCCATGATATATATGTTTTTGTCTCTCCCAAAAGGTCCAGACTCGTTCGACATCTGCTGCGTGTGCCAATGCATTGGTGCCAATGGCTATTTTGGATAAACATACCTATACATACCATTAGAAAAACATGTGTAAAACACTTGTTTTCTGTGGTATTGTTATCAACCTTGGACCTGTACTAGATAAGACTTCAGGCTATGGCCCCATTGTGTTTTCCAGCGAATACCTCTCAGTTGGAACCTGTAAGAGGCATCTGTTTGCAAAATAATTCAGACATAACAGTTTAAAGAAAACTAGGGTAACACTTTATAATAACACTCAGTTATAAGACCTTTATAAGATATTTGTAGATAATGAACTAATCATGAACAAACCATTTATATACATTCGTAAGTTATTATTAAATCATTTTTAACTATATTTGTATAACATTTACAAATTAGTTATACATTATTTATAACTCATTATCAACATTCAACATTGTTTGTACTTGATTTGTTCATAATTAAATAATGTTGTTTAATGTGTAGTAAGTAAGTATAACACATTTGTAGATGCTTTGAAAATGGATATTAAAAAACGACTACCTCCGTTTATTTGTTCATGTTAAACAAATTATTTGTAAAACATTCTTAAACTATCATCAAATCATTTGCAGATGTTATTGTGTGCCCTAATCTAAAGTGAAGACTCTTCATCATTTACATTTACATTTAGTCATTTAGCTGACACTTTTATCCAAAGCGACTTACAAGTTCTGTACGACAAGTCATCTAACATTTAGAATTGACTTTAAGGTCCTTCTCCTTACATACAAAGCTCTAAATGGACAGGGACCTAGCTACATCGCCAACACTCTAATAAATTACACGCCAGCAAGAACACTGCGATCATCAGCTGCTGGACTACTAGAGGCTCCCAGAAACGGTCAAAAGAGGATTGGTAATGCAGCCTTTATCAACTATGCCCCAAAACTGTGGAACAAACTACCCCAAAACATCAGGGAAGCCAACTCGCTAGACATCTTCAAAAGACAGCTTAAAACCTATCTCTTTGCTCAGGCATTTCAATGAAACATCAGGGATATCCTGACACAAATTGTACTTACCTGCACTATTCTTACCCTGCTTACTTTTATACACTGCCTATCAAATTCATATGTCGGTTCTATGCTAATTTTATATGCACTGTAATTTTAAGAGAACTATCTTATCACACTTTTTACTTCTTACTGATGCACTGCTCTGTTGTATGTTAAATACCCTGTTGTATGTCCGTTCTATTTTATAATTTTTTAACAATTTTTTAACTGAATGAAACTGTAAACAGAGAGCCTATTGGGATGCTAGATCCTAATGTGAAACACTGTGATTTACCATACCTTGCTACCTGTCTATCTTTTTTATGCTCGCTTATGCCTGTATTTTTGTTGTGAACCACTTTGAACTGCAACCTCTGTATAAAAAGTGCTATACAAATAAAGTTATTATTATTATTATTATTATTATTATTATTATTATTATTATTATTATTATTATTATTATTATTATTATTATTATTATTATTATTATTATTATTATTATTATTATTATTATTATTATTATTATCAGGAAGGGTACAACTCTATCAGCTGAGTAACAATGTTCATCAGAGTGTTGCATGCTTCAGATAATAGTTGAAGAAGTGCGTCTTTAGTCGACGGCGAAAGATTGGACGGGTTTCGGCTGTCCTAACTGGGGTGGGTAGTTCATTCCACCATTGTGGGGCAAGGACTGAGATTAGGCGACTTCTCTTTGATGACCCTCCCGGAGCTTGGATAGGAGTAGGTCTGAAGCGGCCAGAAGATGCAGAGACGATCAGTGATGACTTCACAAGGTTCACGAAGCCTGAATATCCTGGGGTATCTGAGGATATATTCACTGGTGTAGAGAATACCTACAACTCTGTGTCTGACTTAAAGCTGAGTGAAAAAAGATGACCAACCGCTACCCCACCATTTTTAGATTGTCAAGAGGTGGGGGTTATTTTTTAGATACAAAGTTGTTTTTTGTGTCATTGGGGGAAAAAATGGTATTAGTGTAAATGCAGCTGTCGCCTCTAGAGGGCGCATGTTTATTTTTATATTTCTTTTTATCTCATGTGACGTATCACGTCCTGTCTCACGCTCTGACCCAGCGTAGTTTGAGCAGATCTGGCAGAACGTGCATCTAGACTTGTAGGAGAAGATAGCGCAGCAGATTTGTGCACTTCATTTGTCAAAGATAAAAGATTAAAGTACTAGAGTTTGAAGATAACCCCCTCCCATTGAGCTGCAAGCAGGCCAAAGTGGTTCGTAAAGTTTATTCACACTTTTCGTTTTGTTTTTTGTAATTCTATTGACCGAATTGTTTGAGTATTGACTGTTGTAATTTCCTGCTTTGTAGTTCTACGGTGGTGATGAACGTGTATTCAAGAATATGCATCAATAAACAGCCATCTGTAATTAAAGAACTCGGAGTCCTCGTTGTGCATCAATGGGCGGCACAGTAGAACACTGGACTGTGGAGTTGAAGACTCCAAATGAGAAGTGAATCACGTCGGGTAGAGGATTGTCTGCAGTTGAAGATGTATCGTCGTGTCTGGGGAACCTTTCTGCCATGGAAGGAGCTGCAGCAGTGTGCACACGGCCAAACAAGCGAGCTCGTGGAAGAAGACGTCTCGAGGTTGGCGCGGGTACAGAACACTGCCGTTGAACTTTTCCATGTATCAGTAGGATTTCGCAGCATCCATCTTAAAGAAGCAGCAGACTTTCCCCTACATTGAAGTTGAACTGCATAGGCAAACAAGCGAGCTCGTGGAAAAAGACGGCTCGAGGCTGGCGCGGGTACAGGACTCTGCCGCTGAACCTTTCCACGTATCAGTAAGATTCACAGCATCCATCTTAAAGAAGCAGTAGACGTTTTCCCTACGTTGAAATTGAACTGCATAGGCAATGCCATTCACCAAGTTGACTGACTACACGTCTCAGGTATTGACTTTTCAGAGAGAAGTATTGTTGTAGGCTACAATTGCATTGCAAGTGCGCACATTCTTGAGACTATAAGGTTGTTTACAGTTTAATATTTTTGGCCATTTAAGAATAGGTTGATATTCATTAATGAAGTCTAGCTTTATAAGGTTCATTTAGAAAAGGCCAATCATAAAGTGTTGTGAAGGATCAGATTAAACCGAATATATATATTTATTTATATATATATATTTAAGAGTATTTGTATATCGTTTGATATCCCCTGTATATTCCTTGTACAATATGCACTGAATATCCCTTTAGTCTACTAAACAGCCCATAATAGTTTCATTCTACCATTGGACGAGAACCTGGCGCCAGCAGCCATACCCCTAGGTTCAAGTTCAATCGTGCCGCCCAACATGTCGTGGCAAGCCCGGTTCCGCGTAGGAATACGTCTGGCGAAATACGAATGGTACTATTTGTTCACAGCGCATATATATATGGCGCGAGTAAAGTAGAACTTCCTTTTAGTCCATTAGTTCTTTACCCTCCAACCGAGTAACAGACGCGAAGCCTCACCCACGACGCACGTGTGGTGCAGTAAGGCCTACTTGGCCTCAGAATAGGCATTGAGATATCGTGTGGATTAATAGTTGAATTGTCATAGTTTGGCACTATACCGTCGAGTTGGACGTATTCTATTTAAGCTAATAATAGTCTATTTATGTATGGTGCATCGTTCGGTTAGAGTTATAAAGTTATCAGTACCCCCGTCGTTCCTGACGTTATCTGGCGTCTTAACCAGGCTGGGCAGACCACTAGTGGTGCTTGCATCCGAGGAGCTCCGGGCCAGGGCGACTGGACCTGTACATTGGATTACTCTACCCGGACGACGGCGAGCCTTCCACGGCTTGGATTATGCTTTGGGTGCTTTGATTATTCCATGGATAACGGCCAACACTTCTGAGTGTTGGAACTACCCCCCAGGAGTCAAGGTGAGACGGCGCTCTACACCAGTGAGGTCGCCTCACGTCCGAGGTTCTGTGGGCACCGTGTTCAAGACTTTGAATTCTTCCAAGAAATCGTCGGCCAGATGGGATACCGCCAGCGGCTTCTCTAACCCCCCCCCCCTCCTACTGTCTTACAACCAGCGGGACCCCCCCCCCCCCCTAGTGTATCCAGCTATAATCATTTAAGTACCATCGCTATAGTTCCCTAAAGAACCGGGTTGTATACTTACTCCCTGCGTAACCAGAGATTGGACATTCAATGTTGATTTACCTACGAATACTCATTTGCCATACAAGTGCATTTCAAATCATAAGTGTAAACAAGTGAACGTTGTATATACCTTTTGCTATATTAAATATTCGATTTGTACATTTGTGTGGACTTCGTTTCATCAGGTGGGAAAGTGTTCATCATATTTATATCATGTACTGGATGGCCAGAAGTTAAAGTACAAGAGGTAGTGGTTTAATAATACCATACTTAACAATACAGTCAGGGAATTGTACCCCTCAGTTACAATTGGTCCTTCGAGCCGGAGGGTAACTAGTGTAATATTAATATAGTGTTATTAATATTAAAATGGCCTATGATGAACACTCCACGAAACGGTCCTCCTAACCTAGAACGCCCGCGGCGCAGACGACAGACACCTCAGTACTTAGAGGATTACGCTGTCAGTCAACTACCTAGCCTTCGACAAACGGTAAACGCGGTAAAAGTAGAAAGTAAAATTATGTCTGACCTTAACGACCAGGTTTCCCCGACCACAGAGACCCTAGTAGGTTCTAATGTAACTGACCAAGCTCACGGTGGGGACCAGGAGGGAGCTGACATGCCTTTACCCCCCGCCACTACCGAAGAAGTAGTCCCTGACCAGCCCCGGGAGGAAGACAACCCTACAGAGAGAGAACTCTGCACGGAAGAAGAGGAGGAGAGCGCCGAGGAAATAGAGCTCCAGGACTCCCCAACGAGTACACCCAGGAGCGGCTCACGCAGGAGCGGCTCACCTCCACAACCGCCTTCCCCCAGCGAAGCGGAGAGGATGCTACAACAGGCGTTCCTCGTCAGCCTGACAGCCTCTACCGAACGCGATCGACTTCAGGGTGAACGCGATCGTCTCCAAGCACAGACGCTTAGCGAGCGCGAACAACTCCAAGCGCAACAACGGAGCGAAGAAGAGCGCATACGCCTGGAGATGAGACGCCTTCAGACGGAAGAGAATATGGCAAGAGACCGGGCCGACGCCCAGCGCGCCGCTGCCGGTGCCCAAAGAGAAGCAGATCTCACCAAGCGCGAAGTCGAGCGCGACAAGTTACAAGCGCAGCTAATGGAGCAGCTGATCCGCAAGGCAACACCCTCTCCCTCCGCCAGGGGTTCAAGGAACTCGTCGAGACAACAGTCAAGGGCAGCGTCTCCTAACCGAGCAAGCGACCCTGAACTTGACCAACAGACCTAGCCTATACCCCCCGCAGACCCCCTTCCCAGACCGGTCCAAGCGAGACCCAGCTACAAGGAAGGAGCGGCATACACTGCGGAGAAGCTAAATAAACGATTACAGGATCTGGAAGACCTGATAGAGGAAGAAGAGGGAGAGGAGGAGAACCAAGCCCGACGACAGCACAGTACTCCACCGGACCAGGAGGTCCAGTACAGCCCAGGCTATACCCCCGCGGCGCTGCGCTACAGACCCCCGACTCTATTCACGGGTGAGCACGACGCACGACCAGCCCCGAGGAATAGCACCTGGACCAGCGGGCCATGGTACCCTGTCGGTACCAGCCCACAGAGAGGCGCAAGAGGGGACTCGCCTAGGAGGTCTCTCCCCCAACGCTCGCCGATGTATCAGCCATCCACGGCGTCATACATTGCCACGCCGTCATTTCCAGACTTCACCTATGAGAATCGAGCACAGTACACGGAGCTCCGGATGTGCTTAGAGACAATGATGGTGGATGTCGCTGATGACCGCCACAAGTATGCAATATTACTGAAGCACCTGAAAGTACCGCGAGCGCACAATATAGCGCTAGCCTATGCCACCTCTAAGACACCATACACAGCGGCCCTAGCGGCGCTGGACCAGAGATATGGACGTATATGGGATTACGTAATCCAAGAGATAAGGCATATTGATCGCCTACCCCCAGCAACAGACAATCGCTCATTAGACGACCTGTCAATCAAAGTGCAGTCCCTGGTAGGGATGCTGGGAGCGCAACGGGAAAAGGGCATGTATGAGCTATACGCCAACTCTAACGTCGAGAGGATTTTGGAGAAGCTGCCACCCGCAAGACAAGAGCGTTTTAGGCGGCAGAGAGACTACCGGGATCCTAACGGCCCCGAACCATCCCTCCTTGATCTAGCCGACTTCCTGGCGAGAGAAGTCAGCAGCTTACGACTGGATACGTTCGGGCGGAGCACGCCAAGCTCCAGAGAGGGACCCAGGAGAATAAATGATGGAAGAAGATCGGTGACTGTCATGCACCAATCAGAGTCAGTACCGAGCAGTAAGAGCCACAGTACCCCCTCGAGAAAGGAGAAGTGGAAGATGGTGTGTCCCTACTGTGAGAAAGAACACTGGCTGTCACAATGTGACCTGTTCACAAAGATGAATGCAGAAGAAGTGAGTCAATGGATAAAGTCCAACAGGCGCTGTTACCGATGTGCGCGACCACACATGGCAGCCGAATGCCGCCTAAAGAAAAGGTGCAGTCGGTGCGACGGAGCCCATCTAGATATACTACACGAAAGTAACAGAAGACGGCCTTCACCTGCACCATCGAGCGGCACCAAGGCAAGTGTCATGTACATTGACCCCGCCAGCAGCAGCGGCGCCCAAGTGCTCTTAAAGGTAGTCCGTGTGACATTGAGCTACCAAGATAAAGTCATGGACACTTACGCCGTCCTTGATGACGGGTCAGAGAAGACCCTTCTGCTCGCGTCCGCTGCGGCCCAGCTGGGACTGCGGGGGAGCGAGAACGAAATGACGATTCGGACAATAAGAAGAGATTTAAAGACGATAAAGGGCGAGAATGTCTCCTTCACTATCGCAGCAAACGGGCAGCCAGAGCGACGGTATAGGATTACAAATGCTTTCACCAGCCAAGAAATAGGACTATCGCAGTACACCTACCCTATCGCCAAGTTGATGGATAAATATGTGCACCTGCGACAACTACCTATCCCGCTCATAGACGGCGCTACCCCGACCCTGCTGATAGGCTCCGACCATGCAGAACTCATAGTCCCGATTGACCGGGTCCATACAGGACCCCGAGGCTGTCCTGCAGCAGTCGAGACCCGCCTAGGGTGGACACTACAAGGCCCCCTCGCTAAATCTCTCAACCGAACAGCAGCTACTAGCTGCCTCCACTCCAGAGCGACAGAAGGAGACACCACACTCCTGCAGCATGTCGAGAAGAAAATTGACTGGCGACGCCGTGCGCTGCTCCGCGCCTCCCTGATCAAAGACGGCTTTGATCTCCGGCAGCGGGCCAGCAGCGACCCCCCAGTATTGCGCAACCTCAACCCAGAGGTCGCAGAGGACCCAGCAGCAGATGAAGAGGTCCGACACAGTGTGAAGAACAGTTTCTACGTGGACAACTGTTTACAAAGCGTTTCGACTCAAGAAGAAGCCGAGGCTCTCCTAATCAAGCTACGCGCCTCCCTGATCAAAGGCGGCTTTGATCTCAGGCAGTGGGCCAGCAGTGACCCGCACGTATTGCGCAGCCTCTCCCCCGCGGACAGGGCTGCCAGCAGCGAGACCTGGATGGCGACCATCCCAGGAGAAGCCCAAGAAATGACACTAGGACTAGTCTGGCGCTTCAAAACAGACTCGCTCCACTATAGACACAAACCCCTGACAGAGCAGGGAAGGTCGACTGCGACACCGACCACCAGACGGAGTGTGTACAGAACACTCGCCAGACAATATGACCCGTTGGGATGTATTCTACCTTACACCACCAGGGCAAAGATGATTGTACGAGCACTATGGGACAAGGACCAGGGCTGGGACGACCCCATACCCGCACACCTTGCCTCAACATGGAGAGAGTGGGAGACGGAACTCCGCTCACTCCCAGGCGTCAATATACGCCGCAGCTACTTCCCATCCACAGTGAGGCCAGAGACATGCAAGATTGATCTACACGTCTTCAGCGACGCCTCCGAAGTAGCCTATGGATCGGTGGCCTACTTGCGTGCCCAAGAGAAGGGAGGAAAGATACACACTGCTTTCATCCTGGCTCGCTCAAGAATAGCCCCACGAAAGCAACAATCTATCCCGCGTCTAGAGCTCTGCGCAGCCCTAGCAGGAGCGCATCTAGCCACGTTAATCCAACGTGAACTCACCATTCCGGTGCACAGAACAATCTTGTGGTCAGATTCCACGACAGTACTGTGGGATATTTGTGGATATCCTGATGAAGAATGTCTCAGTCAACCGAGGCTTGGATAATAACAAGGTTTATTAACCAAGCAGATAGAATACATAGAGAGAATGGCTGAGGCTCTCGCCCCAGGTGATCAGCTGAAATTACCCAGGTAAGACCCCTGATTGTGGTCGGGAAGAGCCCTTTATAGTTCAACAAAGGGGGTGTGTGGTCCCATTTGATAGGTCAGATGGGGGGGAGGGGGTACAGGTTTGGGGGACACAGGGGAGGGGGGTGTCTTATTTCACAGAGAGGGGGGGGGGGCACAGGTAAAGGGAACACAGGGAGGGGGATATATTTACATGAGGACATAATTATACCACAATACTCACTTTTCTTTCTTATAATGTGGGTGAGATTAATGTATAATATACCAGGATTGTTTGGAACAGGTAAAAGTGGGGATAATAGTTTAAAATAGAATTATTTACATACATGATTAATAGAATTATTTACATACATGATTCATGACATGATCGACTGGACTGCGGTCTGTGTTATTTTGATATCAGCGATGTGGGAATAGATATCACCCTTTTCTTTTATTAATCGCTTAAAATACCTATATCAATGAGTGGTCCTCATCTCTGATATCAAACAACAATTAACATAATCATTAGAAGCTATCGCTGTGCAAATATCTTGGCATACCTTCAGTCGTTCATGTCGTGATTCTGGGGAGCTAATGTGATCGTTGTGCATACAGGCATCGTAATAAACCAATTAAATACATGCACTGTCTGTGTGGTCAGAATGCACAGGGTGAAAAAACAAAATTGTGTTCATAATTATTAGGAATCGGATTTACACATAAGGCTAATGTGTACAAAAACATTTTAACAACCGTTAACCTGGTGGTTAATAAAACTAACATGATTGATTATGTTTTGTAATGTGACTCTGTGATCATTTCTCATTGTCATTATAAAATTGGTTAATGCAATCTTACTGATTGTATTTCATCATATTCCTAGTCAATAATTTTCCAGATACATATGAACTCTGTGAAACAGTTCTTGTTTGTGAATCTGACAGTTGCTGTGAAGTGTTGATCATCTGTTCTCGGTCTGTCGTGTGGCAGGGCCAATACATACATAACAATGTGGACAATGTGTGTTCAGAAGTATCTTGTTCTACAGGTCTCTGATGATGTCTCTTCTTGACGATGCAGTCGGGAACATTCACTGGTCGTCGTTCATTCAGAGGGGGCCTACAGGAGGTCGCCGTCCGCTCCCTGTGTACCTTGTCAAGGGTCACCGGTAGCAGTCAACTATAGTGGTCTTTTCCTGCAGCCTATGTTGTTCTCCATCACCACCACACATCCGCCACTGTGCTCACGCTTGGCTCCCATCAGGCCCAGAGACATGGTGGTCAGGGCGTTTTTGAATGTGTTGTGCTGGTTTCGCTGTCCTCTCCTCGTCATTGCGGTACCACTTGATGGAGGGCGAGGGCCCGCCGGTGTAGTGGCTAGTCAGTAGGACGCTCTTTTTCACACGGATGACAATCTTGTCATGGGAATCCACCTTGATGGTCGGGGACTTGGTTCCCATCTGCAGGTGATGGGTTTGGTCTGCAGTGCCGGGGTGGAGGCCGTCAAAGGTTGATCTCCTCTTCGTCAGTGTCTCCTTGGTCAGTCTCCTTCGTGGTCCTCTGCTCCACTTTCTTGGGGATGTCTGTGGGCTGGGTTGGATGGTTCTCCCACGGTTGTTGTCGTCGCCTCTGGTTGTCAATTTACGGTTGTTGTCGTCGCCTCTGGTTGTCAATTTTCTTTATGTGTCCCGCTGTGATTAGCTTGTTAATCTCAGCGCGGTACACAGTCTCTTGAGCGGGGTCTCTGGCTAGGCGCCGCTCTGTGTTCAATAGATACCGCTCCGTCGCTTCTTTTGGGGCGTGGAAGGTGGGCATACCCTCTCGCCTCAAGAGTGGAGTTGCGTATCTCATCACTCCGTTGACTTTGACTCTCTTTGTCCCTTGCTCGAGGAGTGCTATGGCGTAAATGTCTTCCTTGGAACGAATGTCTTTCTTTTCGTTCTTAAAGGGCATTGTCTCTAGTGTCCATAGCCTCTCGACATGCTGTAGGAGGGTGGTGTCTTCTTCTGTCACTCTGGAGTGGAGGCAGCTAGTGGCTGCTGTTCGGTTAAGAGACTTAGCGAGGGGGCCTTGTAATGTCCATCCTAGGCGGGTCTCGACTGCTGCAGGACAGCCTCTGGGCCCTGTGTGGACCCGGTCTATCGGGACTATGAGGTCTGCATGGTCGGAGCCTATCAGCAGGGTCGGGGTGGCACCGTCTATGAGCGGGATAGGTAGTTGACGCAGGTGCACATATTTATCCATCAGCTTGGCGATGGGGTAGGTGTACTGCGACAGGCCTATTTCTTGGCTGGTGAAAGCATTAGTAATCCTATACCGTCTCTCTGGCTGCCCGCTTGCTGCGATAGTGAAGGAGACATTCTCGCCCTTTATCGTCTTTAGATCTCTTCTTATTGTCCGAATCGTCATTGGTTGTGTCCGCAGCTTCGTGGTTCAGGTCGCGCGTCGTCTCACTCGTCCTGTCCTCTCACCAATTCGTGATCTGAGGGTGATAAACACTGCCTTAGAAAACTCCTCACATAAATGATTCAACGCCTTTCTGCTAAAGTGGAAAATCATTTTGGGATTAATTCATTTCATTTTAAATACAATCACTTAATTGACAATAGGAAATGCAAGCCAATTGCATTAGCAGTGATTCCTTACGTCAAGAAGGTCACATTCACTACAATTTTATCAGATCTTGTGTGTAACTAGATCTTACAGCATTAGGCTTTAAATAAAATTTGTAAATGAATGGCCAAGGTCTTGAATCAGATAAAATAGCTCCTTGTCTTCATATTCTGATGGTCTTAAATTGAAGTTGATCTTACCTCAGGATGCGTTGGCTGTACCTCAGGATACTTACCTCGCCACGCCTTCTCTGGCGTTCTTCACATCTCAGTGTGGCTCATCATGGCATAGGGGGAAAAAAACATAAATTCTAGACAGCCAGTTAATTTTGCATGAAAAACAATCATACGTTTTGTCATCTAACCCTAACTAACCTTACTGTCATGCATTTGTCCTAATAAACTAACCTACACTGTAGCACTCAACACTAATAACACTAACCTACACTGTGGCAATCAACACTAATAAAACTAACCTACACTGTGGCACTCAACACTTTGATGAACATTGTTACTCAGCTGATAGAGTTGTGCCCTGTTTGATGTCCTGTCAATGCAGACCCTGTGAGTCCCTTTTGGATAAAAGTGTCAGCTAAATGATCAATGTACTTGTATATCCTGTACATTTAGATAATTGTGTTTCAATTTTGGTGGTTGATAATTTGCAGTCATGGAAAGTACTTGAAATTTGCAAGGAGTTAGTGGTTAAGCAGAGAATAGAAGGAGGGGATAGTATGTTTAAGTTGTTTTCATCATTGATCTTTCATCTCAGGCACTTCACTTTGTTTGGTGTTATTCAGACATCATATCTCTAATTTGTGTGCCTTCTTGAAAAGAGAGAGATGAAAACAACTGGTTAGTTATTCTGTTAGTATGGGAGTTAGGTAGATTTTCATAACTGCAAATTTATCACTAGTGTCTAATTCATGTTAATTAAGTGGTTCTCTGTTGCCAATCCACCGTCAGGTGAGTTCATCAAGTCTGTGGTCACGAGTGTAGGCATTTGCATTGCTTTGTCTCTCAAGTGTCCACTCTGAAGAAATTTACATGTGGGTGTTTGAATGCAGATCCGTTCCAAATGGCCAATCGATTGTCTCTCAGTTCAGAGATACTAAGTTGGGTCTCTAGGTGTGGTCATAGTGCAGAGCATTTGCATTGCTTTGTTTCTCTCACACCATACCCTGTGGGTTTCAAGTGCCCATTTTGATGTGTCTGCTATCGTCTCACAGAGAGGGGGGGGGGGGGGGGGGGGCACAGCTCCAAACTGCTTTGTGTTCTAATGTAGATTAACTCAGTCCCTTTCTGTCTCTTGATTGTCTGTTTGCTTCCTGTAAACACAATTTACATGTGGGGATGCAGAATTGTTCCAAATGGTCAATCGATTATCTCTCAGCTCTGCACTTTCTCTCGGTTGACATGCAAATTGTTGGAGTTTCAACTTTTGTGATACAATGTGTTTACACCCATTCTGCATCTTGACCCAGAGCCAGATCTCTTGGTTGTCTGTAAATACAAACACATGTCATATCGCATATGTACACAAGCATCATATGAATCACACATTTTGAATCATGTTTAAAAATGTCTTACAATGGAAAGGGCTAGTTATCTTTCATTGGTTCTTTAGATAAACACATTAACTCAAGTGAATATAACCTAAACATCTTACTTTTAAACATAATCTATAAGTTTTTTTTAACATTGAAAGCTTATAAAGTCGTTCCAAGTTTTCAACATTGAAAGCTTATAAAGTCTAATCTAACGCTGTTTATGTGGACTACAATTCCTGTACTGCCATATATTGGGAACCGGAAGTGTTTGTTTAGCTCCCATGGTCAGTATGACCGGTACGCCCACAGATGTATTATAATTCTGAAACAGACATTGTAATTAGCTTTATGTGACTTATAATGTGTAAATTAAAGCACATAAACACTCAAGTGATCTGAGATAGTTGTAATTTGCTTTAACTGATAGTTGTGTATATGTACAGTTTCTACGTCAAATGACTCCCTTTTCTTGACTCCTTTTGTATCACAAAAAGTACTGAATTTGCAAATCTGGTATGTCATAAATGTACAGATGTAGCAGTACTGACTATCTGTCTGTCATGTATGTCATAATATGTTCTGATAAATTGAAAATGGGGGACCCTGATGTAAACAAATCTGGTATTGAAAATGGGGGACCCTGATGTAAACAAGACTAAAGTCTCTCTCTGGTCTGCATCCCCTTAACAATTGTGTATTGAGCTGTGCTGTATTGTACCCATTCTGCAATCTGTTAATAAAGTTTTCAATCAATCAATGCATCTATATTTATGATCGTCATACTCACCGGGGACAGCTGTTGTGTTGGGTTGGATCCGTTACGTGTCGTCAGCAACCCGCATCTCGCCACCTCAACTCAACATTTTCCAATAGCAGCGCGCACATACATATACAAATAAAACATATACTACACGTGGATTTCACGCACCCTTGGCCTTGGGTACATTACACTTTACGTTCGCTTATGGATAGTTTAATATAAAATAATCACTTCACGGCGCGCATAGCGTGACGTCATCGCTCCATGCGACGTTCGTGCGTTCTCATTCGCCTCGGAAATAACGCTTTGTAATTCAAACAGTATTTTTCCACGAGCTCTCAATAGCCTGGAATTCCTATACCAGCGTTTTGTTACCGAATGAACGCGCCTGTGCATATGTGAAACGTAAACAAACTGAAACGATAAAACTATACTTCCCCAAATGGCCGTTCCCGTGGGCCGTTTTGTTAATTCCGGAAATTACTATCCTATTTTGTCCCCGTGAACTGCACTTCAATGTTATTCTTTGTATAACGGTAACTAGTCTCTCAATGCTCGTCGCGCTATCCGTAGCCGGTTCTTGACTCAATAAAGCAACGCGACGGGTCCTATAATACTTGTGCACATACAAACGAGACTTAAACAGACAAACAAACAATAATACATATAAGTTAACGTGTGTGTATGTCTGACTGTATTGGATCGCTTGTTCGTTTAGTCGGCCAGCATCTGCTGCGACAAGGCATTTATCCCTTGATATATCTATACATCGTTATTAAAGTCATAACGACCGAATCCTGAACTTCGAAATTTAATAGCGATATATTAGATTATATATACCTTTTAATCACACTCACGGTCCCTTCGACCTGCGACTCGTTAAATGTACATTCACGTACTCCCGAGCGCGCTGGTCATCTTCCCGCTATCTGTATAATCAATTGGAATTCAATCCAAATACATCGTTTTCAGGAATGGAAGAGATTGTGGGCTTGAAACAATGAATATTATGACGCTACTCTGGTAATTAATAGGTTCCAATAGAGTAGCGTTTTCCAAGGATATCACATCATAATAAGCTCACGTATCTTCCTTTGTTGCCTATATTTTTAGTCTGCATCAGCTAGACTAGGGGTAGCAAACCAACACCCTTATTTTGTGCCCTAACTTTCGGTTTGGCAACAGCCAAATCCGGGAATAGCACAACAACCCATCCTCTCAGAACATCTGTCCAGATAAGGACCCAGGTACACGCGTTTCCCCGGTACGATTCTCAATACAGATCAGATATATTAATGCACATTATTCTACTCAGCCATGATCTCAATATTTGACAACATTCTGTAATATTCACCTGGCACAGAGAAAAGCGGGAAGATTTTAATTCCTTCCATACATTTTTGTCGACCATCCTATTATACTCACTTTTCTCTGTATAGTTGAATGATACAGCACGCCGGGAGGACGCAAAAAGTCCGTCACAAGTTCGTAGACGCCAATTGTGGGATATTTGTGGATATCCTGATGAAGAATGTCTCAGTCAACCGAGGCTTGGATAATAACAAGGTTTATTAACCAAGCAGATAGAATACATAGAGAGAATGGCTGAGGCTCTCGCCCCAGGTGATCAGCTGAAATTACCCAGGTAAGACCCCTGATTGTGGTCGGGAAGAGCCCTTTATAGTTCAACAAAGGGGGTGTGTGGTCCCATTTGATAGGTCAGATGGGGGGGAGGGGGTACAGGTTTGGGGGACACAGGGGAGGGGGGTGTCTTATTTCACAGAGAGGGGGGGGGGGCACAGGTAAAGGGAACACAGGGAGGGGGATATATTTACATGAGGACATAATTATACCACAGTACTCACATGGATCAAGTCTGATTCATGCAGATACAAAGTCTTCGTGGGAGTCAGAGTCACCGAGATTCAAGAGTTAACAGAAGCAGCGAGCTGGCGGTATGTGGACACCAAACACAACCCAGCTGACGTCATCACCCGGGGAATGTCTCTGGATGACCTCACCCGTCGCAACATCTACAGTGACGGACCAGAATTCCTCAAGCTCCCGGAAGGAGAGTGGCCTACGCCCACCCCACGGGAAGCAAGTAACGAGGAGGCTGAGAACAAGAAACCTATGTTCTGTGGACTGAGCACAGTCGCCTCCACAGACCCCAACATAGATGACTGCATTACCCTAGAGAGTGCGCAGCAAAAGACATTCCTGTGGCACCACCCAGAGATTCAGTCCACCACTGACATGTCAGCAGCTGACTATGAAGAAGCAGAACTTCTTCTACTACAACGAGCCCAGAGAGACTCGTTCCCCGATGAGCTAGACTGTCTACAGGGAGGAAAGCCCGTCCCACCAGACAGCAGACTGCTCCACCTGGCACCCGAGAGTGACGCCCATAATCTCATCAGAGTGGGTGGTCGCCTGCGGAGAGCCCCCGATCTACCGGATGACATTAAGTACCCGATAGTCTTGAACAGCCGACACAAGGTCACAGAGCTGATCATAAAGAAATACGACGAGGATGTACACCACGCAGGAGCAGAGAGAGTCTTCGCGGAGATCAGACGTCGCTATTGGATACTTCAAGGAAGAGAAGCGGTGCGACGCTTCCAGCGAACCTGTCTAGACTGCCGAAAGTGGCGCACGCAGCCCAGCATACCACGGATGGCTGACTTACCCCCCTGTCGCCTCCGACTCGGCGACAAGCCATTCCACTCCACAGGCATGGACTGCTTTGGCCCGTTGTATATAAAGAGAGGAAGAGGAACCGAGAAGCGGTGGGGTATTGTATTCAAATGCATGACCACCAGAGCGATACATATCGAGCTCCTTCCGACCATGAGCACAGACTCATTCCTTATGGCCTTCCGAAGATTCACATCACGGAAAGGAAAACCGTCTACATTGTTGTCTGATCACGGGACAAACTTCAAAGGCGGAGAAAGAGAGCTGAGAGAGAGCTTCCAAGCTATGGGCCCAGAACTTAAGACCCACCTCGCTCCATCCCAGATTGATGTCCAGTTTAATCCCCCGAACGCACCCCACTTCGGTGGAACCTGGGAACGAGAAGTACGTTCTATAAAGACAGCCCTGTACGCCGTGCTTGGGGCCCAGACTGTGGCGGAGGAAGTCCTAATGACAGTCCTCACGGAGATCGAGGGAGTATTGAACTCAAAACCCCTCGGTTACGTCTCCAGTGATGTAGCAGATGTCGACCCAGTCACCCCCAACACACTCTTAATGGTGCGGCTGGACCCCGCGCTACCCCAGACAATGTACAGGCCTGAAGAAGCGAATGGCCGAAGAATGTGGAGGTACAGTCAAGTACTAGCTGACAAGTTTTGGAGCAGCTTCCTACTCCACTACCTACCGTCTCTACAGACCCGCCAGAAGTGGGTAAAAGAGAGAGACAATTTGACAGAAGGAACAGTCGTCATGATTATCGACCAGTCACTACCCAGAGCTATGTGGCCGGCTGGCCGCGTAAGCAAAGTGATCACCGGTGCCGATGGCAAGGTCCGAGCAGCTGAAGTACTCGTCCAAGGGCGCACTTACACACGACCCGTGGCGAGGCTAATAGAACTGCCCCGACTCCCAGATACTATCGATGATGACCATGACCCCATGACTTTGTGAGTTGACTGACCCTTACAGCGGACCTTGAGTGGTAGACAGTGCAGTTAATCTGTCTCTGCTTAGCTAATTAGGTGGGACTAATTAGGGGGCGGCTGTTGTGAAGGATCAGATTAAACCGAATATATATATTTATTTATATATATTTAAGAGTATTTGTATATCGTTTGATATCCCCTGTATATTCCTTGTACAATATGCACTGAATATCCCTTTAGTCTACTAAACAGCCCATAATAGTTTCATTCTACCATTGGACGAGAACCTGGCGCCAGCAGCCATACCCCTAGGTTCAAGTTCAATCGTGCCGCCCAACATGTCGTGGCAAGCCCGGTTCCGCGTAGGAATACGTCTGGCGAAATACGAATGGTACTATTTGTTCACAGCGCATATATATATGGCGCGAGTAAAGTAGAACTTCCTTTTAGTCCATTAGTTCTTTACCCTCCAACCGAGTAACAGACGCGAAGCCTCACCCACGACGCACGTGTGGTGCAGTAAGGCCTACTTGGCCTCAGAATAGGCATTGAGATATCGTGTGGATTAATAGTTGAATTGTCATAGTTTGGCACTATACCGTCGAGTTGGACGTATTCTATTTAAGCTAATAATAGTCTATTTATGTATGGTGCATCGTTCGGTTAGAGTTATAAAGTTATCAGTACCCCCGTCGTTCCTGACGTTATCTGGAGTCTTAACCAGGCTGGGCAGACCACTAGTGGTGCTTGCATCCGAGGAGCTCCGGGCCAGGGCGACTGGACCTGTACATTGGATTACTCTACCCGGACGACGGCGAGCCTTCCACGGCTTGGATTATGCTTTGGGTGCTTTGATTATTCCATGGATAACGGCCAACACTTCTGAGTGTTGGAACTACCCCCCGGAGAGGAGTCAAGGTGAGACGGCGCTCTACACCAGTGAGGTCGCCTCACGTCTCTCCGTTGTGGACCGGCAGCTACCGTCCACCAGAGGGTCCAGCTGTATTCATCTGCGGACCGAGGTTCTGTGGGCACCGTGTTCAAGACTTTGAATTCTCCCAAGAAATCGTCGGCCAGATGGGATACCGCCAGCGGCTTCTCTAACCCCCCCCTCCTACTGTCTTACAACCAGCGGGACCCCCCCCCCCCCTTAGTGTATCCAGCTATAATCATTTAAGTACCATCGCTATAGTTCCCTAAAGAACCGGGTTGTATACTTACTCCCTGCGTAACCAGAGATTGGACATTCAATGTTGATTTACCTACGAATACTCATTTGCCATACAAGTGCATTTCAAATCATAAGTGTAAACAAGTGAACGTTGTATATACCTTTTGCTATATTAAATATTCGATTTGTACATTTGTGTGGACTTCGTTTCATCAGGTGGGAAAGTGTTCATCATATTTATATCATGTACTGGATGGCCAGAAGTTAAAGTACAAGAGGTAGTGGTTTAATAATACCATACTTAACAATACAGTCAGGGAATTGTACCCCTCAGTTACAATAAAGGGTATATTCGAACTTGATAGTTTGCATTTTCATAATAGCCTACTAGGCTTACATTTTCTTTTCGTTTTTGAATTTCATATTAGCCTACACATTTTACCAGCTATCCCAGTATAGTAAGCTACTATAATATAAACCTAGGCCTATGGTTTATTTGTTATTTTTCGTGATTTGTATTTCACATTGAAGAAAGGTGTAGATTTGAATTAGCCTACAATGTCCAACTAAATTAAGCATTTTATTTTTGAATACTTAAGACATTTGTTGACACTTTTCATTATTAGGCTTACACATTTCTTAGACTGAATTCATAATAGAATAACCCTCTATTTACAGTTCATATTTCCTATTCCATAGATATGGTTCATAAATATTTAATGAATACATAATTGATTTATTTACTACACAGTAAACATGTCACAAAGGGGTGAAATAGAGCAGACTGAATCTCAGATTGAGACAGACAAGCTAGACGATAGTGAGCCAGTGATGGATCTAAAGGTGAACTTCAAAATGGCATATGATAGGTGGAAGCACTACATAAATAAACTGAAAAGATCCTTCAAGTATAAGGACGACTCTGACCTAATTGAGACCATGGCCAAAATAAATTCAGCCCAAAGTGAGATTGATGGTATTTATCTAGAAATGAGAGACACTTTACATCCCGATCATCCAGACTCAGAAACCTGTAGAAGGAATGATACATGCCAATCGCTCACCAGGACTGCTAATACAAAGGCTCAGCAGTTCATCAACAACAAGAGGAGAACCAGGACTGCTAATAAAAGGTCTCAGCAGTACCACAACAACGGTGGTTCTGAAATCTCAGTGTCACACAACGCAAGACAAGCTGCAGCGGAAGTAGCCGCAGCTACAGAGGTACTAAAAATAATGAGAGAGCGCCATGAGCAAGAAGAAGAAATCCTAAGACTGGAGCAGGAAGATGAAAGGCGGTCGGCTGAAAACGACGCAGAGAACGCCAAGATCCACGCAGAGAACGCCAAGATCCAGGCAGAGAAAATATTCATCATGGAAAGTGCTGATAGAAGAAAAAAGCTGAATGAGAAAAAGAGAGAAGTGGAACGGTTAGAGGAACTCAAGAAACTCAACGCAGTTAAGGCAAAGCTAAAGGTTTACACTGAAAGCGTTCATAATGATGATGAAGAAGATCATCTGTGGTTACCTCTTCTACACTATCCTTCAGCACATTCGCTAGCTCTCACCCCACAAGAAGAACTGCGTCCTCTTGCGCCTCCAGTGTTCCAACAAGGAGAGAGCCCGTCTCAACAAGGAGAGAGCCCTTCTCAACAAGGAGAGAGCCCGTCTCAACAAGGAGAGAGCCCTTCTCAACAAGGAGAGAGCCCGTCTCAACAAGGAGAGAGCCCTTCTCAACAAGGAGAGAGCCCGTCTCAACAAGGAGAGAGCCCGTCTCAACAAGGAGAGAGCCCGTCTCAACAAAGAGAGAGCCCTTCTCAACAAGGAGAGAGCCCGTCTCAACAAGGAGAGAGCCCTTCTCAACAAGGAGAGAGCCCTTCTCAACAAGGAGAGAGTGAGCGAGAGGAACAGGAAGAGTCTGTCATTCTGACTGGACAAGAGCCATGCACTGCCACAGCAAGCTGTTGAGAGAGTCAACAGCTTCAAGTACCTCGGAGCCCACATATCCGAGGACTTGAAATGGACCATACACATTAACAGTGTGGTGAAGAAGGCACGACAACGCCTCTACTTCCTCAGGCGCCTAAGGAAGTTCCAAGTCAGCCAGAAGATCCTTAAGAACTTCTACTCATGTACAATAGAGAGCATCTTGACCGGCAACATCACCTCCTGGTTTGGGAATAGCACTGCAAAAGACCAAAGCAGACTACAAAGAGTGACACGTTCAGCCGAACGCACAATTGGAGGGGGGCTCCCCACTCTCCAGAACATTTACAACAAGCGTTGCAAGGGGAAGGCTAAGAGAATTATTAAGGACTCGAGCCACCCGAACAACTGCCTCTTTGAACTGCTGCCGTCAGGCAAGCGACACAGGAGTCTCAAGGCGAGCACAGAAAGACTCAGAAGTAGCTTCTATCCCCAGGCCATCAGGCTGCTAAACGAACAATGAATGAACACTACACAACAACAACCACCAAACACACATAGCACACACATCCACACGCACACACTCACTTTAAACAAACACACTGTAGCACCCACTACACACACTTTATAGCACACACCCACTTTAAACAAACACACTGTAGCACCCACTCCCCACACTTTATATTTATGGATGAAGGATTGCACTACAACTCGTACACCTTACTGTAAATTGTACCTAAAATTGTACCTCATCCCATTTCTGCTTTGCACTAGATAGTACTGTACATTAGTACACTGCATAGTATTGTGTATTGTATATTATATGGTAACTCAGAACATTGTACATATGTCTATACCGAACAACTGTGACCTCATTCTTCTTCTAAATTCATGCTATATTATGTTATTATGTTATTTGATACTATCTTGTCTAGCACAGTCTCTGGAGCGTAACAGTAAGAAGCATTTTGTATGAAAGTATTCTGTACTTCTGTATGACAACTATTAAAGAACTTGAACTTGAACTTGAAGAATGAAGATGAGAATCAACAAGGAGAGAGCCCTTCTCAACAAGGAGAGAGCCCGTCTCAACAAGGAGAGAGCCCTTCTCAACAAGGAGAGAGCCCCTCTCAACAAGAAAAGAGCCCGTCTCAACAAGGAGAGAGCCCTTCTCAACAAGGAGAGAGCCCTTCTCAACAAGGAGAGAGCCCGTCTCAACAAGGAGAGAGCCCGTCTCAACAAGGAGAGAGCCCGTCTCAACAAGGAGAGAGCCCGTCTCAACAAGGAGAGAGCCCTTCTCAACAAGGAGAGAGCCCGTCTCAACAAGGAGAGAGCCCGTCTCAACAAGGAGAGAGCCCGTCTCAACAAGGAGAGAGACCTTCTCAACAAGGAGAGAACCCTTCTCAACAAGGAGAGAGCCCTTCTCAACAAGGAGAGAGACCTGGAGAGAGACCTCATCGACAAAAAGAGAGACATTCTCATCAACAAGGAGAGAAAACAAAACCAGGAGAGTTTGTGAAAGAAGACTTCTATCTTCAGAAAAGATGGAAGAGAGTTCAGCTCCTGTCAAATGAGTTCCGGACTAGGTGGAGAAAGGAGTACCTGCTTAATCTGCAACACAGAAGAAAATGGACCAAGGACAGGAGAAATACCAGCAAGATGAGAACTTGCCAAGAAATCAGTGGAAGTTAGCTGCTGACAATAGGGTCAGAAGAGTTAACCAGTTAGTCAGTGACACAACACTAGACAACAAAGGCGCACGCACATCTCAGCCACATTATTTAGAGAGAGAGCCATACACAAAACGGTACTATTACAGGAAGCAGAGTAAAGGCTCTTTGAAACTTTTTTTTGTTTTTGTGTATTTGGTTTGTTTAAAGTGTTCCCAATGCTTAAAGGGTTCCTGATGTTTTAAATGGTTATGTTGAAAATCACATGTTATGTGATTGGTGGGAGTGTAAATGCAGCTGTCGCCTCTAGAGGGCGCATGTTTATTTTTATATTTCTTTTTATCTCATGTGACGTATCACGTCCTGTCTCACGCTCTGACCCAGCGTAGTTTGAGCAGATCTGGCAGAACGTGCATCTAGACTTGTAGGAGAAGATAGCGCAGCAGATTTGTGCACTTCATTTGTCAAAGATAAAAGATTAAAGTACTAGAGTTTGAAGATAACCCCCTCCCATTGAGCTGCAAGCAGGCCAAAGTGGTTCGTAAAGTTTATTCACACTTTTCGTTTTGTTTTTTGTAATTCTATTGACCGAATTGTATGAGTATTGACTGTTGTAATTTCCTGCTTTGTAGTTCTACGGTGGTGATGAACGTGTATTCAAGAATATGCATCAATAAACAGCCATCTGTAATTAAAGAACTCGGAGTCCTCGTCGTGCATCAATGGGCGGCACAATTAGTATTCCAAATGAATTAGAAAAAAAAGTGTTGACAGGCTGGCATCTTCTTAAGTTCTTTCCATGCCACTTTCAATTTGAAATAAAAAATGTATTGTTAACACTATGATCGCCGATGACGAGTTTACACGTCATTCCTAGCCATGCTCATTCTGCCGAAGACGCCGTAACTCGTCTTTGATATCAATATTTCAAAAATCTGTGATCGGAATCATATTTCCCCTTCGGAGCCCTGAGACACACTGCTGATCTCCTCTCAACTCTCTAGCGGTTCAAGACCGCCATCTGGTGGCCGATCGGCAGATCGAAACCGGAAATCAACCTTTGACCCAGCAGGGCTCACTCCATATGTGGTCCGGGCACTCGCTAATGTTAGAGAGACTCCGTCTTCACACAGTGAACATCGATCGGTGGAAATAACTCGAAAAAACAACATGATTTGGACGTATATACTATTATACAACCTGGAAATAGATCGGGCATTCCTCCATCCCATAATAGAGAAAATTCTGTTCCACGATCATCTGCCAGCGGCGCGAGGAAGCCACGGTGAGTTTCAACGTTATGTTCTAACATATTCTATACTAACTGCTATGATGAACATATGACCCACATGAATGGTATAACGTTGCCCACGGAATTATAAACGCCCCCTCGCCCATCCGGTCAACATCAGATGACGTGTAGTAACTTCCAGAACCACGTCCAGTTGAAATATTTTATCTCGCACAGATTCCTACCAAACTGTATTTGATCATCAATATAATGCATTTGGAGCTATAAATCACGTTCTGGAGAAAGCTGCAGAAAAAGATATAAACATACTTATACTTTAGACCATATTTTAGTATGAATATGTGAATGAAAAAGTTTAACGTTGATACACCCTGAACAATACATATAGGACATTGAATGGGCCATAATAATGGCAATCTAGCAATAGAATTTAAAAAGTTATAGCCCTGCAAAGAAGGGGAACTTCTCCATAGACAAATAGAGCTGGCAAGGGATGGTAAATCATGAATTTTAATGATGGCGATCAAAGTGTTAATAAAGTATTCCAAATTAATTGAAAGTCTTTATACACTAGAATTAGCAGACAACAAGCCTAACAAATGGCCTCACTAAATAGCCAGAAAACCGAGTTGGCTTTGGTGTCAGAATTATTGTATTGTAAGTGTTAATCTTAAACATTTCAACTTGCCGATTACCCCCCCCCCCCCCCCCCCCCCCCCCCCTTAGTATTTTATGTATTTTGACGTGCAAACCATATGGCAATTTTCATCATTCACAATGCCTAATGTTTGCATGTAATGTAAAAATACCTTTCATCGTATTTTGGCACGTAGTTCAGCACCATGGACAGAGAGTGGAGGTCTAATTATCCTAAACAGAAAATAAAGCAATGCATTGAATTACATAGTTTCTAGTAGGTAAACAATGGGTGTTCAAACAAGTCTCCTCTCTCACAAGCCTGTTAATAACTTGCAGAGTTACATTGAGTGCCAGGCCCCTTCCGGGAAGTGACTCGGCCTTGCCGTCCATTAACCCCATGTAAACGTAGTTGTACTTTGTAGACCTAAACCTATATTTTATAGTATAGCGTCAAGTCTCATTGAGCTGCTTCTGGTCAACGTGCAAAAAACTGATTATTTTTTCATCCGTACATTTCCGTTTTATACCGTTTTGAATATGAACATAGTCCGGCCGCTTCTGAGCAATTACAGGGAAAAGACACGAAAACAGCGTTTTTGTGTAATTCAATAAACACGTTGTAATTTTTCGCCTGATTATCGGATCTTCCTGAAATCAATGCTAGATCATCACTATTATCCTTTGTCGTGCACGCATGCAATGTGATTTAGACCGGCGCACCCCCCCCCCCCCCCCCCCCCCCCCTGCAACCCAACGGCAGACAGCCAGACACATAAAACATATAGCTTCAATCGCACTAGAAATAAATATCAGATCAACGCAAGCTTTCATATATGGTGTCCTTACCTGGTCTCTGAAGTAATGCAAAAAAAAGAATCCAATAACCTCATCGCCATTCCAGTTATCCAGAGCGATCCTGCTTCAGACGTTGTTGGACATTGCACTTCAACGGGCGGGCGGGGTCAGTAGTCCAAACCATCCCTACAAGCGTGTGTTTTGCCCGAGTGTTTAGGACCTGCCCCCATGCCGCAGCTCGGTAGAGAAAATAAACTAACCCGTTTCTAACGGGGTGCAATAATGCCGGAAGGCGTTAGAGGGAGGTATAATACCGTCTGCCAGCTCAGACACACTCAGAACAGTATGCACAAGGTGCCCCGCTGAATTATGAATGGCAATAGATAATATAATAAATACTGTGACAGAAACGTAGATCTACGTTTTAGGCAATCAACGATCGGGCGACAGAACCGTAGATCTAGGTTTTCGGCAATCAAAGTGTTAATAAAATGACCCAGTCTGCGTTCCTATTGTTTTTAGGACTGAGCAGCATTAACTGTTTGCGTGGCTCTGGAAACAGCAAAAGCGCAAAAGCTCCTGTTGTCTTTGTAGTAGCCTGGCTGCCTAGAATTTTGAAATAAATGGCAGCAAAAACAAAGAGATGATTAAAATATATTCCATTATCTGCCCCTACTGATCTTATCTGCCCCTATTGACCTTATCTGCCCCTACTGACCGCAGGGTCTAAGCGCCCAACTCAGCAGACTGATTGTCTTGCCCATTGTCACACCTGTGTTCAAAGCCCCCTCCCCGGCCCATGTCTCTCACACACACCTTCTCTCTTTCTTCTCTCATCGCAGTTTCTCACCCTCTCTCTCTCTCTCTCTCTCTCTCTCTCTCTCTCTCTCTCTCTCTCTCTCTCTCTCTCTCTCTCTCTCTCTCTCTCTCTCTCTCTCTCTCTCTCTATCCTTTTTACTAAATCATTCCGGTGGCATTTATTGCGTTCATGGTGTGGTGCGGTATCATTAGTTAAACCTTTGAGCTCCAATCCCTGTAAATATGTTTTGTGTGTGGTGTTGGTTACTGATAATTAGACCTCCTCTCTCTGTCCATGGTGCTGAAATACTGCCAAAATAGAGGCATTTCACTGCTCTCTCTAAATCGAGCATTAGGCATTGTGAATGTGAGAGATGTAGATGGATTTGTATTGTCATGTTAAGAGAGAGAGAGAGAGAGAGATGTGTGGCTTTATTTTAATGGTGTCATACCTTGCTGAAACAACACCACATGGTTTACATGTCAAAATACATTAATTATTAAGGTAAAAAAAACTCCATGGAGTGTCTGTATTTTTGGAATAACCGTACTAATGGGCCTCCTTTTTAATTAATCAATGAGCTAATGAGCTGTCGGAATAATGGTCTGTCTTGGCCCCCAAGTACAGTATAAAGGTTTACTTTTGTTTTGCCATGTGATGCCTATCAACACAGTGCTCTGGGACCTTCTAGTGTTATCTTGTGTTACAGGCGATGCATAAACTATGACACATCTAACTGAAGATATCTTCTTTGTTTACTTTAGTAGAGCAAAGTATACACTGAAAAGGCCCTTAGAAACGAATTCCACCTAATGCCAGTGAAGAATCCACCCACACATAAGTAGCGGGCTGCAACCCATCAAAACTGTTATAAACAAAAGCTTATATAAAAACTTGAAAATGTACTTTAACACAAAAACACACAAACACACACATACACATACAAAACAATACAGAGGTATACAGAGGTATTGACTCTATAGGCTGCAAAGTGCAGTGTGCAGTGAGAATCTGAGTTGATGGACAGCTTCTATTTATTTGGACCTCTCCAACTTGCCTCCCTCAGGTCTCTGGGCTCTCACCCGTGGATGTGTTCAGGCCAGAGAGATAGAACAGCTCCGAGGGCACCTTGGCCTGTTGCCACACTTCTAAAACTGCACACACACATACACACACATACACACTCATACACACACAGAAACCTACACATACACATACACATACTGTACACATACACATACACATACACATACACATCCCACGCTTTAGTTATAACTTGGCCAGTCTCTCCTAATGAATATTATCCGAGGGGAAGCGAAGGGAGCAAATGTTTGTGCCTGAGGAGAAAATTATTGATATCTGGGATGTACTGTATAATGGTGACATTTGTTCACCCTTGCTTTCACTTTGGGCAGTGTAGCAGTGCAATGCTATGGATCAGCACCCTGGCCTGTATTGACCCCTATATTTAGCTTGTTCGTCCGGGGAACTGCAAGCAATGTTTGTGGCAGAGTGTAGTTTATACTGGGGGCATTTTCTGATTAGGTGGGATGTGGATTTAATAATATCAGCTGATGTACTGTACGGTGTAGAAATGAACACAGCGCCTTGACATTTCCACAAGTCCGAAGTTCATCCGCGTGGCAATGCCCTTGACTTTGATTTAACCAAGCACTGCAGTGCACATTACCGAATGCCTTACATCTTTACTGAAGTGAGAGAAAAGTACATTAAGTTGATATGTAAGCACTATTACTCCATTACTTCACTGACACTTTAATCTAGTGTGACTTACAATGTGGTCTTGTTCACATTAGGAGAGGCAGTGGATTGTTAAGATCGTATCAGAAGCGCCGTAAGTTATGTGCGACCGGGGGCATCTCGTTATACCCTATTTCTCTTCTGAAGGGAGGAAGTGAGCGACGCGGCTGACTTGAAGCCCGGCCTTCAGCGTGTCAAAGGTCTGAGGACAAAAGCAGCGGCAGACACCTCCTCCAGCTGCCTGAAGGCTCGGAGCGACCAAAGGCTCGAGGATGCGAAGTGTTCAGCACAATGCAGAGGAAATCAGCACATTTCATCAGTAGAAAAAAGGCAGCTGCTGAATGGCCCACGATGAAGGCTTTCAGTGAGTGATCCGTGATTTCTGAAGGACTGGTGGCGGCGGTACAAACTGATTGCATAGTTCCTCATTTGCATCTCATTTCCTGGTATTTATTTTCAACAAAGATCACGTTTTTAAGATGTTTGGTTGCAGGAAATGGGGCCTTTTAAAGGGGGAATGTCCTTTTCCATAAATGGGAGAATGAGACGTGAAGGCTGTCCAAGAGGTTGTATTTCTTAAGCTACTGATCAAAAGCTTCACTAGTTGAAAATACAAATGCATTATTTTCCCAGCAAGTGCATGTGGAGAAGCAGCAGGACGTCGCTGCCTGATTAGGAGACATGGAAAGCTGTCTATTAAAAAATAAATGACAGAAGTAATTTGTTTATCTCTGGAATAGAGCCTAGATGTCATTGGTAATATGAAATGTTTGGAAAGCTTAGATATAGGCCTTCTATTTAAAATAGAACGTGATGCTTTAAGTGGTTCGCTGTGTCAGTGGTTTAGTTGTGTGTATCAACATTGAAATTACAGCTGTTGTTCACAATGTATTTATTTTCACGTCACTGTGTTTCTTCGTTGTGTTCATTCCAACCTGTTTTAAATTCAGAGATTCAGATAAACAATTTAATATTGTGTAAAAGAAAAGAAAAAGAAAAAAGTGGTTCTGACTGACTGCACATCTATAAACCAACAAAATATTAATTTAGAGAACAATCCACACCCTGCATGTGTAGAAGGGTGGATTATCGCTACTTTATGAGAGTAGATGTGCACTGTCACCAGGTAGTGGGAGCACAGCAGATCTGGGTCCGGCTGAGTCCCCGGCTGAGTCCCCGACTGTAGTGTAGGGGTATTCGAATTGGGATTTAGCAGAGGGAGCGGATGGTGCCTAGGGTTTACTAACCTAGGGATTCTGCGCTGGTCCTTCTTGCCCTCCAGGGCGACTTACAGTAATTCCCCAAACACCCACACTTCCCCTAATACTTCCCACACCCTCTCACACCCGGTGGCAGTAGTGATAGATGATATAGTTTCTCCCCAAAGCAGTACCTTTCATTGTTGACGAGCGGAGACCTGTCCAGAACACCTGCCCCAATCATACATAGGCCGTGGATACGAAGGGGTTAAGCAGTAATGCACATTAATCTAAAGGAAGGGGTTAAACAATAATGCACATTAATTGACACACACACAGTGATCCCATTTGTACGCCTCTCCTTTTATATAAGTTGGGCATGCATTCGATACAAGGCACAATGCATGGCACTTAGACCTTACACTCTACGGTAATGAAACAAGTCCCCGTAAGGGTTAATATACTTTTCATTCACCCGTAGGGAGAGAGAGAGAGTAATGGCGAGCTCCGCAAGCTATTCAATGGGAAAGATTATTAATATACATACGTACTGTCTGCACAACTTAACCACACAACACATGTAACCAGAAAATTAAGTGGGCCCACAGTTGAAACAAAAAGCCTATCTAAGCCGGCATTACCCAAAACAACAAACATCGGGGCGCCCCTAGTCACTGGTGCACGTGCCAGTTCAATGTATTTATTCTCTTCGCCCTTAGAGGGCATGCTCTCGAAAAGGAGAATGTTCACAGATAATGTTCCAGCGCTTGGAGCGCTAACAGTACCTGGTTTGAGTGTACCAACCGAGTGCTGGCCTGCTCCCGCAACGAATGTCTGTGACGCGAGATGGCCGTCGAACGGTCCCGTGGTTGTCACCTGTGATAGCAAGGGGCTGGCTGGGCTGACGTTAGGCAGGCAAAAGCTGGACTGGATGTCGGCTAGGAGAATGCTGGAGGCGGGTGCGGTCCAGCGACGTCTGTTGCGGTGTCCGCTGCGGGGCTGGGAGACGGTGGAGCGACGCGTGAGCTAACTGTGCTAACAGGCCTATACTTGAAGCTAAGCTTTGGGTCAGTGCGACCCCCTAGCCTTTCGCCTATACATTACTAAACGCAGCGCGTGGAATATCCACAGCACAGTCCGGCAGTAGAACGTCTTCTTCTTGGTTCAAACGTACCCTAAGCACTATACTGGGAAGCTAAACTGTCGCATACGACGTTACTATCCCACACCGTGGCAAGAGTCGTATTTCGTGTGTCTTTAGTCTCGGGAGCTCTTGGTCCACACGTCTGCTTGCTTCAATGGAAAACGACGAAGAGGTCGTCTCGTTGTCTGAGCTCCTCCTTCAGCCAGCCTCTTCCTCACCTGCCGTCACCAGCCCAACGTCGCACCAGCTCCCCCTGGCGGCAGTCCAGCGCCCCATGTCCCACTACTAAATGTCAATATTAGGATATGGAGAATCATGACGGGTCAGCGAGTTACACAACGTTATCATGAACACAGTAGAGTACAAGGAATTAGAGTTAGACACATTGAATTATTGTTAGACATATTCAGGTGTCTACACATGGCTTGACAGTCTTTTGGTACCCCCCCCCCCCCCAACAAAAATGTATAAGATTTTTTTTTAATAAATCAAAAACACTGAAACTCATTGGAAAGTGAGCGCCCTGCTAATTTGGACTGATAAGTGACTGATCCTGCAGGAGTTTGAAAAATATCCTCAAAGAGGGACACATCAAAGTGTGTGGCTCTTTCAGTTACAAGAAAGAGATTGATTGAAATGTCCCTTTGTTGCTATAAAGGGTTTCTTCAGAGAAGAACTGAGGGAAGGGAACTGTAAAAGCGCCGCCTCCATCCTTTTCTTATCTGAAGCAGTCTGTTCAACTTCACATGAATCTAACCGCGGCGTAATGGATGGCCTCCTTGTGCAAGTTCCACACCAGCTTATTTCATTCATTAAAATAGTCAAATGTTTTCACTGGGATGTATACTGGTTTGAGAAGACATCGTTATAATATGTAAATGTCTAATAGCTGGTCAACTGAACCCATACATAGTGTTCTGAATTAAATTAAAGAAAGTTATCAAGGAATTCGATCTCAAAAGATACAGTGTAACTTCTGCATGCTGTTTATTGGTGCTCATCAAGTTTCACACCGACTGTGCAGGAAACCATGCAAGGTGCCAACCTGCTCATTGGGAGCAGTTAGGGGTTAATAAGTGTCTTGCTCAAGGACACGCTGCCGGGAGGAGCGGGAATGGAACCGGGAACCTTCCGATTACCAGACCACTGTCGCTCCTTGTACATGGCATGTACAAACTGACGATTAAGAACTAAGGAGCGTCACGTTTGAAATGCAGTAGTACAGCTTGTGCTGTAATGATGTAAAATAAATAAATAAATAGTGAAGTATTGATGTTAATCTCAACCGCAGGGGAATGACTGCATATTGTTTACTCAGTTGTAAAGCTACTCTTCTTTTCAATTCACATTCAGATTCATTGAATTATGCCTCATGCTTAGGCTGCTTCCAAAGAGCCTGTAACTATACCAGCTCAGTGGTCTGCTTTAGTACCCCACTGAAAGTACTATGATTATGTACAAAAGTATCTAATTGCCCTCAATACTCAATTCAGAATACCTTGAATTATTTGAAGATACAGTATGTTGATCTACTTTGCTTCTTGGAAACAGACACATAGATCAAGTCAGTGACTTCCAGGAAAAATGTCTCCTGTGATTTGACTGTTGTGTGCAAGTACACATGCTATGATTGGAATTGATTATTCTTGGCCATGCCATAGTGGCCAAATATTCCATATTACATGTTGTGGTATTACAGCATTCTGATTACAGTTGTAAGTAAGTAGGCCCAGGTAAGAGAAAGGAAGAAAAGGCATTTTGATTGAGAAATTAAAATTACTATTAATATTATTTTGAATTGGAAAAGCTGCACATAACAGTAAGTCTGGTTTTCAAACTACGAGTCGCGACCCAAATTGGGGTCGCAGGTAGGTGACAGTGGGGTCGCGCATTGGAAAGTAAAACAAAATAATATACATATATATATATATATATATAATAATTACATTTTCTAATAAATATGCATGATCAATTTCAACAATGTGTGCTTTTACCTTGAAATTACGCGATACATTAACACTTTCTGCGCCAGCCGTTCTATTCATCTCTACCGCTAGATCGCCAGCTTAAAAAGAGTCGTTTCCGCAGTGTTTCACTATGTTTGCAAAGCTGTGTGTGTGTTCTGTATTATAGCTGTGGAGACAATGGTGTGGCTCATTTGACAGACACTACTTGTAATGCAACATGGAAAAAGAATGTCCACTGTAGTTTTTAGTTTATTACACGCTAAACATTGCGCATTTCCAAGATAATCCAGTCTTTTTTCATAGATCGTGAGATAAAACGCGTTATGTGCAATAAGCCCGAATCGTTCTGGTTGATTCCCTGAACCCCCAAATACTCCCAAATCAAAGGTATATAACATGTACATATGTACCTTCACAAAATCATCAAGGGGGGGGGGGGGGGGGGGTCGCTTTAACTCAAAACTGTGATCGTGTTTGCCGAGCATGTTTTATGTCCGGTGAAACACAGAACTGTGATCGCTAGAAAAACATGTTTCAGGTTCGGTAAAATAGACATAGAATATACCTTACCTTAGCCAGAAGGTATTCCAAAAAGAATAATTCCAAGTGATCGCCTCGCCATCACGATTACCAGTGTATATGTCTATACACGTTTCGATGGTAAAATATGCTTAGGCAATGGAATTTTGAGGCGATCAATGTGAATCTTTGTTCAAGCAGGAGGAGGGAGCCCCTACAAAAAAAATGTAACCATGCCAATGCAATTCCAGTTCAGAAACAGACGATACTGCCACCTGGTGATATTTGATCGGCATTGCAATTCCAATTTATACAAATGACCCAGGGACGGCTAGAATGACCCGGATGATGATTTAGAACGGGGATCAACCGCTGGCGAGCAAACACGTAATATTACGTGATTGGCGCAGAAAGTGTTAAGTGTGGGGTCCCCTAAAGAAAATCCTAAATAAAATGGGGTCACGGTATGAAAAGGTTTGAGAACCCCTGCCCTAGACTAAGACTAAAATCCATGCCTCTTGCTTATTGAGTTGTCAACTAGATTTCTGGCCTCCTGAAGAAGAAGGAAACTTTGTATTTGACCCTCTAGTCTAGGCTGTAAGCATGAGAACAACATGGACACACAATATTGAAGGATTTCAAGTGTTGGGGTCCCAGGATTAATGTCAATACGGGGTCGCGTTTCAACAAAGGTTGGGATCCCCTGGGGTTACTCCCTCCAACAAGTGAACACAAAAACAAAACAACTTCTTAAAACGTTTCCACTCTTCCTTCATGCACAAGTCTAATTTGTTAGCTAGCATCTGTGGTGCAGCATATGCTGCCTGCTGGGGATAGAATCCATCAATCAACCCTCTGACGTAGAGCAAACTCTGTGAAAGCCTTGACAAAATGCATGGGTGTTTAGGAGGAACTGCCACCACTGCCATCCCAGAACAAGCTAGCTGTAGCTTCCAGAGAGAGAGAGAGAGAGAGAGAGGAGAGAGAGAGAGAGAGGAGAGAGAGAGAGAGAGAGAGAGAGAGAGAAGAGAGAGAGAGAGAGAGAGAGGAGAGAGAGAGAGAGAGAGAGAGAGAGAGAGAGGGAGAGAGAGAGAGAGAAAGGAGAGAAGAGTCCCCGACACACACGCAGTCAAGTTTGTGTGTGTGTGTCCCCGACGAGGGAGAAAGATGGCGCACACACATTTACACACACTTCTGCAGTCCCTCCCGCCATCCCTCCTCTCTCTCTCTCTCTCTCTCTCTCTCTCTCTCTCTCTCTCTCTCTCTCTCTCTCTCTCTCTCTCTCTCTCTCTCTCTCTCTCTCTCTCTCTCTCTCTCTCTCTCTCTCTCTCTCCCCCTCCTCGCTCATTCTCTGCCTGTCAAACCCTGTTTGAGGAAGTGTCGGGTTACACTATGCCTACGTCCCTGACACACACGCAGTCAAGTTTGTGTGTGTGTGTCCCCGACGAGGGAGAGAGATGGCGCACACACATTTACACACACTTCAATCTGCAGTCCCACCCGCCGTCCCTCTCTCTCTATCTCTCTCTCTCTCTCTCCCTCTCGCTCGTTCTCTGCCTGTGAAAACCCATTTGAGGAAGTGTCGGGTTACACTGCACAACAACCATAGAGGGGGCGTTACTGCAAATCAGATTAACGTTAGCAAAACCGTCAAATCAGAACAGCTTAGTTGAGTGAGGGAGGATCTTGTGAACTCGAGTCTAGACTGATGAGTCAATATGGTAATTAGAGACACAGACCCATTGATACTAACCCGTATTACTATAAAATCATGCTAAACACAGAAAAAAGACATTTATAATGCATGTCACAAACACATGTGAAGTGAGAGGTAAGATCAGTAGTAGAGTGAGAGGTAAGATCAGTAGTAGAGTGAGAGGTAAGATCAGTAGTAGAGTGAGAGGTCAGATCAGTAGTAGAGTGAGAGGTAAGATCACTAGTAGAGTGAGAGGTCAGATCAGTAGTAGAGTGAGAGGTCAGATCAGTAGTAGAGTGAGAGGTCAGATCAGTAGTAGAGTGAGAGGTAAGATCAGTAGTAGAGTGAGAGGTCAGATCAGTAGTAGAGTGAGAGGTCAGATCAGTAGTAGAGTGAGAGGTAAATCAGTAGTAGAGTGAGAGGTCAGATCAGTAGTAGAGTGAGAGGTAAGATCAGTAGTAGAGTGAGAGGTCAGATCAGTAGTAGAGTGAGAGGTAAGATCAGTAGTAGAGTGAGAGGTAAGATCAGTAGTAGAGTGAGAGGTCAGATCAGTAGTAGAGTGAGAGGTCAGATCAGTAGTAGAGTGAGAGGTAAGATCAGTAGTAGAGTGAGAGGTAAGATCAGTAGTAGAGTGAGAGGTAAGATCAGTAGTAGAGTGAGAGGTCAGATCAGTAGTAGAGTGAGAGGTAAGATCAGTAGTAGAGTGAGAGGTCAGAGCAGTAGTAGAGTGAGAGGTAAGATCAGTAGTAGAGTGAGAGGTCAGATCAGTAGTAGAGTGAGAGGTAAGATCAGTAGTAGAGTGAGAGGTAAGATCAGTAGTAGAGTGAGAGGTAAGATCAGTAGTAGAGTGAGAGGTCAGATCAGTAGTAGAGTGAGAGGTAAGATCAGTAGTAGAGTGAGAGGTAAGATCAGTAGTAGAGTGAGAGGTCAGATCAGTAGTAGAGTGAGAGGTCAGATCAGTAGTAGAGTGAGAGGTCAGATCAGTAGTATAGTGAGAGGTCAGATCAGTAGTAGAGTGAGAGGTAAGATCAGTAGTAGAGTGAGAGGTAAGATCAGTAGTAGAGTGAGAGGTAAGATCAGTAGTAGAGTGAGAGGTAAGATCAGTAGTAGAGTGAGAGGTCAGATCACTAGTAGAGTGAGAGGTCAGATCACTAGTAGAGTGAGAGGTAATATCAGTAGTAGAGTGAGAGGTAAGATCAGTAGTAGAGTGAGAGGTAAGATCAGTAGTAGAGTGAGAGGTAAGATCACTAGTAGAGTGAGAGGTCAGATCAGTAGTAGAGTGAGAGGTCAGATCAGTAGTAGAGTGAGAGGTCAGATCAGTAGTAGAGTGAGAGGTCAGATCAGTAGTAGAGTGAGAGGTCAGATCAGTAGTAGAGTGAGAGGTAAGATCAGTAGTAGAGTGAGATGTAAGATCAGTAGTAGAGTGAGAGGTCAGATCAGTAGTAGAGTGAGAGGTCAGATCAGTAGTAGAGTGAGAGGTAAGATCAGTAGTAGAGTGAGAGGTAAGATCAGTAGTAGAGTGAGCGGTAAGATCAGTAGTAGAGTGAGAGGTCAGGTCAGTAGTAGAGTGAGAGGTAAGATCAGTAGTAGAGTGAGAGGTAAGATCAGTAGTAGAGTAAGAGGTCAGATCAGTAGTAGAGTGAGAGGTCAGATCAGTAGTAGAGTGAGAGGTAAGATCAGTAGTAGAGTGAGAGGTAAGATCAGTAGTAGAGTGAGAGGTCAGATCAGTAGTAGAGTGAGAGGTCAGATCAGTAGTAGAGTGAGAGGTAAGATCAGTAGTAGAGTGAGAGGTCAGATCAGTAGTAGTGTGAGAGGTCAGATCAGTAGTAGAGTGAGAGGTCAGATCAGTAGTAGAGTGAGAGGTCAGATCAGTAGTAGAGTGAGAGGTAAGATCAGTAGTAGAGTGAGAGGTCAGATCAGTAGTAGTGTGAGAGGTCAGATCAGGCCAAATAGCAAAGATGAAAATGGATGAGTGAGAAATGCTTACTGTATATCCAAGTCAACCGCAGCTCCCTCCTATAGTCTGGGTCTGAAGTCTGACCAACTGGGATTACTGCTGAGAGACCCCTGGAGCCTGCGGGACCGTCTGGGTCACATCCTTCTGTCGGTCACATTCTCATCCCTGAAGCTCCACAATCCCTCCAAACGACTCCACCAGTCAACCCTGCCGCACACCCTTAATGAGCTCTCCAACCAATTATGAGCCCCTGGAGAGTGGCAGCCTCCCCTTCCCATGCTTTGCACATGTTCGCATATATACATAAATAGCTCAGGAGCACTCTTGTGTTCGAATGCATAACATTGCTCTAGGGACGGAAAGATGGATTTGCTATGACTGGGTGTTCGTATGCTGGTAATATACCCCCCTCCTCCATTTCTATAAGAATGACACTCTCCGTGCCACTCTCTCTCTCTGTGGGGACAATATGCAGCATGACCAAGTGCAATTATGTGGCGTATAATGGCCAGTGTTAACCCTAACCCTGACTAAGACACCAAGGGCAAAGTAAAACCCCAGGGGAGCCAGGGTGGCTGGAAAGAATAGGGAAGAGTATGTGTGACACATTGACTGAAAAAGCAGGCGACAATAGTCTAATAATGGAAGGTCATGCTTCAACCTGACACCACCAAGGAGAGGCAGCTCATTTGGGATTGCAGGCTCCGCTTGTGATGAGATACGCGGCAACATTAAGAGCGTGCCACTCTTGTCTCGCTACTGCTGCTACGCTTCAGCGTAATTGCTGTGCCAAGGGCTTCGACGTGTCAAAAAGCAGACATCATCTTGGTGGACCATTTAGATATATTCTGGTTTCTATATAAGATCACTTGAGTCATTCACATGCACTTAATTTGGTTTAAAGATCCTGTTAAATAAACACAATGTAGCCTTTTTAATCTGTTTTGTCCCTGTGTTATTGGTATTGTGACAGTGTTTTTTTATTTTTATTTTTATTTTTGCATTTTGATAGATAAACACTATTATCTATTTTTCTCTTATGCCATATGCTTGTATATTTCCCTTGGGCTGTCACTATAGTCAGAGAGGAACAGCACCAGAGTTCAATTATTTCCTGAGGAATTGACAAGGCAAAAAGCATGACCATGTTGACAATGTGGCCAACCTGCCCATGTCTTCTGGGAATATCTCTGTTTTCTTTTCCCTTTTCTCCTTTTTGTTATACTCTTGCAAATTATGTCCATCACTTTCACTAAAGTGACATTTACAAATGAGGGTAAAATCAGGAAGACAGTGGATCTCAAATTGGAAAAGGCATTGAACTGAGGGTAATAATATAAAACCAATTATGTGAAATATCACATTGTTGCATAGCTAAATTGTATGTGCCAACCCTTATCAATAGTATTTTTGTATTCAACTTTATTTGTGAGAAGGATATGTTGGACATGGTGTTTGTCATGAGAAAATTATTATGATTAAGTCCACTTAAAAATAATAACAAAATATGATGATAATAGCTGGGAATGGATCGATTTATTGCTGTTGAAAGTAACAGCTGAGCACCCAACAAAGTTGGCTTTCAAATAGTTTAAAGTACAAACGGGATTGAACCACTCACTTGAGGGCTCATTACACAATCATGTCTGTGCATTCAGGCTGCTAAGCGAATCTCTGTGTCCACCCCGATAAAATATGTAAATAAAGTACTAATCATTTAAAGTGAAGTGAAGTGCCCGGCCGGCAAACGGCCTTTGGTAAAAACACCCTCTCAGTCCAGGGCTGTTTAATCTGGAATTATCTACCATTGACCATACAAGATTGTACATAATTTCAATTTCAATAATCAATTAAGTTCAATAAAAAAAAAAATTACTCAACAACCAAACCTGTGACCATGTAGTCAAATAGTATAGTAGTGCACCCTGACAACATCCTACAACTTTATACCTCATACTTTGTTTTTTGTATGTATGTTTTTATGCTTTGTCCCGTAGCATGATATGCTTCACTGCCTGCCTGTTTCATGTTTATGTTTGGTGTGGGGACTGCGGATGAAAACTAGCATCCTTGCAAAATATGGTGTATTTACACTGCATTTATTTGTAGTGTCCATTAATATGCACTGTCCCGTCTAAATAAACAAATAATAAATAAATAATAAATCGACCACAGGAAAAAGGTACATATTGTACATTATGTTATAGCTATAAGTAATACATTGTATACACAATGGTCCTCATTCTCGAACAGACATACGTGAAAGTTACCAAGGAATTCCTTCGTAACTCAATTTACGTACTTATTCGGCATTCTCGAACGGCTTCGTATTCGTAGTAGGATTTATGTAGGATTTACAAACTCGAAAAGGCAGTCCTAAGTCGGACAGACCGGTGTGCGCTTGTGTTTTCAACAGCTTTCTCAGGGACAAGTCATTGGGGATTGCCGATACTACAGACCGATAATACAGTTATCCTATATAGGTTTAAGTGATCCTATATAGGTTTAAGAGGGGAGGTCGCTTATAAGCCCTTGGGTTTTTTGACCTTTCCTGCACATTTTAACTGTTCTTCTTTTACTTATTTTATTCCAGAATGTATGTTTGTAAGTGCGAAAAAATAACAATAAACAGACATCCGTGGAATTAAATAATTATAATGATAATAAATACGACAATATTTGTATCATTAACAATAAAAATTTAGCATTTATAGTCCGGACACAATGAGGCATCGTGAGCATTACACACACAAACTAAATAAATAAGAACTAAACCGATCGCCGCGGATATAGCTACTATATAGTGGAATAATACTGTATTAACCTCTTAACACATCCAGTGCCATTCACCAGAGGGCGCTGTGGGCTGTGAGTGCCAGTGCTTTGTTCAATGGGGATAAATGCCGGTGTTTGCAGTGCTAAAACTATATTAAATATTATAGCTATGGATCTAATAACATAGTTGATTGTCAGTGAGTTTCTTCCGGTCAACATGCAAAAAACTTTTTTCATCCATACATTTTAGAGTGATTTGATTTGATTTGATTTTATTTTATTAGGGATCCCCATTAGCTGGTGCGATAGCAACCAGCTAGTCTTCCTGGGGTCCACACACAAAAAAACATACAAAAACAATCACTATTGCAAAAACAAAATTATTAAAAGTCAGTACACACAATGCATAATGAACCTACTGTAACAATTAAGATAGCTAAAATTACATTAGTGTAAAACAAAAACAAAAAATTACTTTACAGTGTTAAAAACTATTTAAAAACAATTTAAGATTCTTTTTAAAAGTGAATCTACTGTAAATGCAGCAGAGGTTCCGAGGCAGGCCATTCCAAAGAGTTAATGCTAATTATCTAATGATCTCCCCAAAGCGCTGGTTCTAGGACCTGGCAATTCAAGCTGCCCACTACTGGAACCTCTAGTGTAATGCTCGTGCACAGTATTACTAAAAACAATCTGATTATGTATAAAAACAGGAGTTTTACTGCTCATGACCAACTTGAACAGCACAAGTATATTAAAAGACAATCTATTTTCAACGTTAAGAATGAATGAATGAATGAAAACTTTATGTAACAGATTGCAGAATGGGTACAATACAGTACGGCTCAATACACACAATTGTTAAGGGGATGCAGACCTGAGAAAGTCGTTTGTCTTGTTTACATCAGGGTCCCCCATTTTCAATTCATATAGACATTTATGACATACACAACATACATGACATTTATGGCATAGGGACATATAGGTATTTAGTACTGATACATTTGTGACAGAAACGGTATTCAAATATACAGTACTGTTACCCCTAGATCCTGACAGAGTATATACATATGATGGGGAGGGGACTGTACATTAGGAGGGGGTGGGTGGGTGGGAGAGAAATATACATACGGCCAGGGCCGGACTGGGGAAATAATTCATACCGGGAGATATAGCGCGAAATATAGCCCCAATCAGGCCACTTTTTAAGCGGGGGGTCTGGGGGTCCCCCACCAGGAAATTTTTTGTTACAAAGACTTAATTTCCTGCATTCTGGTGAATTTTAGTGCATGTGAATCACAAACTAATGAGCCAACAATTGCTTAGTACAATGTACTGTTATGGACCTCAAATAAAACTGTTGTGGCACTAGCAATGCTACTCTCTCCACCTTCAAAAAGAAAAAAGCAAGAGCACAACATATTTTTCTATTTACTATTATAATACAGTTAACCACTCTCTCCTGTAAGGGCCTTTCTTTTTCTTTGTTTTATCCCTCTCTCCTCCACCCTTTCTTTTTCTTCCACTGTCCATCTTGACATCAACGTTAATTGACTTTCGCTCTACTGTATCTCTCCCGACTCCCGAGTCCCTCACAACCCCCTCCAATGTACAGTAAAAATGACCAAGTATGGTCTTGTCAATATTCCAATGTACAGTGTTGCTTGTACAGTTGTACAGTGTCCCCCACCCACCCCTCCTACCCAACCTCCCCCCCACCCACCCAACCACCTCCAATGTACAGTACCCCCCCCACCTACCCAACCTCTTCCAATGTACAGTTTCTACGTCAAATGTATATACTTCTTTTCTGGACTCTTTTCGTATCACAAACAGTACTGTATTTGCAAATCTGGTATGTCATAAATGTATAGATGTAGCAGTACTGTCTATCTGTATGTCATATATGTTACGATGAATAAAAAATGGGGGACCCTGATGTAAACAAGACGAAAGTCTTTCTCTGGTCTGCATCCCCTTAACAATTGTATGCATTGAGCTGTACTGTACTGTACCCATTCTGCAATCTGTTAATAAAGTTTTCAATCAATCAATCAATCAATCAACCTGGCTCATTGCCTGGCTGTTATTCTGCATCTGAGTGCCGTCTGCCATTCCATTCGCCGCCTCCGCTGTCAATCAGTTGTATCGCCTTGTCCCGCCTCCACCAATCACAAGCGGCAGCACGGCTCCATTGTGATCCGCGTGAGGGAGAGAGTCAGTTCTCCAACTCTGCCGTGTGAAATCCTGGTTGTTCCCCACCCACCTAGGTTATCTAACTATCGCGCAGCGCCGCCGCCACAACTAGAAACAATGGCCTGGCAAATTTTTTTAAAAATAATAATATATATATATATATATATATATATTTTTTTATATAATTATAATTTTTTTAAATCTGTGCAGGCCAGGCCACCGGGAAAACTCCCGGTGCTCCCGATGGCCAGTCCGGGCCTGCATACGGCGGGGAGGGAATATATACATGCGGTGGGGAGGAGACTGTCTATTAGGAGGTGGTGGGGGTTTTGGGCATTTACGGTGGCCAGTTTAGAATTGCAGCCTCCCTCCCGTAGGTGCTCTTTAAGAGCGGTTTTGAATGTGGGTAGGGATTCACATTCCTTTACAGCTTTGGGTAGGGCGTTCCACATTGATGTGGCATAATTGCTAAACATGTTTAGTCCCTTGTTTGAGCCGAATCTGGGTTTAACATGATTTGTTGAGCTTCCTCTGGTGTAGTGGTTGTGGTATTCACTGACCTTTGGGAAGTATTTTGACATGTACATGGGTACCTTAGTCGTATAGTGTATCTTGTAGACCAGGCCCATTGCAAGTTGCTGTACTCTGTCGTCTACTCTAAGCCATCCTAGGTTGTCAAAGCGGGCAGGGGTGAGGTGGGTTCTTGGGGTAAGGTCAAGTAGTAGTCTGACCAGTTTGTTTTGTGATGTTTGTAATCTTGTTTTAAGCGCCTTTGAGGTGCTTTGGTACCATGAGGTGCACGCATAGTCATAGTACCCTTGAATGCGTGCTCCTGCCAGAGTCTTCAGGGTATTCTTGTTTACCAGAGAGGAGATCTGGTACAAGAATCTAGTTCGTTGGTTGACTTTTTTTATTACATTGGATGCCATTTTGTCACAGGAAAGATTTGCCTCTAGGATGGAACCCAGGTAGGTAATTTCGTCTTTCCTTGTGACAATATTGTCACCCACTGCAACTGAGAAGCCGTCGGTCTTGCTGAGTTTGTTATTTGAACCGAAGAGAATGGACTCTGTTTTGCCCATGTGTAATGATAGTTTGTTATCAGCGAGCCATATGCAGATTTAGCCTAGTTCCGAGCTGAGGGTTTTTTCAACCTGCAACTTGTTCTTGTCAGAGACCAGCAGGGCTGAGTTGTCCGCAAACAGGAACAAGTTGCAGTCACAGGCTGACGACATGTCATTTGCATAAATTAGGAAGAGTAGCGGTCCTAGTATGCTTCCTTGTGGAACACCACAGCTCACTGTGAGGGGGGGGGGATAGAGTACCGTTTACCTCTACCATCTGTTCTCTCCCCTCCAGGTAGGATTGCATCCAGCTCACTGATAAACTATCAAAACCAATTGCTTTTAGCTTGTCAATCAGAATGGAGTGATTGACAGTGTCGAAGGCCTTTTGTAGGTCCAGCAAGAGAGAGGCGGGCATGCATACGGCTCACATTAGACCTTAGTGAGCAGCCCAGTACCAACCGTGCTGCCCTGTTCTGGACCACCTGGAGCTTCCTGAGGTCACCACTGGCAGCAGATGACCACATCGCAGAGCAATAGTCAAGATGCAATCTGTTACATAAAGTTTTCATTCATTCATTCATTCTTAACGTTGAAAATAGATTGTCTTTTAATATACTTGTGCTGTTCAAGTTGGTCATGAGCAGTAAAACTCCTGTTTTTATACATAATCAGATTGTTTTTAGTAATACTGTGCACGAGCATTACACTAGAGGTTCCAGTAGTGGGCAGCTTGAATTGCCAGGTCCTAGAACCAGCGCTTTGGGGAGATCATTAGATAATTAGCATTAACTCTTTGGAATGGCCTGCCTCGGAACCTCTGCTGCAGGACGGGCAACAAAAGAAGCACATTTCCTGGAAATACCAATTGCTCTTCCCATTTTTAAAACAATATAATTAATATGCTGAGACCAAGACAGAGTGCAATCCAGCATCACGCCAAGGAGTTTAGTACTTTCAACTTGTTGAACTGCTGAATTACACAAGTTTAAATGAAGCTTTGGATTTGTAGATAACCTGTGCCTTGTTCCCAGCACAATACATTTAGTCTTGGAGATATTAAGGACAAGTCTATTACATACTACCCAGTCATGCACAACTTTAAGTTCTCTACTCAAAACTTCATTAAGTACATTGCATGATGGTGCAGCGTAATACAATGTTGAATCATCTGCATAAAGAACTGTTGTAGCACATATGGTAGCCCAAGATAGGTCATGAGTAAATACAGAGAAGAGCAAAGGTCCTAGGCAACTTCCTTGCGGCACGCCACACTCTAGACCTCTGCTACTGGACAGGCTGCCATTTAGATACACCTTCTGTGATCTAGAGGACAAATAACTTAGTATCCACTTTAAAGCAGAAGAGTTAAAACCATAACATTTAATTTTATCAACCAGTAGAGAATGGTCCAGCACATCAAATGCAGCACTAAAATCTAACAGCACAGCTCCCACCAACATAGAGTTATCTATAGCTTTAAGCCAGTCATCAGTCATCTGTATCAAGGCAGTAGAAGTAGAGTGACCAGCTCTATAGGCATGTTGAGAATCTGTTGCAAGCTTGTTTGAAACAAAATACTCTTGAATTTGTGATTCTGTGTAATCCCAGGAAACGCAGCCAAACAGCATTTTACTGCACTTCACTATAAATCGTGCCATTACTCACCTGGATCAATAAGCAATCTGAGATCAACGCTAGATTATCGGTATTATGTTTCATCATGGATGCATGAAAAGGGGGGGGGGGGGGGGGGGGGAAGCCGCCCCTCCGTGCTTGGATCGCAACCAACGGGACACCCCACACACACACACACCGCAGACACATGCTCCGATCGTTGGGAAAGAATTATCGGATCAACGCAAGATTGATAATATATAGCCCTTACCTTGTCTATGATGTACTGTAAAAACAATAATCCAATTATCTGATCGCCATTCGCGATCATGTTTCCAACGTAATCCAGCATTGAACATGAACGGGGGGGGGGGGCCCTCGTCGATGCAACTGTGGTAACCGCTTGTCTTGCCCGAGTGTTTAGACCCCGCCCCCATGCCGCAGCTCGGCCCAGACGCCAAGCCACATCATTTCAAACGGAGTGCAATAGTGGCCGCAAGGCGTTAGGCGGCGGCATTGGACGTTTGCGATCTCAGACCCATTCAGGATAGCCTGCACAAGGTGCCTCGATGGATTATGAATGGCAATAGCGAATAAAATAAATAACGACCCAGAAACGAGAATCTTCGTTTTTCGGCACTGAACCATTGGGCCACAGAAACGAGAATTCTCGTGAACGGCAATTAATATGCCATATACTGTCTTCTTCTCTATGATATCATGTATTGTTGGTTTGATGTATTCCTATTGCTAGAACTAAATAAATGCATGGAGAAACGGCTTAGTGAGGCATCCTCAGTGCACGAGCACACACACAAAATTAATCGTTCCAGCAAAGTAGGTTACTATTATTCTAATGACTTGTTTTATTAGGTATTATAGTAGTAAGTCCTACTGTAGAACATGACATATTAGCATGATATCTAATTTAGTAAGGTCAATACTGTATTGTATGCAAATTCAGGGGTAACACGCTTTGCAGTTTAAGAATGAGTGACGTTTTTCATTCATGGGAACCCAGCTGCATAGATTTTGGCCACTTATGGAGACCGTTTCACGCGTTCAGGAATCCGGAGGAAGATTTTTGTACATTGATATTTACAAAGGTACTTACGAACATGTTCGAGAAAATGTGTACATATTACAATTAAGGGGGCGACAGTGGCTCAGGAGGTAGAGCAGTCGCCCGGTTCGATTCCTGCTCCTCCATGAGCAGCCTGTCGAAGTGTCCTTGAGCAAGACACTAACTGCTCCCGATGAGCAGCTTTGGATAAAAGCGCTACAGTATATAAAATTCACCATTTGCACCATATATAAAAAATATATACTTTTAACATTGTTCCTGCTGGGGAACAAACTCAGTTCACCTTTACCTCAAGACTTTCTGATAGTCTCACCCAAACCCTAACCTTAAACCTAACTTTATCTTAACCATAACCGTTAAACATGAAAACTAAACATAATCATAGTATTATTAGGTTTGTATCCGGGTGGGTGGGTGGTTGGTATATTATTTATGGCTATAACATAACGTACATTATTTTTTTCCTGTGGTCGATTAGTACTTCATTGAAGGTTTTCTGATGATACTGTGTTGCTGTGGCAGACAGGGAGAAGCCATAGTGATGACTCCTAATCGCCAGTGTGTATTGCACACTGGTATCATTTACATGTTGCTCTTATTACATTACATACCGTTTGTGTAGTCTATTCCTCAGTGACATCCAATTGAAAATAATGTTCCCAATGGTCAAATGTACCTTCTTAGTGAGCCTGAAACACAGATATAAGTTATGAAGAAAAGCTCACAACTCGTTTTTCATTCTCCAAAAAAATAGTTTACTGAATTTACAACAGGTGACCTGACGAAGATCCTGTTTGAGAATTGAAAGGTGAATTCAATAAACTATTTTAGGAGCATAGAACAAGCGTTGTGAACCGTTATCCTGCCCCCCAATCTGAGTCACTCTGTTGCTGTCACTTGTGGTCTGGTTTCAGGGGTTTGGAGTGCGGTTAATTTAGCTCCCTTTGCTAAACTCATGAAGTAAAAGAATGAAGGAACCCGGCCCTTGTTTAACGTAAGCAGTCAATTACATTGTCTGTAATGAGATCAAACTGATGAAAGCCATCGAGAATAATGTAGAAACCTAATCGGTCGCTGTGATTAATAGAGTCCATTTGGAGATTTAGCATGTTCCAATGAAATTAATTTCAGTTTTTCAGCAGTTTTTTCCCTCCCCACCAAGAAGATGATCTTGAGGTCACAAACTCTTGACCCTCAAAATCATGTTATCCAGCTTTGTAGAATACCGATTCATAATTAATGATGCTTTGAAACAAATGGATTGTGATTCACTGTATGGATGTGAACCATATCTCATTAGGGGCGTTGACCCCCGCAGACTCCGATATGTTGCACGGGATGAAGGAGCAAATCCCGCCGTGCATGTAATCTCCACCTCTCCGCTGCACCCATGCCCGGTCTTCCATTACATTTGATTTGGGAACCCGTTCACGCTCCAGCAACTCCCATTTCCCCCACGGGATTATCGACACGGAGTCTCCATTGTTCTAATCCGTCTATTTGTCATTCAAGAGACAGCGTCGATCCCATAATTATCTTTCTATCTGTTTCAGGGCTGAAGCAAAAATATACATGGCCCCATCCCACCCCATCTTACCCCAATGCAAACAGAGACAATTTCTGAAAATAAACAAAACCTACCTACCATTTAAAAATAGGATTTTTTCCCCCCTCTTAATAATGGTTATGATTCAGATCTATTTGCTATATTTTCCAGGGTCATGCTTTTACTTGGAGTCTTTCCATGTCTTCCAACCACAGATGTGCACAAATACCCACAGCTCTCTGAAGTTAAGCCTCTGTTTTGTGATAAGAGGGGAGGTGAAGGCGGTTCATGTTTATGGCACGACGGTGAATGTACTTATACATGACCCCCAGGCAGATGAGCAGATGCTTTTGTTAGCTTCTCCGTGCATTGCCAGGATTACGTGTGGGGAGGGAAATAAGGGGTATGGTATGGGGGGTAGAGAGACGAACACGATAAACACAAAGGGCTCACATGTTGGTCTGGCGCCTACAAAAAAAACTGTATTATGTAATTTCCTCGTGGCAATATTCTCTAGATTTGTTACTAAACATATTATACGTGTGTTATTAAATAGTTTGCTGAATATTGAATTGTGGAGTTAGACGGTTTTCATACATTTTGTGTTCAGGATTGTTTTGGGCGGGCCTGAAATCATAGATCGATGACACACTGGAGCAATCAATAGCATAACCCCTCCCCTAATAACACTATATATAAACTAGAGTGCATTAGCAGGGTTTTCCCAGAGTTGATAGTAGCTCGAAAGTGTATAAGCAACCGTTTCATGTATGTGAATGGAAAATGCTAAAACCATTAGTGCCATACTCCGGAAGGTACTGTATAGTAAAAAATACATAAAAACACAGATTTGGGTGGTCTAACCTAGTTTTTTAGTTATTCAATTAGTCAAGCCTTATATGATCCATTTGATAGATTTGCTAGTGACTGTATGAGGTCGTTAAAGAACCCAGGACGCCTATCGTAAAGAGTAGGGGGTTCCCTGACGTTCCTGGACAAATTCCCTATCAGGTCTCTGACATCTAGGCCACCTAATCATCCCTTCCCCTTAATTGGCTGATATCAATCCCTGTCTCCTGAGCCGTTCAGCCATTGTGTAGTGTGATGTGTGCCGGGTGCCATTGTATGGTAGCCATTGAGCCTGCATAGCCCAAGGTTGGGTGCTACCAGTGGTGGTGAAGGAGGCAATTTCCACCCTACATTGTAAAGCGCTTTGAGTGTCTAGAAAAGCGCTATATAAATGCAATGAATTATTATTATTATTATTGTTAGATTATAGCTAAACATTTTAGTTTTTTTATTAGAATCTCAACATGAAGCTTGATGGATAGCTTCCTCACTTCAGTTTAGTCTAGCTACAGTAGGGGAGAACGGGGATAGTTGTCACACTTTTTACTCTAGTGTGAATTGTTCATCATCAAAACATCTTTCAATAGTCATTCTTACATTAAATTGAAGCTTAAGATGTTGGCTTGAAATGTGTATCCTCTCATTTTCCAACGTATTGTAACAAAGAGTTAATCACCTATCAAAGACACTCTGACACATTGTGACAACCAACCCCAAAGAAAAATGACGACCAACCCCAACTGGAATGTCTTGATAGCATCAAGGCTAACAGCTATCTAACAACTAGTTAGCTAGCTAACAACAATCTAAACTATAGTTATCCCTTCACACTTTAAGGGTAATAATTGTTTCATTATAAACCAAAAAGCCTAGAAGAAAAATATTGAGCGGAATATTTACAAATGGACATGAAAAACACAAAAAGTCCTCTCACCTCAAGTTCAGCTGTTTCACTCCAAAGATGACAATGTAGGTGAACTCTGACCCCAATTCTGGACATTTAAATACAAAAATATGGGAGACAAGACCCTCTGGTGGTGAAATATAATGAATGTGACAACCTACCCGTGTGACAACGTCCCCCGTTCTCCCCTACTTCTCTCCAGCCTTGTGGGGGTTCTAGTTTTGAATGACAATTATATGCCAGAAAACTAGGCCAATAAGAGTGTGTCATAGGTTAGGTTCAGCAGCAGACAAATCAATATGGTGAAAATATGTCATAAAAAATATACACAAAAAAAGCCCCTTCAATTGCAAGCCAGTCTGGTGCAAATCGAACTGATGTGCCCTCTGTCAAAGTTGACAGAAATGAAAAACAACATTCATCATGGTTTCCATGCGTGTAGAAACTGGTAGAGTTTGCCTAGATTTGCCTTGTGCCTGTGTAGCAGATATAAAAAGGAATAATGCACAGAAAATTTCATTATTATTGTTAAGTAAATAATTTTGGGGGTATTTTGTTATTTTATTTCTTATTTTCTTATCACCTCTGACCTGTGATGATGTTATCAGCGGAGCCTGAGCTCTCCTTCCTCAGTCTGCTAATGGCTGTCTGTAGTGAAGGGTCTTTTTGGTACTCTTGCTAGTTTGTGTATTACGTATTTTTTATTATTTTAAGTGTTTAGTTGAATTCAGCATTTTTCTGTTAGCTACTGTTTGTTACTTACTGGAAGCAAGACAACTTTAAAGACATGGCGACTCGAAGATTTTCTTGTCAGTGAGAGGTGTGCTGTGAGGCTAACATGCTGCTTCATTGTGTAATCATGCCATTCAGGTATGGTCATGTAGTTGCTCCCTTATTTTTGTGTAGAATGAATTGGGTTTTGTAAGTAGTTGTAAAGTGTCACAGCCAACTAAGTGACACTGGGTATGACATCCTGATCTTATATATGATTATGGGGAATGTCTGTAGATTCTTCCTGGACAATGGAATAGAAACACGTTATGTGTAAACACATTTTAAGTGCCACAAGTCAACGAGTGACACTTTGTATAAAATTCTTATGTTTATTATATATGATTGGAGCTATGTATATGACCTGTATACTCTTTATACACTTATAAAACTATGTTACAGTTAATGTGCAGTCGGAGTGAAGAGCAGGCCTGAGCTGAGAGCAAGTCGGCACAGTTTAACCCTGTCCTGTCTGCATAAAATAAAACCAGTATGTGCATATATATGTGTACACTGTATACTATATATATATGTGCTGTATTATACATGTATGTGTATACACATACATGTACTATGTACATGTACTATCTACTATGTACTGTGTACTATGTACTCATGCTGGAGATGTGAGTTGCTTTCACTTCAATACTGTTTGGTCTGTACAGATGCATCTGTCTCCCTCCCTCCTCTCCGGCCGGCAGACGCATTAAACTGGTTAACCCTTTGTGGGGTCTGAGTGAGATGGGGAGAGAGGGGACTTTCCACAGCAGAGAACAAAGGGAGTCTGTTCCAGCGAAAACGTTACAATTACTTTCGAGTTACGGCCTAGTGGAGTAAAATGGGAGGAGAGCCAGTCCCCATGAGCCGTGCATTGACTGGCTGGTGAAATGACATCACGGTGACAGCGCTGTATTTGGACCAATAAGCAGAAGAGATTTGGGGCCCTTTATAAGGGCCAACTGGCGAGATCAGAGGCAGAATTTTTACACTGAGCTGGAGAGATAGGAAGAGGCACAAGCCGTGCCAGATCAGACTTTTTAGAGAGATGGAGATCCTGCTGCCAGACACGGGGCACAAGCCGAACCAGATGAGATGTTTTGTTCTGTGCATATTTTTACTGAAATGGACACTTTCCACTTCAGTCTCTTCTTGTAACTAGCTTTTTCTAATAAAAAATACCTCTTTATAAATATCCTTTGTATCCTTTCTTCACACCAGACGGCCGGACGGCCGGGTAAGCATGAAATGTGTTTTGCCTTGTAACTTCACCCTTTGCGTTTTGATTAAAAAGACGGGTAAGCATGGAGATGTATTTTTGCATTGTAACTTTACCAGTAATAATAATAATAATAATAATAATAATAATAATAATAATAATAATAATAATAATAATAATAATAATAATAATAATAATAATAATGTGCCTGTAATGTGCTTGATTTATGATGTAAAAAAACCTCCTGAGTAAGGCTTTAGCCAGACGGAGTATTAATGATGTAAAAACTTTAGAAGTGTGGCTTTATCCCTACGGAGTAAAAGGAGACATATGATTATTGTGATTAAGGAGAAAGGTGGGTTCGGCAAGCCTGGTTTTATCAAGTAATGCCATACAGTAAACTCTACGGCGAACCGAGTAGATTAAAGCGAAATAAAGAAAAGTAAATATACCCCGCAACTCCAATCAATCAACTGTATTACTGGAGGGGACGGGGGGTGCCTGTGTGTGAGCCGAGGTCTGCTGAGTTTAAGCCCTGAACGTTATAGACAAATTGAGTCCTAGATGTCCCACACTTCGCGGGACGCTGCTTGAAGCTGGGATTCGGACTAATGAGTTATGGGATAATCAATCTGGCCTCGGTTTACGACCGGTGCTCAACATGGCGTCCCTGGCGATGTGCATTTATACTAACCAAAATAGGTGCTAAACGGCCGAAGAAGACAGGACTACTGTCAAAAGCCTCTGGAGTTAAATTAAATTACAGATTTGGCAAAAATTGAAGTAGAAAGCTCTACTGGCGACTCGAGTGGAAGGCTGTACTCGGGGATATCACAAATGAATAGAAAGCTCTATCTTGGTGATTAAAGCAACGTTTACTCACAACTAAAGGGTAACATAATGTTTATAGAGCTCTGGGGGGAGTTACAAGTGCAGCATAATTTCGTGCTTTGCCCACAGGAAGCGAACTGGCCCTACCCAAGACGAGAGCCAACTACCCAAAGACACTGTTTGTAAGGAGGGGAGACTGGATGTGAAGCGAAGTCAAAACGACCGTTCACAGAAAAGCGAGGGCTCCCTAGCCCAGAGACACTGTTTGTAAGGTGGGGAGACTGGATGTGAAGCGAAGTCAAAACGACCGTTCACAGAAAAGCGAGGGCTCCCTAGCCCAGAGACACTGTTTGTAAGGTGGGGAGACTGGATGTGAAGCGAAGTCAAAACGACCGTTCACAGAAAAGCGAGGGCTCCCTAGCCCAGAGACACTGTTTGTAAGGTGGGGAGACTGGATGTGAAGCGAAGTCAAAACGACCGTTCACAGAAAAGCGAGGGCTCCCTAGCCCAGAGACACTGTTTGTAAGGTGGGGAGACTGGATGTGAAGCGAAGTCAAAACGACCGTTCACAGAAAAGCGAGGGCTCCCTAGCCCAGAGACACTGTTTGTAAGGTGGGGAGACTGGATGTGAAGCGAAGTCAAAACGACCGTTCACAGAAAAGCGAGGGCTCCCTAGCCCAGAGACACTGTTTGTAAGGTGGGGAGACTGGATGTGAAGCGAAGTCAAAACGACCGTTCACAGAAAAGCGAGGGCTCCCTAGCCCAGAGACACTGTTTGTAAGGTGGGGAGACTGGATGTGAATCGAAGTCAAAACGACCGTTCACAGAAAAGCGAGGGCTCCCTAGCCCAGAGACACTGTTTGTAAGGTGGGGAGACTGGATGTGAAGCGAAGTCAAAACGACCGTTCACAGAAAAGCGAGGGCTCCCTAGCCCAAAGACACTGTTTGTAAGGAGGAGAGACTGGATGTGAAGCGCATTCAAAAAGACCGTTCACAGAACTGCAAGCTAACTAGCTCACCATCGGCTAACAAACCAGTGCTAACACAATGTCTCACAATCATTCCCACATCATAGAGGAGGAATCACCCTCGGATGAGGGATTGGGAGTGTCCATACCCGACCTGGGTCTGGACTACCTAGGAGAACGGGAGGAACACCCAGAGTCCCCTGAAACGTTTGCGGGAAGTGAGGAATTCACAGAACCAAGCAAATCACAATACCCAGAGCTGCCGGCTGTACAGCAGGCAGTAATTGGCACAGAAAATAAACCTTACGGTTGTGACCAGTGTGGAAAGAGCTTCAAGACGAAGCGTCACCTTAAACTACACCACGTGGTACACACGGGAGAGAAACCTTACTGCTGTGACCAGTGTGGAAAGAGCTTCAAGACGAAGCGTCACCTTAAAGGTCACCACTTGGTGCACACACAAGAGAAACCTTACTGCTGTGACCAGTGTGGAAAGAGCTTCAAAACGAAGCGTCACCTTAAACTACACCACGTGGTACACACAGGAGAGAGACCTTACTGCTGTGACCAGTATGGGAAGACCTTCAAGACGAAGAGAGAGCTTAAAAGTCACCACTTGGTACACACAGGAGAGAAACCTTACTGCTGTGACCAGTGTGGGAAGACCTTCAAGACAAAGAAAGAGCGTAAAGGTCACCACTTGGTGCACACACAAGAGAAACCTTACTGCTGTGACCAGTGTGGAAAGAGCTTCAAGACGAAGCGTCACCTTAAACTACACCACGTGGTACACACAGGAGAGAAACCTTACTGCTGTGACCAGTGTGGAAAGAGCTTCAAGACGAAGCGTCACCTTAAAGGTCACCACTTGGTGCACACACACGAGAAACCTTACTGCTGTGACCAGTGTGGAAAGAGCTTCAAGACGAAGCGTCACCTTAAACTACACCACGTGGTACACACAGGAGAGAAACCTTACTGCTGTGACCAGTGTGGGAAGACCTTCAAGACTAAGGCAGAGCTTAAACCCCACAGACAGCGGAGACAGCCATGCAGGGTGCCAACCTGCAAAACTGGAATAGTTAAAGGTTATGTGTCTTGCTCAGGGACATTTCGACACACTACATGGGACAAGCTGGAATCGGACCAGAAACCCTCTGATTTCCAGACGACCGCTCTGCCTCCTGAGACACTGCTTATGCAGGCTGAGAATGCGGTCAAGACGGAAGCGTCAATTAAAGAGCAATGGTTGAATCATGAAGATTCTCAACGTGAACAATCCATAGATCTAGACCACAGGGAACTGACGGTGGAGGAATCACCACAAAATGAGGAGAGTGATGACGACTGGATGGTTATGTGTGTGGTTATGTCGGACCTGACATTTGAACCCATAAATGGAGACCCTGTTCTGCCACAGGATATTGGAAATGGACAGAACCAAGAAGACGATGTAGTCATTTTTCCTCTTTATGAGGCGCAAGGCTCCACCTCAAAACGAGTATCTCCCTCCACTGACATAGAGGCGTTCAACTCTCTAGACGAGTACCTAAAGGCCAAAAACATCAATTATGAGCACTGTTCCATTTTCTATGGCCCAGAAGAGGAGGATGGTGACATTCAGATGAAGGATCAGAACCCGAGGCCACAGATGACACCTTCAGGTGAAACTGAGTCTGAGCCTGAACAGGATGGGGAGCTAAATACCTCTGAAACTGAACACAGTTCTGATTACTCAACATATTGAGTAATAGCTCAAGAGAAGCTAGCACAAGGAAACGCTAGCTCACCAAAGGGGCTTCAACGGCCCAAATGATGGAAAGAGAAGCAAGGACCCCCGGTCAAGATCCAGGGGAAAACATGGGGGAGAGACTAACCCCAGAGCAGCAAGCAGAGATGAGGGCAACAAAGGGAGAAATTACCTTCTGGGGCCCTGACACAAGTGACTCAAGCAAGTGCAAACTGCACTTGACATACAGCTCATCTGTCAAGAGGAATAATATAAAGTGTTATTGTCATTTAGGAAGAAACATGACATAGAATACTACATGCATTTTGTATATATTCTAAGTATAATATGTAAAGATGTCCGTCCTTGCTCTAAACCCAGAGTAAAGTAAAGTGAATTTGTAATCTATTTCATTCGGAAGGGATTTCCTGACAGCAACCATTTGGTGGGTTAGCACCCTACCAGCCATATCAGCTGCATGAGATGTACACTCACCAGCGCCTATGGGGGAAAAAAAAATTTGAGACTCTGCAAACTCTCATCAAGCTTAGCACCTTGACGCGGGGGGACAGAGCGAGCATCAGGGTCTCTGTATCCGACGGGCCTATCAGATTTGTGGGGACTTGGAAGCCTCAGCATACAGGACGCTGTGGTGCTTGGGCGGCCAAGTCACTGGTTTATAGGTCTGTCAAAACGGATTGGAGGTTCCGGGGCTAAGAACATAAGTTCAAGTGAGTTGGGCTTTATACTATTTAAATAGGTATCAAAAGCCGAAAGAATATGAACCGAAATGACTGCTGTCAGGTGTCTCTGGAGTAGAATCAATTACAGATTTGAAAAAACCAAACGTAGAAGGTTCTACTCAAAGAAAGAATCACACTTAAAGTATATTTTTGTGATTGCAGTGAAAGATCACTCATGACTAAAAAGTTACGTAATGTTTTCTTACAGTCAAAAACGTAGAAGGTTCTACTCAAAGAAAGAATCACACTTAAAGTATATTTTTGTGATTGCAGTGAAAGATCACTCATGACTAAAAAGTTACGTAATGTTTTCTTACAGTCAAAAACGTAGAAGGTTCTACTCAAAGAAAGAATCACACTTAAAGTATATTTTTGTGATTGCAGTGAAAGATCACTCATGACTAAAAAGTTACGTAATGTTTTCTTACAGTCAAAAACGTAGAAGGTTCTACTCAAAGAAAGAATCACACTTAAAGTATATTTTTGTGATTGCAGTGAAAGATCACTCATGACTAAAAAGTTACGTAATGTTTTCTTACAGTCAAAAACGTAGAAGGTTCTACTCAAAGAAAGAATCACACTTAAAGTAAATTTTTGTGATTGCAGTGAAAGATCACTCATGACTAAAAAGTTACGTAATGTTTTCTTACAGTCAAAAACGTAGAAGGTTCTACTCAAAGAAAGAATCACACTTAAAGTAAATTTTTGTGATTGCAGTGAAAGATCACTCATGACTAAAAAGTTACGTAATGTTTTCTTACAGTCAAAAACGTAGAAGGTTCTACTCAAAGAAAGAATCACACTTAAAGTATATTTTTGTGATTGCAGTGAAAGATCACTCATGACTAAAAAGTTACGTAATGTTTTCTTACAGTCAAAAACGTAGAAGGTTCTACTCAAAGAAAGAATCACACTTAAAGTATATTTTTGTGATTGCAGTGAAAGATCACTCATGACTAAAAAGTTACGTAATGTTTTCTTACAGTCAAAAACGTAGAAGGTTCTACTCAAAGAAAGAATCACACTTAAAGTATATTTTTGTGATTGCAGTGAAAGATCACTCATGACTAAAAAGTTACGTAATGTTTTCTTACAGTCAAAAACGTAGAAGATTCTACTCAAAGAAAGAATCACACTTAAAGTATATTTTTGTGATTGCAGTGAAAGATCACTCATGACTAAAAAGTTACGTAATGTTTTCTTACAGTCAAAAACGTAGAAGGTTCTACTCAAAGAAAGAATCACACTTAAAGTATATTTTTGTGATTGCAGTGAAAGATCACTGATGACTAAAAAGTTACGTAATGTTTTCTTACAGTCAAAAACGTAGAAGGTTCTACTCAAAGAAAGAATCACACTTAAAGTATATTTTTGTGATTGCAGTGAAAGATCACTCATGACTAAAAAGTTACGTAATGTTTACTTACAGTCGAAACCTAAGTAGAAAAATAGGTACCAGGTCACCTGAACTAGAAATAACCTAATGTTTACTTAAAATCAGAATAAGTCCTGCATAAGTCCTGCTACTGTGACGGAAGTGGAACCGGCGTAATAATACAGGCTGGTGTTATCAGCAGGAGCTGAGTCTATAAGAGGCTACATAGCCTGAATCTACAAGCTGGCTAACTAGCCGGAGCTAATACCAGACATAAACAGTAACTAACTACCCAGTCTGGACCGAGACAAGCACAACACAGGGTAGACCCCCTGTGCAAGAAGGAAGTGGACGGAAACAACAGTCCGAAAGGTCTGTGAACAATGTGCGCTGGTAAGGGGGACAAAACCTGAACCAGTACCATCGAGACGAATAGCAGGCTGAAATAGCCATTGCGAGCAGGCTGAAATAGCCATTGCGAGCAGGCTGAAATAGCCATTGCGAATAGGAGCGAATAGCAGGCTAACTAGCCATTGCTAAAAGGACGAGGCTACTCACATGATCAGACAGGTATATGATAACCTTGGACATGCCGGAAGTAAGAGGATGTTGGTATACCTGAGAACTAACAACATTCTCATACCTAAAGCCAAACAAAGAGCGATAACAGTCCGAAAGGCCTGTGAACAATGTGCGCTGGTAAAGGTGCGCTGGTAAAGGGACAAAACCTGAACCAGTGCCACACTCTTAGACGGGGGGGGGGGGGGGGGCTGTCCCCCGGAGTCAGTGGACGACGCAGCGAATGGCAAGAAGGAATATACTGACTCAGGTCAGAAATCGGAAATGGAGGAAGACCGGGATAGGTCAAGCTCCAGAGCATCCTCAGGGTCCTCATCTAGACCTCCCAGACCGGACAGAGAGACATCGGCCTGGACCCAGGTTACAGGGCGGCGAGAGCCCTGAATGGACCTGAAAGAGGGAAAAGAAATTAGTCCTCTGTGGACTGTATCTGTGATGTCCTGCGAGGCCTACGAACAGGGTCACACGACCAGGCCAACCACACTTCAATAGAGGACTGCTGCTACAATTCTCGGGGACCCGTGGGGGTCGCCCGAGAAGTGACAAATCAACCTACCTCAAACTATGGGAGAGATCCAAGAGGTCAGAGGGGGTGACCCCAAGATGACCAAGATGACCAAGATGACCAAGATGACGAAGACGACAACAACCTGGGTGCATCGGCCGGGAACAACAGATGCAAGTCTTCCCGCCGGATACCAAGCAACAACGTGACCCCTATCCTGTCGAGCCGTCCAGCCAGGGAACAACAGATGCAAGTCTTCCCGCCGGCTACCAGGGTAACAAGGTACCAAGATGGCAGAGGGGGTGTGGAGAGTCACAGCCACGTGACCCCACAATCGCCATCTCGTCCCCCAGTACAGACGCTATTAAGACAATGGAAAATGACCGACCAGGATGACAGAGGGGGTGTAAAGTGTCACAGCCAACTAAGTGACACTGGGTATGACATCCTGATCTTATATATGATTATGGGGAATGTCTGTAGATTCTTCCTGGACAATGGAATAGAAACACGTTATGTGTAAACACATTTTAAGTGCCACAAGTCAACGAGTGACACTTTGTATAAAATTCTTATGTTTATTATATATGATTGGAGCTATGTATATGACCTGTATACTCTTTATACACTTATAAAACTATGTTACAGTTAATGTGCAGTCGGAGTGAAGAGCAGGCCTGAGCTGAGAGCAAGTCGGCACAGTTTAACCCTGTCCTGTCTGCATAAAATAAAACCAGTATGTGCATATATATGTGTACACTGTATACTATATATATATGTGCTGTATTATACATGTATGTGTATACACATACATGTACTATGTACATGTACTATCTACTATGTAATGTGTACTATGTACTCATGCTGGAGATGTGAGTTGCTTTCACTTCAATACTGTTTGGTCTGTACAGATGCATCTGTCTCCCTCCCTCCTCTCCGGCCGGCAGATGCATTAAACTGGTTAACCCTTTGTGGGGTCTGAGTGAGATGGGGAGAGAGGGGACTTTCCACAGCAGAGAACAAAGGGAGTCTGTTCCAGCGAAAACGTTACAATTACTTTCGAGTTACGGCCTAGTGGAGTAAAATGGGAGGAGAGCCAGTCCCCACGAGCCGTGCATTGACTGGCTGGTGAAATGACATCACGGTGACAGCGCTGTATTTGGACCAATAAGCAGAAGAGATTTGGGGCCCTTTATAAGGGCCAACTGGCGAGATCAGAGGCAGAATTTTTACACTGAGCTGGAGAGATAGGAAGAGGCACAAGCCGTGCCAGATCAGACTTTTTAGAGAGATGGAGATCCTGCTGCCAGACACGGGGCACAAGCCGAACCAGATGAGATGTTTTGTTCTGTGCATATTTTAACTGAAATGGACACTTTCCACTTCAGTCTCTTCTTGTAACTAGCTTTTTCTAATTAAAAATACCTCTTTATAAATATCCTTTGTATCCTTTCTTCACACCAGACGGCCGGACGGCCGGGTAAGCATGAAATGTGTTTTGCCTTGTAACTTCACCCTTTGCGTTTTGATTAAAAAGACGGGTAAGCATGGAGATGTATTTTTGCATTGTAACTTTACCAGTAATAATAATAATAATAATAATAATAATAATAATAATAATAATAATAATGTGCCTGTAATGTGCTTGATTTATGATGTAAAAAAACCTCCTGAGTAAGGCTTTAGCCAGACGGAGTATTAATGATGTAAAAACTTTAGAAGTGTGGCTTTATCCCTACGGAGTAAAAGGAGACATATGATTATTGTGATTAAGGAGAAAGGTGGGTTCGGCAAGCCTGGTTTTATCAAGTAATGCCATACAGTAAACTCTACGGCGAACCGAGTAGATTAAAGCGAAATAAAGAAAAGTAAATATACCCCGCAACTCCAATCAATCAACTGTATTACTGGAGGGGACGGGGGGTGCCTGTGTGTGAGCCGAGGTCTGCTGAGTTTAAGCCCTGAACGTTATAGACAAATTGAGTCCTAGATGTCCCACACTTCGCGGGACGCTGCTTGAAGCTGGGATTCGGACTAATGAGTTATGGGATAATCAATCTGGCCTCGGTTTACGACCGGTGCTCAACAGTAGTGTATTTAAAAAAAAAGATTTTTAATAATTTTACCCCTGCTGTTCTTTTGTTTACTCTGTTGATTGTTTATAGCGTAAAATGTATGTAAAATAGCCGGTGGTGTATTATTTTGATAGTAGAATAGTAAAAGATGGTAGAATTTGAGACTTTGTCAAATTAGATTAGGAAATTAACATGAAAAAGAGTAGATTGTATTTTATATTGATATTTTTCTATGGCATCTCTAGCTACATCTGCTTATTCTGCTAGTGGCTGTCTGTGGGGAAGATAGGTGTACTGTGAGGCTAACATGAAGCTAACATGCTGCTGCATTGTCTAATCATTCCATCCAGAATAAATACACCACCAGAGTCCTATCATCTCTGTACACAATGCTGAGCAGCAGCGAGGACCATCGGCAAGGCCCAGACGGGCTACACCTGGTATCATAATTCATCACCAACAGAAAACCAACAAAAAGCGTATAGGTGCTATAGGGTTATGCCATAGCAAATAACATAATCTCAGACTCAGACTATTCTGAGTATAAAGAAAAATCCCTCCACCAAAAATGGCACCAACTCCCTCCAAATTATTATCTGTGTGTTGCTTGTGGTCAGTCACCCACCAGTTGTCTCCAGTAACGGCAGAGCCGGTAGGCAGTATTAAATCTGAATTACATCAACAGTAACTTTATGGCTCTGTGACTGACACAAGCTATCATCTGATATTGGCTAGATGTACTGTACATTTAAATTAAATGCATTGTAGGTTTGGTCTTTTTCATAGGCTATGTTGACAATGAGAAAATAATTGAATTTTGCAAGCCTTATCCGACAATGAGTTGATACAAAATATTCCTAATTCTATACCCCATTAATGCTAGTGCGTAACATTACATTTGCCAGAGGTTTTAGTTGAGGCTAATATCTAGATGGGCTCGTCAGTTTTCAGCCAAGCTGCAAAGCTGTAACTTGTGATAATTCCTATTGACTATGTAAGGGATAATGTATAGCTACGAGGTCATTGTCGCAAAATAATTGACCGACACAGAGTTTAGAACACCGAGGCGCCTCGCCGAGGTGTTTTACACGTCAGTGAAGGTCAATTATTTTGCGACAATGAACGAGTATAGCTATACATTATCCCGCTTATTACATGGCTAACTTACTAACAATATACCTAATTCATTTTACACCATCGGCAAGACGAGATCAAATGCAGGTGCAGTTCTGTTCTGTCGCTCCGCGCTGTCATTGCCGGCAGCTTCTCCGGCAGCCGGCAGGTGTGTCTGACTGCACTGGATGCAGTGTGTGTCAGTGGGCTTGATTGCTACAGCTGTGAACAGCGGTCATTATTGCTCGGCAGAGGTCCGTTATCGAGTAATAACGGACTTCTGACGAGCGCTATTGACCAATCACAATCAAGCATTTCGGCGAATGTTAAAACGCCATGTAATAATACATATTATTACTAGCTGGTAACTCCAAAGCTTATAGATTTGGAATGCTAGCTACTGTATGTTAGTTTGCTGCAGCCATAACATTACATTACATTGTGGTGCTTATGATGGCTTTCATGCATTTAATCAAATCCTCAAATTCAACACCTATATTGACTGTAGCTAGCAAATTCTGCTGTCATGACAAGGATATTTTTTATTTGTTAGGGTCAATGTCAGGGGGCGCCTAGTGTTAATGTCCTCCATGGTGAAAAGTTGAATGCACAGCGAGATAAGATGAATGTGTGGGGAAATAGTAAAATTCTTTCCGAAACAAAGATTACCCATAATGGTGATGCAGTGAAAATACTACGGATTCCACCTTTAAGGGCAATACTGTAGAACACAATAAGTCTGTGGATTATCCTGAGTAACCGGGTCATGATTTCTGGAAAGCGATATTGCTCTCAAGTTTTTCAAAAGTATTTTTGTTGGTGCTTTGTGCACCACAAGTCGAGTGTGATTCAGCTCCATTGTATCGGAGTGACAACAGAGATATATCCAAAACTAAGTGAATCACGACAAAATGATCTGGGTTGGATGGATAGCATTCCGTATGAGGGGGAAAATATTTATTTATTTTATTTTATTTATTTTTTGGGGTTAAACTGCCCGTTTAACACACTGGTGCATAAAGGTGACACCAGGAACCAGGCCGTATCTCAGTAATTTGTTTTCCTTGGGAGGGCTGCGTGTGATGCCCTCCACGCGACCTCTGGTTCATTCTTCTCAGCTTCTCCCTTCTGTCAGCTCACATTAAGCCCAGCGGCGGCACGCACAAAGATGCCTGTGACCAGCGGACCTTGTCGTTTTTATCCAACCCAGAGCTTTCACCTTAGTAACTTTATTATTTCCCCGGCAGTCCCTCACCATTTGCTCTCTGAACCTAAAGTCCAAAGAGATCCCATTCCCGGTGGAGTGGAGTGGGGCTGCGGAGAACCCAAAGGGGCCAAGGCCGTCAAATCAAACACACTTTTTTTTTCTTTCTGGAGACTGGAAATAAAGGCCTTAGAGAGCATGTTTTATTCGATTTTCAGGAGGGTGTGATGAATGGGATGCAGGGTAAACATTTTCACTGGGGAGCGTTATTAATGGCGGAATGCATGACACGGGAGGCATGGGATGTGGAGATTTTCTTTTTTTCTTTTTTTTTTGAGGTGGAGTTATTTTCATCTTTCTTCTGAAGGTGCAGTGTCAGCTACACCTCCTGTGGTTTCTGCTTACAGAGCCAGAAGGGAACGTATCACCTGGTAGGTCAAAACAACGCATGGATTTCCTCCGTTGCATAGCGACTGCGTTCAATGTCATACCTAATGCTTTTAGAAGCCCAACCTTGTACATCATTGTAAACAAAAATCGCCAATGATGCCCCACGGGATGAATTCAATCATCTCATCCAGCTTGAGGGACTCTAAATTGAAACAACGTGGCCACGTCTAAAGAGAGTCCCATGTCTGTCCACAAAGCAGCAGTGTATAACTGCATAAAATTGAGGATAATCAGTTCATCACAATCACAGACATATTTTAGAGTGCCATGCCACACAAAAATTACAACATAGCGCAGCATAATACTAAATTTCAGCAACGCCTTAGTCCAGCTAGAACATATTGGAGCCGATTGTGAAAGCCCACCTTATTTTGATTAGAAAAATCCGCAACTAGGCGTGGAGATGCGATACGAGTGCCTCTTTAGTCTAAGCATTGACTCCTGATTATTATTTAAGCTGCCTGCAGGACTAAACTGATGGCCTTGCAAACACAGCAACAGGCAAATGCGGAAATGGGAAAGGCCATCTCCAGAAAAGGCCTACCTCTTTCCTACAGGGGAGAGTGTAAATTCAATTATTTATTTGTGCATGTATCCAGCCTGCGGGCCAGGCTGCACAATCTAAATGGTAATAGCGAGCCTATTTATTTTTTTGCCGTGGGTTCCAGAAGCGATGTTATATTGGCACCTTGTGAGGAGTGTCCTCCACCAGCACATCTTCATTACCGACACTGGTGGAACGCATCACTTAATGATTATGTTTAATCCCCGGCAAAGCAGCCACCAACAGGTAAGCATCATTCGTATATTAAGCAATTTAGCGACCATACATTTTTTTCCCTTTCCTTTCTGATTAATAATTGAGTACCTCAGATGAAGAACCCAATACGTCAGTTTTAAGTTTTCAAACTTTATTATGTAAAGTAAGTTAGAGTGTTGTGTTCACTGCTAGTTAAAGACAGTCAAGGTCGAGTAGTTTCCAGTTTCATTCACACTCCAAGTGATTAAATTATCTTCTTATTCCTCTTTTTAAGGTAGTGCAAACCTGCCATCATGTCATATATTTTTAGACTAATTTAATTCATCCTCACCCAACCTGTTTTGTCTGAATGATATGGCATTCGTGGATGAATGAAACACAGACAATAGTGTTTACTTGCCCCTGACTTTACCTAAGTTAAATACGCTGAGACATTTAATTGTTTTGGTTTCAGTTTGAGCCCCGCTAGTGCCTGCATCAGATTGTCTATGAAGGGGGGGGGAATAAATACTGCACTCTGCCCAGTGCCCTGCAATCTTCACAGGGCTGAAGTAAATTGCTTTCGTTTTGGCTGGGCTCTCCTTTGTTATAATGTGACAAGGCTACTGATTAGAGCAGAGGAGGATCAATAAACTGTCGAGCCTGTGACTCAAAACCAGTGCAGGGAGATCAGGAGTGAGACTTTCTCTGCCCTGTCACTGGGCGTAGTTCACGTTGAGGCTCCAGTCTAGAAAGCTTAGCAGCCCCGACTCAGTGGTCGGTGGGTGGGAGGTATGATGTGACCATTGATAGCCAACTAGTTAACCATGGATAATGACATGTGACACTTGCCCTTATAGCAAACCTACAGTAGGTCGGTTCATGCTGGCAACGGTCTGCAGTATTTCCTGTCGACTTTTGATTTGGTAGAGAGCATGTAAGCCACATATACAGAGGGAGCAAGCGTGGGTTTCCTTGACATGATTGATACCGATTGATTTTGTTCAATATGCTTTATTACTATGGCATGGACAGCAAGTACGAGACAGGAGAGTTTGCCTCCAGTGGTGTGCCACCGCAGAGATGTCCATTATGTGCTGAATGGCTTCTCGCTGTTGGAAATTATTCTCATCGACAGTGAGGCTGATGGGACAGGACAGGTGTCCTTTTGATGTTCCCAGCACAGTTATTAACAAGTCATATTGTTTGTGAACCAATCGTAAAGGATAACAGCCTGCGTTAGCTGTTGTCTCAGGCATACAGTAATTGCAGTTCAGAGCCGGGAGGACCGCGAGGAGGGAGCGGTGGTGTAAGACGTGAAGAGCCGAGACAGATATGTGTTCAGCGTCTTTGACAAGAGAGACAAAGAGATTATCCTCATTGGAAGAGAAATAGAGGAGCACTTTGCCTACCATGTTGCCATCCCATTAGGCATACAGACAGACCAAAGAACGAGCACGTCATTTGTGATAGGCTGTGAGCGTCCAATGTGCAAGTGCTCTCAAAGTAGCATTGAGCTTTAGAATTGCAAGAGCGTCTCTACAGCAGAACTCTCTACTGAGTCCAATGACACCTCCCACAACAACCTCTATGACAAACCAATGAAAAATTACTCTCTGCTGAGTCCAATGAAAAGTCTCTTAACGAGTTGAATGCAGTTAACGAGTTATGAAAGAGGAGGTTGAACTGCTTGAACTGCTGCGGTCAGGCAAGCGATACCGGAGTCTCATGGCAAGCACAGAGAGACTCAGAAGAAGCTTATATCCCCAGGCCATCAGGATGCTCAACGAACAATAACAATATGTAACAACCATCAAATGCACTCACAGCTCACAGCACACACATCCACACGCACACACTCACTTTAAACATACAACTCACTGCAGCACCCACTTTAACCACTTTAGAACACCTAAGCACACTTTATATTTATTGGTAAAGAATTTGCACTACAACCCATACCTCATTACACCTTACTGTAAATTGTACCTAAATTGTACCTCATCCTTTGCACTGTATAGTATATTGTATGGTAACTCAGTTACTTCTACTCTACATTGAGCATTGTATATATGTATATACTGAACATTTTTGTCTACGTACTTGACTTCTATTTTATACTTGCTATACTTATTTTATACTTATCTATTTTTGCCTAGCACAGTCTCTGGAGCGTAACAGAAAGAAGCATTTTGTATAAAAGTATTCTGTACTTCTGTATGACAACTAATAAAGAAACTTGAAACTTGAGGCGACTAAATGGTGTGTGTGGTGTGTGTAGAAGCAGTTGTCTGAACCACTTTTAAAACCAATTAAGTGTATAATCATTGAATATGTCTGTCCCATTAATTTGTTGTTTAATGTGCATGCAATCCCCCTGTGCCCTGGGTTGATTACCTACACCTGCCCAGACACACAATAGAAAAGACAGAAAAAGGAGAAATCTGCATGTCAAACAAACATGAATAACACGAAAACCAAACATGACACTACTTTCAAAAAAAGAAAATGTATTTGAAATTTTGGGGGGGACGGACGAACAGACAGATAAAAGGACAGAAGACAGACCGACTTATACTAAAGCAACTAAAAACAAAAAGAGAGAAAATAAAACCTGTAAATTGTTATTCATAAATGTCCAATCTCCTGCAATAATGACAAGGATAGAGGGGGCACACTAATGAACACACAGCCCAAACACATCCCTCCAGGACATGGCAGCCAGTCACGTTTCAGGTCTACTCATCTATTAATGAGAGGGTAAGTGTCCCCTCAATGGCTGCAGGGGAAGCTGTGAGTGTGCCTCGGAGGGAGTGCAGCGTTTAGTTCATTACACTTGAAGCGTGCCTGTCCTTTTTTCACACCACCATCCAACATTGTGCCACGAGGGTGTGACAGCTGTGGATCTGTCAGAAGACGAGGTAACAGTAGACTTACAGACACCGTCTTGTTGTTGTTGTTGTTGGTGGTGTTGTTGTTGTGATTGTTGTTGTTGTTGTTGTTGTTGTTGTTGTTGTTGTTGGGAGAGAGTACCGGATCAAACGAGTCTCCCAGGGAATGAAGTCGGATACTCGGACATGGTGAGAGAACAAAGAAAATTTATAAAACGTCAGCCGCCTTAGTCCTTATCTGCGGCGTCAGTTCAGGCTTAAATAAATGAGAACACATCCACAATGCACAGAAGATGAAAAATACATCGGCTCCTGTGGTGTTACTGATGTACAACGTGCATAGCAGCGAGCGCAGTGTGGATTGTGGGAATCGCATTTGCTTTTTTGGGAGCAGATTTTCAAAGAAAATTATGCTACAAGAACAAAACGGCTCTTCTTCCATAATACTGTATCATGCCGATTATCCACGTTGAGCCTTAAACAGCCGCTGATGGATGCCTCAGGGGCCACAGAAGACACAGCCACTTTGGGTTTGCTTTGATCCTGACAGAGAGACGGCTGCCTCCCAAAAATACCCTCTCTCCTTAGCTTGACCCACTTGTTGGCGCTTATCTCCAACGTGATGAGGGGGAGTTCAATGATACACTGTTGCTGTAAGCGACTGATTCTAAATCCCATGCCCTATGAGGGAGAGTATTCTGTAGATTGAGAGTATTCAGATGCTTTACTGGGGCACGGTTGGTGTAAGTCACTTGGATTGAGGCAGATAAGAGCATTTTTTTCCCCCAATGGTCTCAAAAAAAGAAAAAAAAGGCCATTCTATATGGTTCAAACTTGCCGAGTGTCTTAAATAGAGCTATAGGATGTGAGCGTGACCATACAGTATGAGGCCCTCTCTCCGTGTCACCACCCTGAGCAGACCACTGAGCCTGAGGAATTCTCCTCTCCTGTAAAGGCTCCTCGTCATTTGTGCACAGGCCTTGTGTAACCCCCATTACATTTCATCTCACAGATGGAGCACAGGGATCACATGGTAAAAAGAGACCCTTGTTTGTGTCCACGGCCAACCAACTTTATCACTGTCACCCTCCCAGCTGTGCTCCTCGTCTGCCTCCTCGCTCTCTATTCTGGTCAGCTTAATGACCTGCAACACAACCCTGTAAAACACTGAGGACACCATAATCAGTCTCCCTGAATAAAGTGAGATTGTGCAGAGTCCTATATGTTCTCGTAAGATGTTCTAGGAGGGCATGTGTGGCCATGAGCAGTCTGTTCTGTTCTGTTCTGTTCTGTTCTGCTCTGCTCTGCTCTGCTCTGCTCTGCTCTGTTCTGCGCATTGACATTTTGATCGGTAAAAACAGTAGGATAAATACACAGGTAGGTAGAGTCCTTTTCATTTCCATCCATGTTTTCTTTTATTTTTTAAATTTTTTTAAAAGCTCAGTCACATTTGGACGATCAGTCAATACCCCGTCGGGTTCTGTCCTGTCCTGCCCTGTCCTGTCCTGTCCTGTCCTGTCCTGTCCTGTCCTGTCCTGTCCTGTCCTGTCCTGTCCTGTCCTGTCCTGTCCTGTCCTGTCCTGTCCTGTCCTGTCCTGTCCTGTCCTGTCCTGTCCTGTCCTGTCCTGTCCTGTCCTGTCCTGTCCTGTCCTGTCCTGTCCTGTCCTGTCCTGTCCTGTTCTGTTCTGTCCGGGAGTCTGCTCTGTGGGTCTTATCGGCAGCAGCAGGTACACACTTGACAGAGATCTCTGACAATTGATTTGACAATCTCTTGTAGTACGGATTCTGGTAATAATAAATTATGAAATGAAAAGAAAAAAAATCATAGATTGACAAGGATTCCCCTTCCTTTTCAATATTTAGTCTTAACAACAGATTCTGAAATGAATTCGTTAAAATAGCCAATACAAGGCAAGGAAGAAATCTGAGTGAACAAGTGTGCCATACACTGTTTTATAATATGCTGTAAAATAACCATATATATGTGTTTTTTGTTTCATTTCTACTCGTATACATGTCCTACAATCTTCTTGTGTGATTATTATTTTCCATTGGCCTTTAGAATAATGACACATGGATGTGGATACAAACATAAATGAAACACACATTTTCATGTTGCATCACAAAGAGATGTAACAGAACAAACTAACAAACAAATATAATAGCTTAATAGCTGACTCCGATATAAAACATATTTAGATGAGATAGTATGAGATAGTATGAGATGAGATAGTATGAGATGAGACAGTATGATCACTCTCATATGCTTCTTGCATGGTTCCCTTTTTGTCCTTTATGTGGCATGACGCTGAGGATAGAGGGGTGAGAGATAGAGGTGACTAATGTATCTGCAGGTGACTCATATCTAACCTGCTATATAATAAGCAGAATGGCATCACATTTTGAAAGTGGAAAGAGATTAGGCCAGAATATGACCTACTGTGTAATACTGTGACATTGACCAGACCTGGGAGTCATAGTTAAGGGTTTTGCTATATTATATATACAGCAAAACCCTCCATTTATTTCAGGCTGCTGTGACTGTCTGTAGTCATAGGAAGTCACAGCAATCACTGGTTATTATTAATGACAGAATGTGAGCATTATGTTGACAAAGAGCAGCTGAGAGACCTGAGAATTCATTATATTGGTGATGTTTTATTTATTAGACCCTAGACCACCGAAGTACCGTTTTCTCTTGGCACAATTGGCAGAAAGAACCCAAAACAACCAAAAAGAGGGATAGCATAAGAGTGAAATGAGGCATTCAAATGAACTCAACCCCCCTGAACTCAGTGGCCGGATCCAAACTGGGGTGCCCAGGCTGCTTTCAGCCACGGAAGTACAACCGCTCTCAACCACACGTTTTAGAAACAGCTGCACAGTGCCATCTAGAGGCGAGCAAGGCGACGGCAGAGGGAGCAGAAGAAAATGGGAAGGACCAGATGGAGGTGAGAGTCACCCAAATGTCTGCAGGTGCAGATTCTGGGTAGTGGAGAGAAAGGTTGACGTCCGTCTATGTGCACCCGTGGGTCGTCTTCCCGGTGGCGTGAAAGGCGACATCACCCCGATCGCTGATTCTGCTCTGGCTGCGTAACTAATCCCTCCGCTGATCCTATTTGGGGAAAATGTGTTGCAATCGGAAAGGGTGCATGGTGGAAGAGAGAGAGAGAGAGAGAGAGAGAGAGAGAGAGAGAGAGAGAGAGAGAGAGAGAGAGAGAGAGAGAGAGAGAGAGAGAGAGAAGCTCACCCCCGGGGGCAGCCCGGCCCTGTCAGCAAGCATAGAGAAGCAGATATGAAGGAGAGCAAAATGACTCAAGGTCGAGGAGGTGCCAGAAACGTCACATTTCCGTGTTGAGTAGTGTTCAGTGTTGAGTCTTGTTTAGTGTTGAGTAGTGTTCAGTGTTTAGTAGTGTTCAGTGTTGAGTTGTGTTCAGTGTTGAGTCTTGTTTAGTGTTGAGTAGTGTTCAGTGTTTAGTAGTGTTCAGTGTTGAGTTGTGTTCAGTGTTGAGTCTTGTTTAGTGTTGAGTAGTGTTCAGTGTTGAGTAGTGTTCAGTGTTGAGTCGTGTTCAGTGTTGCGTAGTGTTCAGTATTCAGTAGTGTTTAGTGTTGAGTAGTGTTCAGTGTTGAGTAGTGTTCAGTGTCGAGTCTTGTTCAGTGTTGAGTAGTGTTCAGTATTCAGTAGTGTTTAGTGTTGAGTGTTGAGTAGTGTTGAGTGTTGAGTAGTGTTGAGTAGTGTTGAGTAGTGTTCAGTGTTTAGTAGTGTTGAGTGTTGAGTAGTGTTGAGTAGTGTTCAGTGTTTAGTAGTGTTGAGTGTTTAGTAGTGTTGAGTGTTGAGTAGTGTTGAGTGTTGAGTGTTGAGTAGTGTTCAGTATTCAGTAGTGTTCAGTGTTGAGTAGTGTTCAGTGTTTACATTTACATTTACATTTAGTCATTTAGCTGACGCTTTTATCCAAAGCGACTTACATGTTCTGTACGACAAGCCATCAGGAAGGGCACAACTCTATCAGCTGAGTGTTCAGTGTTGAGTAGTGTTCAGTGTTTAGTAGTGTTCAGTGTTTAGTAGTGTTCAGTAGTGTTCAGTGTTTAGTAGTGTTCAGTGTTTAGTAGTGTTCAGTAGTGTTCAGTGTTTAGTAGTGTTGAGTGTTGAGTAGTGTTCAGTATTCAGTAGTGTTCAGTGTTGAGTAGTGTTCAGTGTTTAGTAGTGTTCAGTGTTTAGTAGTGTTCAGTAGTGTTCAGTGTTGAGTAGTGTTCAGTGTTTAGTAGTGTTCAGTGTTGAGTAGTGTTCAGTGTTTAGTAGTGTTCAGTAGTGTTCAGTGTTGAGTAGTGTTGAGTGTTGAGTAGTGTTGAGTAGTGTTGAGTATTGTTCAGTGTTTAGTAGTGTTGAGTAGTGTTCAGTGTTTAGTAGTGTTGAGTAGTGTTCAGTGTTTAGTAGTGTTGAGTAGTGTTCAGTGTTTAGTAGTGTTGAGTAGTGTTCAGTGTTGAGTAGTGTCTTTAGTCGCCAGTGCCCGAACGTACCCCACAGCAATGTGAGAAGTGTTACAGTACATACAGCGTGCTCCACCGGACGTCATACTTCGACGTATCTGGACCAGGTTTCTAACGTTCAGTTTATTCTAAAGAAAGACTAAACGTTGGGTGGCTACGTGGCGCAGTGGGCAAGGCGCTCGCAATGAATGCTGGAGACTTGGCTCGAACAGGTTCGAGCACCGCTCTCCACATTGCTTTCAGTTTAGCTGGTCGTCCATAGTAATACACATTGGCCGTATTACGGGGAGGGAAACTGAAGGGTGGGGATCGGGCGTTGTGGACAGCGACTCCTACAGGTCGGTTGGTGCGCCTGCGCAGTAGAATCAAGAAGCGACGGGGGTGGGGCCCCTCCAAAGCCCAGACCCCCGACGCTGAAAGATCGAGCCGCGCAGGTGAAAAGATGCGACGGCTGTTACCTCGAGTATCGGAGGGGACTCGTGCTATGTATGACTTAGTCCACATTGCAGCCGGCTTGTGGGAGGCAAGAAACAACGTTCGAAGACAGGGGAGGGTTGAATTGGACGATATGAAAAATTGGGATGGGAGAAAAATAGAAAATGGGAGAAAAAGTGGATAAAAAAAAAAAAAATACTAAACGTTCTGTCACCTTCCTAGTGACTGTACCACAGTCGCACACGTCACTTGACCCCAGATGCAGTACGGTACGCCGTTAACAACAGTGTCAGGACGCTTTGACAAACGCATTTCAACAAGGAGCACCCTCTTCCCGTCAGGTGCATTCAGAGGTGTTTGGGAAAGATGGGTTAAGAGATGACATTTGTTCCAGATTTATTTGTAATTAAGGGTTTGACTTCCGAAATGCTAAAGGTTTGCAACTCTGGCATTTGAGAGGAAGATGTGTTTCCTTTGCCATGAAATGAGTTTAGTCTTGCATGGGCAGCACTGACAAAGAAATGGCAGCTAATTACTGTATATCAGCGGAGAAAGCAGACCTGCATCCAGCAGCCTTCCACCCAGTATCACCATCTATGCTAGAGAGATGTGTGTGTGTGTGTGTGTGTGTGTGTGTGTGTGTGTGTGTGTGTGTGTGTGTGTGTGTGTGTGTGTGTGTGTGTGTGTGTGTGTGTGTGTGTGTGTGTGTGTGTGTGTGTGTGTGTGTGTGTGTGTGTGTGTGTGTGTGTGTGTGTGCGTGCGTGTGTGTGTGTGTCGGGGGATGGGGGGTCTGTTTACTCAGCGGCACCATTATCAGGGAGCAAAATGCAGAGGGGCCACAACATTTCTCAATTAATTGCTAGCATCTAAAGCAAATATGGCATACATTTTTGGACCCTTTTCAACTTCCAATATACTAATATATTTGATTTCACTTGTAGAAATGTCACAACTAAAATATTCCAACTGTGTGATACTTTCAGTACCCTGCTTCTTCTCATCAGAACAGCGGCCATTTTGAAGTGTCAAGTCAAGTCAAGTCAAGAGTTTTATTTGTCACGGCATACAAATATACAGTGAAATGCGGGGGGTCTTGCCCGCAACGATTGTGCATAATACAATAATAATAATATAATAAGAATCCAATAGAACGACATTGTGCAATAATACAAGTCATCAAAGTAGGGCATATCGGTATATGTACATGAGTTTTTACAGAGCATGGTAAGACATGCTAGGTCCTGTGATAGTGCAATACACTGTTAGCTACGGATGAGGCACTGGGTCTTTATGTACACTGCTATACAATGCTATATTATACAATCTCAAGTTATACTATACTCTTTTTAATTTGACCTTTCCTTTTGTAAAGTGACCATAAGTGTGAGCGTGTGCAGCATGAGTGTGTGTGTGCTCATGTTAAAGTGGCTGCTAGTGTGTGAGCGTGTACAGTGTGTGTGTTGTGTGTGTGCTCATGTGTGCTTGTGTGTGGAGAGTTCAGTGTTCAAGGCTCTGATGGCCTGGGGGAAGAAGCTGAGCCAAAGTCTCTCTGTCCTAGTTGCTGGTGTTCGCAGACCTCAGCAGCTTGAACATGCTGTTGTTGGGGTGGTGAGGGTATTTCATTATTCTGCAGGCTCTGGATTTGCTGGACATTTACCGGGGCCAGTTTCGAATTGCAGCCACCCGTAGGTGCTCTTTGAGAGCGGTTTTGAGGGAGGGTAGGGATTCACATTATTTTACGGCTGTGGGTAGGGTGTTCCACATTGTTGTGGCATAGTTGCGAAACGTGTTTAGTCCCTTGTTTGAGCCGAATCTGGGTTGAACATGATTTGTGGAACTCCCTCTGGTGTTGTGGTCGTGGAATTCACTGACCTTTGGGAAGTATTTAGACATGTACATGGGTATCTTAGTGGTGTAGTGTATCTTGTAGACCAGGCCCATTGCAAGTTGCTGTACTCTGTCGTCTACTCTAAGCCATTCTAGGTTGTCAAAATGGGCAGGGGTGAGGTGGGTTTTAGGAGTAAGGTCAAGCAGTAGTCTGACCAGTTTGTTTTGTGATGTTTGTAGTCTTGTTTTTAGGGCCTTTGAGGTGCTTTGGTACCATGAGGTGCAAGCATAGTCATAGTACCGTTGAATAAGTGCTCCTGTTAGAGTCTTCAGGGTATTCTTGTTTACCAGAGAGGAGATCTGGTACAAGAATCTTCTTCGTTGGTTGACTTTTTTTTATTACATTTGTTGCCATTTTGTCAGAGGAAAGATTTGCCTCTAGGATGGAACACAGGTACAGTAGGTAATTTCATCTTTCCTTCTGACATATTGTCATATTCATATTGACATACTCATATTGTCACCCAGAGAAGCCGTTGGCCTTGCTGAGTTTGTTGGAACAAGTTGCAGTCACAAGCTGATGACATGTCATTTGCATAAACTAGGAACAGTAACGGTCCTAGTATGCTTCCTTGTGGAACACCACAGCTCACTGGGAGGGGGGGGGGGGGGGGGCAGTGTACCGTTTACCTCCACCATCTGTTCTCTCCCATCCAGGTAGGATTGCATCCAGCTCACTGATGAACTATCAAAACCAATTGCTTTTAGCTTGTCAATCAGAATGGAGTGATTGACAGTGTCAAAAGCCTTTTGGAGGTCCAGCATGACCCTGCCGCAGTATTTGCCCGCATCCACCTCTTGTTTGATGTGGTCGTTCAAATAGAGAAGGCATGTGTCAGTAGAGTGGGATGTTCTGAAACCAGATTGGAATTCGTATATTAGCTTTTGTTAATCTTAAGTATGGTCCTATTACAGTACAATATATATAGGTCTGCCAGAGCCTTTCCAGTGAGCCAGCATGCACAATATCACGGAGCACCAGTACGCCTAAATGGAAGGAAACCCTAATTCATGTTTTTTGTTCCACACATGTTTATCCTGCTATGACACGTCAAACGGCCTATTATCCTTGCCTGGATCCACCCCCCTGAATGGCCTACTTCTGCCTATTTGTTTATATGTATTTATTTATGTATTTGTATTAGTTCCTATTATAATTCTATGACTCAGTTCAGGCCATTCTGGGGTCTGGCCTTCAGGCACACGCCTACAAAGAGATGTCTCTACCTCTGTATACCACAGCCTGCTACACCACAGCCTGCTACATCACAGCCTGCTACATCACAGCTTGCTACACCACAGCCTGCTACATCACAGCTTGCTACACCACAGCCTGCTACATCACAGCTTGCTACATCACAGCCTGCTACATCACAGCTTGCTACACCACAGTCTGCTACATCACAGCCTGCTACATCACAGCTTGCTACACCACAGCCTGCTACATCACAGCCTGCTACACCACAGTCTGCTACACCACAGCCTGCTACATCACAGCCTGCTACACCACAGCTTGCTACATCACAGTCTGCTACATCACAGTCTGCTACACCACAGCCTGCTACACCACAGTCTGCTACACCACAGCCTGCTACACCACAGTCTGTACACCACAGCCTGCTACACCACAGTCTGTACACCACAGCCTGCTACACCACAGCCTACTACACAGCTCTGGCCCAAGAGAGACAGAATTTGTACCAAAATATTTTTGAAAGAAATGTGGCTAAAACTTGTAATTGTGTAAACTTGTACACAGAGTATCACAAATAACCAAATATTAAGCTTGTCTGAATATTTACGAATATGTACTGTAGTTATCAGAAAACTAAACAGACTATCTTTTCTGTGCAAGGAAACTGTACCTTTATGGCATCGTCGTTTCCATGGACACAGTGAATAAACAAGGCTGCACAGAGACATTTTCAGTTGTTATTTATTATAAAAGAGATTTATAAAAGATAATATGGGGGGGGGGGGCAATCATATAATATTATTTATTAAATATGTTAAGGTAGGGTAAGGTACAGTAGGTAATAATACAGTATAGGTAGGACCGGTTAGTTTACTTCTTCTTTGAACAGTTTGGCAGCTTTCTCTCTGACTCTGATGAGAGAATGCTCCTCTTAAACACAGACAGTACAAACCTTGAAACACATACTGTAGGCTCAATTAAACAGTTACCCACAACTTTCCAGGACTAAATCCTCTCATCTTTAAGTTAAAGATGCAAAGAAAAATCATAATTCATATTCTCCTTTGTTTCATCACAATTTAAGCAAGCCTAGTAATAGACGCAATATTTCTGACACTGGGAATACATTCACAGAGGTCCATAGATGTCCCTAGATACCAAGAATATGCAAATGATCCTTGTAGAAGTGGAGCAATATTCCATTTACTTAGGTATGTATTTTAGGCGGATTTTCAGAAAATAGGCTCCGGGCTTAAGAGGAAACCAGAGAAGCAAGACTCAAACTTGTGATCTGGTATAAAGTCTGGAGACTGATTTTGTGGAATTTTTTTTTTTTTTTAAATCTGTTTTTTACATCCAACAAGCTTTATTGTATACTGTAGTAGTGGTCTCAGTTCTGAAACCGAAAATGTACCTGTATACTCAGAACATTCTCCTGGGTGCTCTCAGTGTCATCTTTACCATCTTTTCCAATTATTTGTCTATGGAGAAGCTTCAGACGTTATACTTTATGCAGCCCGATCTCAATTAAAATATGTAATTAAAATACTAATCGACCACAGGAAAAAAGGTACATAATGTATGTTAAAGCCATAAGTAGTCTATGTATGTATTTTATAAAACATTTACAATGTATACATATTACAAATCAGTACATATATTACATAATCCATTTTTTTTAATTTACTTTTAACTTTTAGCCTCACCCAAACACTAACCCTAACTTTATTTAACCATAACCGTTAAACGTTAAAATATACCTTCTTCTTTTGGACTTCTGCTGATACAAAACATAAATATATTAATTATATGGCTATAACATAACGTACATTATGTACCTTTTTTCCTGTGGTCGATTAGTACTTTATTTATGTTTTCTGGTGAGACCTTGTTGCTTAATCATGATTTAGCAAATGACAACCTGTAGCCACGCCCCTAGTCCTAACCCTAACCATAACATTAACTGCAAAGTCACAGAGAAGCTAGAAATTGGTGTGCAAACTTTGCATAGCTTATTCTATGAACCAGTTCATGAGAAATGTGATTAGGGTTATAGCCAGTACTGTCATTGAGGGTACGGGTATGGTGTACCCACCACCTCTTCTCTGCACTTATGTGTATAACATTCAGTTACCACTGAAATACTGTATAGGATGGTGCAAAATATACTCACATCAACATCAACAGTATCCACCCCCTACCCTGTACCACCACAACATTCTTTATATTAAATGAACAGCTGGCTGGCTAGTAGCCAAGTCAAGTGTTCCTTTATTGATCATCTTGGGGAAATTCAGGTGTCATAGCAACAAGAGGGGGGGGGGGTATAGGCAGGGAAAAAATATAATAATATAGATAGTAATGATAATAGAGTAGAACATAATAATGACAATAATAATAATCGTAGAATGGCAGTATATTCTATAAATAATTATAATAGTATACATGGTATATTGTATGGTATATATAGCATTAAGTGTTACACATTTCTCCTTTATTTTTATTTTTATCCCATCCCAATTTCGCTGTTTCCAATTCTCCCCTCCCCTGTCTTGAACGTTGCTCGCATTTGCCCCCCACAGGTCGGTCATAGGGAGGATAGAAGCCTTGCATCACGTGTCCCCTCCGGTACACGAGGAGGCAGCCTGTCACATCTTTTCACCTGCCAGCGCGGACTCTCATTGGCGAGGTGTAACGTGTGGGAGGCTCACACTACCCCCGGTATTTCCTGTCTCTGCTGTGCAGGCGTCCCCCAACCGACCTGTAGGAGTCGCTGTCCACAACGTCCAGATTACCACCCATCGACTTCCACCCGCTGACTCTGCCAATTGGCCCAAGCCGGAGGCAATGCCGACAGCCGGATTTGAACCTGGTGTCTCTTGCGTTGGTGACGAGCGCAATGTCCGCTGCGCCACCCAGCCGCCCTACATCCTTTCTTTATAATTTGTGCATAGTGAATTACCGCAGGGTTCCCACAGGGGCTTACAGTAAAAGGTCTTACATTAATTTAAAAAGTCTTAAGACTATAAGACAATTTGTACAGAATTACTTCTTTCATAGTAATTTTACAGTATGGCCATTAAATACTGTTGGTATTAAACTCTATTCAAAGTTGTCTTAAAAAGTCTTACATTTACAGTAATAATAGACACATATTTATAATATCCTCACCTTACGAGTTTTAATTATACAGCGACACAGTAGCACAGTGGTAAGCACTGCTGCCTCACAGAAAGAAGGTCCTGGGTTAAAACCTCAGCAGGGGGCCTTTCTGTGTAGAGTCTACATGTTCTCCCTGTGTTTGCGTTGGTGTCCTCCGGGTCCTCCGGTTTCCTCCCACACCAAAAGACACGCTAGTTATATCCTGCCATTGCCCTTGACCTGGTACCAAGCATTACAGCTGGAGTTGGTCCCCGGGCCCTGCAGTGTGTGTGGCTGCCCACTGCTCCTAGGTAGTTAGGATGGGTCAAATGCAGAGAACGAATTTCCCCATGGGGATTGTTAAAACTGAACCTAACTTAATGTCCTATTTTGTATTGTATTGTATTTTGATTATATGTATTATTGCCTCGTGATGTAATGTAATTATAGCCTGTTTATTCTTATAATACTCCAAATTGTGTGACACTGACGACTCCTGCCCAGGGACTATTGATGTAAATGAGTGTATAGCTATACCTGCTGCCTTTGGATGAAGTCAGCACCCAGAAGAGGCCTGTAAAGGTGACCTGTATATTATGTATATTATGTATACTGTATAATATTTCAACCGCTCCCCCCCCCCCCCCCCCCCCCCCCCCCACCACCACCACATGTCATCCCTGGTGGCCACAGGGGCTCTACCCGGGTGCTTAGTTCTCTAATGCCTCGGGCCAGCCCTGTGTATGATAATACCAGCGTTTCATCCAGAACACAGTTGAAGTTCATACTCAGCGTGCTCCGAGTGATTCCCCGAGGGGGCACCACCCATGATCTCTGGCTCCTTTGTTGCTAGCATGGCATGCGGGCACCCATTGATCCATTTCCCCTCATTATTTCTTTTTTTAAAGCAGCATATTCAATAAGCCTCCAGATGATCCCCTACAACGGCCTGATTTATTTAGGACACAAACCCCCGGTGGTGGAAGGGTGTTAAAGTAAGTAAGTAACTTTTCTGTCTGGTGTTGGTAGCGATTGAATGGTATCTACTGTATTGTATCTGTGGAGAACTGGATCGAGGTGTACAGAGAGCTGTCGGCTTGATACGCCAGCTGTTTCCTCAGGAGCTGCTCCCATCGCTGCAGGCGAGAGAGAGAGAGAGAGAGAGAGAGAGAGAGAGAGAGAGAGAGAGAGAGAGAGAGAGAGAGAGAGGAAGGTAAAGTTCATGAAGTAATGATGTCCAATTCCCCCGCCATAGGCAACTTTCTGAGCTGACATTATTACACCTTAACTTCTTTCCACCCACAAATGTTTTGATGGATAGCTGTTTGACATCCAAATTAAACCTCCTCCGACTATAATGAACATATCATTAAGTACAGAGAGAGAGAGGGAGAGAAAGATACACTTAATGGTAATAGTAGCCTAGTTTATTTGTATAATACTTTAAATACCATTCTAATTACTGGTATAATCAGGGCCGCCTCAGGGGGTGTGCGAGCAGTGCGGTCGCACAGGGCCTCGCGGGAAGGAGGCCCTCGTAAAAAAAAAAAAAAAAATTGCGAGGCCCCCCTTCCCGTGAGGCCCCTTTTCATCACAGACCTAAAATCTAGTTTTGCTTATATGCTTATATATTTCACATTAGACACGTTTGTAGAATGTGTCTGACTTGTTCCTGGCTCTGCGGCTCTGCAGATACACTATTGGAGCTCTGGGGCTCTGCAGCAGACATACTATTGGTTTCAACGAAGGGAGGGGTTACATGTGTACAGTCGGCCGGCGTGCGTCAGCTGCGTCTGACTATTTCGCGCGTGCAGCATTGGAGGTTATGCCAGCCAAGACGAAGAGGACGGTCGTTCGGCAGATGGACTGAAGATGAAAGTTGTTGCATGTTAGAAAGTTCAGTCAGGCTAGCCATGTCAGCTTAGCTAAAGGCAGGGACAGCTAGTTAGCTTTAGCTACGTTATAATATCGAGTGCTAACGTGTGGTTCAGTTGGGATAGCCATGTCGGCTAGTAGCTTAGCTAAAGGCTAACTAGCGTTAGTTAACCTAGAGAGAGCGCGTGCAGCATTGTTATGCCAAGATGAAGAGGACGGTCGTTCGGCAGATGAACTTCGTCAACTCCACGCGGTTGTCTCCATCCTCTTGGACGTTTGGTGAGTTTTTAATGCACTCTATTCTATTCCCGCCGTGGAGATATCTCTCTTTCTCTCTCGGGCTGGCTAGCTATCGTGGCTAACGTTATGTTCGCTAACGTTATGTGGAGCCAGCGGGCCGGCTAGCTATCGTAGCTGACGTTCTGTTGGACCAGCGGACCGGCTAGCTATCGTAGCTAACCTTATGTTGAGCTAGCGGGCCGGCTAGCTATCGTAGCTAATGTTATGTTGAGCTAGCGGGCCGGCTAACTATCGTAGCCAACGTTATGTTGAGCTAGCGGGCTGGCTAGCTGTCGTAGCTAACGTTATATTGAGCCAAGCGGGCCGGCTAGCTGTCGTAGCTAACGCTATATTGAGCCAAGCGGGCCGGCTAGCTGTCGTAGCTAACGTTCTGTCGAGCTAGCGCCAGTACCTGGCCACTCTATTTGCAGTTAGCCTCTTTAGCTGATGTCGGCCGTTGGCTCCTTGCTACTTTGTTTTCTCTGGTATAGACCCTCTTCTCTTTGGATTTAAGTGTTGATCTTTGTCCTTTTGGATCTATGTATATTCATGTTGCCTTTGTGAAGTTATCTTTTCCTTCTGTTTTGTTCTTCCATTAAAAGTTGAATATCCTTTAGGGGCTCATCTTGTCTTGCTTATCTCTCTCTCTCTCTCTCTCTGTCTGGACCACATACCCATCTCTCTCTCTCTCTCTCTATCTCTCTCTCTCTCTCTCTCTCTCTATCTCTCTCTCTCTCTCTCTCTCTCTCTCTCTCTCTCTCTCTCTCTCTCTGTCTGGACCACAGACTCATCTCTCTCTCTCTCTGGACCACAGACTCTCTCTGTCTGGATCATCACAGACTCTCTCTCTCTCTCTCTCTCTCTCTCTCTCGCTCTCTCTCTGAGCATTGCATTGCTTATAGTTGTCAATTGTGTCGGTCAGTTCATTGCAATTTTCCCTTCAGTCACATTTAGTTTTATCCTGCACCTGGCCTAAAACAGGTTGGATGTGCACACAGCTGCTCTACTGTGTTTGTAGCAGAGCAACCATACCTGAAGCCTTGTAAACAAAGACATCAACACTAGAGTGTGTACTTCTATCTACACAGTACAGCCAAAGCATTCCCATTGCTAGGCAAAAACGCCACCTGTTTTCTACACTGCTTCTTCCCTTGCTGGATTTTCTGCATTACTGCCACTTGTACATGTGTGTTGTGGAGAAATTTGTACAGTGTTACAAAGCGATAACACTGTATATTGACTGTAGGACGGGAGCTCTCTCTCGCTCTCTTTCTCTCTCTCTCTCTCTTTCTCTTGCTATATGTTGACTGTATCATGCCCAGCCTCGGGCAGCGCTATTATTTAAGAATATGTTGACTGTACGGGACTTTTTTTTTTTTTCTGGGTATAATTATGATGGTATATTACACTGTATACTGTAGGTATATGTCAACTATTTTTGTATTGTGTATTTTCTTGAATACTGAATTACAGGTTCAAATGAAGGTTGTTTTATTTTGGTCATACCATCAAAATGGCCCATCCCACATGGGATTACATGACACACAATTGCAATATAAGACACACTGTCTTCCTGCTCACTAATAATAATAATAATAATATAGACTAATAATACAGGTAACCAACCAATACAATACAGAACCTTCACTTAATTAACCCTCCGGGCACCTTTGTCGCAATTCTCGTCAAATAGCCTTTTTTCCATGTGTGTTTGTGGATAGCGTTGGCTATATTTTATGTATATGCCAGGAAAGTAGCTCAGTATCACATCTTTGAGTCACATTACAATAATACATGTTTATTAATTTTTTTCTTCAAAAATCACTATTAAGTGCGTTTTATACTGCCCTGTCAAGGCAGACCGCAGTAACTTCCAAACAGTGAAACTGAGAAAAATGGCTTTAAAGTTTTTTGACTTGCCATCCAAAATGTGTTATAGGTAGATAGATGATAGTACCCAGATTTAACATGTATTAATGAAGTAATCTTTAGGCATACAAAAATATGACGTAGTTATTTTAATTAACCCCAAAAAAGCAGATACTGCACTCTGCTGCACGATTTCCTTAAATAATTATACAGGTAATGTACAGGCAAAGTGCAGTAACTTCAAATACAATGTTGTTTTCCCTCCAGCTTTCATAACTTAACCTAGCCATTTTATTTGGATCATCATCATTCCAATATATTCAGGTATTAAATTTCATTTTCAAAATGGCTAGGTTAAGTTATGAAAGCTGGAGGGAAAACAACATTGTATTTGAAGTTACTGCACTTTGCCTGTACATTACCTGTATAATTATTTAAGGAAATCGTGCAGCAGAGTGCAGTATCTGCTTTTTTGGGGTTAATTAAAATAATTATGTCATATTTTTGTATGCCTAAAGATTACTTCATTAATACATGTTAAATCTGGGTACTATCATCTATCTACCTATAACACATTTTGGATGGCAAGTCAAAACACTTTAAAGCCATTTTTCACTGTTTGGAAGTTACTGCGGTCTGCCTGGGTTTTGAGTGTGATTTTGTAGTTACTGCAGTTTTTAAAACCCCATATCTCCAAAACTGAGCGACATTAACATCTGAAACTTGGTCACGAGATAAAACATTTATTGACAAGGTCAATTTCACTCATAACTAAATTTTGACTTTTATCAAGTTACTGCGGTTAGCCTTGACAGGGCAGTATACACCTTCCACCCTAGTCGCAGAAATGAACAGGTTGACTCCCATGTTAAACAATTTTTTTTGAATACACAGCCTGTACAGTTTAAATTTTGAATGATTCATAAGTAACATGATAAAAGGATGGATGAGGCCTCCAAGAGGTAGTTTGTGCATTTATTCAGGATTTTAACCATTATTTTCTTTAGGGTTAGGGTTAGGGTTAGGGGGTTAGGGTTAGGGTTACTAACTCTAACCCTAATTAAAGAAATGGTTAAAATCCTGAAAATGAATAAATATTCTATATGTATGGTGAGGATTGAAGTTAATAATGATATTCATGAAAAAAAATTGGAACAATACATGAAAAAGATGTGTTTTACTGAGATTGCAGTTTCCGTCACTATGGAGAAAGGTGGGAGTCTTTTTAAGGTTGACTGGAGGGTTAAGAATAAACCATACCATACCATACCATACCATACCATACCATACCATACCATACCATACCATACCATACCATACCATACCATACCATACCATACCATACCATACCATCTTGTCAGACAGACTGACATTTTGAGAAGTTGGACCAAAGCATAGCAAACATATATAGGTCAGGAACCAGCAAGCTCAGCCCATCCCTCTGGAGTCCTGTCAGCCACAGTCTCAGGTGGCAGCCTGGTCAGCAGACACCCCCAGAAATACCATGAGAAGTCTTTCCGTGTGTAGACCACTCACGCTCTCCCGCAGGCATGCAACTCTTCGAGAAATCCAGAGGTGAGGGATGACCCTTCAAGTTTCAAGTTTCAAGTTTCTTTAATAGTTGTCATACAGAAGTACAGAATACTTTCATACTTCTTGCCTTGGTGCTTCCATCCACGCATTCATTATGTATGTCCATATACTCTTTCTCTTTGCCCACATACAAACAGGCCCTCAGTCACCTAGCAGACTAGCTGCAAACCTGTTCCACCCGACGGGGTCGGTACCGACCCAAAAATGGCATATGGTCATAAATCAATATTTGTCAGAGTGTTGCATATTTTTTGCGATTTTTTAATCAAACGTTTTCAAGTATTAACATCACTAACATGTCACCAAAGCATGTAGAATGTATATTATCATCAATACGTTAGTTTAGCAATAGGTTAAAAGTGCCATTAGATAGTTTTAACTTCTCGATTTGCTGAAGTCTATTACAAGACGGCGACCATTTTGGAAGATTTTAATCATGGGAATTGTAGTTTTTTGCGGCCATTTTGTCGAGGGAATGCATAGCTGTGGATCAGCGTTGGAATTATTCCGAACTACACTTCCTGTCAGATACTGTGGGGGTTCAAAGTTCAGCGTTCTGAATGAATTATTTCAATAACTGTTATTATTCGGGATAATAAGCCACAAAAGGTAACGTTTTTGACAAATATTGAAACACAGTTAGTTTCTCCTCCCTATTGTTAGCATGTAGCAACAATTATATCTGAAATTAGTTTCAAAATGGTTGCACCGTGGTGAAAATAAAAAGGTACAGTAAATTACAGTAGATATCATTATCTGTTCTTATGCACGCCTGGTGATACTAAATCCAAATTTAACTCGGGCATTTGAAAGATAATATATGTATATATATATATATAAATGTGCGAATTGGCTATAATAAGGTAATTTATAAGCATCATATTCTATATTCTATAATAATATTTCAAATTGCATTGGTCCGAATGGGAGAATTCAGTACTGTATCTACAGAACCTTCTGTTTAATCATCTTCCCTTTATTAATTTCCTTAGATTTTCTGTACACATGATCTCAAGAAGGTACTGAACAAGTTAAGTTTGGTCATTATTATCATGGTGTTATTCACTGTCAAAGATTCAAAGAAAAATCATAATTCATATTCTCCTTTGTTTCATCACAATTTAAGCAAGCCTAGTAACAGACACAATATTTCTGACACTGTGAATACATTCCCTGAGGTCCATAGATGTACCTAGATACCAAGAATATGCAAATGCAAATTAAATGCAAATTAAAACCCATGTGAATTCTTTCCCCCTTAATTTCTTTTTAAAGATCTCCTATATTTTGGAGATAGAAGACACCTTCTAGTGTAATGGCAATATTATTTTCTTATCCAAATGAGAAGGAAACGTTTGTCTTTGTGTATTATTTAGAAAAAGTCTGGACACTAAGAAAGCACATGTTTAATCCCTGAGGGATTGATGGAAAGATGGTTTGCCACCAGAGCTAATACAAATACAAAAACAAGAAACAATAACATACAGTACAAGTTACATAACACAGTAAAAAGAAGAGAAGAAGAGAGCCTCTCAACACAGAGCTAGAGGTGTTCATTAAAGAATTTAACCGCAGCAGGAACAAAGGACCTTCTCAATCGCTCAGTAGAGCATTGAGGCATCAAAAACCTATCACTAAATGAGCTTTGCAGAGCATCAAATATATTTATTGGGCTGACATTTTACATCTGGATTGGAACGTAAAATGTGTTATTTTCACCCCAAGTCGCATTCGATTCATCATGGCAGTACATTTTGAAAAGTTGGACCAACTTTAAGGGTAAGTGTTTGACAAATAAATGGCCCTGGATTTGATGTTTAGGTAACATAACATGCTTCTGCATCAGTAACATGAAATGACATGATGTACCATCACCCGGGAGATCTACAGTTAATTTCATCAGCCGGGAACCAGCAAGGACTGAGCCTAACTATGTGCTCCTCTTACACTACCAACTCACCATGCACAACCATCATCAGTACATGTATACCTGTAAAGAACCAAATTCCTCTGTTTATAACGTTAGACTTGTTTTTACGTGGAATTGTTTTTTGCTGTCTTTTATTTTGAAATGCTGTCTTTTATTTTTGAAGCTACTGGTGGTCCCGCTCGCGCTGTGTCTACCTTGCGTAACAACGACTTCCGGTTCACGGACAGGTTCATGGAAATGGTTCACGGGAGAGTACTAATGTAAATAACGGAGATCTCACTCTCATTAATATAACGGTTGGGGAAGGAAACCCCCCTCTTTTACCTGGTTTAGCACCTAGCTGGAAGGCGAAGAGGTATGTGTTCATTTATGGATTGTGTTATTTGTGTTCTATTGGCAATCTTCATATTTTGTGTATTGAGCTGAACTAGCTAAGATGCTAACCTGTGCTACTTTCACTGGAAACGTGGTTTGAACAAACGAATGACTGTATGTCTGTTTCCACTTGCAGCTCTTACGGTGTCTCAGGATGAAACTGTCAATAAATGGTTGACATACCGCATCATAGCCATCAGTCTCAAGGAGTTCATTTTGTCTGAATTAAAGTCCAGCTTGGGGAAATGCTACAGTAAGAGCTCTGGCCCCTCATCATCCCTGCCGCCCGACGCTGCACCGAGGAAGCCTAGTCTACGACGACGAAACCACGGGGGCTGAGTTGCTGACAACGGACAACGGACAATCCGTCAAGCAACTCGGCGCCATTCCATGGGTCTTGTAGACAAAAAAGACTACACGTCAGTGACAGCTGGCTAAAGGTTTGATGCGACGGTCAGACAAAGGAAAAGGAACAATTATTTCATTAAAAAGGTACAAAAAGATACGACTCATCTTCCACAAGAACATTCATAGCTGGCTGGAGGTTTGAGGCGACGGTCAGACAGAGGTATGGAACAATTGCCTCATTAAAAAGGAACCATTCATCTTCAATAAGAACAATTGATGCTCACATTGACAGTTTGAAGAAGAAATCGACGTGAACAATTAAGAAACCTTGTTTTTTTGCACTGATTATAATTTATTCATTTAATGCAGAATTCTAAGGTACCCTCCACACTAAAGGTATTTATATTTATATAGAAACCTCGTTATTTGCACTGTGATTATAACTACTGTTAGTTACCTAATCAACTCGACTGTAAACTGCCTCTATGGATAACTATGTGCAGTTTAAATGGTAACATAACTGAGTATTCACTGGAATGAAAGGAAATATTTATAATATTCATTATTCAGCGTTAGGTTTGGTCCTCTCTGAGTAGTATAAACAAATAAGATTCTTGGTGCAGTAAAAATAGCAAGGATTATCTGATATTTTATAATAATAGTAAAAACTACGGTTTATTATTCAGATCAGATTCAGCACATTATTCAGCGTTAGGTTTGGTCCCCTCTGAGTAGTATAAACAAATAGGATTCTTGGTGCAGTAAAAATAGCAAGGATTATCTGATATTTTACAATAATAGTAAAAACTACGGTTTATTATTCAGATCAGATTTAATTTTGCATATTTAAAAATGAAGCCAGTAGAGACTGAGCACCATCCTCCACAACTAGAGCTGGAAAAGCAAATAGACAGCTTACAGTTTAAAATTAGTACGCTCAAAGCGGCTCTCGAACAAACGCTAGATACTACTGAGAGGGAACGTATAGAGAAGGAAATTCTAAACAAAAAAGAAATCCTAAATAGCCTCAAGGGTCACAGTCAGGAGGACGGCCAGGAGCACCTCCGACGCTCAGACCGAATAAGATATCCAACCCCTAAATTGCTCGAAAGGCAACAAGAAGAGGCACAGAGAAATGAAAGAAAATTCGCCTCTGCGTATAAAAAGTGGAAAACGGGAGTCCGTGAGTCAAGGAACCAGCTCAAATCGGAACTTAATGAAAGGGAATTGGCATTAATGTCCGAAGCTCTGGAGGAAGAGAAAGAAGCTGTGTTGAACGCCTACCTTGAAATACGAGGTCACAACACACCCTCAGTTGAACTGAGAAGCTGCATCGATACATGTGAGGCAGTTACAACAGAGATTAAGAAAGTCGTCTATGAGAGGATTTTTGACATTGAAGAAGAATTCGACGGAGAACAAGTACGACTTCGTCTCAAGGAACTGCTTCAAGGCAGCTATGCTCGGTCCGTCTATGGATCCACCGTCTCGAGAGCGAGTCACAAATCATCCACCACTCATGACAGCGCCACTTTGACAGCCAAACTGGTGGACGCTGCGGCAGATCTTGCCGTTAAGGAGGTGGAGTACGATGGGTTGCTGGAAGAAAGGAAGCAAACAGAGAAAATAGAAGATTTAGAGGAGCAACAAAGAAAGCAGCAGGAGCAACAAAGAAAGCAGCTTGCAGTTGAGAAGCGCGAGCTTGTACGCCTCCAGGCAGAGAAGGACGTGAAGACAGCCCGTGCCAGGCTGCAAGTTTACACACAGGAAGGCAGCGTCCACTCAAATAGTTCTGAAAGAATTCACCATGCCTCCTCGGCGGCAAGCGCCCCCTCGGCGGCAAGCGGACAACCCCCCAACGTCACAACCTTATCGACTGATGCAAATGTATCATCCCTAGCCAAGGCCTTCCAAGATAGCATAGCTCTAAATAGACTTCCAGTTCCAGAGCCATCTGTATTTAATGGCGATCCTATCCAGTTCCTTGAGTGGAAAGCCTAATTTATGTCACTCATTGACACCAGAGCCGTCTCATCTGCTGAGAAACTTTATTATTTGAGGAAGTATGTCGGGGGCCCTGCTCGTAAAACCCTGGAAGGAACCTTCTATAGAAATGACAGCGAAGCCTACAAGGACGCGTGGGACAAACTAAACCACAGATATGGCCAGCCCTTTGTTGTACAGAGAGCCTTTAGAGACAGGCTCGCAGATTGGCCAAAGGTACAACCAAAGGATGCAGAGGGACTAAGAGACTTTTCAGACTTCTTAAACGCCTGTCAAGACGCAATGAGGCATGTGAAGAGTCTCGAAATATTGAATGACTGTGAAGAGAATAGAAGGCTAATCCAAAAGATGCCAGACTGGGCAATGTCAAGCTGGAACAGAAAGACCACCGAAGCCTTGAACAGGACTCAAGAGTTCCCCAGCTTCAAGGACTTCGCCACATTCGTGGAGATGGAGGCAGAAATCGCTTGCAATCCGATCACCTCATTCCATGCTCTCCGCACCCTTGAGTCCAGCACAGAAAAACGAAACAACAGGGACCCCAACAGGAACAAGGCGTGTGTTCTCAGTACTCAAACTGAGGCCGACAGTGACAGGCAAAGACCAGCCAAGGGAACCGTAAGGCCCCCTTGTGTGTTCTGTCAGGACAATCAACACAGTCTACATGGATGTCCCAAGTTCATCACAAAGACTCTGGCGGAGCGACGGGAATTTGTGAAGGAAAATAAGCTCTGCTATGGCTGCACGAAATTCGGTCATAGCGCCAAGGACTGCCGTCATCGGCATTCCTGCGACACCTGCGAAGGTAACCATCCCACTTGTCTTCATGATGACAGCTATGTGAGAAAGGAAAGGCCTGCACCATGGGAAAATATTTCCCAAAGCAAAGCTGTTCAAACAGAGGCTGCCGCAACATCACTGGCAGTCACTACTGCTGGAGCAGGACAAGCCACCAACACGTCAATGATTGTGCCTGTGTGGGTGTCCTCAAGGAACACGCCAGGAACGGAAAAACTGGTCTACGCCCTGTTGGACACACAAAGTGACACCACTTTCGTCGACCAGGAAGTCAGTAACACTCTAAAGGCAGACTCATGTCCAGTTAAACTGAAGTTAACTACCATGATAGGACGAGACACAATAGTCAAAACCCAAAGAGTCTCAGGGCTTCGTGTACGAGGTTATAGCTCCTCCCTGCACATCGATCTTCCTCCTGCCTATGCCAAGGATTGCATACCGGTGAACCGCACCCACATTCCAACAAAGGAAACGGCCAAGAAATGGAATCATCTCTCCACAGTCGTAGACGAGATTCCACAGCTACAGGATTGTGAGGTTGGTCTCTTGATAGGATATGACTGTTCAAGGGCCATGGCACCAAGACAAGTAATATCAGGAGGAAACTATGAACCTTATGCAGTTCGGACCGATTTAGGATGGAGCATTGTGGGGTGCTCTTCACCGCGCCGTGACACTCCAAGCCAGACGAGCGAATGCTTCCGGATCGCGGTCAAGGAGCTACCACCAGTCACCCCTGCAGATTCCATTCGCGTTCTGGAGTCCGACTTCAAGGATGCCAAGGAGGATGGAAAAACAGTCTCCCAGGATGACATCCTGTTCCTAGACAAACTAAAGAACGGCATCAACAAAGAGAAGTCAAATGGTCTATCCACAGTAATGGAACGAGAGGACGTGGAGGGCCTAAGAATCAAAGACCTACAGAGACAAACATATCCAGAGGAACTGAAGTTACTGAAGACAGGCTCTCGGCTGCCACTCAAGAACAAGTTGCATCGCCTCAAACCCTTTCCAGACAAGGATGGTGTGGTCAAGGTGGGAGAAAGGCTCTGTGACTCCAATCTCCCAGATGCAGTCAAACCCCCTGCATTCAAGGATGGTGTAATCAAGGTGGGAGGAAGGCTCTGTGACTCCAATCGTCCCCATGCAGTCAAACACCCTGCGATCATTCCGAAGGAACATCACATCACGAAGATGATCATCACACACTGCCATGAAAAGGCCAAACATCACGGTAAAGGAATAACCATAAACGAGATCAGATCAAAGGGCTACTGGATCCGTCGATGTGTGACCTGCAGAAGGCTCAGGAGAGACCCAGAAGAACAAAGAATGGCCGATCTCCCTCCAGAGCGTGTGGATCTATCTCCCCAAGTTACCTACTATCGCCATCAGGCAATGCTGGCACACGCCAAAGAGAAACCTCCAGATAGGTAACATAGTAATGATGAAAGATGATGATCTGCCGAGAAATAAATGGAGATTAGGTAGAGTTCCTAAATCTATAGTGGATAGAGATGGTCTGGTTAGGAGAGTGACAATATGTCTAGGTGACAGGAAACTGGGAGAGAAGGGTGAACATCTCACTAAGCAGTCAGTTCTTGAAAGTCCAGTTCAGAAGCTGGTCTTATTACTAGATAAGTGACTAGATGTTTACTAAGTAAGACAACCCTTGCATCTCTTAAGGATGTATTTGATTTGATTTGTTTGAAGTGTTTGACAACTTTAATACCATAACTTTTGCTTATTGCTTATGGTTTATTGAGAAATCATTGTGTTTACTTATGCATGGTTTCCTACAATATTTGAAACAACAATGATTTGATGGGAGTGTAAAGAACCAAATTCCTCTGTTTATAACGTTAGACTTGTTTTTACGTGGAATTGTTTTTTGCTGTCTTTTATTTTGAAATGCTGTCTTTTATTTTTGAAGCTACTGGTGGTCCCGCTCGCGCTGTGTCTACCTTGCGTAACAACGACTTCCGGTTCACGGACAGGTTCATGGAAATGGTTCACGGGAGAGTACTAATGTAAATAACGGAGATCTCACTCTCATTAATATAACGGTTGGGGAAGGAAACCCCCCTCTTTTACCTGGTTTAGCACCTAGCTGGAAGGCGAAGAGGTATGTGTTCATTTATGGATTGTGTTATTTGTGTTCTATTGGCAATCTTCATATTTTGTGTATTGAGCTGAACTAGCTAAGATGCTAACCTGTGCTACTTTCACTGGAAACGTGGTTTGAACAAACGAATGACTGTATGTCTGTTTCCACTTGCAGCTCTTACGGTGTCTCAGGATGAAACTGTCAATAAATGGTTGACATACCGCATCATAGCCATCAGTCTCAAGGAGTTCATTTTGTCTGAATTAAAGTCCAGCTTGGGGAAATGCTACAATACCTATCATCCTCATCCCCACGTACATGTATACTGGTATTGCACGGTGATGTATGTCAATGGATATATCCAGGGGTGTAAAGTACTTGAGTAATTGTACTTTGTTACAATACTTAAGTACTGTTTTGGGGGATTTGTACTTTACTCTAGTATTATTAGGTTTGTATCCTTGTACTTTTACTCAATTATATTTCTTACATTTAAAATGCAGACCTACAAAGTACAAAGTACAAATCTTGCAGGTGTGATAATCTGCCTGTCCCTGGACTCCTGAACTCGCCTATATCCTCATCTAGTGGACAATTGGTCACACTGCTGCTCTTACACCTGGGCCTAGTTCTATATTCTGTGTTGATCTCTGTTCTCCCTCTTGTACTTTGTATTCCTATGTTCCTGTTATCTGCTGTGTTCCCTGTCTAGTCTAGTGTTGTCTCCAGTGTGTGTGTATTTGTATTCGGTCCAGTCTTGTATTTAGTGTCGTCTGTAGTCTGTCTGTGTTTCTGCCCAGCTGTCGCTTGTAATTATGGTGTGTATTTATGTGTCCGTCTCCCTGTCTTCCGTGTTGCGTCATTGCTCTGTATAATTCGTGAAGCTCCCTTTATCCCTCTCGTGTTCTTATCCTGCTGTTCGTGGAATTGTCCTTTGTTCCCTGTCCAATAGTAAGTGTATTCTAGTGTTCCATGTTTTGTTGCTCTTCTTTGTTTTCGTGTCACAGTTCGTTTTTTGGTCAGGTTTTCATTGTAGTCAGTTTGTACCTTGTTCCATGCCGGCTCTGCCGAGGTTTCTGTTTTGTGCTTTTGGAAGTGTACTTTTGTTATTGCCCTGTTGCAAGTAAAGCTCTTTTGATTATCACCGCCGCCTCCTGTCTGCTCTCTACTCGCCTCTGTCCTGCGTTTGGGTCCTATCCTCCAACACACTCCACCCCAGACCGTAACAGCAGGTCCAACCTTTTTCATTAGTATATTTATTTATCTGGCCGAACTAACATTAACGTTATTAATCCTGCAGACTTTATTTAAAAACAGCCAATCACATCCCCATCATTGGAAAATTGACCCGCCCATACCCATGCTGAGTGGTCCTTGTGTAAGACTAGAAAGCGGGGATCTTTGATTAATCAGAAGAATACAGTCAGAGTGACAAGCTACAGTACAGAAGATAGTACGAGTACGAGTACGACAGTACAAGTGATGAAGAGGACGAAATGGTCGGAGTGGACGGACAAGACGAGCACACATGGCCCTATCCCTAAAAAAAGTGTCCTCTGTTCTATAATTTCAGCATTGTCTATCGCAGAACACATTCTATTGTGGGCTGAGTGTATGCTTGGTTTCATTCCAGCCTTGCCTAAACACCAGCTGATGATTTCACTAATTGGCTCACCTCTTCAACTAACTCACCTGGTGCAATGTGTAGTTAAAATGAAAACTTGGCCCACGATGGAATGAGTTTGAGACCCCTGGTCTATCCCTTGCTATATATTTTTTTTTTACTTTTACTTTTTAGTACTTAAGTACATTTAAAAGTGGAAACGTTTTGAGTGTTTTAGCCAGATACTCAGACTTTTACTTGAGTAAGATTTTGAGACAGTATACCCATACTTTCACTTAAGTATAATTTCTGGGTACTTTTTACACCCCTGTAGTTCACATCCCACATCAGAGAACACTGGAGTTGTTGTGTTGAAGGGAACTAGAGGTTTGAGAAGACCTTGTGCAACATCAAACCTTCTTTCACACTCCTCTGCTGCCTCATGAATAGAGCATCAATAGAGAGCCGGACTGGCGTTTGGGGGGTTGAGGAGAACACTCAGTGATCTCCCATCAATGTGGTATCATTCAGGGAATAAGCGGGAGAGGAGAAGGTGGATCTGAGATGAGCGAGGGCCCGCAGGTGGAGTCCGATCACCCCGGTGTCAGTCACTTTTAAAGGGCTAAAACCACCCAGTGTGCCCCTGTGTGTGGCTCAACAAGGGCCCTGGGCTGGGAGCTCTGCAGTGGGGCTCTTAATGATAAGCTCTCTCGCATTGAGGTCTGTACTACGCACTGCCACAAATCTCCATCTTAAAAAAATGTATCTTAAAATGTTGTTCTCTTTTTTCTAAAACAAGCTACAAGCAACAAAATAATCTGGTGACGGCGTGAAGAAGATGTTGCTCGTTTCAATGTCATTCAACTGAAAATCAATTCAGTGGCATGGGTCTAAAAAGGTTATCCCCTCTTCTCCTGGAATACACGAAAAGAGTTGAATAGCATGTGGAATGCTATTCAACTGAAATTCTATTTATTGAATGGTGAGCCTTTCACCTGCGTTGTATACAAAATACCAAATCAATATGGCCGTCGCTGTCAGACAGTGTTATTAAAGCCTCTCTGACAGCCCATGATTATCTGGAAGACAGAAGAAAAATATAAGCATAGCTGATTCTGGTTTTTCAGCCCCATCGCTATTGAATTCTTGTTGTGTCCGTCTTAGAAAAGGTCAGGGCAGGCAGGTGTCTGTCACACTTTATTTCTCTTTCACAAAAGACAGTAAACAGTATTTTCTTTATTAGACAGCTTATGAAACGTCCCTTTGTACTGTTGCGAGGTCACGCCTACGTCGACAGTAATGGGTCGGACACAACAAGAAAATGCATTCCTGAGAGATTTCTTGTTATTGCTGAATCCAGGAAAGACAGTCATCAATCATGATACAAATGACTCGCTGGGGACCTGACCACTAGCACCCTTGAAATATCAGAAACTCTCTAACCTCTGATGGTACGTATTCATTCCATATACTGTCGAAAATGTGTAAAACTACAATGCAGATTAATGATGAAAGCAAAACATTTAAAGGGGACATGCATTGCTATTCCTTGCACTATTTGGGCAACTTTACACAATTCCTGTGAGTTTATGGAAGACATCTGTAATTTATTTTTCAAAAAAATTCATTGTTTTATATTTCTAATGAAGTACTCAAAAGCATAATGTTATTGGATGGGCTTCGCCCATAAGCGATTTGACAGTCACCCACACAGCGTGATACATACGAGAGAGAAGAGAGAGAGAGAGAGAGAGAGAGAGAGAGAGAGAGAGAGAGAGAGAGAGAGAGAGAGAGAACGAGAGAGAACGAGAGAGAACGAGAGAGAGAGAGAGAGGAGAGATGCGTCCCCGACACACATGCAGTCAAGTTTGTGTGTAAATGCTCCGACGAGGGAGAGAGATGGCACACACACATTTTACACACACTTCTGCACAGTCCCGCCGGTCCCTCTCTCTCTCCCTCTCTATCTCTCTTTCTCCCTCTCTCTCGCTCGCTCGTTCTCTGCCTCTGTCAAAACCTGTTTGAGGAAGTGTCGGGTTACACTATGCGCTACAACCATAGATAGGGTGACCACCTGTCCCGCATTTCGGGGTAATGGGACGTTTGTCCCGCGTCCCGCTGCAACAGAACAATGTCCCGCATTTCAAAGATCATGGTAAAAACAATAATAATACATTTTTTTTTATTTTTTATTTTTTTTTTAATGTTGTTCATTTAATGCCTCGCTCCAATTAAGTGTGTCAGTGTCACTCGAATCAGAAGAAACATGCACCTCTATCCCTGCGGGGCCAGCCGTGTATAGGTGTAACAGAGTGACAGCCAATGAAATGGGTGCATTTGTCACGCTGTCCAAGGTGCTGAACTGCACTCTCATGCAGCCGTGTTGACGGCTTGAATCCCGTTTGGGGAAAAAGCCTGCTGCCTGTCCACCGACCCCTCTGCACCTCCAGGCCCGGACTGGCCATCGGGAGCACCGGGAGTTTTCCCAGTGGCCTGGCCTGCACAGATTAAAAAAAAAAAATTTATATAAAAAAAAAAAATTATAAATTTTCTTTTTTCTATTATAATTTTTTATTTATTTTTTGCCAAGCCATTGTTTCTAGTTGTGGCGGCGGCGCGGCGCGATAGTTAGATAACCTAGGTGGGTGGGGAACAACCAGGATTTCACTGTCTGCGACAGAGTTGGAGAACTATCTGACTCTCTCCCTCACGCGGACACACACACAATGGAGCCGTGCTGCCGCTTGTGATTGGTGGAGGCGGGACCAGGCGATACAACTGGCGGCAAATGGAATGGCAGATGGCACTCAGATGCAGAATAACAGCCAGGCAGTGAGCCAGGTAGTGAGGGACTCGGGAGAGATACAGTAGAGCGAAAGTCAATTAACGTTGATGTCAAGATGGACAGTGGAAGAAAGAGAAAGGGTGGAGGAGAGAGGGATAAAACAAAGAAAAAGAAAGGCCCTTACAGGAGAGAGTGGTTAACTGTATTATAATAGTAAATAGAAAAATATGTTGTGCTCTTGCTTTTTTCTTTTTGAAGGTGGAGAGAGTAGCATTGCTAGTGCCACAACAGTTTTATTTGAGGTCCATAACAGTACATTGTACTAAGCAATTGTTGGCTCATTAGTTTGTGATTCACATGCACTAAAATTCACCAGAATGCAGGAAATTAAGTCTTTGTAACAAAAAAATTCCTGGTGGGGGACCCCCAGACCCCCGCTTAAAAAGTGGCCTGATTGGGGCTATATTTCGTGCTATATCTCCCGGTATGCAGGCACGCGGGAACTATACAACGGCAGGGGGTGCTGGGGGGTCGCCAGATGAAAAAAAAAAAAAAAAAAAAATTCGGTCAGGCCACTGAACTTAGAAGCAGGCCAGGCCAGTGTTTCTATTTGCACCAGCGCAATAGTTAGATAACCTAGGTGGGGAACAACCAGGAGATCACTGCAACTCACACAAGTTGGAGAACTATCTCTCTCTCTCTCTCTCTTGCTCTCACACACACACAAAGGGAGCCGCATGTGATTGGTGGAGGCGGGATCCTTACGAAAAACTGCTAATCATTGACACATGCTAGCCTGTAATAATCCCCCCCAGAAAAATGTACTTTGCATTTGATATATTGCAAATATATGCCATCACACACACTGGCATTTAAAGGGTTAGAATTATAAAATGAATATGTGGTGTTATGATCAGGGCTGAAGTTGAATAAAATATTGTATTTATCAATTACAAAAAACTGAAAATCCATAAAAATCTGTGTTGTTGCTAATCATACATATGCTAGCCTGTTTTTTAACAATAAGTTGTGATGCCATCACAAACACTGGCATTTAAAGGGTACAAATTAAAAAAAATGCCTGCACCAGAATGCAGGAAATTAAGTCTTTGTAACACAAAAATTCCTGGTGGGGGACCCCCTGCTTAAAAAGTGGCCTGACTGGGGCTATATTTCCTGGCCTGAATGATTTCCCCAGTCCGGCCCTGGTTAAAAGCCTCCAATGCTTATTAGTGTGTGTGCGAACGTTTGCATGTTTCAACCATACATTTCCATTTAAAATAATTTTTTTTTACTTCCTATAATAGTGGGGGTCGCGGCTCTCTGACACCGTTTTCTTTTGGGTCGCGGCCTGAAAAATTTGGGAACCCCTGGTCTAGCCTGTACCCCCCAGACATGTTGCTGGCCCCGTCAAAACAGTATCCTATCAGCCTCTCCATGGGCAGGTCGAGGCGTAAAAGTATTTTATACACAAAAACAGCGTCTCGGCTGTTGTGTCTGGGCCGGGCATTGTAAAAACCCCAAAAGAAGTTCTGAGCTTCCAAGTTGTCATCGGCTAACTGTATATTACACGAGAATTGTTCTTTTCCAGTGAGTGACATCAGTGGTTCCGTCAGCGCTCAAGCCAAAGAGGCTTTTGGATGCTTTGCCTCTAATTTGTCGCTGAATATCATGGGCAAGCAGCTGTAAGATTTCGTTTTGGATGTTGTTGGACATCCAGTTGTCTCTCTTTTGGAGACAATTCTTCAACTCGGGATCAGACTCGGTGCGCACTCTTTCCATCATGAGCTGCCATAACACCCCATCCCTATTTGCATCACCCCTCAGTGGAAGCCCCTGGCGCCCGAGGGGGGGTATAGGGGAACAGACTCAGTTAACTCTTCAATACCTGATGCTGAGGCTGAACCTGTCGTCTCTGTCTCTCTCTGACGTTTATCAGATTTAGTGGGACTGTCACTGGGACCGGCGGGACGTTTAGAAAATAAATCTGATATTTTTCTTTTCTGCGAGTGAGACATTCTGTGCTAGCAAAGTCTGACTACTAGCTCAAATCGACTGACTGCGCAAGCACTGTATCACAGTAGCTCAGTGGTTTGTGGCGCGTGGGAAGGGCGGGAGACGGGAGGTGAATACAATTAGTTGTTTCACCTGTCATTCAATCAGTCTGTGACAGTCTGTCATCACTCGAAAATCTACTCGGTTTTACACGTATGATTGTGTACATACAGTAGTGTAATGAATGAATGAAAACTTTATTTAACAGATTGGAGAATGGCTACAATACAGTACGGCTCAATACACACACTATTAAAATGGTGACGTGCTTTGAGCAGGATAAACTTATAATATACAGTGTTACAGTTATACAGTTACAGTATATACAAATATATAAATACTGCCATAAAAAAAAAAAAAAAATTTTTTTTTTTTTTTTTTTTGCAATAATTGAGAGGGGGTGCTGCAGCACCCCCCGCACCCCCCCTTCCCGCGTCCCTGCCGGTATGAATTATTTCCCCAGTCCGGCCCTGTGCACCTCTACCCCCAAATTGCCGTATTTACGCGTCGACTTTAATAAACGGCACGGCTCAAATACTTGACATACCGGAAAGACAGTTGTGCTGTCTTTTTTTTGATCCACTTTTTTCTCCCATTTTCTATATTTTTTTCTCCCATCCCAATTTCGTATCATCCAATTCAACCCTCCCCTGTCACGAACGCTGTTTCTTGCCTCCCACAAGCCGGCTGCAATGTGGACTAAGTCATACATAGCACAAGTCCCCTCCGGTACTTGAGGTAACAGCAGTCGCATCTTTTCACCTGCGCAGCTCGACCTCTCAGTGTCGAGGAGTAACGCGTGGGAGGCTCACGCTGCCCCCGACACTTCCTGATTCTACTGCGCAGGCGCACCAACCGACTTGTAGGAGTCGCTTGTTCACAACGTTCGATCCCCACCCTTCAGTTTTTCCCTCCCCGTAATACGGCCAATGTGTATTACTGCGGACGACCAGCCAAACTGAAAAACAATGTGGAGAGCTGGATTCGAACACGCGAATCCTAGCGTCTCCACACTGGTGGCGAGTGACTTGTCCACTACACCACCTAGCCGCCCACAGTTGTGCTGTCTTTAAACTGCTAATAATACTCCATGACTCCGGCGAGACGCGGACCTTGCACCGGGCGATGATGATGCGCCGCCACCGTGAGCCAGCGAGGGACCGAAGCTGTCCAGAAAACCGTGAGAGAAGCTTGCCACCTCGCCCGCCGCTGCCCCCATAGACACCGGGTCCGGTAGAGCCGGTCTAGGCTACAGAGTGGAGAGAGAGAGCCTCGCCTTAATGCGTGAGAAAAAATTATAAAAAATGAAATGCAGGCTGTGTTCTCAGTGAGAAGATCCTCCTGCAGCGGTGCTTATTTTGTGCAGTCACAAATCCCGGTGCTAGGTGAAGCATCTACAGTTTAATAAGATTAATAACTAAATCTGCTAATAGCCAGAGCCAGTCTAGGCTACAGAGTGGAGAGAGAGAGCCTCGCCTTAATGCGTGAGAAAACATTATAAAAAATTAAACGCAGGCTGTGTGTTCTCAGTGAGAAGATCCTCCTGCAGCGGTGCTTATTTTGTGCAGTCACAAATCCCGGTGCTAGGTGAAGCATCTACAGTTTAATAAGATTAATAACTAAATCTGCTAATAGCCTACCATCGGCGTCGAATATGAAATAAAGGCATTTAAATAATAAATACATTTCTTTCATTTTAATTAGCAATAAAAAAAATCATATATTTTCCCCCCTCACTTACAGTACGTGTCCCGCATTGTCCCGCAAAAGCAGTGCTGCTGTCCTGCGACTGAACAATTTTGACCTGGTCACCCTAACCATAGAGGGGGCGTTACTGCAGATCATTACCTTATTCACATCAGCAATACCAGTCAAATCAGAACAGCTTAGTTGAGTGAGGGAAGATCTTGTGAACTCGAGACTAGACTGATGTATATTGCTAGCCAATGTACAATCAATTGACAATAAACTGGATGACATCCGAGCAAGGATTCAATACCAAAGAGACGTTAGAGACTGTAACGTTCTCTGCTTCACCGAGACGTGGTTGACGCTGGACGTCCCAGACCACGCCATACAACCGGCCGACCACTTCTTCATCCACTGCAAGGACAGATCAGCATTGTCCGGCAAACAACGTGGAGGAGGTATTGCCTTCATGTTTAACAACAATTGGAGCGATCCAGCTAACGTGAAGGAATTATCGAACCACTGCTGCCCAGACCTGGAATATATAACCATCAAGTGTCGTCCTTTCTTCCTCCCGAGGGAGTTAACGGCGATTGTCCTGGTCGGAGTGTATATTCCACCGCAAGCCAGCAATAATGTCGCACTCTCCAGACTCCACGACGAGGTAAATAAAATCCAAGCGGCGAACGTTAACGCCGCCATTATTGTGGTGGGTGATTTCAATAGCGCCAATCTGAGAAAGGTATTACCTGACTTCTATCAGCATGTGACTTGTAACACCAGAGGCGGTAACATCCTAGATCACTGTTACACGCAATTCAAGGGTGGATACAAGGCTCATTCTGCTAGTGGCTTTGGTAAGTCAGATCACGCATCCATTTTCCTTTCACCAAAGTACAAACAGAGAATCAAAAGCACTCCCGTAGTCTCGCGAGAGGTGCAGAAATGGGATTTGACGTCAGAGGAGACGCTCGAGGCTGCGTTTGACTGCACAGACTGGAGCGTGTTCCGCGACACAGATAACATTCATGTCTACACGGAGACAGTGCTGGACTATGTTCGTACTTTGGTGGAAGAAACAATCCCCACTACCACAATGAGAGTTTACCCAAATCAAAAACCCTGGGTAGACAAATCCGTCCGTGAAGCTCTGAGAGCGCGCACCAAAGCATACAACGACGGCCTAGTGGCAGGCAACATGAATGACCACAAGGTGGCGCGATACAACGTAAGGAGGACAGTGACAGAGGCCAAACGGCGCTACAAGGATAAAATTTAACTCCAGTTTGAACAGGCTGACTCTAGAGCTATGTGGCAGGGGCTCAAAACGATGACAGACTACAAAGGCGCCTCCCTCAAACTGAACAGTGACATCTCCTTAGCAAATGACCTCAATACCTTCTATGCAAGGTTTGATGCTGGTAATAACAACACCAGCCCACAAGCCACGGCAATGGGGGGGGGGGGGGGGGTCTGCTGCTGATGGAGACTCAGTGTTCAGGGTAACAGAGCATGAGGTGAGGCGGACCTTTAAAAAAGTGAATATCAGGAAGGCAGCAGGTCCGGACGGCATCCCCGGCCGCGTCCTAAAAGTCTGTGCCGACCAACTGGCCCCGGTATTCACTGACATATTTAACCTGTCCTTAGAACAGGCTGTCATCCCCACCTGCCTGAAGAAGTCCACTATTATCCCTGTACCCAAAAAATCTAAGCCTGTTTGCCTCAACGACTACCGCCCTGTAGCTCTCACCTCCATAGCCATGAAGTGCTTTGAGAAGCTAGTAAAGGGCTACATCTGCTCCTCCCTCCCCATCAACATGGACCCCCTGCAATTTGCATACCGCCCCAACAGGTCCACGGAGGACGCCATAGCCCATGTGCTGCACACAGCAGCATCACACCTGGACAAGAGGCAGGGGAACTATGTGAGAATGCTATTCATCGACTACAGCTCGGCATTCAATACCATAGTCCCCTCCATACTCATAGCCAAGCTCAGGGACCTGGGCTTGAACTATGACCTCTGCCAGTGGGTCTTGGACTTCCTGACAGGCAGACCCCAGGTGGTGAGAGCAGGCAACTGCACCTCCTCATCCATCACCCTCAACATAGGGGCCCCCCAGGGCTGTGTTCTGAGTCCCCTCCTCTACTCCCTGTACACACATGACTGTGTGGCTCAGCGGAGTAGCAATACAATCATCAAATTTGCTGACGACACAGTGGTGGTGGGCCTGATCTCTGCCAACGACGAGAGGGCCTACCTGGAAGAGGTCAAGGTCCTGGCGGGATGGTGCCAGGAAAACAGCCTCTCCCTGAACGTCAGCAAAACAAAGGAGATGATTGTGGACTTCAGGAGGTCGGGGGTCAAGGACTACAGCCCCCTCAGCATCGACGGGGCACCGGTTGAGAGAGTCAACAGCTTTAAGTACCTCGGAGCCTACATATCCGAGGACTTGACATGGACCACACACATTGACAGTGTTCTGAAGAAGGCACGACAACGCCTCTACTTCCTCAGGCGCCTAAGGAAGTTCCAAGTCAGTCAGAAGATCCTTAAGAACTTCTACTCATGTACAATAGAGAGCATCTTGACTGGCAACATCACCTCCTGGTTTGGGAATAGCACTGCACAAGACCGAAGCAGACTACAAAGAGTGACACGTTCAGCCGAACGCACAATTGGAGGGGGGCTCCCCACCCTCCAGAACATTTACAACAAGCGTTGCAGGGGCAAGGCTAAGAGAATCATTAAAGACTCCAGTCACCCGAACAACTGCCTCTTTGAACTGCTGCGGTCAGGCAAGCGATACCGGAGTCTCAAGGCGAGCACAGAAAGACTCAGAAGAAGCTTCTATCCCCAGGCCATCAGGCTGCTAAACGAACAATGAACACTACACAACAACAACCATCAAACGCACATAGCACACACATCCACACGCACACACTCACTTTAAACAAACACACTGTAGCACCCACTCCACACACTTTATAGCACACACCCACTTTAAACAAACACACTGTAGCACCCACTCCCCACACTTTATATTTATTGATGAAGGATTGCACTACAACTCGTACACCTTACTGTAAATTGTACCTAAATTGTACCTCATCCCATTTCTGCTTTGCACTATATAGTACGGTACATTAGTACACTGCATAGTATTGTATATTATATGGTAACTCAGTTACGTCTATTCTGCATCGAACATTGTACATATGTCTATACTGAACACTGTGACCTCATTTTCTACTTCTAAATTACATGCTATACTATGTTATTTGATACTATCTTGTCTAGCACAGTCTCTGGAGCGTAACAGTAAGAAGCATTTTGTATGAAAGTATTCTGTACTTCTGTATGACAACTATTAAAGAAACTTGAAACTTGAAACTTGATGAGTCAATATGATAATTATCGACACAGACCACATTGATATAATCCCCAATTGCTAGGAAATAATGCTAAACACTGGAATTGGCCATTTATAATGCATGGGACCTTTAAAAAAAATAAAAAAGCATATAGATGAATGGTAAAAGCAAAAGCATGAACATACAGCGTTTTGTTAATAAAAAACAAAGCGCAGGTAAAGTAGATACCGTGCCAACTGGTTTCTCAAGACAGCCCTCTGAGAATTGTTTTGGACTATGCACAGGTGGGCCTATCAATCTACTGCCTGTTTACACGGCTGCCAGATGTTCGGCACAGCGACCGCGAGGAGGCCTCCGTCGATGCTGCATCCTCCACCTAACAAATGTGAGGCGTGCTCCCACGGGCCAATTTACACTGGTTAGTACACCCCAGAAGGTGTACACTAATTTTACTAATGATTGTGGCGGTGGTGGCTGTGACCTTGCCTGGGTATGTGGTACTGATTCTGGGATGAGACACGACAAGGACAAGCCAAGCAAGGGAGCTAGGAACCTGGCCGTATTACTGCAGTGTGTATCACTACACATCTAGCTCTGGGGCTTGTGTTTTCCCTCCCAATCTGTGCTAGTTTGGCTGCCATGTCTTGCATACTGAATGCTCTCTGCCTCCTGTACGAGAACACACCTGGGTGCCGCCACGGCTGTACAACTCCACAAAAGCTCCATCTTTGATGAAAATAGCTTCTGAGACTCAACTTTGATAACAAAACGGTAGGCTGTGCTTAAAGGAACACGCCAACATTTGGGGAAATTGGCTTACTGTCTTCTCCAGAGAGAGACATGAAGATAGATACCAGTTTCCTCTCTGTGCGTTCAGTAGAAAGCTATCTGGCTGAACGTTAGCCTAGTTTAGCACAATGAACGGAGGCGGACATGACCGGTTAGCCTTCAGGAGAGGTGTTAGTTGGACAATGCATAGGCTAACCGGTCATGTCCACTTTCATTCATTGTGCTATGCTAGGCTAACGTGCAGCCAGATAGCTTTCTACTGAACGCACAGAGAGGAAACTGGTATCTATCTTCGTGTCTCTCTCTGGAGAAGACGGTAAGCTAATTTACCCAAATCTTGGCATGTTCCTGCGCATATTGCCACACTGTGTGTGGTTTGAATACATGTGGGGCGACAGTAGCTCAGGAGGTAGAGCAGTCGTCTGGTAATCCGGAGGTTCCCATTTCGATTCCCACTCCTCTCGGGCAGCTTGTCGAAGTGTCCTTGAGCAAGACACTTAACCCCTAACTGCTCCTGATGAGAAGGTTGGCACTTTGCATGGTTGCCTCTGCCGTCGGTGTGTGAGTGAATGGGTAAAATGTGATGAACAAATTGTAAAGCGCTTTGGATAAAAGTGCTATATATGTAACGGGTATTGTGAAGCGCAGTCAAGAAGGGCTGGGGTGAGTAGCGGTGCTATGGGTTAAACTCACTCTCACATCCTCAAAAGACGTTGAACTCACCTCTTGGTATACCAGTCTGTGTTGCTACCCGCGGTGTGGGAGACCGGGGTTCGAATCTCCCTCGGGCATCGAAGTTTGAGGTGACGTTGTCACAACCGTTACAATGGTGCCGATTGACCCGGATGCCTTGGGTGGAGTGGAGTGAGTTTGAGAGGGTGAGTGTAACGGATGGTATCGTGAAGAGCAGTCAAGAAGGGCTGGGGTGAGTAGCAGTGCTATGGGTTAAACTCACTCTCACATCCTCAAAAGACGCATAAACCCATTACTTAGAAGTGGATTCACCTCTTGGTATAGCGGTCTGTGTTGCTGCCTGCGGTGTGGGAGACCGGGGTTCGACTCCCACCCAAGGCATCGAAGTTTGAGGTGACGTTGTCACAACCGTTACATATAAATGCAGCCATATACCATTTACATACTGTTCAGTGGAAATTGTAAAATCACATCTCTTGAATCCATCTTTTTTCTTCATTTGCGGGGGGGGGGGGGGGGGGCTGGCAGTGCCCCTTAGAGGCAGTGCTGCTACTCACACGCAAGTGAGTGGCTTGAACCCGCTGACGGGACGAGAGAGCGCACATTTTTGATATTCTGTCATTTGCAAAGGGATTATTCAGATTAAGGGCAACACTACATTGCCACTCTGCATAATTTAATTACAGTGGACCTTGGCAGTGCTCAGGCAATGGCCACGTGGAGCAGCATGCTGTGCCAGCCGGGCACATCCTGTCGGAGGCGACGAGAACATCAGACGCGACAGATGGCTCATAAATCACGGAGGCGCGCGTGGTGTCGACGGGAGCTCACTGAGAGCAGGTGGAGAGTGAGAGTGAGAGTGAGAGCGCCAGTGCACCAGCAAGGGCCCCCGCAATTAATGACCTCTCTGCCTGGGTGACTTGACTGAGACTATAGGGGCTGGTGTTACTGGACCACAAATTATGAAAAAAAACGTTTTTCCAACAAACCATTCACTTTCTTTCCGGGGGCCAAACCACTTGAGGTGGTGCATAGGAGCTAGCAACAGACCTAACAGCTATGTTCATCCTAGATCATGACCAGTTCCTTGTATGTCGCTTAATAGTCCTGCGTTACAGTCCTGGACAATGTGTTTGCAGTATCTGAGCTCATTTAAAGCCATGATGAGCAGCAATCATATGACTGGCTGATGGGTCAAAGCCATGGTGAGCAGCAATCATATGACTGACTGATGGGTCTGATAAACATCCATCTAGCCTCATAGACTAATTGCATAATTGTAGCCTAATAGCTATTACTGATATAGATTTAGTTTAGCCCCATATGGTAATCTCTCCAAAAATCCAGGCTATTATTTTCTAACTTTAAATGAGCCCAGCCTATAGTCTGTATGGTATGTATTATTATTATTATTATTATTATTATTATTATTATTATTATTATTATTATTATTATTATTATTATTATTATTATTATTATTATTATTATTATTAGTAGTAGTAGTAGTAGTAGTAGTAGTAGTAGTAGTAGTAGTAGTAGTAGTAGTAGTAGTAGTAGTAGTAGTAGTAGTAGTAGTAGTAGTAATATTATTATTAATAATTATAAGAATAATACATTTGATTTATATGGCGCTTTTCTAGAACTCAAACTCTTTGGACGAGGGAGGGGGAGCTAAGGGAGAAGGACTAGGTAGGTGAGGACCAGGGTGTTGTAATTGATCTAGTGACATGAAGCCAGTGGAGGTATTTTAGGACAGGGACGATGTGGAGCCAGTGGAGGTCTTTTAGGACAGGGACGATGTGGAGCCAGTGGAGGTATTTTAGGACAGGGACGATGTGGAGCCAGTGGAGGTATTTTAGGACAGGGACGATGTGGAGCCAGTGGAGGTATTTTAGGACAGGGACGATGTGGAGCCAGTGTCACAGGGCTCCCCTACAAACCTTCTTCCTAATATACTGTACAGGTCTTCAATTAAGTTTGGCCGAGGGCCAAATTTCTTCCAAGCCATTGTATGGGGGGCCGGGAACAAAAACAATGGCTAATTTAATATATTGATAGTGAAAACATTTTAACTCTGTGACAGACCACCTTATAACTAAGACATACATTTGTGGCAGAGGCAGATAATGAACAAAATAAACGAGCTGCATAGGTGGCCTAATAAACTGTAAACGACATACACATTTGCACTGAACATTATACCTTTGTCTGTTTGCCATTTTATTATAAAACCAGAGACAAGCGCCTCTCTCTTATCGGCCTATCTTACATTACACACAACCAATGTGTCTATCTGACAGCCCTTTCTGTGGAGCGCACTGGACTATTGAGAAACAATAGGAATTTTCCATTGGTTCTCCTAGTCCATGTGACCGTTTCTAGCATTTCCATTGGCTATAGTGACAGACATAGATATTATGATAAATGGATAGATACAGCGTGTTGTGAAGGGCCAGATTAAACCGAATATATATATTTATTTATATATATATATTTAATTGTATTTGTATATTCTCTAATATTCCCTGATATCCCTTGTATATTCCTTGTACAATATGCATTGAATATCCATTCTAGCCTACTGAACATCCCATAATAGTCTCCATTCTACTATTGGTCGAGACCTTGGTGCCAGGCTGCCATACCCCTCAGACCCAGATACGTCTAGAAATAAGACGCATTCAGATGGAAGAGAATGTGGCCCGAGAACGAGCCGGTGCTCAACGGGACGCAGCGCGCGACAGACAGCAGTCGCAACTAATAGAACAGCTGATCAGACGGACAACACCCTCTCCCTCCGCCAGAGGCTCCAGGAACTCGTCTAGACACACCTCCAGGGCGGCATCCCCTAGCCGAGTAAACAACCCTGAACTTGACCAACAGACGAGGTCTATACCCCCCACAGACCACCTCCCCCCACCGGTCCAAGCGAGACCTAGCAACCGGGAAGGAGCAGCATATCCTGTGGAGAGGCTAAACCAGAGACTACAAGCACTGGATGACCTAACTGAAGACGAAGAGGAAGAGGAGGAGAACCACGCCCGAAGACAGCACAGTACTCTACCGGACCAGGAGGTCCGGTACAGCCCAGGCTATACTCCCGCGGAGCTGCGCTACAGACCCCCGACTCTATACACGGGTGAGCACGACGCACGACCCGCACCGAGGAACAGCACCTGGACAAGCGGGCCATGGTACACTGCCGGTACCAGCCCATACCAAGGAGCGGAAGGAGACTCGCCTAGGAGGCCTCTCCCCCAACGCTCGCCGATGTATCCACAGTCAGCGTCATACATTGGCACGCCTATGGTACCCGACTTCACCCAAGAGAACCGGGCCCAGTATACAGAACTCCGCATGTGTCTGGAGACCATGTTGGTGGATGTATTGGATGAACGCCACAAATACGCCATCCTACTGAAGCACTTAAAGGTGCCCCGCGCACATAATATAGCGCTCGCCTACGCGACTTCCACCACCCCATACACAGCAGCGCTGGTAGCATTGGACCAGAGGTATGGGCGCATATGGGATTACGTGATCCAGGAGATCCGACACATCGACCGCTTACCCCCAGCAATAGACAATCGAGCACTGGACGACCTGTCCATCAGAGTGCAGTCCCTGGTAGGGATGTTGGGAGCGCAAAGAGAGAAGGGGAGGCATGAACTTTACGCCAACTCAAATGTGGAAAGGATTCTGGAGAAGCTGCCGCCCGCTCGTCAGGAGCGCTTTAGGCGGCAGAGGGACCACAGAGACCCGAATGGCCCCGAACCGAACCTCCTCGATCTAGCAGACTTCCTGGCGAGAGAAGTCAGCAGCCTACGGCTAGATACATTCGGACGGAGCACCCCTGGCTCCAGAGAAGGAACCAGACGACTAAATGATGGAAGAAGATCGGTGACTGTGATGCACCAATCAGAGTCAGTACCGAGCAGCAGGAGCCACAGTACCCCCTCCAGAACGGAGAAGTGGAAGATAGTGTGCCCCTACTGTGAGAAAGAACACTGGCTAGCGCAATGTGACTCCTTCCCCAAGCTGAACGCGGAGGAAGCAAGTCAATGGATAAAGTCCAACAAGCGCTGTTTTCGCTGTGCGCGCTCACACATGGCAGCCGAATGCTGCTTAAAGAAAAGGTGCACCAAGTGCGATGGAGCCCATCTGGACATACTTCACGACAGTAACAGACGGCGCCCTTCACCCGCACCATCCAGCCGCAAAGCGAGCGTCATGTACATCGATCCCGCCAGCAGCAGTGGAGCCCGAGTACTCCTAAAAGTAGTGCGTGTGACACTAAGCTACCAGAATAAAGTCCTGGACACTTACGCCGTCCTCGATGACGGGTCAGAGAAGACCCTGCTGCTCGCCTCCGCTGCGGCCCAGCTAGGGCTGCGGGGAAGCGAAACCCAAATGACAATTCGGACAATAAGACGAGATTTGAAGACGATAAAGGGCGAGAATGTCTCATTCTCTATCGCAGCAAGCGGCCAGCCTGAGCGACGGTACCAGATTACAGACGCTTTCACCAGCCAAGAAATAGGACTGTCGCGGTACACATACCCCGTCGCCAAGCTGATGGAGAAATATGTACATCTGCGCAAGTTACCGATCCCGCTCATAGACAATGCTATGCCGACCCTGTTGATAGGCTCCGACCATGCAGACCTCATTGTCCCGATAGACCGGGTTCATACCGGACCCCGAGGCTGTCCTGCAGCAGTCGAGACCCGTTTGGGATGGACTCTCCAAGGCCCGCTCGTCAAATCTCTCAACCAAAGTACAGCCACTAGATGTCTCCACTCCCGAGTCACAGAGGGAGAAACCGCACTCCTGCAACACGTAGAGCGGCTATGGACCTTGGAACAAATGCCCTTTAAGAACGGAAAGAAAGACATTCGCTCTAAAGATGACATTTACGCCATTCACCTCCTCGAGACAGGGACCAAGAGAGTCCCGGTCAACGGCGTGTTGAGATACGCCACGCCACTCCTGCGGCGAGAAGGAATGCCTACTTTCCACGCCAAGACAGACGCCACAGAACGGTACCTGCTGAACACGGAGCGGCGCTTAGCCAAGAACCCCGCCCAAGAGAGTGTATACCGCGCTGAGATTGAGAAGCTCATCACAGCGGGACACGTCACAAAGATGGACATTAAAGAGGCTGACCAGACCACTGAATCGTGGTACGTGCCTCACCACAAGGTCCATCACAACGGTAAAGACCGCATAGTATTTAACTGCAGCTACCAGATCGGATCCCAAAATCTGAATAAAGAGTTACTGCCCGGTCCCACACTCGGCCCCTCCCTACTCGGCGTTCTACTCCGCTTCCGCCAGGAAAAGGTGGCCATCAGCGGGGACATTAAAGGAATGTTCCTGCAGGTGAGATTAGTAGAGGCGGACAAGCCCCTGTTACGGTTCCTATGGAGAGAGAAGCCAGGAGATGAGCACCCAGCCATCTACCAATGGGAAGTCCTCCCCTTCGGAACGACGTGCAGCCCCTGCTGTGCTACATTTGCACTACAGAAACATGTAGCAGAGGACCCAGCAGCGGACGAAGAGGTCCGACACAGCGTAAAGAACAGCTTCTACGTAGACAACTGTCTACAAGGCCTTTCAACCCAAGAAGAAGCCGAGGCTCTCCTGATTAAACTCCGCGCCTCATTGATCAAAGGCGGCTTTGATCTCAGGCAGTGGGCCAGCAGTGATCCGCAAGTACTGCGCAGCCTCTCCTCCGAGGACAAGGCAGCCAGCAGCGAGACCTGGATAGCTACAATCCCGGGAGAAGCCCAGGAGATGACCCTGGGATTGGTGTGGCGATTCAAAACAGATTCGCTTCACTACAGACACAAGCCCCTGACTACGGAGCAGGGAAGGCCGGCGGCGGCGCCGACCACCAGACGGAGTGTGTACACAACACTCGCCCGACAATATGACCCGCTAGGATGTATTCTACCGTACACCACCAGGGCAAAAATGATTGTACGAGCATTGTGGGACAAGGACCAGGGCTGGGACGACCCCATTCCCGCACACCTTACATCCACCTGGAGAGAGTGGGAGATGGAGCTCCACTCACTCCCAGGCGTTAATATGCGCCGAAGCTACTTCCCACCCACGGTGAGGCCAGAGACATGTAAAATGGACTTACACGTCTTCAGTGACGCCTCAGAGGTCGCATACGGATCAGTAGCCTACTTGCGGGCCCAAGACCAGGGGGGAGAGATCTACACAGCATTTGTCCTCGCCCGCTCGAGAATAGCCCCACGCAAGCAACAATCTATCCCACGTCTAGAGCTCTGCGCAGCCCTAGCCGGAGCGCACCTAGCCACGCTCATCCAACGTGAGCTCACCATACCGGTGTCTAGAACAATCCTGTGGTCAGATTCCACGACGGTACTCGCCTGGATCAAATCGGACTCATGCAAGTACAAAGTCTTCGTGGGAGTCAGAGTCACCGAGATTCAAGACTTAACCGAAGAGTTAACCGGAGAAACAGAGTGGCGCTACGTTGATACAAAACAGAACCCAGCTGACGTCATCACCCGGGGGATGCCCCTGGATGACCTCACCCGTCGCAATGTCTACAGTGACGGCCCCGCATTCCTAAGACTCCCGGAAGGACAGTGGCCCATGCCTATCCCGAGGGAAGCAAGTCCAGAGGAGGTGGAAAATAAGAAGTCTGTGTTCTGTGGATTGAGCACCGTAGCCTCCACCGACCCTAACATAGACGATTGCACGTCCATAGAGAGTGCACAACAAAGAACATTCCTGCGGTACCACCCGGAGTGCAAGTCCCCCGCTGATATGTCAGCAGCTAACTACGAGGAAGCAGAATTGCTTCTACTGCAGCGAGCCCAGAGAGACTCGTTCCCCGATGAATTGGCCTGTCTACAGGGAGGAAAGCCCGTCCCATCCGACAGCAGATTAATTCATCTGGCCCCCGAGAGCGACGCTCATACCCTCATCAGAGTGGGTGGTCGCCTACGCAGAGCCCCCAATCTACCGGATGACATTAAATACCCGATCGTATTGAACAGCCGACACAAGGTCACAGAGCTGATTATAAAGAAATACGATGAGGATGTACATCACGCAGGAGCAGAAAGAGTCTTCGCGGAAATCAGACGTCGTTACTGGATCCTACAAGGAAGAGAGGCGGTACGACGCTTCCAGCGAACATGTCTAGACTGCCGCAAGTGGCGCGCGCAGCCCAGCATACCAAGGATGGCTGACCTTCCTCCATGTCGCCTCCGAATCGGTGACAAGCCATTCCACTCAACGGGTATGGACTGCTTTGGCCCGCTGCACATAAAGAAAGGAAGAGGAACCGAGAAGCGGTGGGGTATTGTATTCAAATGCATGACCACCAGAGCGATACACATCGAGCTTCTCCCGACCATGAGCACAGACTCATTCCTTATGGCCTTCCGTAGATTCACATCACGGAAAGGAAGACCGTCTACCCTATTGTCCGATCATGGGACAAACTTCAAAGGCGGCGAAAGAGAGCTGAGAGAGAGCTTCCAAGCTATGGGCCCAGAACTTAAGACCCACCTCGCTCCAGCACAGGTTGATTTCCAATTCAACCCCCCAAACGCACCCCACTTTGGTGGTACTTGGGAACGAGAAGTGCGCTCCATAAAGACAGCCCTGTACGCAGTACTTGGGGCCCAGACTGTGGCGGAAGAAGTCCTAATGACAGTCCTCACGGAGATTGAGGGAGTACTTAACTCGAAGCCCCTCGGATATGTCTCCAGTGATGTGGCGGATATCGACCCAGTTACCCCCAACACACTCCTGATGGGGCGGCTAGATCCTGCATTACCCCAGACAATGTGCCGGCCTGAAGAAGCAAACGGCCGACGAATGTGGAGGTACAGCCAAGTATTAGCCGACAGGTTTTGGAGCGGTTTCCTACTGCACTACCTGCCGTCTCTACAGACCCGCCAGAAGTGGGTAAAGGAGAGAGACAATTTGACAGAAGGAACAGTCGTCATGATTGTTGATCAGTCACTGCCCAGAGCTATGTGGCCGGCCGGCCGCGTAAGCAAAGTGATCACCGGTGCCGACGGCAAGGTCCGAGCAGCTGAAGTGCTCGTCCAGGGTCGCACTTACACCCGTCCCGTGGCGAGGCTCATAGAACTGCCTCGACTCCCAGACACAATCGATGATGACCATGACCCTACAACCCTATGACTTTGTGAAGTTGACTGACCCCTACAGCAAACCCTTATGTGTAAATAGACAACGCGATTAATCTGTCTCTGTTTAACTGATTAGGTCTGGGACCAATCAGGGGGTGGCTGTTGTGAAGGGCCAGATTAAACCGAATATATATATTTATTTATATATATATATTTAATTGTATTTGTATATTCTCTAATATTCCCTGATATCCCTTGTATATTCCTTGTACAATATGCATTGAATATCCATTCTAGCCTACTGAACATCCCATAATAGTCTCCATTCTACTATTGGTCGAGACCTTGGTGCCAGGCTGCCATACCCCTCAGACCCAGTTCAAACGTACCGCTCCACATGTACGAACAAGTCCTAGTTCCGCGTAGGAATCTGGCTACCGCACCACTAATGGGACTATTTGTTCATAGTGCGTATATATACTGCGCTACTAAAGTAGGACTTTCTTTTCAGTCCAGTTTCTTACCCTCCAATAGAGTCACAGACGTAAAGCCTCCCCGCGACGCCACGTGTGGGAGTAAGGCCAAGTTCGCCTACCATCGGTATTGAGACATCGTGTATATTAATATTTGAATAGTCATATTTGGCACTATATCGTCGAGTTGGACGTAGTCTATTAAGCTAATAATAGTCTGTTAATATATAGTGCTTCGTGCGGTGAGAATACTACCGTAGTCAGTACCCCATCGTTTCGGGCAGAGAACTGGCTGCTTACCCAGGGTGGTTGACCCTACGTGAAGCTGCACCCGAGGAGCCCCAGAGCCGACGAGCGAGTGGACCTGTATACCGGATTATTCTACCGACGACAGCCCGCCTTCCCAGGCACGGATTATGCTTTGTACACCTTGATTATTCCATGGATAAAGACCCCCGACACTGCCGTGTGTTGGAATCCCCCCCCCTGGAGAGGACGCAAGGTGAGGAGACGCTCTGCAAGACGAGGTCGCTTCACGTCTCTCCTCCGTGGACCGGATGACGCCGGCCCACAAAGAGTCCACCTGCTTTCATCTGTGGTCCAAGGATCGCCGGCGCATTGAACGGCACTACAGTGGGTTCACCTGGGATACCCTTGGCCGGATGAGGCAGTCGGATTCTACCCCCCCCCCCTTCCTACTCCTGTCGGCTTACAAGCGACCGGATTAACCCCCTCTAGTGTATCCAGTATATAATCATTAAAGTATCATTGCTGTTATTCCTTAAACTATTCCAGGTCGTATATGTACCACCTGCGCCTTCAGAGATTGGACATTCTCTATTGATATACCGACGAATACTCTTGCCATAAAAGTGCATACTAATTCCATTCATAAATGTGATTGATTTGATTAAGTGCTTGCTCTACACACCATCGCTGTGTAGAAATAAAGACCTATTTCTAATTCGTACATTTGTGTTGGATCCGTTTCATCTACGTGACAGTGTTCATCATAATATATTTATGCCGTGTACTGGGTGGCCGAATATTAAGTACAAAGGTAGTGGTAGTAAGTATCATATCTAGTAATACAGTCAGGGAATTGTACCCCTCAGTTACACAGCGGATTAGATGCAGTCCAGAGAAAACAACCAATCTAGATATTTCAAGATTCTATGCTTTACATCCGCGCATTCTCTGAGAGATGCACTACATTTTTAGATGACAATCGATTCCGATACAATAAAGCAAGTCTTTATCACAAACAAATCCAAAGATATTTAATGTTTTACAAAACATGTCTACTGTTGCGCCCGGCTTTAGAGGGTTAAAAGCCTAATAGTATTTTTTATTTAGTTAATAAATGTCTCGTTGTAATTCCTTATATACCTAATGTAGCGCATCTTCTTGAAGCCGATTCAGCTTTTTTTGCTCTGATTTGACTTCAGTTTAATTGCATTGTTACTGTTCACATGTGTGGTGCCATCAGTCATATATAAGTAAAGATAAAGTTTGAATGACTTACTGAACTGGTGTTTTAATTTCCCACCACACTGCTTGTTTGTTATTTCAGCACCAGGCGCTGTCCATCGACTTTTTTCATGTTGAGCAAGCACTACATTGCACCTCGCTGCCTACCTGTTATTCACTCTCAACATGGATAAAACAATGTATAATAAGCATTCTTTAGGTGGTGGTAGTTTCTCTTTTGTATTTTATTTTTTTATAATTTTTTAAACACACATATAAACAAACATGACAACACACGATAAGATACACAAGCATTAATACACAGTGTATATCCAACGAAATTACCATTTATACCAATGTCTTATACAGGATATATCCCTAATACCTGTTATCTAAAAACCTACACACATATGCTCCAGCTCGAACCCCCCCCCCCCTCCCGGACCCCTCTTTGGATAGTACCTCCATTATCCCTCGCTCCTAACCAGACACTACCATTATAAGCTAGCTTTTATTCTCTCCACCACTTCTAACCACATTGTCATTTTGGATTCATTGAGACCCAGAATTCTTGCTGTAGATATTTCTTGATAAATCACATCGAGATATGTAAGAAACCAAACTTTCCGGCACATTTTTTCCGGTTGAAACCAGCGTGATGCGATCAGCTTTTTAGCTACTGTGATACCCGATAAAACCAATCTCTTTAGCTGTGGATGTACTGCAAACTCAAAAACATCATTCAATAGTAATACAGAGGGGTGTACAGGTATATTCCAAGATAAGAGTTTTGATAATTGTTGGGTCACATCTTTCCAGAATATCTTAACTGGTGGGCAGTCCCAGTACATGTGCATAAATGTCCCTTCATCCCCATTTACATTTACATTTACATTTAGTCATTTAGCTGACGCTTTTATCCAAAGCGACTTACAAGTTCTGTACGACAAGCCATCAGGAAGGGCACAACTCTATCAGCTGAGCAACAATGTTCATCAAAGTGTTGAGTGCTACAGTGTAGGTTAGTTTATTAGGACAAGTGCATGACAGTACGGTTAGTTAGGGTTAGATTTTTTTTTTTTTTTTTTTTTTTTAATTCAGATAATGGTTGAAGAAGTGCGTCTTTAGTCGACGGCGAAAGATTGGACGTGATTCGGCTGTCCTAACTGGGGTGGGTAGTTCATTCCACCATTGTGGGGCAAGGACTGAGAATAGGCGACTTCTCTTTGATGACCCTCCCGGAGCTTGGATAGGAGTAGGTCTGAGGCGGCCAGAAGATGCAGAGCGTAGGGGTCTTGAGGGTGTGTAGTTAGAGACCATTGACCGGAGGTAGGCGGGAGCGGTTCCCTTTGCCGCACGGTATGCTAGGTCGAGGGCCTTGAAGCGGATTCGTGCAGCAATGGGGAGCCAGTGCAGGTCCCTAAGAAGTGGGGTGACATGGGCCGACTTCGGTAGGTTTGAGATCAGGCGGGCCGCTGCGTTCTGAATGAGTTGAAGAGGCTTAGTGGCAGTGGCCGGGAGGCCAGCGAGCAGTGCATTGCAGTAGTCGAGGCGGGAGATGACTGTTGATTGGACGAGGAGCTGGGTGGCTTCTTTTGTCAGGAAGGGGCGTATCCTTCTGACGTTGCTCAGGAGGAATCGGCAGGTTCTGGTCGTCGCTGCGATGTGAGCAGAGAAGTTCAACTGGTCGTCGAGGACAACACCAAGGTTCTTGGCGGTCGGGGACGCAGTCACAGCTGCATTCTCGACTGTGATTGAAAGGTCGGTTAGGGGGGAGGATTTGGCCGGCAGGTGGAGCAATTCTGTTTTGCTTAGGTTCAGTTTGAGGTGGTTGGACGTCATCCAGGCTGAGATGTCGGACAGACAGGCCGAGATCCGCACAGAGACGTGGATATCTGAGGGAGGGAAGGAGAGGAAGAGTTGAGTATCGTCGGCATAACAATGGTAGGAGAAGCCATGAGACGTGATAATGTTACCCAGTGATTTAGTGTAGAGGGAGAAGAGAAGGGGTCCTAAAACCGAGCCCTGGGGGACACCCGTCCGCAGGGGGCGGGTGGCCGACAGGGTCCCTCTCCATGACACTTGGTAGGAGCGGTCATTGAGGTATGATGACAGCCATGACAGCGCAGAGCCAGCCACTCCCATTCCTGCGAGGGCCGCAAGGAGGATCTGGTGGTTGACTGTGTCGAAGGCTGCAGATAGATCTAGGAGAATCAGGACAGAGGAGAGGCCTTTCGCTTTTGCTAAGTGAAGTGCCTCTGTGACCGCAATGAGGGCTGTCTCTGTGGAGTGACCAGTCCTGAAGCCTGACTGATTAGGGTCTAGGAGGTCATTCTGTAAGAGATAAGTAGTAAGTTGGTTGGATACAGCACGTTCAAGTGTTTTAGAAAGGAAGGAGAGAAGAGAGACAGGACGGTAGTTGCCTATGACGGTAGGGTTCAGGGTTGGTTTTTTTATGAGCGGCGTGACTCTGGCTTGTTTTAGGGAGGTGGGGACCACCCCCGAGTTGAGTGAGGAGTTGATGGTTGCAGTTAGGAATGGGAGGATGTCTGGTGCTATGGTCTGGAGGAGTGGGGAGGGTAGCTGGTCCAGCTGGCAAGTAGTCGGACGGTTTGACGTTACCAGTGTCAGGGTCTCTGCTTCTGTAATGGGAGAGAAAGATGACAGAGTGAAGGATGAGGTTCTCGATTCAGCATTTGGAATGGGTGGGGGTTGGGAGAAGGAGCTGCGGATGTTCTCCACTTTTTCCTCAAAGAAGATCGCAAAGTCTTCGGCAGAGAAAGATGAGGGAGGGGGGGGTGGGGGGGGAGTGAGGAGGGAGGACATGGTAGCATGCAGTTTGCGAAGATTCTTGGCAGAGGCCTCGATCCTATGGTGGAAGAAAGAAGCTTTGGCATTAGTGATGGTTTTGGAGAATGTTAACAAGAGGTTGTGATATGTGTCGATGTCAGCAGTGAGGCGTGACTTTCTATACTTCCTTTCAGCTGCTCTCAGGACCTGTCTTTGTTCTCTCATTTGTACATTGGGAGCATTTGGAGTCTTGTTTAAGACCCATTCTGTTCAGTCTTATAGGAGTCAAGTATGTCCTGTGAATATAGTTAAGATTGATTTGTTGATGGTCCGGTTCCGGGTAGTTTCTCTATTTGGACATTATAGCTAACATATAGCCTAGCCTAGTTGGTCTGATATAAAAAATAATAATAATAAAAAAAGAAAAAGAAAAAAAAAATCTTTTTCTTATTATTCTGAAGGGCCAGATATTATTGCTGGCGGGCCAATTTCGGCCTGTGGGCCGCCTATTGCCGCCCATAACCTAATATAATAAATAGTCATTTTAACATGCATTTATTTTTTTTATTCACACACACTATTTTTGTACTACACCAGGGGTATTAAACAAAAATTCAAAGAGGTACAGTTAGAGAAATATTCCTCAAGCAAAGGTCCAGAACACCATAATGCCTAACTTGCATTATGATTCAGAGCCATATATAAACAACTGACTGTCAAATCAAATTAAGTACAATAATATTTCAACAATATTGCCGGTTTTAACATAGAGGGATTATAAATAATAAGCACTCTAATAATACATAATTAATGTTCTTTTCTCATTTAAATTTAATTAAGGGCTGCATTTAAAAAATAAAATACACAACAGTGAGCTTTTGAATGTACGTCTTAAAATAAACTGCTTGATTTTAGAAAAAGTGTGGCTGGAGTTACAAGAATAAATGATCCAAATGATCAATGAATCATTACAACAAGGATTTATAATCACTATTTGGAAAAACAAGACGTCTGGTCTGACCGGAAGGCACTTCACTTTCTCACTATTTTACACTATTCTACACAACCACTGTCAATCTCTGGGGAAGGAGACAATCCTAACAAGGAGATTTGTTTTACTTGCCTTAAAAGTGACATACAAATACAAATTGTAACGATTTAAAAGACCAGTCACAGCTGTAGAAGTAGAATTGGATCTGGCGAATCATTAAATGAAAGTCTGGGCTAATAATTATATTATTACAGGGGTGTAGCTCCAGATTCTGGGCCCCATGAAAGAATGTATTTGTAGGCCCCCAGTGAATGCGAGCGCGCGTGAGCGCGTGATGCGCGTTGATGAAAACGCATAATATGGTTTTTACCTATACATTCGGATCAGCAGTTCAGCACCTGCACTGTTGGTGGGTGAGCCTAGTAAAGGATGTCGCATTGCGTTCATCTTCAATGAATGGACCAATGCAATAGTCTACCAAAGCCCCCCCTCTCTCTCTATATATCTCACACACACACACACATACACACACACACACACACTTCAGAAACAAACATAGTATCAATGAGAGCATCAATAATACACCTGAGTGATGTCTAAAAAAAAAAAAAAAAAAAAAAAAACATATGGATGGGGCTCAGTTTGGACAAATTGCTCTTATTGTTGTGGAAGTGAGACTGCAACAATTTAGTTCCTCTGCAAATTCAACCCAAAGTGGGGACGTGATGTGTCGTAAAATGGATGCTAGCAGTTCATGTTGCGAGACACATCAGTGCGGCTGCCGGGTGACTGGCTCCACTTCAACTCTTCTCATTTCAAGAGAGCAGGATTCACCTGTTATGATAGTAACATAAGATAAGATATTCCTTGATTGATCCCCTTGAAAACATAAAGTAGTTTTACCCTCTCCTCTTCATTCTATTATATTTTAAGGCTGAGACCACTTATCGATATATATCGATAATTATCGATAACTGCGTGATATCAATAAGTGGCGTCACATATCGATATATTTGCATATGTACAAATAAAATAATTTTTTTTTAGTTAAAACATCCCAATTTCATGTAAATTCAGTTGAATTGCAACTCTGCACTGTGCATTCAATATGCAGTGCACTCCTCCATCACATCCAGACACCACCGACTATAAAATGAGAAGGATCACTGTGGTAGTTTTGAATGGGGAAATCTGTAACACTAAAGATGGCGGCAACAACAAAGAATTGCTGCAAAATAAACATACATTTGTTGTTTAAATAAATACATTTTTAAATGTATACTAATAAAAATATCGATATGTATCGATAATTTGGTACTGATTTATCGATTATTCCAAATGGTATATCGTCTCAGCCTTATTATATTTCTTACATCATTTTGCAATATTCCCAACAAATTGCTTGCTTCTGGATGCATTATTCCCCACGTACGTTCAGCTCTAATCTTGAGTGAGTTAATCAAGACACTGCAGCATTAATTGATCCTGATACGCTATTCATTCAAACAGGGGAAAGTAATTTCCTCTTTGATTGCTAACTGCCTCAGCTTCTAATCAGGTTTTTGCTTTGCGTTCAATCACATATGGATGGCATGAAAGGCCCCGGCTCATGTGAACGTAAAGCCGCGTGCTGTAGGAGACGACGTGCCGTGAATAACTCTTGAAGTGGGGCTGAGTTCTCCTGCACAGCGAGGTCTCTAGAAAGCTGTGTCTGGGTGACAGCTGGACACCTCTTAACCCTTTCACTACCACACTACAAAAAGTTAACGCTGTACTATCACACTACAGACGGTTAACCGTCTTATCATACAGCATATAATATTCAGTACACAGCGCATAATACCACCACCACCACAACCAGTTTCATTATGCAATGTAATGTGTGGTAAAAGGAAGTTGTCACATTTAACTAAATTCCAACACTGATTAACCCTTTCACTAACACACTACAGAACATTAACCCTTTCACTGCCACACTACAGACGGTTAACTAGCACTAGCACACTCTTAATAAAGTGACAGGAGCCAAATCAGCCTGTTTGAGGCTGAGTGAGCTTGACTGCTGTACAACTGTAACTATTTGCCTTTTGACCATAAACACAAGCAGTTGTTTGTAAATAGACCAAGAAAATGAAAATATCAATCTGGGAAATGGCCATAATATGGGCTTGTCTCTTAAATTACAGCATGCATGCACCAATTGGAATCATTTGCGAACCTCCTGTTAACAAGCCATCTCTGTACTCTTGACATTCATGACAACATAGAGGGCATATAATTGACAATTTTTCCCAGGTTGAGTTCGGGAGGGTTAAGGCTTTGACTTACAATGAGAGAACGAGACTTCAGCAAGGGTTATTATCACGCAGACAGGCGGATATATGGACACAAGGCTAGATGGACAGAGAGAGGCAGGGATGAATTGATGAATAATACACCAACAGACTCTATAAGTGAGATTGATTCCTTCTCCGATCGATACCTCCTTATACCTACCTTGATCTGAAGGGGCAGGTACAGCCATTCAGAAGCAGAGCACATCGCCCCCGGCACACTCTCCAGGGAAGCCCACTCTTCAGTCTAAACAGACGAGTTGAAATATTCAACAAAAACTCCACTTGAAGCCAACGTCACCAGCTTTCTCTTTTTCCCAGCCGGCTTGTTACACACTCTTGTGAGCTAATGCTTTTTGCATGCTAATGCCTGCACGCTACAATACAATAGAGAGCATCCTGACCGGCAACATCACCTCCTGGTTTGGGAATAGCACTGCACAAGACCGTAGCAGACTACAAAGAGTGACACGTTCAGCCGAACGCACAATTAGAGGGGGGCTTCCCACCCTCCAGAACATTTACAACAAGCGGTGCAAGGGGAAGGCTAAGAGAATTATTAAGGACTCGAGCCACCCGAACAACTGCCTCTTTGAACTGCTGCCGTCAGGCAAGCGATACCGGAGTCTTATGGCGAGCACAGAAAGACTCAGAAGGAGCTTCTATCCCCAGGCCATCAGGCTGCTAAACGAACAATAATCGCTAAACGAACAATAATCACTATGCAACAACCATCAAATGCACACAGCACACACACCCACACGCACACACACACTCACTCAAACAAACAACACACTGCAGCACCCACTCTCCACACTTTAGATCACACAAACACACTTACACTTTATATTTATTGATAAAGGATTTGCACTACAACTCGTACACCTACTGTGAATTGTACCTAAACTGCACCTTGTCCATTTATGCCTTGCACTATATAGTATTGTATATTAGTACACTGCACAGTATTGTATATTGTATGGTAACTACGTCTACGAACATTGTACATATGTCTAAACTGAACACTGTGACCTCTTTTTTTTTCTTCTAATTTTTACTATGTTTTTATTTCATACTTATCTTGTCATGCACAGTCTCTGGAGCGCAACAGTAAGAAGCATTTTGTACAAAAGTATTCTGTACTTCTGTATGACAACTATTAAAGAAACTTGAAACTTGAACTTGAAACTAAACTCTCCCATCCGTCGTTCCTCTGATGAAATCTCCAGGTGAACGGGTCCAGAGTTTGTTTGAATGGTTTGTTTGGGCGTTTGTTGTTGACTTGTTGACACGCGAGGAAATCGCACAGCGTCTTGGGTGAAAGCGGGGCCTCGCTGCGATGCTCTCACCTCTAACCCAGAACAGGCACATCAAATGTCTAGAAAAAATCTCCTGCGACAGCTTATCACACTGACAGATGTATACAGACTGAAATGCAATGCACAGCAAAAAGAGGCATGTGGAGAGACGTCTGGGAGACCTGTACGGTGGACAGACTCTTTCTCTTGACTCTTTCTGTCAGTTTGCGGGCACTGACTGGCCCAAGGGTGCGAACGCCAGAGATGCTGTTTTCATTTTTAAAGTACATTTCTTAGGGTATAGGCAGGTAGCTGAGCCTGCTTGTACAATGAAGTCCCCTGTTTGATTCCCTCAACAAGTGGTTGTTCATGTCGATGGGAAGGGAAATCAAAGCACTTCATTCAACCTGGATCGTTCCGTTCCAACCATTCATTGCAATTTCAGCTTTTTGCAGAATAAAGGGTTGCGTGTACTTTGCAATACAGCTGCCGCGAGACAGAAAGCAATTGACATCTTGTCGCTTTGGGTTTGGGGTAATTGTAGATGTTTTATAATAGAGCGACTGCAGCTAAAGTGGCAGCTGTGATTGGGATGCACTTGAAGGGTATCTTACATAATGTGTTCTTTTAGCAATCAAGGTCTGCTCTAATTGTTGGTTGAATGTTTTATTGTTTGTATTTTTATGTGGCAGCTAGGCCTTTTGTTTCCAGAAACACAGGCCTGTGAAGAACAAGTTGCCATGCCAAAGTGTTGATTTCTGCAGGGTTTTTTTTGTGCTGGAGGGCTTCACTTTTCATTTCTAGTGTAATTTACCACACCAAATGTAAGTGTTGATATCCAGATATATGACTTTTGTAGGCTCGTTATTTCGTGTTTTGCAGAACGCTTTTCTCTTTCCCCATATCTTTCCTTGTGGTAATTCAAACCTATTCAATTTAACGCTTCAGTAAACAAGTACGACATAAGCTCTGCTGTGACGGACAATATGCCACACCTCAATTGTACAGCCTGACTCACAGTTAAAATGACATTTCTCATGTTGATGCAAAGCCTTCCTTCACATGCAAAGCTTGGCCATAATCTTTTGTTGCACTGTGTGGCAAATAGAAATGTGGAACACAGCCTAATCAGAAAACGTAATACTAATTGTCCACAGGAAAAAAGGTACATAATGTATGTTATGTTATTGCCATAAGTAATAGATTTACGTCTTGTACAGTTCTGTCCTATATTATATTCTATTGTACGTTTATTCTAATTTGTTGATATTGTATAAATATAAATAAAGGATTTGATTGATTGTCTGTTCATTTTGATGCACCAAATGACCAAGACAAATTCCTTGTATGTGCAAGCTTACTTGGCAATAAAGACCTTTCTGATTCTGATTCTGATTGTATGAGCAATATATTTACATTTCGTATTGGCAAGTCCAAAAGAAACACTGCGACTGGGAGTCAAACCAACAATGATTGCTCTGGCCACTAGACTAAAATAGCCACCCACCCACCATGATACAAACCTAGCAATACTGATTATGGTTTGTTTTAACAGGCGAGGCTATTGGAAAAGTATATCTTTGCCATGCAAGCGCCCTCTGGGTTTGTTCTCCAGCAGGGGAACTAAAATGTTTTCAGAAAATCGAAAACGTTAAAAGTTTACATTTGTATGTAATATTATGTACTTATTTGTAATACGTACACATTGTACATCTTCATAAATACGCCAATATATTACTTACGGCTACAACATAACGTACATTATGTACCTTTTTCCTGTGGTCAATTAGTACTTTACTTACATATTTTAACTGGGATCGGGCTGAAATGTGTGACATCCACTTCAGTTTCCAGGTTTTTCTCTGTAGTATAAACTTATTTTAGATAATCAACACAAGCAGATTTCTAACATGATGTCCGTGTCTAAACGTGCTGCTGTGTTGTTGTTGTTACTTTAAGAACATCAGCCCATCAGAGAAACCTTTACCGCAGGTCCAACAGCACTGACAGTACCTGTCATCACAGGTAAGGCGTTGCCCTACAACACTGTGGTTGTTCTTCAAGTAGTTTTTTGCTGCATTTGCAGTACTGTCTCAACTCACTACAAGGATGTGGGCCAATTAAAATGTTTAATTCTGTGTTATTCAGCTAAACCAATTGACTGCTGTGCAGCCACCTACAGTACAGTGTAGAGAGAGGCTTTTACTTTGGCTTCCAGATGGTTGGTTGTTGTCTTAAAGGTATGACCACTGCTGCAATCAAATTATATTAGTAGCATACAATACTATAAATAAACACAGAAGGAGTTTATATAAGCCTTTTATTTCAGGATAATCAAACTATAGTATTTGCAAATACAATACAATGTAAATCTATATATGTTTTTTTTTAAAGAAAAAATGTCAAAGTTATGTATCACCATTGTTCCACGTTTGTACTTAAATAATACCACGGTATAATCCTATTTAAACCATGATACCGATGGCAATGTCATGGTATTTCCATCATATTTTGGAATGATGGAAGTACCAAGATACCGTTTTGTAAGGGATACAGTTTCTACATGACCAGAAAACAAGAAACAAATTACACCATTATCCAAAATTGGTGCCGTTCAGCTTGATGGCACTTTTAGATAGATTACAGAGTACAACGCAAATATGGAACCAGTGTGCAAAGGAGCTGCAGAAGTGCGTTGCAGTATATGGTATGACATATTTGGAGTATATATGAAGGGCGACAGTGGCTCAGGAGGTAGAGCGGTCGTCATCAGAAGGTTCCCGGTTCGATTCCAGCTCCTCCCAGGCAGCGTGTGGAAGTGTGCTTAAGCAAGACACACCCCTAATTTCTCCTGATGAGCAGGTTGGCACCTTGCATGGTTGCCTCGGGCTGTCGGTGTGTGAGTGAATGGGTGAATATGAGGAACAAAATTATAAAGCGCTTTTGATAATGTATGTACAGTATTATTATATGTGGTACGAGTATGAATACACTATGGTAATAAACCGGTCTAGCCAGTGGTTTAACTAATATGAGTAGGCATGGATATATTGTGTGTACAGTGTTATACTGCATATGTGGTGTAACAACTGGTGTCAGGCAATATGCAGTTCAGGTGGGTGCTGATAGACATGGCTGCTGAGACACAGTGAACAGAGGGAAGCAGCCAAGAGCTGCCAAGCATATACTGACACCACCCAGCCCTGAACACCACAACATATGGAGTACAGCTCAAAACACAAACACCCCCTCTAACACGTCTTCATCCTCCACACAGCAGCTCTCTGACAAACTGGCACAGATGCTGCAGCGAAAGGCAAAGAGGCCTTCTGTGCATTTCCTCCGCGTTCATTTGAATACCTATTTTTGTTTGGGAGGCACTCTGGAAGAAACATACCCTGTGCCATTCTGAGTTCCCCATTCCACTGAAACACGTTATATACGTACATCTCTATAATAAGGCTCAGCGAAAGTTTAAGCAACATTTTGTAAATGCTAATATAAAAGAGAGAAAGGTTAAATTATGCCTACAGTACTCAAGACTTCATAAATGCCCTCTGTTGATTAGTGAAGGCGCGTTGAGAATAAAATATTTATTTGTGATGCATGTTTCTCTTGACGCAATCACAACTTTCCTTGTGGCACATTCCACACCAGCTGTCCGCCTCTCATTAATGCGGCAAATTAGCACCCCAACCACCAGCCACGCCCTCGTTAAAGTCTCATCCCTCGTTTGTAGGCCAAAATAAATTAAGTTAGTAGAACCTTTATTGATTCCCCTTGGGGAAATTCGCCCTCTGCATTTTACCCATCCTAACTATTTAGGTGCAGTGCCAGAGGTCCAACTCCTGTTGTAATGGCTGTATCTTGGTCAAGGGTAGGAAACCTAACATGCATGTGTTTTGGTGTTGGAAGAAACCCACTCAAACACGAGGAGAACATGCTAAAAAAAAGCTGGGTTTTGAAGACGGGGCCTTCTTGCTGTGAGGCAATAGTGCTAACTATAGGCTACTACTGTAATTGTTGTACTGTAGATGAGAAAAAAAAATTGCACTGCTTTTTTATTTTATGCAAATGTGAGTCTATTTTTATACTCATTCTATGTCTGCACTTTATGCATTGCTTTTATTTAGTCAGAAACCTAGTCCTTTATAATGTCAGAAATCTATCATAATTCATACAATCTATTTTTTTCATACATTTTAATGACTATTATTTTAAATATATTTAAAACCTTTCTGTAGGTTTTAATATAAATCCTATCTATAATTATGCCAATTCTATGTTAATTCTATGCCTATGTCTATTGTGTACATCACTGCTGTGAAGCACTTCGGGCTGCAATTCTTATGAAAGGTGCTGCTATACAGTTTATTATTATTATTATTATTATTATTATTATTATTATTATTATTATTATTATTATTATTATTATTATTATTATTATTATTATTATTTTTTTTTTTTTTTTTTTTTTTTGTATTATTATTATTGCAAAACAAAATTATTAAAAGTCAGTACTCAACACACAATGCATAATGAAACTAACAATTAAGATGGTTAAAATGACATGCAAGCACAGAAACAGAAAGCAAAAAAATATATATAATAATATTTTACCGTATACAGTGTATATCCAACGAAATTACCAATTATACCAATGTCTTATACAGGATATACCCCTAATACCTGTTATCTAAAACCCTACACACATATGCTCCAGCTCGAACCCCCCCCTCCCGGACCCCTCCTTGGATTGTACCTCCATTATCCCTCGCTCCTAACCAGACACTACCATTATAAGCTAGCTTTTATTCTCTCCACCACTTCTAACCACATTGACATTTTGGATTCATTGAGACCCAGAATTCTTGCTGTAGATATTTCTTGATAAATCACATCGAGATATGTAAGAAACCAAACTTTCCGGCACATTTTTTCCGGTTGAAACCAGCGTGATGCGATCAGCTTTTTAGCTACTGTGATACCCGATAAAACCAATCTCTTTAGCTGTGGATTTACTGCAAACTCAAAAACATCATTCAATAGTAATACAGAGGGGTGTACTGGTATATTCCAAGATACGAGTTTTGATAATTGTTGGGTTATTATTATTATTATTATTATTATTATACTGCACCACTGTGCCACCCTTATTATTACAAATAAATAGAGAAAAAAGGAGGGGGGTGTCCGATTTGTCTTAACACCTCTCCAATGTTGTTCAGGTAAAGTTTAGTCAGTTCAAAAACTTTTTTCAAGTCTTTTTTATCCACTGCTGAAAGAGAAATATTTATCAATTTAGCAGGTTTTGACATCGGCATGGAGGAATGATGGTGTCAAGTCCCCTGGAATCAGCCGTAACAGGCGCCTGCTGTCTCTTGAATTTAAAAATAATCTCTCTCTCTCTCTCTTTCTCTCTCTCTCTCTCTCTCTCTCTCTCTCTCTCTCTCTCTCTCTCTCTCTCTCTCTCTCTCTCTCTCTCTCTCTCTCTCTCTCTCTCTCTCTCTCTGTCTCTCTCTCTCTCTCTCTCTCTCTCTCTTCATAACCCAGTCTTTGTCCCTCACTCTCTCCCTGCCTCTCTCCACTGGGCCAGCCTGTAGAGCTCCATAGTGTAACCATCCAGGGCTCCCTTCCCAACATGGCCCTTGGCTACAGGGAGTGTCCAGATGCTTTGGTGGATGGGGCTGATGTTACCAGGAGGCCCTCCACCCACAGATATTAAGCTGATTTGCGTGGTGCCAAGGATCTTCCAGCTGTAACCAGATGGACCTGTCTGCAGATCAGCCACAGAGCGCCGGCACACTATACTGTAGGGCTTTCATAGCTGATCTGTGTCCAAGTCAGTTCCACCCCACTGGTTCAGTCGCAGGAGTCTGTGGCTTTTTACACAGTATTACGTTTCCAAAATGAGAACCACCACCCACTAGCCTGCCCGAAGCAAAGCACAGTACAACTGAATCCTAATCAGTCTTCTGCGGATGGACAGCTGTATCGCTGGGGTTATGAAGGATGGCAGCTCGACGCGGGATTTAAACATCTCGACGCCCGATAGCCGGCTAGCTAGCAGAGCTAACGTTAGGTTATGGCTATAACCAAGTTCTGTTAGTTAGGGGTGACGCTTGGCATCACTACTGCACTTCCTCGCGTACGTGCACGCGCACTGAATAAATTCCACAAATGTACCTTTAATACCAGTATTAGTCTGACCACACCCCTCATCAGCTTACCTTCATAAGCAGGTGTGTGGTCACCTGCTCTCCTCCTTCCCAAGCTTTCACCACAAGGTGAGGTCAAGGGCTGCAGCGGCCGTCTGATGCCAAGCGTCACCCCTAACTAACAGAACTTGGTTATAGCCATAACCTAACGTTCTGTTTCGTTAAGGGGCTCTGCTTGGCATCACTACTGCACAAGGGGAGGCCAAGCGGAGCCGCTGGCTGACAAATACACCCCGCTGACAGCCCCCCAAAAGCATCAGAACAGGGAGGGCCGAGCCCCCCCGACCCCCCCTAATGGAGGGTATCCCCCCTATTAGGGGCTTCACAGGAAGGCGACGGACCCGACCGTGCGAAGAGGCACTCAAGCAACTCAACGCACAGGGTGAGCAGACCGTGGCTTGACCCCACGACTACACACACGCACAACCCGCATGCCACCCGGGAACGAACAGAGGAACAACCTCGTTACTGCCCCCAGAATCACGGGGTCAAGGGCAAACCCAACCCCGTGGCAAGGCCGTAGCAGCGGAGCGCGAAGGAAGACCCAGACCCACCAAAAGGACTGGACTCCCTGGAATGGGGGCCCGGAGAAGTCCATGATGCCAGCATCAAGACCCCACCAGGTGGGCACGTAGTGCCCCGCCCCCCACATCGCCAGCGTATTCGGACAAAGGCCCCTCAGTTACTGCACCTGGCATTCCCAGGCGGTAACCCAACCAAGTACTAACCAGGCCAGAACCTGCATAGCTTCCGAGATCGGACGAGATCGGGCGTGTTCAGGTCGGTACGGCCGTAAGCCGAGCGGGCCCTGTCCCCCCAATAGTACACCGCCTGGCACACTGACCCCGCAGAACAGGCAGTCAGCATGGCCGTAAGCACACAAAAAAGGTTAACCAACGGAAGCAGGCAGCGCACCGGGGAAAAACCAGGCAACAAGCTGTCAACCCTAGCCTGGAGACTGCGGACGAGACAGGCGCCAGAGGGGACAGCTGAACACAGCTGCCCCGGCGGAAGGGGCGTATGCTGGCGTTGTTGCATGACCAAGCCTCCATTTAAAAACCCCCACCCAGAGGGGTTGAGGCAGAGAAGGCTGACACGATTGGCAGACGTCATGAACGTGCAGGGGCACCCTCAACCGGGTAACCCGGGAGTTGACACTGCTCCAACACACCAGGGAATCAACCACCTCGGTGTTACCCAATGCGGTGGTTGTTCCTATAACCCCTCAAGAAAAAACTCCAAAACACACCTGCGGGTACACACCGGCTATACCGCAGTACAAGTGTCTCAGTTTCCAAAAAAGGGTTAACCCAGGCCTACGGGTCGACGAACATTACCTCGGACCGGGCCTGGCGATACGGGAAGCACAGGGTCACCAGAGGAGGTCAAAGACCACCCCCAACAGGCCCCTCTTCGCCATGCGTGAGAGAGGAGCGAAAAATAATGGAGAACCAGCCCCTAAGCACACCGTACTTGGTATTCCCAGGCGGTCTCCCAACCAAGTACTAACCAGGACCAACCTGTGTAGCGGCCGAGATCCGACGAGATCGAGCGTGTACAGGTTGGCATGGCCGTAAGCCATTACGACAGTGCTGAGTAAAAACGTACCCAACCAGGGTCTCCATAGCGCTTAACCCTGTGACACCCGGACCGACCTGGCATTTTTCCCCCTGAAAAAAGCCCAAGTCCCTCAGGGTACCAGAACAGCAGATCTGCATCCCCGGCGGACAACGGGTTCAACTGATCCGGTCCAGCGTGACCAGAACCAGTCCCGTGCCCTAACCACGCCGACCTGCCAACTCCAGGAGAAAGGGCAGATATGCGTGTCGATCTTAACATGAAAAAGAAGGCGCCACCCAGACGTTCGGCCGAACCGCGCCTGGTGGCCCACCCCAAGGGCGTGAGACCCCTCTACATATGTTCAGATCCATTCCGTCATCAACCCCCAGACATGAACGAGAATCCGTCGAAAAACCAACCCAGGTCATGGGACTTGGTCGTCGGAAGAGGAAAACCCCCCATCTCAGTTGCTTTATAAAAACGCAGTTTCAACCACAAGCAACCAAGGCGTGCCAGTCAGTCGCCTGTTTACAGCGAGCTAGCACTATACGTGCGTCGGGACACACCCCCATCAATGAACAGGCTATTTAGACCTGTCATTGAATCCCCAAGGCGCCCAGGGGAACGACAAGAGGGGTGTGACACTCCCTAACTCCAAAACTTTTTGAATAGAAAAGAAGGAAGCATCAACAGTATGTATCCCAGTCTACACAGCCAGGGGTAAAAAATTTTCACATTTTTACATCCCACCACCCTCCCATAGGAAGGAGACAGGGATCCCCAGAGAGACTTCCCACGCGAGCTGTACAGATTGAAAAGAATATATTGCACCTTGAGCCATGTAAAAAATCGGTTTTAGGGCTCTCCGGGGAAGAGGCACTGAACCCATACACACTCAATAATCGAATTGAATCGAAAACATATACAATAGAATAGGACCCGTCTAGAGGGTCCACTCACTTTGACAATCTGAGGAGGAAGGCTCTGTACTCAGATGGAGGCTCCCTCACATGGAAGAAGAAGTCCGAACTCACAGAAGGCCCGAATAGGCGCTTGGTGAGGAGGAGCCCTGACCACCCCCCTGAAACAGATCCATCACATGGACCTGAACAGCACACGGAAGTCCTACCAACAGAGACGCGCACGGTGACGTACTCTATGGTGGGGGAATTCCTGCGGTGCACACGCCCAATATACCAGGCCGTGGGACCAGGAACTCCCTCCCCCCCCCCCCCGTAACGTGCCGAACCGCCACGTGACGGGAACCTTGAAGGACAGGGGGTGTACCCCTGACCGACAGAAACAAGGGGGAGAGGAAAGGTTACCAGTTCACCCCTTTACGACCCCACACCCATGATACGATGTAATGACAAAAAGAGAATATGACACAGTCATAGTCAGCTCTATGAAGCGTTTGACAGCTCCACACAGCGCATGAGCTAACCTGCTATCTGATTTTTACTAAGGAAAAACACAGAATAGAGAGGGCTCTAAGAGCCCCGGTCCAACATACACATGTGCTTCTGTGGCCAGTCCAACCCAGTTGTAGGTCACATGACACACACAACCCATCATCACCTACAAAGAATGGCAAAAACACTCAACAGAGGAACGCCGTTTTTCACAATGAGAGAATACATCATTCTCGATTAGTATCGGCCACAGGCCTTGCTAAGCACACACGACAGCGACCAAACCATTTTTTCTTTTAGGAAAATAAAGTTTCTCCAGCAGATTTAGCACAACCTCAGCAATCAAGCTAAGAGTTACATCGCATCCCTACCACACAAAAGACACAAATAGTGCACAAACATGTCTGATAGGAGGATGAAAAAGTCCCCAGGGAACCGGGGGGAAACACAATCCTCTTATTTTACCCTCAATACGGCCAGTTAAAACAGGAAAACCTGTTAATACGTCCATCATCCTCATCGGAGTGTACATTCCACCACACGCGAACACTGAGGTCGCACTTTCAAAACTTCACGACGAGGTAAACAAACTCCAGGCAGCTAACGTTGACGCGGCCATTTTGGTCTTGGGGGATTTCAACAGCGCGCGTCTTAAAAAGGTGCTGCCGAATTTCTATCAGCATGTGACCTGTCCCACCAGAGGCGAGAACATATTAGACCATGTATACTCGCAATTTAAGAATGGGTACAAGTCACAGGCTCTTAGTCCATTCGGTAAAAGCGATCACGCTGCAATTTTTCTTTTGCCTAAGTACAAACAGTCTCTCAAGCAAACGCCGGTGGTCTCGCGAGAGGTTAAGCGTTGGGCCGTGACGTCAGTGGAGTCACTCCAAGCAGTGCTGGGAAGCACAGAATGGAGTGTATTCCGTGATAACACAGCCAATATTAACGAATACACCGAAACGGTGATTGACTATGTCTGTACTCAGGTAGAAGTAATAATCCCCACCACCAAAATTAATATCTACCCAAATCAAAAGCCCTGGGTAGACAAATCCGTCCGTGAGGCTCTGAAAGTGCGCACATCAGCATACAACACCGGGCTGGTGACAGGCAACATGGAAGAACACAAGATGGCAAGATACAACGTCAGGAGAGCAGTAATAGAGGCAAAACGGCATTACAGGGATAAAGTTGAACTTCAGTTTGAACAGGCTGACTCTAGAGGCATGTGGCAGGGCCTCAGAACAATGACAGACTACAAAGGAACCCCCCTCAAACTGAACAGTGACATCTCCTTAGCAAATGATCTCAACTCCTTCTATGCGAGGTTTGAGGCTGTGAATAACAACACCAGCCTACAAACCACGGCAATGGGGGGGGGGGGGTCTGCTGATGGAGACTCAGTGTTCAGGGTAACAGAGCATGAGGTGAGACGGATCTTTAAAAAAGTGGATATCAGGAAGGCAGCAGGACCGGACGGCATCCCCGGCCGCGTCCTAAAAGTCTGTGCCGACCAACTGGCCCCGGTATTCACTGACATCTTCAACCTGTCCTTGGAACAGGCCGTCATCCCCACCTGTCTGAAGAAGTCCACCATCATCCCTGTACCCAAAAAATCTACGCCCGCTTGCCTCAACGACTACCGCCCTGTAGCCCTCACCTCCATAGCCATGAAGTGCTTTGAGAAGCTAGTGAAGGGCTACATCTGTTCCTCCCTCCCCATCAACCTGGACCCTCTGCAATTTGCATATCGCCCCAACAGGTCCACGGAGGACGCCATAGCCCATGTGCTGCACACAGCAGCATCACATCTGGACAAGAGGAAGGGGAACTATGTGAGAATGCTGTTCATCGACTACAGCTCAGCATTCAATACCATAGTCCCCTCCAAACTCATAGCCAAGCTCAGGGACCTGGGCTTGAACTATGACCTGTGCCAGTGGGTCCTGGACTTCCTGACGGGCAGACCCCAGGTGGTAAGAGCCGGCAACTGCACCTCCTCATCCATCACGCTCAACATAGGGGCCCCCCAGGGCTGTGTTCTGAGCCCCCTCCTCTACTCCCTGTACACACATGACTGCGTAGCACAGCGGAACAACAACACCATCATCAAATTTGCTGATGACACAGTAGTGGTGGGCCTGATCTCTGCCAACGACGAAAGGGCCTACCTGGAAGAGGTAGAGAACCTGTCACAGTGGTGTCAGGAGAACTGCCTCTCCCTGAACGTCAGCAAAACAAAAGAGATGATTGTGGACTTCAGGAGGTCGGGGGTCAAGGACTACAGCCCCCTCAGCATCGACGGGGCACCAGTTGAGAGAGTGAACAGTTTCAAGTACCTCGGAGCCCACATATCCGAGGACTTGACATGGACCACACACATTGACAGTGTTGTGAAGAAGGCACGACAACGCCTCTACTTCCTCAGGCGCCTAAGGAAGTTCCAAGTCAGTCAGAAGATCCTTAGGAACTTCTACTCATGTACAATAGAGAGCATCCTGACCGGCAACATCACCTCCTGGTTTGGGAATAGCACTGCACAAGACCGTAGCAGACTACAAAGAGTGACACGTTCAGCCGAACGCACAATTAGAGGGGGGCTTCCCACCCTCCAGAACATTTACAACAAGCGGTGCAAGGGGAAGGCTAAGAGAATTATTAAGGACTCGAGCCACCCGAACAACTGCCTCTTTGAACTGCTGCCGTCAGGCAAGCGATACCGGAGTCTTATGGCGAGCACAGAAAGACTCAGAAGGAGCTTCTATCCCCAGGCCATCAGGCTGCTAAACGAACAATAATCGCTAAACGAACAATAATCACTATGCAACAACCATCAAATGCACACAGCACACACACCCACAAGCACACACTCACTCAAACAAACAACACACTGCAGCACCCACTCTCCACACTTTAGATCACACAAACACACTTACACTTTATATTTATTGATAAAGGATTTGCACTACAACTCGTACACCTACTGTGAATTGTACCTAAACTGCACCTCGTCCATTTATGCCTTGCACTATATAGTATTGTATATTAGTACACTGCACAGTATTGTATATTGTATGGTAACTACGTCTACGAACATTGTACATATGTCTAAACTGAACACTGTGACCTCTTTTTTTACTTCTAATTTTTACTATGTTTTTATTTCATACTTATCTTGTCATGCACAGTCTCTGGAGTGCAACAGTAAGAAGCATTTTGTACAAAAGTATTCTGTACTTCTGTATGACAACTATTAAAGAAACTTGGAACTTGAACTAATATGTGAACACACTGTTCATTGTCATCACAGGCTGAGAAAAGAACATTCTTTCACTCACTTGTCACCAAGCATAGCTTCATAGGTTAGTTACCTTAGTTGTGAGTACACGGTACATGGTACATATAAACACCATGATGTTTCTCACACAACAACCTGATCATTACATCCCGATTTGCACGGAGAAGCTAACTGCCAGTGACAAAAACAGCTCACACATAACCCGCGCCGTATCCCAAATGCATTGCAGCAACACACGTTTTGGGAAAAACATCGTTATTCACAATACATTTAGAAAAGTAAAACCAGAAAACGTGTTATAAGGTCTGGTCAAACCTGTTCCTACCCGGAACGTAGATCAGCGAAGTGCAGTCACAGACACCGTAGGAACACAGCCGCTCCTGTGTTGTTCGAACTGGGCAGCGTCGCCGCTCCAACCCGCACTACAGTCCTTTGTCGATGCAACCTTGCCGTCCTGGCTCAGGGCAGGGTTGACGAAACATCCCCTGTCAAGGATGACGTCGTAGTCAAGAGTGTAAAACATGTTAAAATCAAAGCACGTTCAACAGAATAGCATCAAGCTAACGGCCGCTCCAACCGTTCGGGTGCCACTGCTTCTGCTCGCGAGACGCCGAGCTAACGACGCACACGATCAGAAGCGAGCTCACGGCGGCGCGTGAGAAGCTAAGCTACCCCGCGCCAGGCCATGGCCTATAGCAGCAAGCTAACGTTACCTAGCGATCACGACATGCTAGCACCGCAGCTAACAGCTGTGAGCAGGCCATGCAGCGATCCCAGCAGGCTAACGCAGCAGTTAACAGCTGACTGGCTAACCGTAAGCTAAGCAACTATCAACTGAACCTGTAAACAATGACATAACACTCACCCAGACAGGCCGCCGTTCTGAACCTCTCCTCACTTTTTAAGAGAAAAGAGAAAACAAGATGTCAACACCGCTTCACAACGGTGATTTTACCAACACCCGACGGAATCAGCACAATACCAACTGGCCTGTGTAGCTGACTTTGAACATGGATCTGCCGCTATCGCACATCCATGCACATATCCCCTCGTGAAGGAATACTCTCATTTGGATATGAAAGATGGGGCCTTAACACGGTGACAGAGAGAATCCACTCGTCCAAAACACACAGGGATCACCAGTGTTAATGGTCGCGGCCCACTAGTTAAAACTATAATGGTCTTCAGACCAAGGTCTTCTGTCGCCTAGGTGGCTGAACAAAGGACCCTAGCCTGGGGCCGGTTTCCATAAACATTGTCAAGTAGCCCCCATAGCACTAACAGACAAGTGGAGCCTGCCAGCAAACACTACTCACCCAACCAGGAATGCACCGCTTCTCACAACAGCGGCATGTCCGACAGTTCAGCTGTGGCCTGACAGGTTTCACCCCAACAAACACAGCAAGGAACTGCAGTTGAGAAGCATGCAGCGGCGTGCTCCCAATACGAAAAACCGGTGGAGGGTTTTTAGAATGATCATCATCTTCTAGACACTCCAGTACGAAGACAATATCGCCGTATTTTCTCGAAAATAGTGAGAGAGAAAATAAAGATATGATGTCAACGTATCTCCTTCCTTGTAAACAAAATTTTTTTCTCCACTAACAACACGTCAAGTGGGGTACTACCGAGGCACTTTCTTGTGGTGAAAGCGAGAAGGAGGAGAGCAGGTGACCACACACCTGCTTATGAAGGTAAGCTGATGAGGGGTGTGGTCAGACTAATACTGGTATTAAAGGTACATTTGTGGAATTTATTCAGTGCGCGTGCACATACGCGAGGAAGTGCAGTAGTGATGCCAAGCAGAGCCCCTTAACGAAACAGAACAACGAAAACAACCAGGAACGAGTCCTTTGTTGTTCCAGCACGGCGCGGGACCCGACCCCCCCCCTCCCCCCTTCTTTGTTGTTCCAGCACGGCGCGGGACCCGACCCCACCCTCCCCCCTTCCCACCCACAACAACAAAGCCCCCCAGCCCCACACAGAGGAACAGATCACAAACGAACAATACTTCGAACCTGCCAACATCAATGAAATAACCAACGCCAATGGACTGAACATTTTTCACATTAACATTAACAGCTTAGAAAACAAATTGGATGAAATCAAACAATTATTCATAAATGGTAAGGCAAACATACTGTGCTTCTCAGAAACTAAGCTTGACGATTCTGTAAAAGATCCAGAGATAGAGATTGAGAACTACTCAATAATCAGGAATGATAGAAACAAACATGGAGGTGGTGTCTGTGTGTACATACACAAGGACACCAAATTCATCAACAGAAATGACCTGAATCATAAATCAATTGAAACTGTATGGGTGGAAATCCTATTCGAAAGGGCGAAATCCCTACTGGTTGGCACAGTCTACAGGCCGCCAGATCATAGTGACTTTTATGATACACTGGATGGGTGTTTGGCTGGAGTTGAGGATGTAGACAAAATTCTTATTGGAGACTGGAACACGGATATGCAACGAAAAGATGCACCCATCTTCAAGTCATTCAGTAGGTTTTGTGATCTGCACGGCCTCAGCCAGCTAATCACCCAACCCACACGTGTATGTGAATCAACTCAGACTACCATTGACCTCATTCTGACCTCCGACAAGTCCAAGATCTCCAATAAAGGGGTAATAGCATGCGGGTTAAGTGATCATTATATGATATTCTGTACCCGAAAAAAACTAAAACAAAAGGCTGGCTGCCACAAAACAGTCACATCTAGAGACTTCAAAACCTACTCTAGCGAGGCCTTCAACCTTGAACTGGAGAGTCTGGACTGGTCAGATGAACTCAATGGTACACTGGTTGAAGAAACATGGCTTGGTTTCAAAACCAAATTCTCAACAATACTAAACGACATGGCCCCCCTAAGAACCACCAGGGTAAAAAATCGCGCTGAGCCGTGGATGCACTCCGAAATACTGGCCGCTATGAAAACCAGAGACAAAAAATGCTCTGAGTTTCGTAAAAGTCAGTCAAAGCTTACTAAAAGCACGAGCAGTGAACTCCAAGCCCACGTGACTGAACTCAAACTAGAAAGAAACAGATTAAGAAACGACGTAAACTCCATGATCAAAACTGCAAAAAAGAATTTCATCAATGACAAAACTGAGGAAAACAAAAACAAACCACGTGAACTTTGGAAATTACTCAATAATCAACTAGGATGCAGTAAAAAACTTAAAACCAGATTCTCAAACATAAACATAAAAACGGACAACACGCTCATCACAGACAAGCTGGATGTAGCCAATTACTTAAACACTTTCTTCACAAACATAGCCACAACACTGGTAAACAAACTACCCTCCCACTCAGGGCTTTATGGGGTAGAACACATAGTAGCTTACTACAAAAACCTAGGGGTCCGCAAGGACGACTTCAAACTGGAAATGGAACAAGGCCACTGGCCATGACAACATCCCCTCCAAATTCCTCAGAGACTCAGCAGCCGCCATCACCCCAGTCATCACACACATAATAAACCTCTCCATAAAACAGGGACTCGTCCCCAAGGACTTCAAAATTGCGAGAGTATCACCCCTGCACAAAAAGGGCAGCAAATTAGACCCAGGCAACTACCGCCCTGTTTCTATCCTTAAATCCATCTCGAAAGTCATGGAAAAAATAGTATACGAACAGATCGAAAAGTACCTCGCGGAAAAAAATCTAATCTACGAATTCCAATCTGGCTTCAGAACATCCCACTCCACTGACACATGCCTTCTCTATTTGAACGACCACATCAAACAAGAGGTGGACGCTGGCAAATACTACGGCATGGTCATGCTGGACCTACAAAAGGCCTTCGACATTGTCAATCACTCCATTCTGATTGACAAGCTAAAAGCAATTGGTTTTGATAGTCTATCAGTGAGCTGGATACAATCCTACCTGGAGGGGAGAGAACAGATGGTGGAGGTAAACTGTACCCTATCCCCCCCCCCCCTCACAGTGAACTGTGGTGTTCCACAAGGAAGCATACTAGGACCGCTACTATTCCTAATTTATGCAAATGACATGTCGTCAGCTTGTGACTGCAACTTGTTCCTGTTTGCGGACGACTCAGCCCTGCTGGTCTCTGACAAGAACAAGTTACAGGTTGAAAAAGCCCTCAGCTCAGAAATAGGCAAAATCTGCATATGGCTCGCCGACAACAAACTATCATTACACATGGGCAAAACAGAGTCCATTCTCTTCGGTTCAAATTACAAACTCAGCAAGACCGACGGCTTCTCGGTTACAGTGGGTGACAATATTGTCACAAGGAAAGATGAAATTACCTACCTGGGTTCCATCCGCTCAGCCAGTATTCATATAACTAGGTTATAGGATAACCTTTCGTTATATTATCATACTGGCCAATCGCGTCTCGCTCTTCGCCATTATGAGATATGGGGCAGAGCAGACGCGTGGCCCGACAAGTGTACCCCCTGAGGGCCCGCAAGCCCCAACCAGGGAGGAGGGGAGTCCCGTCCACCCGCCCGTCCTAACGAAGGGGGGGAGGCAGTCAACTCCACCAAAGTGCGAAAAAAGGGAACCATACACCCCTGAAAACGAACAGCACAGGCGGGACCATGTGTGACACAGCACCCCGTGGCACACACCCACACACCCCTGCTAGCCCACCAAAAGGTGGGACGCAGGAGAGGTCCCAGACCTCAGAACCGCCTGGGAGACAGAACCCCCAGTCACGTCCACGAGGTAAAACCTAACAAAGGGACCCGGGGAGGACCAGAAGGCTGCAGCACAGATGTACTCCACCGAGGCCCCCCCTAACAGGGCAGCAGCCCGAGGGGGGACCTGTCCAGCCAACGTGCAGCAAAGGGCAACGCCCCCGCACAACCAATGTGACAGGTGCTGCTTGGACAGCGCCTCACCCACGCAAGGGCCACCGTAACAAACAAACAGTTGAACGGAAGCCCTGAGAGCCCGAGTCCTGAGTCAAACCCCCAGTGCACGGACAGGACACAACAGGTGAAGGCTCGCCTCCAACTCACTAGCGTGAGGAGGCGGACGAATGCCTGAACCACAATAACCCTGGAGCGAAAAGAGCTCCGGATATTCTTTGGCACGAAGACTGGATTAGGCCTCAGAGTCGCACCGATATCGGCCGAATAGACAGGCACTCAGGCCTCACCGAGAGAGCACACAGCTCACCCACGCACTTAGCGGAGGTGATGGCCAAAAAGAATGCGGTCTTAAAGACAGCTGATCCAATGGCGCTTGCTCAAGAGGCTCAAACGGGGCCTCCGACAACCGGCCCAGGACCAGTTGGAGGCCCCACTCGGAGACAGAGAACGTTCCACAGGCTTGAGACGCCAAGCGCCAAGCAGGAATGTTTCACGAGAGGGTGGCTGAACAATGTTCTGCCCCCACACTCGACCATACGCCACTCCCCAGCGTAAGCCGCGGTAGAGGACGGAGCGCGCGCATACCGGATAGCGTTAACCACAGAATAGTCAAGACGCATCCCCACCAGATTCACACTGTCAGCAGCCAAGCCTAGAGGCTGCCCCAGAACAGGAGGCAGAACAGAGTTCCGCGTGCCTGAGAGAGGGCCCGCGGTGACCACGGAACAGGCCACGGCGGGGCCACCAAGAGCTGAATCAGGGCCGGAGACCACACAGCTGAGCCCCGGCCCGGCGCGACCAGGATCAAGACCCGCGCTCCCGACGTAACCGCCCCAACAGCTGAGCTATCAGGTGTAAAGGGGGGAATGCGTACAGAATCCCGGGCGGCCACAGAACCTATGTCTGGACGTAGTCCCCACTCGTCAGGGTGAGGACCGCCCCGCGACATCTGCACCCACATTCTCCCTGCCGGGGATGTGGAGAGTCCTCAGGCTGTGCAGATGGAGAACGCCCATAGCCAGAGCCCGACCGCCGCCCGGTGGAGATGGGGGAGCGCACTCCTCCCTGTCTGTCAATATACAATGCTGACGTCGTGTTGTCCGTCCTGACCAAAACATGCTTGCCCACCACAAGGTGGCCGAGCCATTTGAGGACCAGAAGGACTGCCTTCAATTCCAAACATTGAATGTAGTGCAGACCGAGCAGCATGGTCTTGCCAGCTGCCCCCTACTGCGTTGGCCCGACACGTTCCCCCCCCATCCCATGAGGGAGGCGTCGGTGAAGACCGTGATGTGTGACAGCCTGCTGCCCACGGGGACCCCGCTGGTGAGGGCACCAGGCCCTCCCCAGAGGACGAGGTCCCCCAGTACTGACATGGGACCCTTCAGCCGCTTCCACCTGTCCCTCACCGGGTCCATTTCCATACTGGAAAAAACCACCTTTGTATCCTCCTCATGAAGAGGAGGCCAAGAGGGACCACAGCAGCAGGCGCATCATGGACAGTGCCATAACCGTCCTAGAACGGAACCTCACGAGCGCACAGAGAACCACCCACTCGCCACCGCTCTGAGAGGGATGCCCATATAGACCTTGAGCTTAGAAAAAGCCCAAGTACTCCACCCGTTGACTGGGAAGAAGAGTACTCTACTTCCAGTCTACAGCAAAACCCAGGCTGGTGAGGCACCACCTGCCTGGTATGAGACCCGGCGATCTACTCTGACCGGCCAAGGACCAGAACGTCGTCCAGGGTAGAATAAAAGTCGTAACCCCCAACGACGCAGAGGCCCCAGCGCGGTCTCCACGCACTTGGTGAAGATGCAGGGAGCCAGAGAGTAGCCGAACGGCAGCCTCTGGTACCCGTACGCTAAGCCCTGCAAAGGAACCGTAGGTAAGCCCTAGGATGGAAGATCGGGATGCGAATACGCATCCTACAGGTCTATGGAGGTGAACCAGTCCCCCACCTGACAGCGTCTAACAGGTGGGAGACGGTCAACATTCTGAACCTTCCATGGGACAGGTCCAGTATGGGTCTGACACCCCCCCCCCCCGATGGCTTGCTTTGCCAACAGAGATTGGATCTCGTCGGCCAGAGCTGTCACTGCTGTTGACCCTGACAATAGAGTCTGTACCAAACCTGAAAACGGAGGGTGGGGTTGTGAAAACTGCAACACAAGTCCCCACCTCAGCGTTCTCTCCATCCACCTCGACATATGGCACTGTTGTAGTGATGATAATCCCAAAACGCACCCGCCGTCACTTGGCGCTGGTCCGCCACGAACCGTAGATAGGTGGCCCGGTCCCACCCGCTGTGCATTGCCAACCCTGGACTCGCCAACCGTGCGAGCAGGGCGTCTCGTGGAGCCGGGATATCGCACCCTGACACTACCAATGAGGCAATCGCACCCAAGGGGGGACCCTGACAGAAAGGGCCGGTTTGATACGGGGGAAGCTGACATCACACATAAGCTCCCCCACTGAATATCTCCCCGGCATGGACTGCTGAGGATCTGTTCTGCAGCTGGACATGCAAGGCGTGTGGTCCCCACACTGCCCGATAGGGTGGGTTCCTACACACTGTAGCCCTGCAGTGATATTACTACCACCCAAATCACGTGTGCCTGACTGACCACTGCCGGTCTTCCGGCCGTGGGAGGCACTAACGTGATACCCGGCCTGGCGAGGGTGGGGCTGGGGGAACTCGCTCTGCGACCCCCTGGGCCTCGAGTTCCCTCGCTGACAACCTTCATCGTTGACAGACACAACACCAGGCTCACCAAACACAGACGCAAAACGTGTGGCGTGGGAGCCGCTTGACAGCACAGCATTCTCAGCGTGCTAGACACAGCTAGACGGCGACGGTTTTTTAGGGCGTGCTCATGTAATGTAGCCGATCCCTCGGCCGCCAAGGCTGTCGGCCTTGTGATCACCTGTTGTCTTTGTGCCCAGGGTACCTCAGGCGGGGGAAACATGGCCGCTGGTCGGGGGCCTCACCACAGCCGCTGGCGAGGCCGCGCCCTCACCTCTGGCTGCACTGTGTGAGGCGGCGTGGGGCCTAGGTCAAATACCGCCCACGCTCCTGCGGAAAAACCAAAAGTCCCTCTGCGGGGAGGGGAGCCCTGAGGAGGGAAAAAACTTCTCTCATCCTCAAGGGGAGACTGTTCCAACCAAAGATGTCTGTGAACAAGCGTTGACAGCATCCTAGCCCTTCCTGAGGTTATAGCTTGCGCCTAGGTCAAAAGCTGAATAACCTCAAAACCTTGCGCGATGTTTTGACGTCGGCTGGCCCTAAGGCCCCACCACCGACACCATTTTTGACAGAAAAAACCTGAAAAATTTGAACAATGTTGCCAGTCGCTGCTAATTCTATACCGCGGCGGTATAGGCTTTAACAGTCCACCAGCCACCTGCCGGGCCGACTCGCCTCATGGCGTCGGCCGGGCGGGACAACGTTCCACCATGTCAGAGGCAAAGGACTGATGCCACCTGCTTCACAAGCACGGAACACCAGTGGTGGCTGCAGACCAAAGTCTACTACTAGTGAAGCATTGCCTCACTAGTAGGCATGCAGCAACCTCCACTGTGGTGTGCACCCATGAAAGGGTAAATGAATAAATGAATGAAAACTCCACTAGCACACTGCAGAATGGGCTAGCCCATACATACAATTGTTAAGGGGATGCAGACCAGAGAAAAACACCAGTCCCGTCCACACAATTCATAGATTCACAAAAATCACACCAGCCCTGAGCCTCAGCCCATCCACCCATGTAAATGGTAAACAAGCCCCCGTTAAACCCCCAACATTAGACACAGATTGACCGTCAGCATGAATGGTTAAGAGGAGGGAAGACCTTTTAGTAAAGTCAGCCCTCAGCGGGGAACAAGGGAACGGCGTCCTAGCATTGTAGCATTAGCATTAGCCGCACGCTCTAGGATAGCTGGGAAAACACCCAAAATAGAGTCATGACGACGATTGTTTATTGTTTATTGTTTAAAAGGATCCCCATTAGCTGTCACCTAAGTGGCGAGCTAGTCTTCCTGGGGTCCACATAGAAAGACAACAGAAAACACAAAACTTAACAACATGAGATACATATGACAATCACAATTAACAATGATAATCTAAAAACAGTAAAACATTGTAGACATCATTATCTAAAAACATTGTAACATTGTCTAAAAACAGTAAAACATTGTAGACATCATTATCAACATCAGAATATTTTGCTCACATGTTTTCCCAAATATCCGGCCCCTCGTGCCAATACATCAATCGGCTGTCTCACGGGACAACGAGCAGTATTACTCATGCTAGTATCAATGCTTGACAACGCAGGCCTTACCCGCGCACGACTTAGCTCGACTGCTAACCGTCACGCGACGTCCCTCAGTCCGCTGTCACGAGACGAGGAAAACCCAGGACAGGCCCGTTGCGCTGTTTAAGATGTGCCGAGAAGATTCCAGGGGCTGGTGAACTCCTGGCGAATACCCAACATTGTGTAAATTCTCCCTGTGTTTCATAACAGCTAGTTCATGGAGTGCACTAATACTCCCGTGTTGGAAACAAAAAGAGGAAGGTAGAGTGTGACCATGTCCGGCGTCATATAGTGGGACGCAAGGGCGTGGCCTGGTCACGTGCATGTGAGTGCATTTGTTGTTTCGTGAGCACATTATGTGCTAGGAGATAAGAGATATCTCATAATGGCGAAGAGCGAGACGCGATTGGCCAGTATGATAATATAACATATATTTCTATTCATACTCATAAAGTGTATATCTGTACAGTATCTAAACACCTGTACTGTTGATATTTATTTTAAAATATGATTCACATGTTGTCATACGTGTATCTCTCTCCTGGAGTCTAGATATAGCAGTGCCGCTCATTTGACAAGACACAACATTTTCCATGATAAGAAAAACGCTAATCAGCTATCACAATAGCAAGCATGAAAGCGTTGGTGGCATCATTGTGAACGTTTGTTGGTTACATTTGTTAGCTAATAATGCTAGCAGCAGGGCTACAAACTATCATGTGTGCAGGATATCATCCGTACCTTGCATCTGTTATTATTGGAAGCATTCATTAATCCCTCTGGTATTTTGTGTGCAAACATTTTGATTCAGATTTATTGTCACATCATCTATACATCACAGCATAAAGGAGTGAAATGATTGTGTCTTGGTTTCTCTGCCTTGTAGCATTGGCATCAATAACAAAACAAAAAACACCAATAAAAATTGCATAAAAATGGCAGCATAAACAACAATATAATATCTCTCATTTACAATACAATAATCACAGTGTGGATGTAGTGAGTATAAAGGGGCAGCAGGAGCAGTGATAGGAGTCATGTGTTTTTTGGCTGTGGTATTTTTGGCCAGCTTTTGGCATCATCTCTTGAGTTGTGCTTGGGGTCCGTTCCATATTATAACAGAATGTAAATAAAAGTGAGAGTACAGAACAAAGTCTTGATTGATTTATTGATATGGCATTGATTGATTGATTGATTGAAAATTGTATTAACAGATTGCAGAATGGGTACAATACAGTACAGCTCAATACACACAATTGTTAAGGGGATGCAGACCAGAGAAAGACTTTCGTCTTGTTTACATCAGGGTCCCCCATTTTCAATTCATCATAAGATATGACATACATGACATATAGATAGACAGTACTGCTACATCTATACATTTATGACATACCAGATTTACAAATACAGTACTTTTTTAGTTTTATAAGAAGTGAGTGCCATCCAATCATCGAAAAATGCAATTCTTAAATCAAATGTTTTTGATACCAAATTGCAGCATGAATTTTTCAAGGTTACGAAGACATAATTGAGCATGGGAATGGCCATCATACACTTCCATTATAATGTTCTAAGCCCGTATAAACTCTAAACTTTAAAAATTTTAAAGGGTGCCTAACCAAAACACAATGTTTATTACAGATTCATGACTAGAAGAACTTGACATAGCCTACAGTGTGGAGCATCTCAAATTAATCTTCAGGCTCCCAGCTTTCATACTGTGTATACCACTTCTATGTGGCATACTGTACCTGCTATCTAGCTAGCTGCTACTCTAGGAATAGCCTGGCTCTTGTCTGTATTATAATGTCAATTATAAATTTTTTCTTTATTTTTAGTTTGATTCTTGAGCTTTGATCGCTTTGAGCTGTGAAATTCCTTAGACTGGTTTTGACTGGTCAGTGTACTCAACACACTTACATTTACATTTACATTTACATTTTGTCATTTAGCTGATGCTTTTATCCAAAGCGACTTACAAGTTTTGTACAACAAGACAGCAGAAAGGGTACAACTCTATTAGCTGAGTAACAATGTTCATCAAAGTGTTCTCACTGCAAGTTGGTTTTGACACTTTGTGTTTGTGTGGGTGTGGTGTGCCATTATTGAGGTACATGGTATCCTTTATTATTGCCAAAAATGCCGAAGGGGAGGCAGCCTGTCGGCCGGGTAAGCAGAATTGGCTGAATTGGATTGGCCAGATGCTGCAAGGTGATAGTTGGCTGGTGGATGGGGGCTGGCTGTGGCTTTTTCCAGCTTTTATTGGTTAGCACTAGCAGAGCGCTGCTGCTGGTCTGCTGGCTGCAAAAAAAACATGTTTTTTTTTATTCATGTATTTGTTGTTTTTCAATACTGGGTAGTACTGATTTGATTAAATCAATAACTTGATGGTGTTGATTTTCAATACACAGTCCTAATCACTTCACATACAACAGAATAGACAAAAAGAAGACTTCTTGTCCAAACATTGATGAAGCTCTTCCTAGCTGTACTGTCTATCTGCACCCCCGTGAGTTCCCCAAACACTTGATCAAACAAAGACAGTGTCCTCATGCTATTGTGAATTATCAAAACAATGTACACATCTTACATTAGCTGCTAACATAATAGATAATATAGACCATCTCTGTACTGGATGCAGTGTTTTTATCATATTATACATGATTGTCTGACATACCTGTTGTGCAATCCTAACAAGCATTCTCACAGAGCCTGCTGTGAGCCTGATGTGGAATGTTTGTGGATTAAGTACAGTTCTGTTTTTTGGAACGCTAACATCCTCCTAATGATGTTGTCGACTGGTAGAATCCTTAGGAGAAACCGCATGGATTGTGCTGAGAAAGGACTTTACTGATGATGATAATAGGGCTAGGGTTCCGAAACTATCCCTTATTAAAGTATGATTTAACATCCTTCACTCTGCAGTTTCCTGGTGAAATTAGGCGCTGACTGTGTTCTTGCTGGTAAATTGAGACTCTTTATCACCTCCAATTATCAACGCTTGAGACTCACCTGAGCCTTCTGTTAACAATCTGCTAGCTGTGTCAGGAGCCAGAACACTTTGGTATACGCATACAGTAGATCTACTAACAACAAAAACGCGGGGCTTCTATCAATTCCTAGGGTTAAAAAAAAATCCCACAGAGCCATTGTCTACCGCACTCCCTACCTGTGGAACAAATTACATGCCGTCGTCAGGGGCGCCTGCTCTGTCGAAGCTTTTAAATCCCTGCTTAAGACCCATCTTTTCTCTCTCTCCTTGAACCTACCCTATCTCACCTGGTCGGGGACTGACCCTTAGATTAATTTAGTTTAGTTAGGATGTCTATTTGCTCCCATGTCTGCTTTTCTGCAGACATGGGAGAACCTTTTTAACATACAGTTATCTATATAACCATAGTTATGTGAGTAATAGCGAGCGCTCTGCGCTCTACTGGAATATATCCTCATATCAGTCTATATACTGAATACATTTCTCCACATGCACCTATACACACCCATCCGCCTGGCCACACCCCCATCCGCTCCTCTACATAAGCAGGGGTGTGGCCATACTAACAGCTCCTTCCCAAGTCTTTCACCACCAAGGCGAAGACCACGGGGTCCTCAGTTAGTCCAGCGCAGAGCGCTCGCTATTACTCACATAACTATGGTTGGATTATCCCTGCTTTATGAGAGTAGATGTACGCTATCACCAGGTAGTGGGAACGCAGCAGATCTGAGTCCGGCTGAATCCCCGACTGTAGTGCAGGAGTATTAGAGTGGAGCTTTAGCAGAGGGAGTGGATGGGGCCTAGGATTTACTAACCTAGGGGTGGTGCGCTGGTCCTTCTTGCCCTCCAAGGCGACTCGCAGTAATTCCCCACACACCCACACTCTTCTCCTAATACTTCCTGCACCCTCCCACACCCAGTGACAGTAGTGATAGATGATATACTTCCTCCCCAAAGCAGTACCTTTCCTTGCTGATGAGCAGAGACCTGTCCCAATGATGCTTAGGCAGGGGGTGGGGAAAGGGTTAAACAATAAAATGCATTACCCGGGCAGAAAGGGGTTAATACAACAGACACAGTAACAGACACACACACAGTGCTCCCATTCAGTGTTCTTTACTGTAGAAATTATATGGTTCTTTACACAAGGCACAATGAGCAAAGCTCTTCCCGCTTACACAAAGCACAAGGACTAAAGCTCTTCCCGCTTACGCAACCCAATGAATACAGCTCTTCCCACCCCGGTCAATACACAGTAATGGAACCCGTCCCTTTAAGGGTTGAAATGCTAGGCACCTAGTGCTCTCACTCCACGGTAGAGAACCAAAGCTCTTCCCACACTAGTCAAGATACAGTAATGACACCCGTCCCATTAAGGGTTGAAATGCCTGTTCTTTCACCCGTAGGTGGGGAGAGAAGGGAGAAAGAGGGAGAGGGGTATGGGGCTACTGAATGGGATTTTATAAAGGAACACACGTTATCACACCACACATTTAACCAAAAGACAGTGGGCCCACGTTGAAAACAAAAGTCCTATCTATAGCCGTCTCCCCAAAATAATAAATGTCGGGGTGCCCCTAAACACTGTTACCAGCGTCAGTTCAACGTACTGCTTCTCTTCGCCCTTAAAGGGCCCGCGCCGCACAAAGAGAAAGTCTACCGATTAAGTTCCAGCACTCGGAGCGCTCACGGTAACAGGCTGGAGAGTACTTAACCAAAGCTTGGCCCGCTCCCACCACCGACTGTCCGTGTGGTGAGATGGCCGTTGAGAAGTCCCGTGGTACCAGGAGGCAGGGCTGGGTGGATGTTAGGCAGGTGACTGCTGGAGGTGCGTGCAGTGGAGAGACGTCCGTTGAGTAGTCCACTGCTCGGCTGGAGAGATGAAGCGACACGCACGCTAAACTGTGGTGCTAGGACTAACTGAAGCTAAGCTGTGGATCAAGCTAAAACGCAACGTGTGCAATATCTAACACACTCTTCGGCAGTAGCTCGTCTGCTTCTTCGTTTACAATGTCTCCTTTAGCATTAACTGAAAGCTATGCTATCACGTATTCCATTAATAACCCGCTTCGTAACTGGGTTTATATCCCGCGTGCTTGATGTCCGGAGCTCCTGCTCCACGCGACCTCTTCCTCCTCAGGAAAACGACGAAGAGGGTGCTCCGCTGTCTGAGCTCCGCCCTCAGCCCTCTCTTCCTCTTCTGCTGTCTCTCCTGCCCAACGTCCACCAGCTCCCCCCGGTGGCACTCCAGTGCATGCTCCACTATTCACTGTCAATGTTAGAATATGGAGGATCAAGAGGGGTCAGTGGGCACAGTAGAGTAAAAGGAATTAGGTTAGACACATTGAATTATCGCTAGACATATTCAGGTGTCTACATTTCCCCCCACTTTAAACTTGCCAAGTCCCATTGCAAGTTACACAACCCCCTGTTTAGTGGAGTTACACCAGTGAAAAACGCATACATGTACACAGTCGTTAGACCAATAACTTTGCACAATTGTACACAATTCGCAAACCCTGTCCAATGAACACACTCTTGAGCATATAGTCGTGACGATACCGGGCAGGTAACTGACCTCTAGTAGCTGGAGTGGTTCGACCCCCCCATCTCAGACCCTGTGTCTGAATCGTCCGTTCCCACCGACAGGTCGTCGGCAGCGGCCCCGTCCTCTTGCGCTACAGGCTGGTTGCGCCCCATCCTGGTTCCCGAGGACGATAAACGGCGGCCTCCTCGTCTGACTCAGAAGAGCTTTGCGAGGGCGCCGGAGTCCTCCGGTCAGAATAGAGAAAGGTACAGGGCTTGAGCTGGTCCCGATGGACAGTCTTCTCCGGGCCCCCCTCCTCCGGCCTGACTGTGAAGACAGGTGTTCCTTCGTGGTCTTGTGCAACCACCAGATAGGGGGTAGATTCCCACTTGTCTTGGATCTTATTTCGACCCCTGGGTCGATGGGTCCTCAACAGAACCCGGTCTCCTGCCCTTACAAGCGCGCCTCTGGACTTCTGGTCTTAGATCCGTTTGCCTCGGTGAGACGCATGCTTAGCGGTGGCTCCCGCAGCCTCCGCAGCGGCCTTCAGCCGCTTGTGGTGTCCCTGAACCCACTCGTCTAAGTCCTCCACGTCGCAGTCGAAGGCTGCCTGTACGTCCCGGGGCATCCTTGCATCCCTCCCGAAGAGCAGGTAGAAGGGAGCGTACCCTGTGGAGGAGTGTATGTGGCAGTTGTACGTAAGCACTAGTTCGGGCAGGTGTTCCTTCCAGTCCCGCTTTTTGTCTGCGGGCAGCCTGCGCAACATGTCATGCATGGTCCGGTTGAATCTCTCGCACTGGCTGTTCCCCTGGGGGTGGTAGGGGGTAGTACGGCTCTTGGAGATCCCGTAAAGTCTACAGAGTTCCTTCATGACGCCAGATTAGAAGTTTCGACCCTGGTCGGCGTGAGGTCGAGCGGGGCAGCCGTAGTACACAAACCAATGCCGGATGACTGCGGTGGCGGTGGTCTTGGCTGTCTGGTCTTTGGTCGGGATGGCGATAGTGAATCGGGTGAACATATCGGTCAACACCAGGACATTCTCGTAGCCGCCCACTGACCTTTCCAGCACGGTAAAGTCCATAGCTAGAACTTCCAGGGGCGCAGTCACGTTGGTGCAGGTCATCGGGGCCTGAGACTTAGGGAACACGTCTCGGGCAAGCGCACACCTTTTGCATTGTTGCACCCAGCCATTCACTTCCGTGGCCATTCCTATCCAGAAGTAACCTCGCCGCATCAGGTCTATGGTCCCACGTCTCCCAAAGTGTCCCCCATGATCGTGTTGGGTCTCGTATATGGGTCGCCGCAGTGCCGTCGGCACCACCAGTTGTAGGACCTCTTCCCCGTCTCGGGGGTCGCTAACATGTCGAAACAGCACTCGGTTGCGTAGACGGAAACGCTCCCACTGCCCGTATAACTTGCGGAGGCGTGGGTTCATCTCTTGCAACAAAGCTTTAGTGGGTGGGATCCCGCGGGTCACCGCCTGCCATACCGGTCCCAGTTCAGGATCTTCTGTCTGTAATTGTCGTAGTTCGTTCCAGCTATATCTGCTGTTTCCCTTCTGCGCCACTACTTGCTTGGCGCGATCGCCGGGGCCCCCCGTGGGCCGGTTCGTGATCGTTAGGAAATCTTTTTCTGTGTCCGCCACTTCTGGTTCTTGCCTCATCGGCATGCGTGACAAGGCGTCTGCATTTTGGTTAAGCTGGCCGGACTTTTAATGTACTATAAAGTCGTATAGTTTCAAGTTTCTTTAATAGTTGTCATATAGAAGTACAGAATACTTTTATACAAAATGCGTCTTACTGTTACGCCAGAGACTGTGCTAGACAAGATAAGTATGAAATAAAATAGTATAGCATGTAAAATAGAAGTAAAAATAGAGGTCACAGTGTTCAGTATAGACATATGTACAATGTTCGATGCAGAATAGAAGTAACTGAGTTACCATACAATATACAATATACTATGCAATGTACTAATATACAATACTATATAGTGCAAAGCAGAAATGGGATGAGGTACAATTTAGGTACAATTTACAGTAAGGTGTACGAGTTGTAGTGCAAATACTTTACCAATAAATATATAAGTGTGTTTAGGTGATCTAAAGTGTGGAGAGTGGGTGCTGCAGTGTGTTGTTTGTTTAAAGTGAGTGTGTGCGTGTGGATGTGTGTGCTGTGTGCATTTGATGGTTGTTGCATAGTGTTTATTGTTCGTTGAGCAGCCTGATGGCCTGGGGATAGAAGCTTCTTCTGAGTCTTTCTGTGCTCGCCTTGAGACTCCGGTATCGCTTGCCTGACCGCAGCAGTTCAAAGAGGCAGTTGTTTGGGTGGCTGGAGTCCTTGATGATTCTCTTAGCCTTACCCCTGAACCGCTTGTTGTAAATGTTCTGGAGGGTGGGAAGCCCCCCTCCAATTGTGCGTTCGGCTGAACGTGTCACTCTCTGTAGTCTGCTTCGGTCTTGTGCAGTGCTATTCCCAAACCAGGAGGTGATATTGCCAGTCAGGATGCTCTCTATTGTACATGAGTAGAAGTTCTTGAGGATCTTCTGACTGACTTGGAACTTCCTTAGGCGCCTGAGGAAGTAGAGGCGTTGTCGTGCCTTCTTCACAACACTGTCAATGTGTGTGGTCCATGTCAAGTCCTCGGATATGTGGGCTCCGAGGTACTTAAAACTGTTCACTCTCTCAACCGGTGCCCCGTCGATGCTGAGGGGGCTGTAGTCCCTGACCCCCGACCTCCTAAAGTCCACAATCATCTCCTTTGTTTTGCTGACGTTCAGGGAGAGGCTGTTCTCCTGGCACCATCCCGCCAGGACCTTGACGTCTTCCAGGTAGGCCCTCTCATCGTTTGCAGAGATCAGGCCCACCACTACTGTGTCGTCAGCAAATTTGATGATTGTGTTGTTACTCCGCTGAGCCACACAGTCATGTGTGTACAGGGAGTAGAGGAGGGGACTCAGAACACAGCCCTGGGGGGCCCCTATGTTGAGGGTGATGGATGAGGAGGTGCAGTTGCCTGCTCTCACCACCTGGGGTCTGCCCGTCAGGAAGTCCAAGACCCACTGGCAGAGGTCATAGTTCAAGCCCAGGTCCCTGAGCTTGGCTATGAGTTTGGAGGGGACTATGGTATTGAATGCCGAGCTGTAGTCGATGAATAGCATTCTCACATAGTTCCCCTTCCTCTTGTCCAGGTGTGATGCTGCTGTGTGCAGCACATGGGCTATGGCGTCCTCCGTGGACCTGTTGGGGCGGTATGCAAATTGCAGGGGTTCCAGTTTGATGGGGAGGGAGGAGCAGATGTAGCCCTTTACTAGCTTCTCAAAGCACTTCATGGCTATGGAGGTGAGAGCTACAGGGCGGTAGTCGTTGAGGCAAGCAGGCTTGGATTTTTTAGGTACAGGGATGATAGTGGACTTCTTCAGGCAGGTGGGGATGACAGCCTGTTCTAAGGACAGGTTAAATATGTCAGTGAATACCGGGGCCAGTTGGTCGGCACAGACTTTTAGGACGCGGCCGGGGATGCCGTTCGGTCCTGTTGCCTTCCTGATATTCACTTTTTTAAAGGTCCACCTAACCTCATGCTCTGTTACCCTGAACACTGAGTCTCCATCAGCAGACCCCCCCCCCCCCATTGCCGTGGCTTGTAGGCTGGTGTTGTTATTACCAACCTCAAACCTTGCATAGAAGGTATTAAGATCATTTACTAAGGAGATGTCACTGTTCAGTTTGAGGGAGGTGCCTTTGTAGTCTGTCATCGTTTTGAGGCCCTGCCACATAGCTCTGGAGTCAGCCTGTTCAAACTGAAGTTCAATTTTATCCCTGTAGCGCCGTTTTGCCTCTATTACTGTCCTCCTTACGTTGTATCGCGCCACCTTGTGGTCATTCATGTTGCCTGCCACCAGGCCGGCGTTGTATGCTGTGGTGCGCGCTTTCAGAGCTTCATGGACGGATTTGTCTACCCAGGGCTTTTGATTTGGGTAAACTTTAATTATGGTAGTGGGGATTGTTTCTTCCACCAAAGTACGAACAAAGTCCAGCACTGTCTCCGTGTAGTCATTAATGTTATCTGTGTTGCGGCCAGCTGGGCGACCCAACGCTGCTCCACTGCCCTCAGATTGGCCGTGCCTAGGTACCGCAAAGGGTTGGGGTCGGCGACCACGGCGAATTGGGAGTAGAGCAGGAGGTCTCGGAACTTCTCGGTGATCGCCCACTTCAGGGCGAGGAGCTCCAGCTTGAACGCGCTGTAGTTTTGGTTGTTTCTTTCGGACCCTCGTAGACCTCTGCTTGCGAAAGCGATGCCGCGCTCTACGCCCTCTTGCTTCTGGCTCAGCACGGCTCCCAGCCCCAAGTAGCTTCCGTCCGTGGTCACTATGAAGGGGAGTCAGAGGTCTGGATATGCCAACACTGGTGGCGTCATCAGGCACCTCCGCAGTTGGTCGAAGGCTTCCTGACACTTCGGAGTCCATTGGAAGGGCTCGGTCCGGCCTTTAGCGAACCCTTTCTTTTCTTTTCCCATTAGGGCATGTAGTGGCTGCGCCACTTGGGTGGAATGGGGCATGAATCGCCGGTAGTACGACATGAATCCGATCACTTGTCTCACTTCTTTCGCCGAGCGTGGCGCCGGCCAGTCCTTCAGGGCCCTTACCTTCTCGGTGTCGACTTGGACCCCTGCCGCAGAGACAATGTGTCCCAGGAATTTTACCTCTGTCTTGAGGTAAATAGGTGGAGAGAGTGGTTAACTGTATTATAATAGTAAATGTACAAATATGTTGTGCTCTTGCTTTTTTCTTTTTGAAGGTGGAGAGAGTAGCATTGCTAGTGCCACAACAGTTTTATTTGAGGTTCATAACAGTACATTGTACTAAGCAATTGTTGGCTCATTAGTTTGTGATTCACATGCACTAAAATTCACCAGAATGCAGGAAATTAAGTCTTTGTAACAAAAAAATCCTGGTGGGGGACCCCCAGACCCCCCGCTTAAAAAGTGGCCTGACTGGGGCTATATTTCACGCTATATCTCCCGGTATGAATTATTTCCCCAGTCCGGCCCTGCATACAACAGAGCAGAACTTCTTTTTAAGTTCTCACGCACCGCATAACTCATCTTGACAATAACAGAGGTCCACAACATGGAGCCTGAAAAGAACTCACGGAAGTCTCACAACCAATAGAAACGCGCCCAGTGACGTACTCTATGGCGGGGTGAATTCTGTGACCCACCGCCCAAATATGGCGTGGGACCAGGAAACTCCCCCCCCCCCCCTCCCTACCCTGTGACGCGCTGACCCAGCAACGTGACAGGAAGCCCGAAGGACAGGAGGTCCAACCCCCTGACCAATCAGAAAAAGGGGAGGGAGGGTTTATCAGTTCACCCCCTCATGACCCCTCACCCCTGATACGATGCAATGACAAAGCAGAGCCATGACACCAGTCATAGCGTGCTACATGAAGCGCATGTATACCAGGGGAAAACCGGGGAAACCCACCCCTCGCCATCTTACCCCTGATATGACGCCAATGTGTAGAGTAAGCTTTACATCATGCACGCCAACACAGCCGAAGACCTTGATTGAACAGGTACAGCCCTGTTCATGTGTGAAAAAACTTGCCACCTGTTATTGTCATCACAAGCTGAGAGAAGGACTCATCCCTCGATCACATGCCACTATGCACAGCATTGTAGGGCAACCCAGCCAGTTGTGGGCTCAGCCACGTTGTCTAACGTTACATGAACACACACAACTTCTCATCATACAACAAAAACCCAGTTCATTTTTACTCACGTAAAAAACAACGCTGTTTCTAGGTAGAGAGAAAAGCACAAGCTTTGGCCAGCGGTACCCAAGCTATACAAGCGACCAAGACAATTCACACACAGCACATGTCGTATCTCCAAATGTAGTGAAGCAACATACGTTTTGGAAAAAACATCGTTATTAACAAAACATTCGGGAGGGGAAGGAAGGAAGAGTGGGGTAATGTCCAATGGACACCTTACCTGCACCAACGAACGCAGGACGGAAAGGCCGCAATACAGGCTGGTCTCCACGTTGACGAAAGGCCTCTCGCTGGCGGGGCTAAAAAGAAGCTATGGCCGGTCGCCCCCCTCCTGCAGCCGGTCATGGTGCAGGCCTGACTACATCTTCTGTCAAAGATGACGTCGTAGTCAGAGTGCTAGGGCCTGCTATTCTCACGGCTAATGTGCAATGGTTGTAGCACAAGCTAACAGCTAACTCTAGGCTAACTGATAGCATCAAGCTAACGTTCCCAGCCGAGCGAACGTATGGGCAGCTAACGTCATAGCTAAACAGCTAACTGGCTAACAGTTAGCTCAACCCAGCTAAGAAGCAAGCTAAACGGCTACCACTGAACAATAGTACAACGTGAGAAAACAATATAGGCCAACACTTCAGACAGCCGCTGTCTGTCCCTCTTCTCATCCGAAGACAGAAGAGAAAAATAAGGCACCACGTCCCTCTTCACAGCGGTGTCGGCAGCAAGCACCTCATTGTACATGGGCTGTAGCCGACTTGAGCTCGGGATATTCTCATAATGAAACACCAAGCTCACCTCCCCCGCGCCGAGTGTTTTTCATCTTGAAAAGCGGGGCCAGCACGGCGACAGAGAGTATCCGTTTGTCCAGAGACCCGGAGAATTGAACCGCAGATTCGGAGCACGGTCCGAGGTAAACAAAGCTCTCGATGAGGAGCTCATGTTAACATGGGCATCAAACCAGAACCCTCTCCACGCCGCTAAGAGGCAGCGAAAAAAGGATACCAGCCTGGGGCAGGATCTTCGTAAACTGTGCAGTTGTTCCCCCCACAACCAACACACCTGGCGCCCGCGTTGCAAAAACATCCCCCGTCCCAGAGAGGCCGTCAGCCCTCACACGGCCGACCGCCTCTCAAGCAACGTGTCCAACTGCAGAGCCGGAGGTAATGCTGGCAGAGATTGCACAGCGACACGAGCCCCTACTACGAAGTTCCAATGGAGGTCAGAATGATCATCATCTTCTTCAGACACTCCGGTGGCGAAGACATTATCGCTGTATTTCCTCGAAAAATAGTGAGAGACAAAACAAAGATATAACGTCAACGCAGCTCCTTCTCTTCAACGTAGCTCCTTTCCAACTATTTTACACTAAACTCAAGTGGTGTATACAGACACTCTCCGTGGTGAAAATAAGGAAGGAGCTGTTGGCCTTATGGCCACACCCCTGCTTATGTAGAGGAGCGGATGGGAGTGTGGCCAGGCGGATGGATTCAGATTCAGATTCAGACAACTTTATTGATCCCGCGTGGGGCAATTCATATTTGCAGCTTCACCAACAAGCAACAAAGACAAACAAACAACAAAACATCTCAACGACAGCACGGCAAAAAAAAAAGAGAAACACTCCATGTGATACACAATCCAGCAAAGTAAGAGTAAAAACAGACAACCAAGTGCAAAAGGCTACTTAAAATGACTACTGTCTGTGTTTAAAAGTCTGATAGCCGAGGGGACAAAAGATTTGGTGTAGCGGTTGGTCCTACTTGGTAGGACGTCATAACGGCGGCCAGAAGGCAACAGTGAAAACCGCTGAGACAGAGCATCGAGGGGTTGATTAGTGATGGTCGTCCCCTTCTTGACCACCTGGTCTGTTCAGAGAGAACATAGGTATCTCTGTTTTACTCCAATTATTTTGGAGCACACTTTCACTATGTACTGTAGGCTGTTACTATCTTTAATAGACAGGCCACTGAACCAGCAGATAAAAGAAAGAGTTAGGAGGCTTTCAATAAAAGAACTATAAAAAGTGCTTAGGATCTTCGCAGAGTTCAGCTTTCTCAGCAGGTAGATCCTCTGCTGACCTTTTTTAACAATAGACTCTGTATTTAAGTTGAACTTCAGTTTACAGTCAAACACAGTTCCCAGGTATTTGTACGATTCAACAATCTGGACGTCCTCGTCATGAATTACACTAGCTACACTGGCTTGATGATCGGGGTTGTGTCTGAAGTCAATTATCATGTCCTTAGTCTTAGAGACATTGAGGTCCAAGTAATTCTCATCACACCAATTCACAAAGTCGTGAAGTACAGGTCCATGATCAGTTTCGGAGCGCTGCAGTAGGGATACCAGGAGGACAGTGTCATCTGAAAATATTACCAGATGCCTTTGGTCATGAAGCGATCTACAGCTGTCCGTGTACATAATAAATAAAAGGGGAGACAAAACGCAACCTTGGGGGGAGCCAGTGTTGGAAATCGACATGTTGGACATCTGCCCATTGACAAAGACCTGCTGGACCCTCTCAGTGAGGACATTTTAAATCAGCATGAGAAGCTGGTGTGGGAGACTAAAATAAGAGTCAAGCCTCTCAATTAAAATGTGGGGCTGCATTTTATTAAAAGCAGAGGAGAAATCTGCAAATAAAAGTCTAGCATGAGCTCCAGGTGTTTCCAGGTGTTTATACACAAAGTCCAAGATGAAGAGCATAGCATCCTCCACCCCTTTACCTGGCTGATATGCGAATTGAAGGGGATCTAATTTACCCTCAATAAAAGACATAGTAGTGTTTTTTAAAAACTTCTCAAAAACCTTCATTGCTAATGAGGTAAGCGCCACTGGTCTAAAGTCCTTCAATTCTTTTGAATCTTTTGACTTAGGGATGGGTATGATGGTTGACGTCTTCCATAATGTGGGGATCTGACCTAGATCTACACACATCTGAAAGAGTCTAGAAAACACCCAGCCAAGCTGATCAGCACAGTGGTGCAGAGTGCGCCCGCATATCGAGTCTGGGCCAGCAGCTTTTCTTGGTTTAACCTTTTTAAATGATGCTGTGACCCAATCTTGGGAAATAACCATTTCGTTTTGGGGTTCCAGGGAATCCATGCATGCAGAGATATTCTCTAAAAAGTCTGAACTTTTGGGTGTGTATAGGTGCATGTGGAGAAATGTATTCAGTATATAGACTGATATGAGGATATATTCCAGTAGAGCGCAGAGCGTAAGCTATGACGTAACATAACCTCTGTCTCTGTCTCAACCGGTCCCATGGAACACAGTAGCGGCTCCTACTATCGCAGCCTGGTGGGTCGCAGCCGGGGGTTCACGTTAGGTCGAGTTTAAAATGTAATGCTCTGAGATGCTCTGGAGCAATCTCTCTCTCTGTCTCTCGGATCAATCCAATAAAATAATTAACACATCGCTGCTGTCGGGACAAAACATCATAACTCCAAAAACCCAACTTTTCAGCAGATGAAAAAAACTAACACAGATTTGAGGGTGAATATAGTTAGGAGGTTTAGACAGATGATCGGTTTAATGCTTTCCCATTGTTTAAACTTTGTAAAACCCACAAACACATATGGAGGATGATCTACGGAGTTGATTTATATAATAAAAAATAAATAAAAAAAATGGAGTTATGAGGTTTTGTCCCGACAGCAGCGACATGTATATCATTTTAAACAACTCACCATTCATTCATTATGCATCAGCAGCAGCTAAATTAATGTTATAGTTCACAACACAGCAGCGTGTTTTGCATCGCTAGCCTATTATCGTCTCAGCAAGCACAGTCAATCATTTCCGTAGCCGCATTTCTCGGAGACAGCTGTGTAGCGAGAGAGAGAGCGAGAGAGACTTACTGTTTAGTTGAAACGTCCAGGGCAGGAGGGCTTGATAAAGTGTATAATCCACCGTTGATGTATATCCAGACCACTGTCCACTGTCCAGACTGCATCCGCCATATAGCTTGTTAGCCAAGTGTTAGCTGTTAGTGTTAGCACCACACAACACAAGCACAAGTACTTGATTTCTTTGCCCATTTCCGCGTCTAACAGCCTGCAAACTACCTGGCGTTCTATCGCCCTGCTCTAAGACAAACTCTAACCTTAACCAACTTTGAAAGAGTGCCTAAGCTTAACCGTCGAAAGAACTTGCCGTCACGCTCTAAGACAAATAGCTGCATATCACAACAACACACAACTATCTACCACCAACCTAGAAATCTAGAATTGGAACATAGAAAGTGGCATCGGCCAATCAGAGAGCGTCTCCGCGAAATGCGGCTACGGAAAAAAAAACTGACGTCGGCCAATCAGAGAGCGTCTCCGCGAAATGCGGCTACGGAAATTCTTGACGCTGCTATGGATGTTTGCCTAGACCGCTTCAAATCGCGCCCGGTTTCCAACATAATACATCATATTTCAACGCACAGCGCGTTACGCACTGATTGGCTGCGACGGATACAGCGATGACGCACTCAGAGCGTTATTGCGTCTAGCCCGGGCGAGAAATACGGCTAGGAGCCGCTAGGAGAAATGTGAGTCACTTCAGTGAGTCACTTCCTGTTCAGGAAAACGATATTTTCTTTTTTTTATATATTAACGTTATATTGTGCATTGGAAACACAAACATACTTAAAATGAGTAAATATTATTCATTTTAAACATGTTTATATTATTTATAGGGCTATAAAACAAAAAAATAAAAAATAAAATGTCTTGTTCTTCTATATTTTAACCAGGGTTCACCAGGGGGGTCGGCGCCCTAGCGCCCCTAGTGGCGAGCCGCCACTGATGGAACAGCTTCATACCGCCTTCTGTCTGGCCTGCAGTGCTGAACCTTACCTGCTCCTGCCCCCTGGGCATACGGCCCTGAGCTATTGTCTTGTATCTCATCCTGTATCCATACACTTGCAGTAGTTCTATCAATTACTCAATTTCACAATTTTCTTATATACTATGATTCTACTGTCACCATGTATGCATATGCTCACTGTCTACATGTATTTATTGCTCCATCTCCGCCCACAACAAACATGGGAAATCTCTAACCCCTGTCCCCTACTACCTACTACTATCACCGACATCTAAGAAGGGAGATCCCCCCCCTTGTGAATTCCTCAGAGACTCAGCAGCCGCCATCACCCCAATCATCACACACATAATAAACCTCTCCATAAAACAGGGACACGTCCCCAAGGACTTCAAAATTGCTAGGGTGACCCCTCTGCACAAAAAGGGCAGCAAATTAGACCCAGGCAACTACCGCCCTGTTTCTATTCTCACCTCCATCTCGAAAGTCATGGAAAAAATAGTCTACGAACAGGTCGAAAAGTACCTAGCGGAAAAAAATCTAATCTACGAATTCCAATCTGGCTTCAGAACATCCCACTCCACTGACACATGCCTTCTCTATTTGAATGACCACATCAAACAAGAGGTGGACGCAGGCAAATACTGCGGCATGGTCATGCTGGACCTACAAAAGGCCTTTGACACGGTCAATCACTCCATTCTGATTGACAAGCTAAAAGCAATTGGTTTTGATAGTCTATCAGTGAGCTGGATGCAATCCTACCTTGAGGGGAGGGAACAGATGGTGGAGGTAAACGGTACCCTATCCCCCCCCCCTCACAGTGAGCTGTGGTGTTCCACAAGGAAGCATACTAGGACCGCTACTGTTCCTAATTTATGCAAATGACATGTCGTCAGCTTGTGACTGCAACTTGTTCCTGTTTGCGGACGACTCAGCCCTGCTGGTCTCTGACAAGAACAAGTTACAGGTTGAAAAAACCCTCAGCTCGGAACTAGGCAGAATCTGCATATGGCTCGCTGATAACAAACTATCATTACACATGGGCAAAACAGAGTCCATTCTCTTCGGTTCAAATAACAAACTCAGCAAGACCGACGGCTTCTCAGTTACAGTGGGTGACAATATTGTCACAAGGAAAGATGAAATTACCTACCTGGGTTCCATCCTAGAGGCTAATCTCTCCTGTGACAAAATGGCATCCAATGTAATAAAAAAAGTCAACCAACGAACTCGATTCTTGTACCGGATCTCCTCTCTGGTAAACAAGAATACCCTGAAGACTCTGGCAGGAGCACTCATTCAGGGGTACTACGACTATGCTTGCACCTCATGGTACCAAAGCACCTCAAAGGCGCTAAAAACAAAATTACAAACATCTCAAAACAAACTGGTCAGACTACTGCTTGACCTTACTCCTAGAACCCACCTCACCCCTGCCCACTTTGACAACCTAGGATGGCTTAGAGTAGACGACAGAGTACAGCAACTTGCAATGGGCCTGGTCTACAAGATACACTACACGACCAAGGTACCCATGTACATGTCAAAATACTTCCCAAAGGTCAGTGAATACCATGATCACAACACCAGAGGGAGCTCCACAAATCATGTTAAACCCAGATTCGGCTCAAATAAGGGACTAAACACGTTTCGCAATTATGCCACATCAATGTGGAACGCCCTACCCAAAGCTGTAAAGGAATGTGGATCACTACCCACTTTCAAAACCTCTCTCAAGGGACACCTACGGGAGACTGCAATTCAACACTGGCCCCTGTAAATATCCTAACCCAACCCCCTCCAATGTACAGTCATTTACCTAGTATGGTTTTGTCAATAGTCCAATGTACAATTTTGTTTGTTTGTACAGTGTCTCCCCCCCCCCCCTCAATGTACAGTTTTGCTTGTATATACAGTGTGCCCCCCCCCCCCCAACCACCTCCAATGTAGATTACCCAGTATGGTTGTCAATATCCCAGTGTACCCAACCCCCCCCCCACCCAACCTCCTCCAATGTACAGTTTCTACGTCAAATGTATATACTCCCTTTTCCTGACTCCTTCTGTATCACAAACAGTACTGTATTTGCAAATCTGGTATGTCATAAATGTATAGATGTAGCAGTACTGACTATCTGTATGTCATGTATGTCATATATGTCCAGATGAATTGAAAATGGGGGACCCTGATGTAAACAAGACGAAAGTCTTTCTCTGGTCTGCATCCCCTTAACAATTGTGTGTATTGAGCTGTACTGTATTGTACCCATTCTGCAATCTGTTAATAAAGTTTTCAATCAATCAATCAATTCAATGGCCCTTCTAAGGTTTCTCTCCTCCACATTGCCTGTGGTGCATTTGTTCCTATTGCTAGGTGTTGCGGCAGTAGGCTGTCTTAAACAGACCGTGCCAAGGGGCTAAGCAGAGGAGTCCAAACAATTGACGCGCATAGTGAAATAACTCTGTCTCACGTCCAGAAGATGCTTTTCAAGCTTTTATTCTTTGGCTTGATGAAACAAACAAAATACACTTAAATATATATATATATATATATATTTTTTTTTTTAATTATTATTATTATAATATTTTTTATTATAAATGTTTCCTCTGTAAAAAAATGCCAGTGAATTTTTTTTTCTTCAAAAATGGCCAAAATTGACCGCTCTGAGCAGGCCTGCACTGCAGTAATTATACGTGCAGAATATCTTCACAGGTTGACCAGGGTTAAATAAATAATAAATAATAGCGAATCAAAATAGGCTATTAACTTCATCTAAGCACGGTCTGTGCAGTTAAACTCTTGCCATTGAATGGATAACAAGGCTGTCAATCATTCAATCCACCAATCAGCTAATGGTTTCTCTTTTGCTGTTCTGTGGCTCTGTAGCTAGCATGATTGACAGCCTTGTGGCCCAATCAGATAATGGTTTCTCTTGTGCCGTACTGTGGCTCTGCAGCGAGCTTGTTTTCAAAATAATTTGTATCTCAGTTTAAGAAGATAACTTGTTGGAGCTAACGTAGCTAAAGGGCTACCACCGCAGCTATCAGGCCCAGGGTGGAGTGTTTTGTTATTGTTCATGAACTTATTGTGCATCGTTTGATGATATATTTATACACCTGCGATAAAAGCTAAACGTCACAACAACAACAACAACAACGTCATCGCCTCGCGGGCACTTTGAATTCTCTAGTACTGTAGATAGCATTGCAATGGAGGAACGAGATATTGTCGACTAGCTTGCTTGCTAGCTAACGTTACGCAAGTCTTGTGAATGTCTAAACAGGGCTGATGGCATTGATGAAGATGATATCAATAACAACAATGCCTCTCCATGGCCCTATCTGGAATGAATGAATGGAAAAGATGACGTTGTGGGATGTATGCAGCAGGCGCGGCTCATCTAAGGTAAGGGACAATAATAATGTTGTTGAAACTGCCGCTGTGCAGTTATAACGTTATGCAAGTCTTGTGAATGTCTAAACAAACGGCATTGTTTGATTGATTGATTGAAAACTTTATTAATGACGCAATGAAGCATATAGCACTAGTTAGAGGGGACATTCGAATTCCTCTCGGATTCATTCATTGAGCAGAACTGCAATTCGCTCAGCTGCAGAAACGTTGAGGAGACAATACCCACAGGACTTGGAGGAGAACTTTGTTTTCACTGTCTGTCTATTGTCTACACATTCTGCCGTGAATTGAATTGAATTGAATTGTAAAACTTTATTAACAGATTACAGAATGGGTACAGTACAGTACAGCTCAATACATACAATTGTTAAGGGGATGCAGACCAGAGAAAGACTTTTGTCTTGTTTACATCAGGGTCCCCCATTTTCAATTTATCATAACATATATGACATACATGACATACAGATAGACAGTACTGCTACATCTATACATTTATGACATGTACCAGACTTGCAAATACAGTACTGTTTGTGATATAAAAATAGTCCAGAAAAGAAAATATACATTTGACGTAGAAACTGTACATTGGAGGAGGTTGGGTAGGGGGGGGACGGGACTGTACATTGGAGGTGGGGGTGGGGGACATACACTGTACAACTGTACAAACAAAACTGTACATTGGAATATTGACAACCATACTTGGTAATTTACTGTACATTGAGGGGGTTGTGTTAGGACATTTACAGGGGCCAGTCATAGCATACTGTGTTATTTTTTGATGGGCCCGAGCCATACTGTACATGGTCTGCTTGGTTTGATCAGGGGCCGCTGAGCCACTGTATACTGTACATGGTCTGCTTGGTTTGATCGGGCCGCCGAGCCACTGTATACTGTACATGGTCTGCTTGGTTTGATTGGGCCGCCGAGCCACTGTATACTGTACATGGTCTGCTTGGTTTGATCGGGCCGCCGAGCCACTGTATACTGTACATGGTCTGCTTGCTTTGATCGGGCCGCCGAGCCACTGTATACTGTACATGGTCTGCTTGGTTTGATCGGGCCGCCGAGCCACTGTATACTGTACGTCCCCAAAATGAATGGAAGCGAATGAGGAGCCTGACACCTGGGAGGAATGGGGGTGTTGCAGCGTTGGGGATGTTTAAAAAATATAATTTAATATATAATATAATAATTTGTGCTTCACCTAAAAATTTGGTCAGCAGCCTCCACTGGTATAGACATATGTACAATGTTCGATGCAGAATAGAAGTAACTGAGTTACCATACAATATACAATATACTATGCAATGTACTAATATACAATACTATATAGTGCAAAGCAGAAATGGGATGAGGTACAATTTAGGTACAATTTACAGTAAGGTGTACGAGTTGTAGTGCAAATCCTTTACCAATTAATATAAAGTGTGTTTAGGTGATCTAAAGTGTGGAGAGTGGTTGCTGCAGTGTGTTGTTTGTTTAAAGTGAGTGTGTGCGTGTGGATGTGTGTGCTGTGTGCATTTGATGGTTGTTGCATAGTGTTTATTGTTCGTTGAGCAGCCTGATGGCCTGGGGATAGAAGCTTCTTCTGAGTCTTTCTGTGCTCGCCTTGAGACTCCGGTATCGCTTGCCTGACCGCAGCAGTTCAAAGAGGCAGTTGTTTGGGTGGCTGGAGTCCTTGATGATTCTCTTAGCCTTACTATCTTGCGTTCATGTTCACGTTCAAGTTCCTATAAACTATCTTGCGTTCTTGCGGTCAAAATAAATTATGCGCTCCCCGCTCACTCCCTTTTTCCGTGTGGCTGTCAACCCGTGAAAAGGTGAATGAAATTCCATAAGAACGCTCCCATTACCGCCAAACCCCTGTGAACACGCCCACCACCTAAAGTGACAGTACAACTAGTAATAATACAACACAAATAGAGAATACTGAGACTTCCATTACGGTGCCTACACTAGGTTTTAGTGAGTTTTTCCTTACCTTCACGTGGGGTATGTCTGGGAGTGTTGCATTTATTTAGCATTATTTTATTTTTTTGACTTTATGGTGTTTTTGTTTTGTTCTTGATTTATTGTGATGTTTCTTCTTGACTTGTTTAAAGAAGACGTGTCCGGCCCATGGGGACATTAACGTGTGTTGTCAGGCCTTACAAATACATTTGATTATAATTTTTTTTATGATACCATAGTAAGTGAACCCAGTGTAGATACTACATACAAAATATTCACTGCAGCGAGATACCACCAGCATATCACTAATCCTACAGTTCTCTAGCACCGAGATGGCACCCAGGCAATCCTTTTGTGGTCTTCTACTAATGCAGTGAGTGAGCACATCCACGGTTTCATAAATAGCCTAAATCATAAATTTTATGACCTCATCAGTCATCACACACACACCTCATACACAGTGGCCTTGGCACCAAACTAATTAGTTTGTAAAGCTCTCGTATCGGAAGTTTCTTTCACTCCCACCCGTACTCTGAAGGTCCGGGAGGACTGAAACATTAGTACATCATAAAAGTTATGTCCTTTTTTTTTACTTACATTTTTATTTAACATTTATAGACATACAACACAACATTTACAGTGACATCCATAACATAACAACATACAGATATGGGTCCCTTGAATATGGCCTCTTTCAGTCGTCCAGACCCCCGTAAGAGGAACCCCCCCCTCCCGCCCTCCCCCCTAGAAACCGGGCTCCCCCGCATCACAGGTCCATCCCACGCAGGGCCCAGCACTCAGCGACACGGGTACCTTGAATTTGATTGGGCCAGACCCAGTAGAGGGGCGAGGGGTGATACTCCCCCCCACCGAGCCAAGTCCGCTACCTCCCATGTCACCAAGCCCCCCACCCAACGCACAACGAACCCACAACCCACGAGATCCCACTCTCCCGGATCCCCCTGAGAGAAACCCCTCCCTCCCGCCCTCCTCCCTGAGAGATAGAACACCCCCATATCCTGGTCCACCATGCACGGAGCCGAGCACCCAGAGCCCCCACCCGCCCCCGCCCGACCGCCAGGCCCCCGGTCCACGAGAGCCCCAAGCCCAGGTCCGCAGAAGGCCTAAGCACCACGCCTCAATGGCCCCCGACCCCAAGCCCGGTGCCGGAGACCCGGAGACCAGACCGCCCGGCCACGACGGCCGAGGACCCCAGGAAACCCCGCCCCCCCCACACCAATCCCACAACACGCAAGGCCCTCCCTCCCCCGGGTCGAACCGCCGGAACGATGGCCGTTCCCCCCGACCCCACTGAACCCAGTGTACCCACATCACTGCATACATTTATGAAATTAAAACTAACCACACAATAAGAAAAAATGACATGGATATAAATGGTTATATGGTTCGCACTCTTTCCCCGGTTGGCGGTTTGGAGGGGGATCAGCCCTCCCACTGGAGAAGCCCCCCCCCCAGAGACGAAGATACCCCCCGAAGGAGGCTCTCCAAGCCTCTCTTCATGTCCAACATTTTGAATTCTTGTCCTTCATATTTGTCCATGTGCACATTTAAAGCAACTGCTATTCTAACATAACATAATAAAATAAATAATATAAAAGAAGACTAAAGACAATTGGCACTTCCCAGGTAATTCCTTTTAATCCTGTTTGACCCCTGTTGGCGGGTTGGAGGGGTAAGGCTCTCTCCTGGAGCTTTGTGTCCTGTGTGTTAGTGTCTATAGTTTAGTCTACTACGTATTATTTGTATTATATGTCCCGAGTCAAGTCTCCATTTCCCCAACTAATGTGTTCACCTTGTCTGTATTCCCAGTGGTCTGTGTGTTGTCTGCAGTATGTCTTGAATCATTGCCTCCATTCACTATCTAATTATATGCATATGTGGTATTGAATCTTGGTCGGTGTGTATGACCTCAGTGCTCGAGTCCTGCTTGGTGTGTGAGACTTCGTTATTTGAGTTCTGGCTGGTCCGGTTGATCTCGGTGCTCGGGTCCCAGTTGGTGTGTGTGGCCTCCGTGTTCGCATCTTGGCCGGCCCGGGCGACCTCCGCGCCTGCATCTCGTGTGCGGATGGTCCGGCCGACCTCGGTGCCCGAGTCCCGGTTGGTCCGTTTGTATCCAGCGTCTCCCTGTCCCTCCCCCGGGGGCCGTCTGTTTCGCCTTTCCCGAACCAGCCTCCATGCTCCTCCAAACACCCCACCTTGCATGGAGTCCAGTCTGCGTGTTGGCCATGTTAGCTTGTAGCTCCCTCGCCCACCAGGATTGTATCCCTTGTATCCCTTGTTGCTTCATTTTCACCGTGATAACTTCCACGTTAGCTTGCAGCTCCTTCTCCGGCCAGGCCTCGCTGCGGTCCAACGCCACGTTAGCTTGTATTCCCCGACCCGTCTCCAACTCCTCTCCGAGTCCATCGCTGTTGCCCTGGATGTTCCGCGTGTTAGCTTGGATATCCATTGTGCTAGCCTGTTTGCTAGCTTGTAGCTCCTGGTTAGCTACTGCGCTAGCCTGTTGGCTAGCCAACGTGCTCTGCATTTCAGCTTGGATTCCGGCCCTTGATCCATCAATGCTGTCTTGAATATTCTGCATGCTCGCCTGGTTAGCCATTGCGCCAGCTTGTATGTTCCTCGTGTTAGCTTGTGCGCTAGCTTGTATGCTATCTCGTATAGCTTGGATAGCTTTTGCGTTAGCTTGCACAATAGTAGCTCTTGGTTAGCCTTAGCTTGTAGCTCCTGGCTAGCTTGCATTTTATCTTGTAGCTCTTGGTTAGCCTTAGCTTGTAGCTCCTGGCCAGCCAGTATGGTCGCTTGTATCCTCGCTAACCAGGCGGGCTCCACGGGGTCTCCGTCCCTGCCTACTTGCGTCACGCTCACCTGAGCTATTTCTTCCGTCATTTCCTCGTGTCTAGATCTTTCCTCCAGCGTTTGTACGTCTTCTGGGGTCTTATTTCTCTCACTTTTTCTCGTGGACATCTTTCCTTTTCTCTTATATCTTTGAATTGTCACCTTTTATTTTGTTTTAGACGGTTTTACTTCCCTTTCTCGATATTATTTGACCGGGAGCTCTTTCAGTGTTCTCCTATCCACCCATCTCAAAACCGGAAGTCCGTTATGTCCTTTCTGCCAGAGCAGTGGGCAGGATTAAGAGGCAGGTCTGCAAATTAAAGATGTCACCCAAAAAAGACAGATGACTCAATCCCTATGAGAGAAAAAGTCCGCGTTCTGCTTTCCAAAAAGACGACCCCCACAGTGGCTCAGGAGGTAGAGCAGTCGTCTGGTAATCCGGAGGTACCCGGTTCGATTCCCACTCCTCCTGGGCAGCCTGTAGAAGTGTCCTTGAGCAAGACACTTAACCCCTAATTGCATGGTTGCCTCCGCCGTCGGTGTGTGAATGTGTGAGTGAATGGGTCAAATGTGTGAGGAAAATGTGGATAAAAGCGCTATATAAATGCAGCCATTTACCATTTATGATGTAAGAGCCTTTTATGTATTGTACGTATTTATGTATGTTTCAGGAAAAAATTAAGTAAAATAAGAAAACGAATTAAAATAAAAGGTAAATTTGGCATCAAGGGTATTTATTTATTTGATGACCATCATGATGTTACCCATAGATCATGTGCTTGCATAATGACGTTACACTTTTACATAATGGCCAATCTATCCTCTTGGCTTTTATTTGGATAGATTTACTTTTACTTGTGTCACCTGTCTGCCTTTCTTCAAAAAAGAAAAAATGTAAAAAGGAATTAGCAAAAAATTTGTTAAAACTGTTTAATTTTATTTTATAATAAAAATAAAAAATAAATAAATAAAAAATAAAAATAAATATATATATACTGTATACATTGTAAAAACATGGTCTTTCTGTTTTTTGGTTTCAAAGGAAAAAAGGATTGGCACTAAGGTACACTGTTTAAGTGTGGCTGTGTGGCTGAACACCTCATCAAACAGGCAAATTTGGGGTGGATAGCCTGGAAGCAGGAAAGCCGCTTTAGACATACGGGTGCCTTGTCCCTGGCCTGCACGACAGGAGGAGGGGAGCCCTGGCGGACACAGTCCTTCTGGACAAGGCCCCTGGATTTGGGGAAGGAGAGCCCCAGCGGGCATGGCCCTTCCCAGGCAAAGCTGAAGCTTGGAACTGGTGGAGAAGTAAATGGTGAGTGGGTTTTAAATTGTCTTGGCTGATGGGGAACACCTGCGAGTAATCGGAGGTAATGGCCCATTTGAGAATTTGGTCATTCGAGTGAGACTTTGCTTTTTTAACTTGGGAGGAGTGGTTGAGGCACTTGTGAGAATGTGGGAGAGAAGTATTTAGCTCTTGGCTCGTATAAAGGAAAATAGTGAACTGATGATCTTTGATAATAAATCCCTTCTCCGAGACGAGACGAGGAAGACGTGAGTTCAACGGGGAGCGGAGCACGGAGGAAGCCCTCTTCGACGTGGGACTCAGACGTGTTCAGACGTCAGCATCGAAGAGCCCCGTGGAAGCAAGCGTGCGAGGGATAGACTCTGCTATAACACGGGTTATCCTAGAAATACAGGCGATAGCTGAACGTTTGATTAGTGCCACGGAGAAAGGAGTAAACTCAGTTACACAACGGGTTATCCTAGCAACATATACGGTAGCTTAGTATCTGGTTCATGTGAATGAACCAACAGGCGAGCAGCGCCGAGGACCAGGTGGTAGATATAGTCCACCTTGCGTTAGCTGTGTATAGGCGTACTAGCAGGAGGGTCCACCACGACCCACAGTTTAGCTGTGGTTAGGTTAGCACCACAGGTTAGCTCGCGCGTCGGCCCACCTCTTCAGCACCTCTTCAGCCCAGCAGAGGACGCCTCTTCAACCATTTATTGTTTTGGGGAAAAAGCCGGCTTTAGCTAGGACTTTTATTTGCTAATGTGGGCCCACTGTTAATTTCTTTTGAGTGTGATAATAACGTGTGGTTCTTTATAAAATTCCCATTGAACTCCTTTACTAGTTACCTTGTGGTCACCTACCGTGAAGCGGAGCAGTAAATAACCCTTAAAGGGAAGAGGTTCTTACGGTGACTGTAATAAAGAGTGAGAGCACCAGGTGCCAGTGTGAATATAGTGTATATAACTAGTGCATTAAGATATAACCCTGTATCTTGAACCAGGCTATAGATAAAGGAGACGTAAATGGGAGCACGGTGTGTGTGTCTGTTACTGAGTCCGTGTCTTAACCCTTTTTGCCCGGGTAACGCTTATTATTATTTAACCCTTTTCCCCACCGCCATCCATATTTCATTGTTAAAGGTCTCTACAGGTCATTAAGGAAGGGTACTGCTTTGGGGAGCGAAAAACATTATCCACCTTACTGCCATCAGGTGTGGGAGGGCTTAAAGGAAGTACTGGGGGAAGTGAGGGTGTGTGGGGAGCTACTGCTGATCGCCCTGGAGGGCAAGAAGGACCAGAGTACCACCCCTAGGTCAGTGAATCCTAGGCCCCATCCGCTCCTGCTGCTCGACCTCCAGTTCGACGTTCCTGGCCTAAAGACGGGGGTCCAGTTAGACTAAGCTCTACTGCATCCCACTACCAGGTGGCCGTGTACAACCACTCCCATAAAGCAGGGATAATCCACCCTGCTACATATCGCTGCTGTCGGGACAAAACCTCATAACTCCATTTTTTGAATCTTTTTTTATTATATAAATCAACTCCGTAGATCATCCTCCATATGTGTGTGTGGGTTTTACAAAGTTTAAACAATGGGAAAGCATTCAACCGATCATCTGTCTAAACCTCCTAACTCTATTCACCCTCACATCTGTTAGTTTTTTTCATCTGCTGAAAAGTTGGGTTTTTGGAGTTATGAGGTTTTGTCCCGACAGCAGCGATATGCATCTTGGGATTATTATGGAGATGAATAGTGCTTCGATAGCACTAACATTAAGAAGAACTTAGACACAATTGTTGATTCATCATTACGGTTTATCTCCCCCTTATACAGAGACTAGTCGGCTTGGGCTGCTTTGCCCCGCAGAACTAGACGTTACTAATTAGTGCCTGAAGTCGAGCGGAGCTCAGGGGAGACAGGCTATAGCACGGCACCATGTGAAGTGGAACCAGTGGCATCCAGATGAGGCCTGACAGGTGACTGTGTCCCCGCTACAACCCCTGTGCGTGCTGGAGCCAGCCGCGAGGGGCATTTGTTTGGGATATTGCGAGCGATATTTGTTGACTGCTCTTCTTCCTAATTGGGACGGAGTGTAAAGGAACCGTTGCTGTGTCATTGTTAATTACGTGCTCATCGCGGCATCTTTATTCTCAGGTTCTTCCACCCCTTGTTTTGAAGAGCACAGAGAGAGACAGACTGCACCCCAACGATCTTTCTTCAGTCAGTTTGGAGATGGGAACGACGGCCATCGTGAAAAAAGGGAAAATTTATTGTTTTCCAAGAATCACTGGGCTCAGCGAGCTTGATGCAGGCATGCTATAATGAATGGTGTTTGAACAGGAAATAAATTGCAGGACTTGGTCATTTGATAATGTAGAAACAAGTAGATAACTTTCTCTCATTAATTATCTCTCCCTCTCTATCTCGCTTGTTCTTTTTACTTCTCACTCGGTCACTATCTCACTGAGTTGCTCTCTGACTGAGTATTTCTCTCTCTCTCTCTCTATCTCTCTCTCTCTCTCCTTCTTTCCTTGTTCTCCTCTCCCTTGTTCCCTCTGCTGCTTGCTATTCATACGTTGGGGGCATCCTGACTCCTGGAGCTCAGAGACTTTGGTATGTCTGGTGACCACAGTAGTGAGGAGAGTAGGAGGAGGAGGAGGAGGTGAGCGATGAATTGAGTGGAGAGAGAACAGAAATTCTGAGACCATCTTGATGATTCAGTCCAATTCTCATAAACATCTAGACAATAATGGGTAGTTTGAGGTGGTGTGTCCTTGCCCATTGGTTACATGAAGTTGCCAGGGGCAACAGGAGAAGAAAAAAACGTTGTTTGTTCGTTTTGTTACTCAACTCTCTCCTGTGGCCCTCAACCCCACTGGCAGGAATGGAGATACGCAAACCAATAAATGTGTACTAAAGGGGTCCTTTGTGTTGTTCAGGTAGTATTTATGAACCTGCACCACTCACTCTGGCCATCAACTGTTTGTGTGAACTGTGGAAGATAACAGATTCTTGTCTCCTGCCTCTAACCCCCCAGTTTTATTGTCGTCCCCCCCCCCCCCCCCTCTCCTGTGTATAAATAGGGTCCGCTCATATAAATCTCTCTCTTCTCCCCAGGTTTCAACAGCTAGTCACTTTGGGTGAGAGCCATTCAAGCCATATTCTCTGACTTTGTATTTGATACTTTCACTCTGAGTTAATCAATTGTCTTAACCGGATCTCCGTTGACTGAGTAAATCATTATAGTAATCCACAGAACTCTTACACCCAAATTGTGTTTATATCCTAACATTGCGAGAAGGTCTGATCCAGAATTCAAACCTAATTTGGGTGTAAGAGCTCAAGTCACAGGTTGACAGAACCATGATTACAAGGCTATTTCTCAAGTCAAATCAAGTCTGTATGGATTACTCTGTGGATTATCCCCTTTTTCTGCCCCAGGAAATATGCTGACCCAGACACAAGAAACGATTGACTGTAACGGTGCATAATATGAACAGCTGTAAGATATGTGAACAAATGAAGGGGGAGACCTGAGACGCATGCTTTCCCCCCTGAGGATTGGCTGGGCGTGAGTCTGGGTCTTCTGGGGCTCTCCTATAGGAACATGATTACATCCTGGGCCAGAATCTGGGTTTGTAAATGGGAGAAGCTGGAAAATGTCAGACTGGTATCTATGATGACATTATTTTCAACCAGCGGGATTAATGAACGGCTTGGCTTGGGTCCATCTTCATGTCATCTTCCCCAAACTGAGTATTGTTACTATATACTGTATGCTTTTGGATGTTAAGCTGGAAATAAACACACCACCGGTGTTTTCCATGTGTTTTTCCAACGGACATCAACGGAGTACCAAATAGTTTGGGCTAACTGTAATGGCCTAGTTTTTTATTAACAGATTGCAGAATGGGTACAATACAGTACGGCTCAATACACACAATTGTTAAGGGGATGCAGACCAGAGAAAGACTTTCATCTTGTTTACATCAGGGTCCCCAATTCATAATGAATTTTAAGTAAGGGTGCAACTTGCTCCGTGCAATCCATTCTTTGTGGATCTAGCCCACTTTAAGGGAGAGGTGGGCTATCGCGTCATCGGTTCAGGAAAGATGCGTACTGGCTTGTAAAGACGGGAATGCAAGGGTGGCGTTGATTGATTGATTTATTGCGTCTTCAGATTTGTTCACTCTGGGACCCGTTCTCAGAAAATAGCGTATTCAGGCTCCCAGAACGCGGTTCCATGTGGACGAAAGGTGCATACGATAAAATACTTTGACGGATACCACCGAAATCGTCTTCGTCTGGACATGGCCTCAGTCTCCCCTGCGTTTGTATCTCACCTTTCCCATCCATTTATTGTGTTTTAGAACAGTTAGATTGTATGAGCAGGTAGTATGTTTAGATCCTTGTTTGTTACACCCTTAGTGTGCATGGTCCCCCAAGGTGCTCCATTATTGGTGACAGAGTACCTTCCTGGCAGTGTGATTCCCCTTCCCTAAACAGCCCACTGAGGATATAGTACTGTTGCATGTTGAACCACCAAACTACAGGCCTTTGAGTGTGTGTTGGGCTGCGTCTTAGCACTAACATAGCCCTTGTGGCTCTTTTTGTTTGCTATGTCTCAAGAGTGGCCCCTCTTTTTAAGCCTGATGTTAGGTATAGTATTTCTTGTGTGTTTTCACAGTGTGCAAAGTGTCTAAGTGTGATGCCATTAACTGAAGTGTGTACGAATCCCCACCATTTTGTCGCAAGTGTAGACGCCAGGATCAGTCTATCCCTTTTCCCCGCAGTGCTGCCTCCAGATGCAAGAGGGCCCCTGACACCAAGTATCAGCACCTACCGATTGATGGACGATATTAAAAAGGGACATTTCCCATAACTTCCTTTTTGCCCTGTAAGATTGTAATTGCAATAGACATGCTGTTATTCCTTCATCTGCTGTGTCTGTGTCACTATTTGGGAATATATAAACAATCAGCTCCCCTGCTAAAAAAACTAAAATATTAAACCACCTAAATAAACTAGGATCGTATACAGTATCTGCATTATACAAGAGTCTTGGAAACGTACAGCCAGATGAATTGGCCAGACGTATCACTCCACATGTAGCTGCAAAATAAATTAGGTGTCTCGATTTCAATCAGTAAGAACATTTAATTTTCCCACAATTCAACATTGAACCACCCTGAGGGTCGTTACATCATTATCAATGGAGCCATTGGAGAAGACATTGTAACTCTGGCCCCAATGCAGACTATTTTTTATAAAAAATGTAACTCATTAATCTCTGCATTATCTCGTTTTCTTGATTCACATATCAACCTAGGGGACAATTTTAACATAGTATTGGATCCATACATAGATCGCTCATCATTAACCTCAATTAACCTTAAACAGTACAGATTATGGACTGATGGATATCTGGAGAGTGAATAACCCCAGTAATAATGAATACTCATATTATTCACCTCACTATAAATCATACTCTCGTATAGTTATTTTTCTTTTGAAGTACAGTACACATTTATTTTACTTAACACTTTCAGCGCCATAAGCTGTCCCCATCTCTGCCGCTTCAAGGCCATCTTAAAATGGTAATTTTCGCAGTGTTTCACAATGTTTGCAGAGCTGTGTGTGTGTTCTGTATTATAGCTGTGGAGACAATGGTGTGGCTCATTTGACAGACACTTGTTTCTAGTTTGTAGTTTATTACATGCTAAACATTGCACATTTATCGTTTTAACTCAAAACCGTGTTCGTGTTTGTCGAGCATGTTCTACGTCCATTAAAACACAAAACTGTGATCGTTAAGAAAAACATGTTTCAGGTTCGATAAAATAGACATAGAATATACCTTACCTTAGCCAGAAGGTATTCCAAAAAGAATAATTCCAAGTGATCGCATCGCGATTACCAGTGTATATGACTATACACGTTTCGATGATAAATACGCTTCGGCAACGGAATTTCGAGGCGATCGATGTGAATCTCTGTCCAAGCAGGAGGAGGAGCCCTTACCAAACAAAAAGAAAAGGAAAACGTGTATCCACGCCAATGCAATTCCAGTTCAGACACAGACGATACTGCCACCTGGTGATATTCGATCGGCATTGCAATTGCAACCTATAAAAACAAGCCAGGGATGGCTAGAATGATCCGGATGATGATTTAGGCCATGTCCAGACTAAAACGATTTTGGTCATTTTAGGCAAAGTATTTGATCGTTTGCACCTTTCTGCCACACGGAACTGCGTTCTGGCAGCCTGAAGACGGTACTTTCTGATACCAGCTCCCAGAGTGCGCAATTCTGAAGACGCCCCCCATTGCGTCACCATCTTTCCAAGTGATACGCGTCTTCTCCTGAACCGATGACGCGATAGCCCACCTCTCCCTTACCCCGTGTGTGAAAACATTACAACAACAATGACATGTACAGCTATTGAGCTTGATCGGGTTTTTACAGCTTTACATATGCTGTGCTCTCTCTCTATCTGTCTGAAGCGGAGCGGGGCTCTGCTGTGCTTACACACAATCCTGACCGAGGCGCACACACATGCTCACACACGCGCTGTGCTCTCTCTATCTGTCTGAAGCGAGCGGGGCTCTGCTGTACACACACTCCCAACCGAGGCGCACACACATGCTCACACGCATCGCCCTTAATCCGCATGCAAACCCAGAAAAAAATAGACATGATACATATATGTCTTATATGTCCTGGCTAGAAGTGTTTATTAAACACCGGGAGTTATTATTAAACAACAATGGCATCAGAGTAGTTGCGTGTTACAGAAGCTATTGAGCTTGATCGGGATGATGCAACTGTGTGATGCAATACACGATACTAGCGTCACAATGACACAAGAGGCTTATGGCGAGGACTGCGGATGATAACTGACTACAAAGTCAGCGCCCCCTCAATGGGGAGCGACGACGCCTCTCTTGCGGACAAACTCAACTCCTTCTATGCTCGGTTTGGGGCAAACAGTGGCGACGCTAGCTCACCGGCTAGTGACATCACTGGCACGCCAGCTGTCGTGGAGGGGGGGGGCATCCGTGGGGGGCGGGGACGCTCTCTCATTGACGGAACACAGTGTGAGAAGAGCATTTATGCGGGTGAACACCAGGAAGGCTGCTGGCCCAGATGCGTCTATGCCAAATACAACGCAGTTCGGTTTCCGGGTTCCTCTGATTGGCCACTAAGCCCATGTGACTGCGGCTAGCACGCCCCCCTTATCGCCCGCTGCCGCACTGTGAGGCGGAAGAGCCAGCGAGGCGACGCGAGGCGGTGGTTTCAGCAGCAGTGGCCGTCTTCTTCCGAGGCGGCTCGTTCTTATTAATCCCTAATGTCATGTATGTTGTGTATGTCATAAATGTCGATATGAATTGAAAATGGGGGACCCTGATGTAAACAAGACGAAAGTCTTTCTCTGGTCTGTATCCCCTTAACAATTGTGTGTATTGCGCCAAAGGGAACACAGTTTCTTGAGTCTGGCGTTGTTGTACTTTATCTATTTAGTGTTACTTTTGGGAGTAGTGGGGGAGAAATTAATGAATGAAAATTGTTAAGGGGATGCAGACCAGAGAAAGACTTTCGTCTTGTTTACATCAGGGTCCCCCATTTTCAATTCATATCGACATTTATGACATACACAACATACATGACATTAGGGATTAATAAGAACGAGCCGCCTCGGAAGAAGACGGGCGCTGCTGCTGAAACCACCGCCTCGCGTCGCCTCGCTGGCTCTTCCGCTTCACAGCGCGGCAGCGGGCGATAAGGGGGCCGTGCTAGCCGCGGTCACGTGGGCTTAGTGGCCAATCAGAGGAACCCGGAAACCGAACTGCGTTGTATTTGGCATAGACGCGGGCCAGATGGGATAACAGGACACATACTTAAGTCCTGTGCTAACCAGCTAGCCCCTGTGTTCACCACCATATTTAATCTATCCCTGGCGGAATCCGTGGTACCTGCCTGCTTCAAGATGTCTACCATTATCCCGGTACCAAAGAAATCCTCCCCAACAGGTCTCAATGACTACAGACCGGTGGCACTCACCTCTGTGGCCATGAAATGTTTTGAGAGGCTGGTTAGGGATCACATTTGTGCCTCCCTCCCCAGTGATATGGACCCTATGCAATTTGCATACAGGCCAAACTGGTGATGCAGTCTCCCAAGTACTGCACAGCACCCTCTCTCACCTAGACCGCCAGAAGGGGGGCTATGTGAGACTGTTGTTCATTGACTACAGCTCAGCGTTCAACACCATAGTCCCCACCAGACTGGTGGACAAGCTGATCGAGCTGGGTCTGAGCTCCGCTCTGAGCGCCTGGATACTGGACTTTCTGAGTGAAAGGTCCCAGGCGGTCAGGGTGGGGGGTCAGACCTCCAACACCATCACCCTGAGCATCGGGTCCCCCCAGGGCTGTGTTCTGAGCCCCCTGCTGTACTCACTATACACACATGACTGTGTGGCCAAGTTCAGCTCCAACTCCATAGTGAAGTTTGCGGACGACACAGTGGTGGTGGGGCTGATCTCGGACAACGACGAGAAGGCCTACCGGGAGGAGGTTGAGGTACTGGAACGCTGGTGCCAGGACAACAGCCTGCTCCTGAACATTGGTAAAACCAAGGAGCTGATCGTGGATTTTTGGAGAAGACAGCAGGGGACACACACACCACTGAGGATAAACGGGGCTACCGTGGACAGGGTGAGCAGCTTCAAGTACCTGGGGGTCCACATCTCAGAGGATCTGACATGGACAACACACATAGACTCAGTCGTAAAAAAGGCGAAGCAGCGCCTCTACCACCTGAGACAGTTAAGGAAGTTCAGAGTATCTGGGAAGATACTCCAGTCCTTCTACTCCGGAGCTGTAGAAAGCATCTTGACTGGAAACATCACTGCCTGGTATGGAAACAGCACGGCACAGGACAAGAAGGCCCTCAGCCGAGCGTACCACGGGTATTGCACTACCACCCCTGCAGGTCCTATATAACAAGAGGTGCAAATCCAGAGCCTGCAGAATAATGAAAGACCCTCACCACCCCAACAACAGCCTGTTCAAGCTGCTGCGGTCAGGCAAATGCCTGCGAACACCAGCGACACTAGGACAGAGAGACTTCGACTCAGAGCCTTGAACACTGAACTCTCCACACACAAGCACACATGAGCACACACACAACACACACTAGCAGCCACTTTAACATGAGCACACACACACTCATGCTGCACACGCTCACACTTATGGTCACTTTACAAAAGGAAAGGTCACTTTAAGAATAGTATAGTATAACTTGAGATTGTATAATATAGCATTGTATAGCAGTGTACATAAAGACCCAGTGCCTCATCCGTAGCTAACAGTGTATTGCACTACCACAGGACCTAGCATGTCCTACCATGCTCTGTAAAAAACTCATGTACATATACCGATATGCCCTACTTTGATTACTTGTATTATTGCACAATGCCGTTCTATTGGATTCTTATTATATTATTGTTATGGTTTGACACCGACCCCAAATGCAAACGGCACAGAGAGAGTTGTTTCTGAGTTAGCCAAAATCAAGGGCTTGTTTATTTACTGAGTAAACAGAAAGAACTTGGTGGAGAACAGAACAAACTGGGAAACAGGCATGTGAGGAATGTTTGCTGCTCTGCAGCTTCTCCCGGGGGGTTACGTTTGTAAAAATCTGTCCGTGACGTCTGAGCCGCTCTGCAGAATCCTCCCAGCATATACTCCGGGGTGGTGGCGGATAGGGAGAGAGAGAGTCCGAGTTAGCTCAGTGCACAATTGGAAACTGACAGGTGACAGGTGAAGTGATTTGTCCAAACAGATAAATCCAAGTGACAGAATCTTCGGTGTGAAACACACAGTGAGCAACGTCCAAACAATAAATCCAAGTGACAGAATCTTCGGTGTGAAACACACAGTGAGCAATGTCCAAACAATAATAAATCCGAAGTGAATATCCAAACAGGCGAAAAGGGTGAGAACAGTCTGAACGAAAAACAGGATCTCTTCAGTGCTTTAACACACACAAAAAACGATTGAATCCAAAAGACTGTCTTGCAAAAACTCACCAGAGCGCTGTGCGTGAAGCGAGCGGATCAAACAGGGCGAGCGCTTCGTAACGGGGAAGCAGGTTCTCCAAACGGAATACTCCTCGAGAGTCCTGGGAGGCAAAGCACAGGGAAAGCAGCGACGGAAGGAAACGGCAAATGCAGAGAATATTTCAGAACGATCCAACATCAATAAATGGGGAATCAGGGTATATAAAGCCAAGGGGTGCTTAATGACAAGCTGTGACAGCTGCGGGATGAGATTGACCATTGCTCCAGAAGCGTGTGGTTGGGGGAGCACCAATCAAACGGCATCTACAGGAAGAAGCGTGTGGAGAGGAGAATGCAATTAATTAACCGAAATATCTTAAAGGAACAGAGCGAGTGGGTGAGGAGCGGACCAATCACCACAGTACTTTAAGAAGCCCGTGGTGGGGAAAGAACCAAACCTCACAGTACTCCCCCCTCCACGGGAGCCACCCGGCGACCCACTCGGCCCCGGCCTGCCCGGACGGGACCGAAGGAAGCCGGCGATCAGGGGCACTGGAGAGGGGGACAAAGACAGAGGCCCGGAGAGGGGGACCGGAGACGTGGACAGAGGACCGGCGAGGGAGGCCGGAGACGGGGACTGGGACCCGACAGCGGAGGCCGGGCACGGGGACTGGGACCCGACAGCGGAGGCCGGGCACAGGGACAGAGAACCGGCGAGGGAGGCCGGAGACGGGGACAGAGGACCGGCGAGGGAGGCCGGAGACGGGGACTGGGACCCGACAGTGGAGGCCGGGCACGGGGACTGGGGCCCGACAGCGGAGGCCGGGCACAGGGACAGAGAACCGGCGAGGGAGGCCGGAGACGGGGACTGGGGCCCGACAGCGGAGGCCGGGCACGGGGACAGAGGACCGGTGAGGGAGGCCGGAGACGGGGACTGGGACCCGGCGGGGGGGGCTGGACGGCACCTGAAGACACCGGGCACGACAGGAGGAGCTCCACCCCTTGATGGTACCGGAGGACCAGACGATGTGGGGCTCGTGCAGCGCGAGCCAGGGCCTGCCCAGGACCACAGGGACAAGAGGAGAGCTGGTGACGAAAAACTGGAGCCTCTCAACGTGGTTACCAGCAACGGTGAGAAGGACTGGACAGGTGCGTAGAGTGACGTCAGCCAGGCGGCGATGATCCAGCGCGAAGACCTCCAAGGGCCTCTCGAGGTCCTCAAGTGGAATGTTGGCCCGGGTGGCAAACCCAACGTCCATGAAACTCCCATCAGCACCAGAGTCCACGAGTGCACCCACCGTCGCCCACTGGTCCGCCCAGGCTAGGGTGACGTCCGCCAGACGGTTGGGTGGTGCCCGGGTGGGGGAACAGGACAAACGGCTCACCAGGATCTCCCGGGGTCCCGGCAAGCCTGGTCTTCTTGGCCGGGTAGGGCAATTGGAGACACGGTGTCCATCCCGGCCACAGTAGAGGCAACGGCCGGAGATGAGCCTGGACTCCCGTTCGGCCGGGCTAAGGCGGTTGCGTCCCAGCTGCATGGGTTCCTCCTCGGTCACGGCTCGGGAGGGAACAAACCCACCAGTCACGGAGGGGGCAGGACGGTCAGCACTGTAGAGGCGGCCGCCGGGAAAGGGAGCCCCTGAGCGGAGGTCGATGGCACAGTCGTAAGGCCGGTGAGGCGGAAAGACCTGAGGCCTGGACTCACTGAAAACCTCCTTGAGGTCGTGGTACTCGGGGGGTACGTCTGGGGTACTGAAAACCTCCTCGAGGTTGTGGTCCTCGGGGGGTACGTCTGGGGGTCCCCGTCGGGTTCTCTCACGTCTTCTCTCCTGGAGGCGTCCGTCGATGCGAATGGCGAGGCTGAACAGGTCCTCGAGGGACTCAGGTTCCTCACGGGTCGCGAGCTGGTCCCTGACTGCGTCGTTGAGCCCCCTCATGAAGGTAAGACGAAGTGCTTGGTCGTTCCAACCGCTCTCCGTAGCCGCCAGTCTGAACTCCAGCACGTAGTCGGTAACCCCGCCGCTGCCCTGCCGGAAGGTACCCAACCGGGCTCCAGGGTCCAGACCACGGGCTGGATGGTGGAACACCCTGCGGAGCTCAGCCACGAAGTCTGGGTAGGAGAAACAGAAGTCTGCCTCCATTGCCCAGGAGGAAGTGACCCACTGGGCTGCCAGGCCTGAGAGCAAGTTAGTCATATAGGCCACTTGGGCTCCCCTTGAAGTGAAACGACTGGGTTGATGACGAAAAACCAACTCACATTGCATGATGAATGTGGCACAATCCTCGAAGTTGCCGTCGAACAGCCGTGGTTCGGAGAGACGGGGCTCCCGAGGTGCGGGATCGGGAAGCGCGGGGCCTGCCAGGGCTGCGGGTGATGCTCCGACCAAGGTTCCTGAAGGAAGTGGGGTTATAAGCAAGGTGTTAATGGTTTCACTCAGCGCTTGTAAGTGGAGGAGAATACTAGCCTGCTGGCTAGCCAGAGCGCCCAGGGACCCCTGAATAAGCAGGACCTGCTCTCGGAGTTCCTGTATAGCAGCTGCAGCCGCATCTAGCTGTAGGCTGTGTTCCTTGGTTGACTCCATCTGGACTGCCACTGCTGTGCTGACTCTCTTGCGGGCGCAGACCGCGCAGGCCAGTACAAACTCCTTGACGTCGTTCCTCATGGTGGGCCACCAGAATCGACGAGCCAGGAAGGAGAACGTGCGATGAACGCCCGGGTGGCAGGCGAACCGGCTGGTATGGCCCCACTGGAGGACCCGGGACCGGACTGAGTCGGGGACGAAGAGACGATGAACCGGTACATTGCCTGGAGCGCGATGGAAGCGTAGGGCACGCCTTACCACCCCCTCGATGCCCAAGGTGACGACTCTCTCTGTGTCGGCTGGGGTCGTCATGGTGGTTGGATCGTAATGTTATGGTTTGACACCGACCCCAAACGCAAACGGCACAGAGAGAGTTGTTTCTGAGTTAGCCAAAATCAAGGGCTTGTTTATTTACTGAGTAAACAGAAAGAACTTGGTGGAGAACAGAACAAACTGGGAAACAGGCATGTGAGGAATGTTTGCTGCTCTGCAGCTTCTCCCGGGGGGTTACGTTTGTGGAATCTGTCCGTGACGTCTGAGCCGCTCTGCAGAATCCTCCCAGCATATACTCCGGGGTGGTGGCGGATAGGGAGAGAGAGAGTCCGAGTTAGCTCAGTGCACAATTGGAAACTGACAGGTGACAGGTGAAGTGATTTGTCCAAACAGATAAATCCAAGTGACAGAATCTTCGGTGTGAAACACACAGTGAGCAATGTCCAAACAATAAATCCAAGTGACAGAATCTTCGGTGTGAAACACACAGTGAGCAATGTCCAAACAATAATAAATCCGAAGTGAATATCCAAACAGGCGAAAAGGGTGAGAACAGTCTGAACGAAAAACAGGATCTCTTCAGTGCTTTAACACACACAAAAAACGATTGAATCCAAAAGACTGTCTTGCAAAAACTCACCAGAGCGCTGTGCGTGAAGCGAGCGGATCAAACAGGGCGAGCGCTTCGTAACGGGGAAGCAGGTTCTCCAAACGGAATACTCCTCGAGAGTCCTGGGAGGCAAAGCACAGGGAAAGCAGCGACGGAAGGAAACGGCAAATGCAGAGAATATTTCAGAACGATCCAACATCAATAAATGGGGAATCAGGGTATATAAAGCCAAGGGGTGCTTAATGACAAGCTGTGACAGCTGCGGGATGAGATTGACCATTGCTCCAGAAGCGTGTGGTTGGGGGAGCACCAATCAAACGGCATCTACAGGAAGAAGCGTGTGGAGAGGAGAATGCAATTAATTAACCAAAATATCTTAAAGGAACAGAGCGAGTGGGTGAGGAGCGGACCAATCATCACAGTACTTTAAGAAGCCCGTGGTGGGGAAAGAACCAAACCTCACAATTATTATTGTATTATGCACAATCGTTGCGGGCAAGACCCCCCGCATTTCATTGTATACGTGTATGCCGTGACAAATAAAACTCTTGACTTGACTTGACTTGACATAGCTGGCCTTTTTCTGAAAACCCAAGTAGTAGCCAAGCACTGTTCCATAGCATACCCCTTCAGTTGATCATGACAAATCCTCTCTTACCTTGACGATTAAAAGCCTCCATAATTTAGTAAATAGTATCCCCATGGATGGTGTTGAGCTGTAGCCAGCAAACTATGCTATACTACTAAATAGCTAACCAGCTAAATACAATAGACAGTGGTATCCTCAAGAGGCTAAATCAACTTAATTCCAGTAAAGTGACAGGATTAGATCAGATGCCTGCTAGGTTTCTTAATGACGCAGCAGAGAGCATCACACCTGCTATTACCCACATAATCAATCTCTCCATAGAGCATGGGAAAGTACCAGCAGATCTAAAGAGTGCTAGAGTAATTCCACTCTATAAGAAAGGTAATAAGTCAGACAAGGGTAACTATAGACCAATTAGCATTTTAAGTATACTATCAAAAGTCATGGAAAAAAATCATTCATGAACAGATCAATACATATTTAGTGAGTAACAATATCCTATTTGAGCATCAGTCAGGCTTTAGACAATCTCATTCCACTGAGACTTGTCTGGTGTATTTGACTGACTGCATCAGAAAGGAGATTGATGCAAAGAAATTCTGTGGAATGATCATGTTGGACCTACAAAAGGCCTTTGATACGGTTGACCATAGTGTCCTTTTATTTAAATTGAAGGCGATTGGGGTTAGTGGGTCAGCATTGAACTGGGTCACCTCATATCTATCAGGCAGGTCTTAGATGGTAGGGACCTACTCCTCAGCCAAGGCGATCACCTGCGGGGTGCCTCAAGGGAGTGTCCTGGGGCCTCTCTTCTTTCTCATTTACATAAATGATATGAAGAATGCCTGTTCATCAGACCTTTTTCTTTATGCGGATGACTCAGCCATTCTGGTCTCCCATAAGGACTTGGCAGTAGTGGAGAGGACCCTTAGTGAGGAGCTATCAAATGTGCAGACATGGCTGTCAGATAACAAACTATCTCTTCATCTAGGAAAAACAGAGGCCATCCTGTTCGGATCAAAGAAACGGCTTGGTAAAGAAATTGAAATTTAGGTAAGAGTAGGTGAGAAGCAAATAACAAACAAGGATTCTGTAGTATATCTAGGCTGCATACTGGACAAACATCTTACAGGAGAGGCCATGGCTAAAAAAGCCCACACTAAAATCTGCCAGAAAACGAAATTCCTAGCTAGACAAGGGAAACTACTGGACCAGGCAACACTTAAAATGCTAGCGGGCGCATTAGTACAAAGTCACTTTGACTATGCTGCCACCTCCTGGTTTAGTGGCACTCCACAGGTCCAGAAAAACAAACTTCAGACAGCTCAAAACAAATTAATGAGAGTAGTCCTTAAACTACCTCCACGCACTCACCTAGGGCCAACTTTCTTTAGGCAACTAAACTGGCTTCCAGTCAATAAAAGGGTAATTCACATCAAATTAGGTCTCACACACAAGATAGTTCAAGATACAGGTCCGAAATATCTATCTAATTATTTTAATCGATTCCGTGACAATCATTCATACTCCACTAGAAGGAGCAGTACGGATTTTATTCTGCCAAAATGTAACTCCCTAATGGGCACAAATACTTTTTTATATTCTGCAGCACTGGAGTGGAACAAGCTTCCAGTGGCCCTGAAAAACATCGAAGAGGGGGGAAGTTTTAGACGTGCCACAAAGAAATGGCTAGCCAATGAAGTATAGAATAGCCATAGGAAGGAGAGGGTAGGGAGTGTTTTTCGTATGGGGTTGCTATTATGTTTTATTATGATGCTTGTTTTTTATTATGATGATCTATGTTTTATTATGATGCTCTATGTTTTTATTATGATGCTCTATGTTTTATTATGATGCTCTGTTTTAGTATGTTTTATTATGATGCTCTATGTTTTATGATGTCTGTCCATGTCCAAAATCAGGGACCATGATGGAAATAAGTGCTTGCACTTTCTCATGTTTTTATCCCTTGGATGCTGTCTTTTACTCCACAATAAAAATCAATCAATCAATCAATCCTGAGGTATGAATGAAAATGAATGAAAAGGTTTATTTTTGAACATGTAATTCTCCATATTCCTCCAAACAAATCACGGCATCTAGCTCCGTCAAACCAAACAATCATAACAACAAGAAAAGGAATTATAAACAAAAGGTCAAGAGCAATGTGTTTGGTTAGCAGACATGTCCAAAAAAGGAGTAGAGGGAAGCTAAGCTTATTGATCCCTACCCCCTTACATTTATATTTGTTCTTCCATTAATTTTACTAGATATAACATAATTTAGTATAATATAGAATATACTTTTACTTATAATACGAAAAGAAAAAAAACTTGATTCACTTGACAGCAGTGAATATAGTACAGCACTACATAACACAATATAACATAACTTTGTTTATCCTCATTACTAATTTCTGTATTTCTCTAATTTTTTCTCTATTTTCTCTATTTTTGTAGCTGCTTTTTAAATTGTGCCATATGTTTACTCAGTTTGATGTATTCAGGTAAATTATTCCACAACTTCCACTCTTCACCGATATGCACATGCTTTTCAGCGTAGTGTGTACCATTGGTTGTTTAAGATTCCCTCTCCCTCTTAAGTTATATTCTCCTTCCCTGTCTCTGAACCATTTTTGAATGTTGCCTGGGATTAGTTTGTATCTGGCTTTGTATACAATGAGGGCAGTTTTGAAATCCACTAGGTCCATACATTTCAATGCTTGTAGCTTTATAAATAAGTTATTGGTGTGTTCATAATATCCTACATTGTTGATTATTCTTATTGCTTTTTTTTGCATGGTGCATATTGGCTGTAGAGTGCTTTTGTTGGTATTGCCCCACACCTCCCATTACCTATATCATTTATATACAGTATGAATAGTTTCGGGCCCAGAATTGACCCTTGCGGCACACCACAGATTATGTTTGACTGAGTGGACCTGTACTCCCCCAACTGCACCGAGGCGCACACACATGCTCACACACGCGCTGTGCTCTCTCTATCTGTCTGAAGCGAGCGGGGCTCTGCTGTACACACACACTCCCAACCGAGGCGCACACACATGCTCACACGCATCTCCCTTAATCCGCATGCAAACCCAGACAAAAAAAATAGACATGATACATATATGTCTTATATGGCCTGGCTAGAAGTGTTTATTAAACACCGGGAGTTATTATTAAACAACAATGGCATCAGAGTAGTTACGTGTTACAGAAGCTATTGAGCTTGATCGGGATGATGCAACTGTGTGATGCAATACACGATACTAGCATCACATAGCTGGCCTTTTTCTGAAAACCCAAGTAGTAGCCAAGCACTGTTCCATAGCTTACCCCTTCAGTTGATCATGACAAATCCTCTCTTACTTTGACGATTAGAAGCCTCCATAATTTAGTAAATAGTATCCCCATGGATGGTGTTGAGCTGTAGCCAGCAAGCTATGCTATGCTACAAAATAGCTAACCAACTAAATACAATAGACAGTGGTATCCTGAGGTAACGTTAAATACAGACAACGTTTTTACCTCTTAATATAAAAATATGAGGTTTACCACAATGAAATGTAGGTGTGAGTGACAAAAATATATTAGAAAAAAAAAATATTATTATTTAAAAAAATTTGGATGGAAGCGCCACACATTGACAGGCAAAGAGCCACATGCGGCTTGTGAGCCACGGGTTGGCCACCCCTGCGCTAGACGCTCGCAAAGTGCTGTGACTTTCGTCTGTTCCAACGGCCCATAATGTGGAATAACGTTCTAATTACATTTTCCTGAAGTCATTTTGAAATTTCAGAAACCGTACCAGATAAAACGGGTACTTTTAGGAAAAGTCATTGAGTGACAGAGCTGGAGCTTGACCGAGTGACGAGGATACATTTATTGAAAATGCCTAGGGGTGCAATTTGTTGCAAATTAGGTACTTTATTGGACTGTAGGTAACAGAATACAGATAATTAATTTGAGACACTCTTTCTAGGTGGCATCACGTGACTGAGTTCTAGGCAGGAGCTCAGTGGTTCGAGCTACTCGCCCGAGTTCTTTAGAAAATCTCTCTATTCTGACTCTCTGCTGTGAGATGATCCAAGTGTCACATTGCTGCACCACCTGTTCTGTGCCAAAGCCAGCCGCTTTCCTCAACGTAGCCTCCAGATGTTCTCTCATGTAGGAATCACCATCTCGTAGCTAAAGTACATTCCTCCTCCAAACCAGCATTGTCAGGATTTACACTGATTCATCAATTTGATATTAACCTCTGTTCAACAACAGCTTCTTCTGTTGTGGTGCCTGCCTGACACTATAATAATGAGAATCCGCTCTAATAATTTTATTTGGTTGGCTTTATATCTTGTCCAAGTTGCCTTTGGTTTTGTTTTGTGTTCGGTTTTTGTGAGGCCTTGGTGCTTGCACGGCGACTATTTCTTATTTTAAGTATCACCAAAGGAGAGGACAGCTCTCAATGCTATTTGGAGGCATTGCAGCATGCACTAACTGTCAGATGGGGAAACACATTTAATTTAGCCTAATATTATAGAGTGGAATGGTATATTATAGGAGAGGCTGCCGCATATGCCTCAGGCAATCAGATTAAATGGGCAGGGAAAGAGGCAGGGAAATCAAAAACAGAGGACAGGATATACCTCCAGGCCGGAGGAGGACAGGATATACCTCCAGGCAGGAGGAGGATAGGATATACCTCCAGGCAGGAGGAGGATATGATATACCTCCAGGCAGGAGGAGGACAGGATATACCTCAAGGCAAATCGCACCCTGAGCAGGATGCAAGGAGACATTCTCTGCATGTTTACTGGTACTTCTCCCTGCAGAGGCTCCGGCTATTTTTAATGGATGTTCAAATTAAACAGAAAACAATATGCTGGCTGTTACGGTGGGTAGGTGTGTTGAACCCAAGTGCAGGACAGAACAGATAGACAGGAGGCAGGTATTGATTCTCAAACAAAAGGGTATTTGTTTTATTGTAGTGAGACAATAAGGCGTTCACGCCGATAACGTTGCATAAATAAAAAGAGAGACTACTCTTGTCTCTAAATAACAGGGAAAATAAAAGGGAAACAACACTGTCTCCAAAACACGTTATCACGAAAATACTTAACTGAGCTAAACGTCAAAACAGGGAAAGCAAGGGGAGAAAACACTGTCTCCAAAACAAGGCACAAAACAAAAGATGTCGGAAGACGGTGCTACATAAGCACGAAACAGAATAAACAAACGAAATGCATGACAGTAATAATAACAACTGCAACTAACTTATCCTCCAAGACGGGAGTGATAAGCGTTTCTTCAGGATAGTGTACTCACGGTAATGTTCAGTGAACGACTGACAATCTAAATAGCAAACAAGGAGGACATATAAAGCAGAGTAAATTATACCAATCAGGGCAGAAAGACAGGTAATTACCACTGGGCAACGCCAGGGCTTTTGCTCCCAGGTGAGAGCAAAACCCCAAACGTTACAGCTGGCTATAACAGTAAATATGTTGACTATGACTACCAAGTGTCATGGAGAGGGACCCTGTCGGCCACCCGCCCCCTGCGGATGGGTGTCCCCCAGGGCTCGGTCCTAGGACCCCTTCTCTTCTCCCTCTACACTAAATCATTGGGTAACATTATCACGTCGCATGCCTTCTCGTATCATTGTTATGCCGATGATACTCAACTCTTCCTCTCCTTCCCTCCCTCAGATATCCACGTCTCTGAGCGGATCTCGGCCTGTCTGTCCGACATCTCCGCCTGGATGACGACCAACCACCTCAAACTGAACCTAAGCTAAACAGAATTGCTCCACCTGCCGGTCAAATCCTCCCCCCTGACCGACCTTTCCATCACAGTCGAGAATGCAGCTGTGACGGCGTCCCCGACCGCCAAGAACCTTGGTGTTGTCCTCGACGACCAGTTGAACTTCTCTGCTCACATCTCCAGCGACAACCAGAACCTGCAGATTCCTCCTGAGCAATGTCAGAAGGATCCACCCCTTCCTGACACAAGAAGCCACCCAACTCCTCGTCCAATCAACAGTCATCTCCCGCCTCGACTACTGCAACGCACTGCTTGCTGGCCTCCCGGCCGCGTCTATATTAAAGGCAGCCCAAGAGTCCTTCCGCATTGGCGTTTTGCGCTCTGATTGGCCGAGCGCGCGCATGCGCATGAGCCGCGACGCGCAACTCTAGGCAGGAATCGAAACTCGTTTAAGCTCCAGAGAGCCAGGCTGAAAATCCACAGTTCTTGCCCCACTGATGGAGCCGAATCGCGGATCCGAGTTTTCTGAAATATGGAGGTCCCGAACGCAATTAAGTATTGATTACGCTGCAACGAATCATTAAAAAAATATACCGTTAACTGGAGTATGTTGTTTCTTTACATATATGTTGGATTAGAGAATTGGTTTGTCATGACAATCCAATAAAAAATCGCACACAGTAACTAGTAACTACATGCATCATTGTTTACAGCGAACGGTGGGGCTGGGCTGGGGCGTGCGGTGCGCCGGTGGCGGCGGCGGCGGTTGACCGATGGCGATGCCGAGGACTCTCTCACCGGCCGTCTACCCCACGGATGCGCGCTCGTCCTCGGCATCGCCATCGGTCAACCGCCACCGCCGCCACCGGAGCACCGCGCGCCCCGGTTGAATCCAGCGTGACGCTATCAACTTTTTGGCAGCTGTAAGACCCGCCAAAATGAGTCTCTTTACATGTACAGAGGTTGATAACTGAGAAACATCATTCAACAACAGTACAGAAGGCAGTGTCGGTATGGTCAGAGATAAAATCTCTGATAATTGAGTGGTAACATTTTCCCAAAAAGTCTCAACAGGAGGGCATTCCCAATACATATGCATATATGTACCAATAGCACCGTTTGAACACAAGGAGCATCGAGAGTCAGGTCTGAGACCCATTAGGTACAATCGTCTAGGGGTCAGATAAGTCCTATGAACAAAGTTAAGATTAATCTGTTGGTGATCTGGGTTGTGTGATGATAGCCGAACATTTTCCCAGACTGCATCCCAATCAAAATCTACCTCCAGCTCTGGGATATCCTTCCTCCAAACCGAGTCTAGGGGAAGGACCTTATATGAGGACGTAAGTAAGTGGCGATAAAAGTCAGAGACGAAGCCTCTCGACGTCTCCTTGTCATAAAAGAATTTGTGAAACCTGTGGTGCTCAAGTGGAGCATCCCATGGGACACTGTGAGCCTTCAGAGCTGCTCTTATTTGTAAATAGAAGAAAAAGGAGGAACTGGCGAGGTCAAATTTGTAGGATATATCTTGAAAACTGCGGAGACCAGAGTCATCGAAGATATCCCCCAATGTGTGTATGTCTTTCTTTTCCCAAACCAGGGTATCTGGTGCATTACTTGAATGTGAATTTATACCATGATATGCAGCAAATTTGTATAAAAAACGCTTTACCTTGTGATTCCCAACCTGCAATATGAACTCATTGAACGCCAAAAACTAGTATACTCGTTTTTCAAAGCCAACCGTTTGCCCCCAAAAACGTAAATACTCATTTTATAAATGTTATTATTATTATTCTAAACAGTCAGCCGGACCTTCTTGTGTGAGCTCTGTGTGAATTGGAATTTAAATGACGATCGAATCCAGATAGGTGGCAGTATCGCCTACCTTTTGAACTGGGCTAGTTTACTGTGGGGGGGGGGGGGGGGGGGTTGCTTACTCACTCTGCTGGTCAGAGTCGTAGCCACTAGCCTGCGGACTGTCTATGCAATGTAACATCTGTTCACCGTGGTAATCGCCGACACCAGAGTTGAGAGAACTCCAGACTAGGGCCAACTAACGCTTGGCAATGGCGATCGCCTAGACCAGCGTTTCCCAAATTTAGGGTTGTGACCCAAAATGGGTTGCATTCCCGTTTTTATTGGGTCGTCAATAAAAGAAATTAAAATAAATGTTATAAATTAAAAAAAAATATATATATAAAAGCTGTAGATGTGTTGATTCAGTTTGGCACCACATACTTATGTTAATCTGGGTTTTCTACTCTAGCATACCTGAAAAACAAATACAGAAACAGACTAAATGCTCAGCATGACCTCAGAATAGCACTTTCATAAACCAAGCCCAGAATAGATCTGCTGGTTGAAAACTTCAACCAGCCACATACCTCTCATTAGATTGCATTGTGCCATAGATGAAATATTATACCCCTTCTAGCATGATGTCAGGTCAGTAGAATTTTTTAATAAGTCAATACAAATTAATCAGAATGTTGCTCAATGTTGGGGTTTAAGGTTGAAGGACGGAGGGAGGGGGTAAGAAATGGAGAGTTGAAAAAGGGGTGAGAAATAGAAAGGAGAGAACATGTTTGTTCATTTAAAAGTGTTACAAAATTGTATGTACATATATGTTATGAGGTGGTGAGCAACTTAACATTACACTCTGATTATTGCTTTGATGTACTTTTATAATTAAATAAATACATTTCATATACATTTGAAATTCATGGTTTGTTGTGTTCTTTATCAGTAGTTTATAAATGTATGTTATGGCGTTTCATGATGTATTTTTGTAAGTTTGGGTCCCTGGGAAACACCAAATTTCTCTTTTGGGTCTCGAGCTGAAAAGGTTTGGGAACCCCTGGCCTAGACGAGCAAACTATTGGAGATTATTATGAAGAGGACAAACGGTGACAATCCATCCATAGCATAAGGTGAGTTTTCACCAGACTATGTTGGATTCTAGTATTTTCAAACAGGTTGTTTGGATGTAACGATAACGTTATCTGTTGGGCGCTGCCAGGGCCAACTAACGTTATTTATTGTTCTGACCCAAGACAGAGCGGATAGGGTTTTGGTGGACCTGCTGACAAAGGTAACGTCTATTTTACCGAACCCAATCATAAAACATGCCTTTGTAATGATCCCAGTGTCAGAAAACGATTATGTGAAGGGAATCATTCTACTATAGACCACTGCACTTCCGTGTTACATTGAAATCGGGGAGGAGATAGCGGGGGGAGCAAATGAATGAATGTGGATGAGAGCCTTGATGTAAGTGATTGCAGCTACGGCTGTGGGGGTGCTAGAGACATGATGCAATAGACTTTAATGCGCCTGAATCTCCTGAACACGGCGCGACCCATTCCTAATCGATCAGAACTAAATCGGCCGAGATCAGGTCCCTTTTTCAGCACCTACTCCCCATACGCATGCGCAGATTGTCAACGGAGTCTGAACGGCGCGAGGCGACGCGCGAATGAATCCATCAGAGGGGGAGCTTCGGTGGCCAGTGTCCTTTCAGCCGAACAGGATAATGAAAAAATTATCCCACTAAATGGCCAGACGCGTCTTATGGCGACATCTACAATTACCTCATTGAGTCTCCAGGTAGAGTAATGTTTATATTTAAGTGCAGTGGTCTATAGCCACTCACACTACCACCACAAGCTCCCCCCCTCTGATGGAACATTCCACATTCATTCGTGCGTAGTCTCGCGCCGTTCAGACTCCGTTGACAATCTGCGCATGCGTATGGGGAGTAGGTGCTGAAAAAGGGACTTGATCTCGGCCGATTTAGTTCTGATCGATTAGGAATGGGTCGCCCCGTGTTCAGGAGATTCAGGCGCATAAAAGTCTATTCGATCATGTCTCTAGCACCCCCACAGCCGTAGCTGCAATCACTTACATCAAGGCTCTCATCCACATTCATTCATATGCTCCCCCCGCTATCTCCTCCCCGACTTCAGAATCCCGGAAATGTTACCTTTGACCTGGAAATAATATAGGTGGCAGGCGAGCAACCCGTATGAAATGTATAACAGAACTCGCACCAATACGTCAAATAAAACTATGCAGTGACCAAGTACCCGTTCACGAGGAAATATCTAGTCCCGACTTCAAAATTATGATTGCGCAAAACCGGGTGGATTCTAAATGGAAAACTTTTTATTCATAAATCTACACCAATAGATCTTTATCTTTTGTCCGGTCTTACGGCTGCTAAAAAGTTGATAGCATCACGATGGATTCAACCAGATAAAATGTGCCGGAAGGTATGGGTTCTTACCTATCTCGATGTGATTTATTTAGAGATATCTACAGCAAGAATCTTAGGTGTCAATGAAGCCAGCATTGCAATCTGGTTAGAAGTGGTGGAGAGAATAAAGGTTAGCATATGAATTGTAATCTCTGGTTAGAAACGAATAGTGGATGGTTTATCCAAGGGGGGTCCTGGGGGGGGGGGGGAGAAGAACGAGCAAGAGCATAATGTATGTACTGTATTGTATAATGGGGATTATGTATATATCTCGTAACCTACATTTATTGATTCAAATACAGGAATGTATATTCCTGTGATTTATTGAGATATTTACTGTTAATGTTTGTCTTGTCAAAAAAATTATAAAAAAATTTGTTAAAAAAAAACAATAGATCTTTAGCCCAGAGTGAAAATTGCGTAGTCCACCGAGGTGGGAACGGGATGAAAAGATATATAGCCTTCACCTTACGGTCTACCTTACTGAGTTTGCTATTTGATCCAAAGATAATGGATTCCGTTTTACCCAGGTGTAATGATAGTTTGTTATCAATGAGTCAAGTGCAGATTCTAACGAGTTCAGAGCTGAGGGCTTTTTCAACCTGCAACTTGTCAGAGACCAACAGGGCAGAGTCATCCGCGAACAGGAACAAGTTGCAGTCACAAACTGATGTCATGTAATTTGCATAAATTAGGAACAGTAAAGGTCCTAGTATGCTTCCTTGTGGAACACCACAGCTCACTGGGAGGAGGGGGGGCAGTGTACTGTTCACCTCCACCATCTGTTCACCAGCAGTGGTGGCTGGTGAAAATTATTCTAAGTGGGGTGGTGCCATATTCAATCAGTTTCAGTAACTACAGAACAGTATATATTGTTTTAGAGACTCACTTGTTTTGCTGCCAGTAGAACATCACATACAAATTGGAAGAGCCGTCGCGTGAAACGCTTAACCCTTCGAGAAGCTTCGTGGTCCTGGCTTGAACTTTCCATAAACGTATCCATATGAATCCATTTAGTTAGATCCAACACTGTCTGAATGTATCTTGTGATTATTATCAATTTCCGCCGCCGCCGACAACAACTATTAGCGTATGGTATTTCCTGGTGGACGTGATTCGGGACGTGATGGCACACGAATGCCACGCTCAGCCAAAAGAGTGAATAGACAATTCGACAATGACTCTACTTCGGGCGCTAGAGAAAGCGCCCTTCAGGCATCATATTTGAAGATGCTGATTGAATTAAATTGAGTTGCTACAGTAGGTTAATTTATGTTGCCCTGTGAATTTTTCAATTATCTGTGTTGCGCACTGCGCCAAGTCAGTGGGGCTATATTTCTAGCGCCCCGAGAAGAGAGAGGGGGGATAAACAGGACACACAAACAATGATTTATATTTGATATATTACACGTTATTGTGCATTTTAAACACAAACATACTTAAAATTTGTAATTATTATTTATTTGAAAAATGTTTATTATATTTTTAGCGGTCGACATCTACTATTATAGAAAATTTCAAAAGACACTTATTTCTTCTTTCTTCTTCTTTCCACCAGGGGGGGCGGCACCCTAGCGCCCTCTATGGACCAGCCATCACTGGTTATTGGGTGCGCTAATGTAGCTGCTACAGCTAACCCAATAATACTGACTTTCAGGGGAGGAAGTAGGGTGCAACAGTATAGGGAAGGTGTGTTTTTTTTTTATGTTATATTATTATTTAATTTAAAAAAAAATGTACATCTTTTATTTTTGAGATCGAGGTCATACTGTCACACTGAAATGAAAAAATATTTCGTCAACTAAAATATTTTGTCAACAAAAATATTTCATCAACTAAAATATACGTCACACCCCGCACCTCTCCCTGCCGTCTGCAAGTGGCTAATCTTGAGTTTCCGACCCCCCATTAAGCTAACCATGGATAAAAAAAAAAAAAAAGGAAAGTCAGAGGAAAATAGAGGGTTTAATTCAGCATGGACAGATTAATTTGCTTTCACGACTAATTTATTTTATAAATTTTCCACAAATAAGGGAAGGACTCAAATAGAACTGCATAGTTCTGTGTTTTATTTCAAAGTAGGTCTACAGATGCCAGTGTTGTTTATCCTCTTCTGTGTTTTATTTCAAAGTAGGTCTACACATGGTAGTCTTTTTTCAAAGTGGACTACTTTTTATTTGATACATTTTCCACAAATAAGCGAAGGTGTTATGGGAACAGAGGAACGGGACCTGTGAATAAGAGAAAATGCAACCGGTTCAACAGGGAAACGCTAAATAGCATGTATTTATTACAATATAAATATACAGGCAGGGTGCGAATCATGGGGGAGCTGTGGGAGCCATGGGTCCCCTAGATGAGACATCAGCCCCCCTGAAAATATGATTTGTGAATTTTTGGGGGGTCTCTAAAATACTGACAATAAATGCTATTTTTGCCATGCATTTCTCATTTTTCTGTAATTTTCTGTATCGTCATCATCGTGTATAATAATAAAATTTGCCTATTTTGATGTATGATTAATGATTTGCGCACTAATTCACCGTAATAGACAATAGCATAAATCTATGGGGTTGCGGCACTGCAGATATACCCTACTCGTAATATGCATGCAACATGCATGCTATTCTTGCGTTTACCATTCGGAGCGTGGCGGCGCTGCACTGCAGTCTGCAGGCACAAATCAACTTCACCCGCCATAAAAAAATAAATAAATACAGGTATCCAGGATAATGTCGAAAGTTAAACAAAATATCAAAGAAGTAAGCCTTCTAACCAATTTTGGTTTTACAAAGAAGGCGAAGCAGCCTGCTGCGGGGACTACTTCTGTGACATGCAGATTTTGAGAATTGGGCAGATCTTGACCATCAGGTCGGTGGCGATAATGTTGCATTTTTTTGCCTACTATAATAATGTTAGACTCGATGTGTTTGGTCGTGGACTTGTTGTTCGGTATTGGTTCATCCGTGTGTTTATGTGTAAATAGGACTGTTGTGTGTGAATTTCAGTGTTGGATCAGAGGGGTTAATCTGAGCATGTGTATTTAGACACCTGTGTGGTGTGGACTTTTTTAAAGTGGAGTACTTTTTATTTGATACATTTTCCACAAATAAGGGAAGGACTCAAATATACCTGCATAGTTTGGGGGTTTATTTCAAAGTACTTAAGAATCAAGAGGTTTATTTGTCACATACATACCAGGGCATACAGGGAAATGCGGGTGGTCATGCCTGCTTTGATTGTGCAATACAATAATAAAAAAAGGCAAAAAGGGGAAAAAAATTAAAATAGGTAAGACACAAGATATGCATGATAAAAAAGACATGCTAAGTTCCTGAGAAACTGGTTCCTATATACTATACACTATACAATAGTATACAATAAAACTCTTATTCTCTCTTCATAAGAGTTTGAGGTTTTCCTTTGTTATAACAGGCAAAAACAGCAATAAAGTTTTTTTTCTTTTCTTTTTGTTGTTTTATAATTCCATTAATAGAACAAAAGTATAAAGTATAATAAATCGCAAATTACTTTGGGTATGCAATCGTCAGGCGTTTTATGCTAAATGTGGGGTATGCTTGGCGATAACTATATATAAAACGTTATACACTGTGTTATCTTCATTTTAAGGGTAAATTGGTTTTGCGGCTCCAGATGAATTTTATTTTGTGGGAGGGGGGGGGGGGAATGGCTCTTTTGATAGTAAAGGTTGCTGACCCCTGGTATAGGGGAACAAAGTCCTGTCAACCTGTGACACTACTTCCAGTATTAAAATAAGTCACATTTTCTCTGACATGCAAATAAAACATTTATAAATATATGTATTCTTTTTCTTTCCCACTTTTATATATTTTTTTTGGTCCACTTTTTCTCCTCTTTTTCTATTTTTCTCCCATCCCAATTCCATTGTGCCAATTCTTCCCTCCCCTGTCTTGAACGTTGCTTGCATATGCCCCCCACTGGCCGGTTGTAGGGAGGATAGAAGCCTTGCATCACGTGTCCCCTCCGGTACACAAGGAGGCAGCCTGTCACATCTTTTCACCTGCCAGCGCGGACTCTCATTGGCGAGGTGTAACGTGTGGGAGGCTCACACTACCCCTGCCATTTCCTGTCACTGCTGTGCAGGCGTCCCCAACCAACCTGTAGGAGTCGCTGTCCACAACGTCCAGATGACCACCCATCGACTTCCACCCCCTAACTCTGCCAATTGAGTTAGTATGACGGCTGGCCCAAGCCGGAGGCAACGCCGACAGCCGGAGTCGAACCCGGTGTCTCTTGCTTTGGTGACGAGCGCAATGTCCGCTGCGCCACCCAGCCGCCTCTTTCCTACTTTTATTAACTTTTCTACTTATTAATTATTATTCTTTTTTATTTAAAAAAAAACACAATGTGCAGTGTGGACCCCATCACATCAGCCCAGTTTGTCTGGTCTTGTCTGTCTTGTCCCATTATGACTTGTTCCTCATCCTTATTATAGAATGATGGTTTTCTTTGTCACTGTGATGCATTTTTGCACTGTAATTAATATTGTGTCCTTTTGTATCCATAAAAATTAAAAAGGGGAGGGCACTCCCGTTCCTCCTCTGTCTCTCCCTGCTGGAATGCCCAGTAGTAATAAAGCGATAAAACGCCAAAAAAGAAATCTTAAAAAAAAAAAATGAAAAAGGGTGACATTCTCTTTTTAAAACTTACACCTTTGGATGCACCTTCATTTCCTGTTTTTCACTCCAATAGACACACACATACAGGAGGCCTGCATACACACATACTGTATGCACCTACTACAGAAGACACACTCCAGCAAATACTGTTTACTGATATGGGGATATGGGCTTAAGAGGGCAACATTCAGCAATTCAATCTACACAGTAAACACCCATAATTGGATTGTGTGCTTATGTGCCTTGATGTGGATCCTCTAAGGATGGCATATTATTAGTCCTAATTGATTCTGATACATATTTACATGGGTTTGGAAAAAATTTCCAAAACAAACCTCTGGTGGAGTCTTTTAATTGGGTCTCTAATGGTGGGGTTAGTGTGTATTCCATGCTACCATTGAGCAAAACAACCATTAGCGTAACATTGTTTCATTCTAACAGCAGAGCTGGCTGGACACTTGGCAGTCCAGCAAAGGCTTGAGTGTCTCAGAGGGACTCTCCCCTGCAAGTGACCCCCCCCCCCCCCCCCCCGCTTACCACAAATGAGCCCCGCGGGAGGTGACGGGATCTATAGGAGGAGGATCAGCCTCACCCCAAGGTGGAAAGGTGGGGCGTCGTCCCTCCGCTGCTGACCCTGTAACCTCACCTAACTCCAGAAGGTGCGTGTCAGGGAATTAAACCTCTTCCCTTCCTCCAACCTGAGACATTGTGGTTAATGCCTAGAAGCACTATTGAACGGAGATGTCAAGTAGAGGCTATCGAATGTAAAGAACTTCATAGGACCAGTGTGATCGGTTACTATTGGAGAAGAACATTGCCTTAACCTGTACAGTAATCCAGAACTATTGTATTGCACTGTAAAAAACTGTGATTTTATAAGTCTGCACTTTATGTGCTCCTTTCATGTTGATTGATTGATTGATTGATTGATTGAAAAGTTTGGGGGGGCTGTACATTGGAGGTGGGGGGGGGGGGGTTGCGTAGGGGGTGGGTGCGGGACACTGTACACTGTACATTGGAATACTGACAAAGCCATACTTGGTCATTTACTGTACAATTGGGTTAGGACATTTGTAGGGGCCAGTTTCAAATTGCAGTCTCGCGTAGGTGTTCTTTGAAAGTGTTTTTGAAAGTGGGTAGTGATTCACATTCCTTTACAGCTTTGGGTAGGGCGTTCCACATTGATGTGGCATAATTGCGAAACGTGTTTAGTCCCTTGTTTGAGCCGAATCTGGGTTTAACATGATTTGTGGAGCTCCCTCTGGTGTTGTGATCGTGGTATTCACTGACCTTTGGGAAGTATTTTGACATGTACATGGGTACCTTGGTCGTGTAGTGTATCTTGTAGACCAGGCCCATTGCAAGTTGCTGTACTCTGTCGTCTACTCTAAGCCATCCTAGGTTGTCAAAGTGGGCAGGGGTGAGGTGGGTTCTAGGAGTAAGGTCAAGCAGTAGTCTGACCAGTTTGTTTTGAGATGTTTGTAATTTTGTTTTTAGCGCCTTTGAGGTGCTTTGGTACCATGAGGTGCAAGCATAGTCGTAGTACCCTTGAATGAGTGCTCCTGCCAGAGTCTTCAGGGTATTCTTGTTTACCAGTGAGGAGATCCGGTACAAGAATCGAGTTCGTTGGTTGACTTTTTTTATTACATTGGATGCTAACGTAACAGGAGTTCAGCGGCCCGTGAGGTATACTATTTTCTAGTAGAGTACTCTGTGATGTTCTATACATCTGTTATTGGCTGAAGTCACCCTATCAAAGTAAAAATACGGCAGCCGGCGGAATAATAATCAGGCAAGGATGCAGAGCTCTAATAAAAGTATATGCGTTTTATTTGCATACAAACGCATACTATCTAAAGTTGGATTCTAAAGCCGCTCCTAGGACAAAGTCGGCTTCAGAAAGTTCCAAACTAATCAAAAAGAATTTATCAACAGATCCTCGAATTATTTCTATCTAATCTGCAGTTCTTTGCTGGAGTCAGGATGCTCTGCTGGATTCGTCTCGGTTGCAGGGGTATGGTTTCTCTCGTCCTCCGTGTTGTCCGTCCGTCTGTGTGTGTTCTCCCGGCGGGTTGGTTGTTTAAAAAACCTAAACCACACCTCCAGGTCCTCGGATGACGCAGGAGCTAGGAGGCGTGGTTTGCTCTTCTAGGTTAACCTTATCAGCTAAAGTGACCAGTGTTCCTGTCTGACTTAACTAGTTTTGCTCCATTTTGGTCTCTGTGCCTACTTTTAGTAACCTCTTCTTACCTAATACATTATATCTTATTCTAGTGGTTGTTATTTAGCGTATAACTTTGTAATGCTTAGTTACTATCTCCTAAGATAATCTATAGCCTTTTGCAATATTTGGGGAGATCAATTGAAAAATACAGATCAAGGCCTTCCTTTTACCACTTACAGCAACCGTCCAGTAGAGTGGAATAGGGGAAAATCATGTTTCATTTAGATAATATACCACAATGCCATTTTGTCACAGGAAAGATTAGCCTCTAGGATGGAACCCAGGTAGGTAATTTCATCTTTCCTTGTGACAATATTGTCACCCACTGTAACTGAGAAGCCGTCGGTCTTGCTGAGTTTGTTATTTCAACCGAAGAGAATGGACTCTGTTTTGCCCATGTGTAATGATAGTTTGTTGTCGGCGAGCCATATGCAGATTTTGCCTAGTTCCGAGCTGAGGGTTTTTTCAACCTGTAACTTGTTCTTGTCAGAGACCAGCAGGGTTGAGTCATCCGCAAACAGGAACAAGTTGCAGTCACAAGCTGACGACATGTCATTTGCATAAATTAGGAACAGTAGCGGTCCTAGTATGCTTCCTTGTGGAACACCACAGCTCACTGGGAGGGGGGGGGGGATAGGATACCGTTTACCTCCACCATCTGTTCTCTCCCCTCCAGGTAGGATTGTATCCAGCTCACTGATAGACTATCAAAACCAATTGCTTTTAGCTTGTCAATCAGAATGGTGTGATTGACAGTGTCGAAGGCCTTTTGTAGGTCCAGCATGACCATGCCGCAGTATTTGCCCGCATCCACCTCTTGTTTGATGTGGTTGTTCAAATAGAGAAGGCATGTGTCAGTGGAGTGGGATGTTCTGAAGCCAGATTGGAATTTATAGATTAGATTTTTTTCCGCAAGGTACTTTTCGACCTGTTCGTATACTATTTTTTCCATGACTTTCGAGATGGATGTAAGGATAGAAACACGGCGGTAGGTGCCTGGGTCTAATTTGCTGCCCTTTTTGTGCAGGGGTATTACTCTCGCAATTTTGAAGTCCTTGGGGACGTGTCCCTGTTTTAGGGAGAGGTTTATTATGTGTGTGATGACTGGGGTGATGGTGGCTGCTGAGTCTCTGAGGAATTTGGAGGGGATGTTGTCATGGCCAGTGGCCTTGTTCGGTTGGAGGGCGCTCAGTTTTTTGAGTACCTCATCTGTAGTTACCATTTCCAGTTTGAAGTAGTCTTTGTGGACGCCTAGGTTCTTGTAGTATGCTACTATGTGCCCCATACTGCCCTGAGTGGGAGGGTAGTTTGTTTACCAGTGTTGTGGCTATGTTTGTGAAGAAAGTGTTTAAGTAATTGGCTACATCTAGCTTGTCTTTGATGAGCGTGTTGTCCGTCTTTATGTTTATGTTTGAGAACCTGGTTTTAAGTTTTTTACTGCAGCCTAGTTGATTATTGAGTAATTTCCAAAGTTCACGTGGTTTATTTTTGTTTTCCTCAGTTTTGTCATTGATGAAATATTTTTTTGCAGTTTTGATCATGGAGTTTACGTAATTTCGTAGTCTGTTTCTTTCTAGTTTGAGTTCAGTCACGTGGGCTTGGAGTTCACTGCTCGTGCTTTTGGTAAGCTTTGACTGACTTTTACGAAACTCCGAGCATTTTTTGTCTCTGGCTTTCATAGCGGTCGGTATTTCAGTGTGCATCCACGGCTCAGCGCGATTTTTTAGCCTGGTGGTTCTTAGGGGGGCCATGTTGTTTAGTATTGTTGAAAATTTGGTTTTGAAGCCAAGCCAGGTTTCTTCAACCAGTGTACCATTGAGCTCATCTGACCAGTCCAGGCTCTCCAGTTCAAGGTTAAAGGCCTCGCTAGAGTAGGTTTTGAGGTCTCTAGATGTGACTGTTTTGTGACAGCCAGCCTTTTGCTTTAGCTTTTTGCGGGTACAGAATATCATATAATGATCACTTAACCCGCATGCTATAACCCCTTTATTGGAGATCTTGGACTTGTCAGAGGTCAGGATGAGGTCAATGGTAGTCTGAGTTGATTCACATACCCTTGTGGGTTGGGTGATTAGCTGGCTGAGGCCGTGCAGATCACAAAACCTACTGAAGGCCTTGAAGACGGGTGCTGCTTTGCGTAGCATGTCCGTGTTCCAGTCCCCAATAAGGATTTTTTTCTACTCCCTCCACCCCAGCTAAACACCCATCAAGTGTGTCATAGAAGCCACTGTGTTCTGGCGGTCTATAGATTGTGCCTACTAGTACTGATTTCGCCCTTTCAAATAAGATTTCAATCCATACAGTTTCAATCTCATCATGGTTAAGGTCAGTACGGTTGATGAATTTCTTTGTGAATATACACACAGACGCCACCTCCATACTGGTTTATATCCCTCCTGACTATTGAATAGTTCTCGATTTCAATATCTGGATCCTGTACAGATGAGTCAAGTTTTGTTTCTGTGAAACACAATATGTTAGCCTTACCGTTTAAAAACAAATGTCTGATTTCAGCCAGTGGGTCTCAGGCTGTTTGTGTTTAGGTGAAATATGTGAAGTCCATTTGTGTTCGTTATTTGGTTTATGTCGTCGAGTTCAAAGTGTTGATTGACTGGGGTGTCTGGTTGTCCGTGTGGCGGTAGGTGGGGAGGGGGGGATGGGGTCCTGTGTCCATTGTTGTTAGGAGGGGGGGATGGGGTCCTGTGTCCATTGTTGTTAGCCCCGTTAGCTCCGTTAGCCCGGTTAGCTCGCCGGCTAGCTCGCCGCCCATCGGGCGCTGCCTCGCTGTTTTGGTCCCGCGACGTGATGGGCGCCTCGATTGTGAACCCTGGTTCATTCCTTCTCGCTGTGGCCTCTCGTGGGTTCTTTTGTAGAGGTGGTAGAGGAGGAATTTTGCCATTGATTGTGTCGTCGTCGCCGCCGTCTGTGTAGGTAGCCGTTGCCTTGTTGTGCTAGCGAAGCTAGCCGCTGCTTCCTGGGTAATTTCATTGCTTCCAATGTCTATTATATTCTACTAAAACTGAATCAAACCATAAACAAAGTGGCCTGTTGGGATTAGGGATGTCCGATATTATCGGCCTACCGATATTATCGGCCGATATCGGCATAAAAATGTGATATCGGAAAATATCGTTTTTTTTTTTTTTTTTTTTTTTTTAAACATTTCTATAACCTTTATTTACCCAGGCAAGCAAGTAAGAACAATTCTGATTTTATTTATTGTCAAAAGTATGCATATTGTTGTGTTAATTCCACAACAAGAGATATGTAATGTTAATTACCTGAAATTATTCAATTTTTTGGGGGGGAAACCCTGCATATATCGGTATCGGTTGATATCGGTTGATATCGGTATCGGAAATTAAGAGTTGGACAATATCGGTATATCGGTATCGGTAAAAAAGCCAATATCGAGCATCCCTAGTTGGGATGTTAGATCCTAATGTAAAGAATTGTGATTTTATATGTCTGCACTTTGTGCTCATTTTATTATTTTACTTATTTTTACTTTTATTTCTACGCCCCACTATCCGCTGGGTGCATACTATGACCTTTATTATGTTTTTTTTAACAGATTACAGAAATCCAAGGAGCCTATTGGAACGTGAGGTTCTGATATGATTTTGATTAATATCTGCATTATTTTATCCCACTTTATGCTTTGCTCTTGCTGCTTGTTTTACAAAGATTTTATGTCTTATTTCTTACTGATGTAAAGCACTTTGAACTGCAATCACCTGTATGAAAGGTGCTATACAAATAAAGTTATTATTATTAGTAGTAGTACTAGCGGGTGATGAATCAGGTGACAGCACAGTGGTTGCTGCAGATGTTTTTGGACCACTAGAATTAACTGAATTGTAGCAAACTAATTGCATTATTCATTTTAGTTAGGTGATATCCTTGTATGGATTTTGTGTGTCAGGCTCAACCCAGTCAATTCCAGCTGCAATTCTGGTCCCATGTAGAGGAATTTACTGGGAACGTTTACATGGCTGAACATTTCGTTCCTGCATTAGTGCTATGACACTAGTACACCAATACACTCTATATTACAATATTACAACCATTTCACTATTACAGTATTGCATTAATGAATGGAATAAACCTTTGAAGCAATTTGGGTGGAATAAACGTTTACAATTATTTTGGTTGAATATTACTTTAGAACTATTTGGGTGGCATAAACCTTTATAACTATTTGGGTGGAATAACCCTTTATTGACACCTCCCATAAGTCGACGACAAAATTTGTTGTCGACTTATGGGAGGTGTCAATAAAGGGTTATTCCATTTAATGGTTCATGAAATATGAAAGAGGGCGGGCGTATTTCAATGGACAATGGATTTTGGGGGGGATTTGCAAAACTACCATTTTTGGAAAGGGCATTGTGTTAAGGAATCAGAAAATCCATGTTTCCATTTGCCCAGATGTCTATAAGGCGGCCATGTTGGAATTGAGTGGGTCAGAAATTACTCTGGGAGAAATGCGAGGGCCTGTGAAAAGTTTACAAAAGTATACAAAAACAAATTCACTTAATTATCATTCATCAAATAGTGTATAATAGACCATTATCTTATATAGATAAATATAAAATATCTATCAGCAAAAGGCCAAAAAAGAAATTATCTGATGCAAGGCCCTCAAAGGTGCGAGGTCCTGTGCGAGGCCACACTTTTTGTCCCAACGGCCTTGTTCTTCAAACTTCTGATATTCTCCTAATATTTGTTGTGGACCACACATAGACTACTATACGCAAAGTGTCATCCCTCAACATTATTTTACACAGCATTTGATACATGTACAGTTAGTATTATGTCAATTCTTACCTCAGAACATTTCAACAGGTTTTATGTCTATAACATCCCAATAAGCTAGCTAAGATTACTATTGTGTCATTCATGTCATGATCAGTGTTGCGTTCGTCATATCAACACTGGTTGCACGCACACTAATGACGCCACGTGCGCTCCAGGACGTGTGCGCGCGCTCCCGCGCATGCGCATAAATGTTCCCTCGCTTAAGCACAGACTAAAGACAGTGCCTAATTGCCTCTACGAATGGAATGTAACACAAGTTCTGTGTGAATGTATCTGAGAACGTATTTAACACACCTGACGACCGGCGCTATTGATATGCAAAGTAGCCCAGGTGGGTACTTATAGCGAGTTGGCGAGTGCAGCGCATTCCTGTGTGCACGCGCGTGCCGTGCACATCCGTGCGTGTGCGTGCACGTGCTTCTGCTCACAAAACTTTGGCTGCACTGCGTGCAACCAAGCCCAGATTAAGAATTCAGAGGCCTCTGGGCCAGACTCTTGTGGAGGCCCCCAGACACACACGTGCACGCACAGTGACATTTTTATATGTAAAACATTGGTGGGGCAGCCACCAACCAAGGCTACATACCAGGCAAACTACAAAAAAAAAAAAAAGTTACAGAATTACAGTAATCCTGCTACTGATGCGTTTTGAACACGTCAACAAACAGCTATCCATCAAGAGAGAAAGTATAGTTGAGGACTTTTATTGTATTGAAGTATTAAAAATGTATTATATTCTGTCTGTCAAAGTTATTGACAGCTTTTGATAACTTTAATATTTCAATTTGGAAGGCGAACAAATAAAGAACAGTTCTGCAACAGTGCAGTTTGTGACTTGCTGTTGTGACTTTTGGGTATTGCTGGTCTATAAGAAATTAAAAAAAAAAGGAAAAAGGACTATTTATTTTTCCATTTGACAAAACGTATTTTATGGGCATTTACATTTTACATTTACATTTAGTCATTTAGCTGACGCTTTTATCCAAAGCGACTTACAAGTTCTGTAAGACAAGACAGCAAGAAGGGTACAACTCTATCAGCTGATTAACAATGTTCATCAAAGTGTTGCGTGTTACAGTGTAGGTTCGTTTATTAGGACAAGTGCATGACAGTAAGGTTAGTCAGGGTTAGATTTTATTTTATTTTATTTTTATTTTTTTATCATTTCAGATAATGGTTGAAGAAGTGAGTCTTTAGTCGACGGCGAAAGATTGGACGGGATTCGGCTGTCCTAACTGGGATGGGTAGTTCATTCCACCATTGTGGGGCAAGGACTGAGAATAGGCGGCTTCTCTTTGATGACCCTCCGGGAGCTTGGATAGGAGTAGGTCTGAGGCGGCCAGAAGATGCAGAGCGTAGGGGTCTTGAGGGTGTGTAGTTAGAGACCATTGACCAGAGGTAGGCGGGAGCAGTTCCCTTTGCCGCACGGTATGCTAGGTCGAGGGCCTTGAAGCGGATACGTGCAGCAATGGGGAGCCAGTACAGGTCCCTAAGAAGTGGGGTGACATGGGCCGACTTCGGTAGGTTTGAGATCAGGCGGGCCGCTGCGTTTTGAATGAGTTGAAGAGGCTTGGTGGCAGTGGCCGGGAGGCCAGCTAGCAGTGCGTTGCAGTAGTCGAGGCGGGAGATGACTGTTGATTGGACGAGGAGTTGGGTGGCTTCTTTTGTCAGAAAGGGGCGTATCCTTCTGACGTTGCTCAGGAGGAATCTGCAGGTTCTGGTTGTCGCTGCGATGTGAGCAGAGAAGTTCAACTGGTCGTCGAGGACAACACCAAGGTTCTTGGCGGTCAGGGACGTGGTCACAGCTGCATTCTCGACTGTGATGGAGAGGTCGGTCAGGGGGGAGGATTTGGCCGGCAGGTGGAGCAATTCTGTTTTGCTTAGGTTCAGTTTGAGGTGGTTGGTCGTCATCCAGGTGGAGATGTCGGACAGACAGGCCGAGATCCGCTCAGAGACGTGGATATCTGAGGGAGGGAAGGAGAGGAAGAGTTGAGTATCATCGGCATAACAATGATATGAGAAGCCATGAGACGTGATAATGTTACCCAGTAATTTAGTGTAGAGGGAGAAGAGAAGGGGTCCTAGGACCGAGCCCTGGGGGACACCCGTCCGGAGGGGGCGGGTGGCCGACAGAGTCCCTCTCCATGACACTTGGTAGGAGCGGTCGTTGAGGTATGATGTCAGCCATGTCAGCGCAGATCCAGCCACTCCCATTCCTGCGAGGGCCGCGAGGAGGATCTGATGGTTGACTGTGTCGAAGGCTGCAGATAGATCTAGGAGAATCAGGACAGAGGAGAGGCCTTTCGCTTTTGCTAAGTGAAGTGCCTCTGTGACCGCAATGAGGGCCGTTTCTGTGGAGTGGCCAGTCCGGAAGCCAGACTGATTGGGGTCTAGGAGGTCATTCTGTAAGAGATAAGCAGTAAGTTGGTTGGATACAGCACGTTCAAGTGTTTTAGAAAGGAAGGAGAGAAGAGAGACAGGACGATAGTTGGCTATGACGGTGGGGTTCAGGGTTGGTTTTTTTATGAGGGGCGTGACTCTGGCTTGTTTTAGGGAGGTGGGGACCACCCCCGAGTTGAGTGAGGAGTTGATGGTTGCAGTTAGAAATGGGAGGATGTCCGGTGCTATGGTCTGGAGGAGAGGGGAGGGTAGCCGGTCCAGCTTGCATGTAGTCGGACGGTTCGACGTTACCAGTGTCAGGGTCTCGGCTTCTGTAATGGGAGAGAAAGATGACAGAGTGAAGGATGAGGTTCTCGATTCAGCGTTTGGAATGGGTGGGGGTTGGGAGAAGGAGCTGCGGATGTTCTCCACTTTTTCCTCAAAGAAGATCGCAAAGTCTTCAGCAGAAAAAGATGAGGGAGGAGGGAGTGGGGGGGGAGTGAGGAGGGAGGACATGGTAGCATGCAGTTTGCGAAGATTCTTGGCAGAGGCCTCGATCCTATGGTGAAAAAAAGAAGCTTTGGCATTAGTAATGGTTTTGGAGAATGTTAACAAGAGGTTGTGATATGTGTCGATGTCAGCAGTGAGGCGTGACTTTCTATACTTCCTCTCAGCCGCTCTCAGGACCTGTCTTTGTTCTCTCACTGCATCCGTCAGCCATGGACTGGGTGGGGAACGGCGGGCAGGTTTCTCAACGAGGGGACAGAGCTTGTCGAAGGAGGTTGCAAGGGCTGAGAGGAGGGTGGAGGTTGCCATCTCTGTGGGGAGAGCAGAGAAGGTGTCACTCAAAGGTAGAGCAGATATTATGTCAGAGGAGAGGGTGGAGGGGGATAGGGAGGGCAGGTTGCGTCTGAGTGAGACGGTTTGAGTTGGGGTGAAGACCTTTCGGTTAAGCATGAGAGTTAGTGAGAAGGATATAAAGGAATGGTCAGATACATGTAGGGGAGTTACTGTGGTGTTAATGTTACGGAGTTACGGGAAAATATGAGATCCAGGGAGTTGCCTGCTTTGTGTGTGGGAGGCATGGCAGTGGGAGTCAGGTCAAATTGTTGTAGGAGGGAGACCACTGGGACCGACTGAGATGAGTCAGGCAGGTTGAAGTCGCCCAATAGAAGGAGCGGGGTACCATCTTCCGGTAGGGAGCTTAGAAGCATGTCCAGCTCATCTGTGAAGTGATCGAGGGGACCTAGAGGGCGATAGAGTGTAACAATGGTGAGATTGAAAGGATTAGAGACAGATACTGCATGATATTCGAGGGAGGAGAGTGACAGTTCTGGGAGTTGTGTTACAGTGTCTTAGGTTTGTAGCCCATGAAGGAGATGTCATGAGGCCAATGCCTCCACCCCGTCTGGAGGGTCGAGGTGTGTGAGTGAAGTTATAGTTTGTAGATAATGCTGCAGGTGTTGATGAGTTATTGGGGGTTATCCAGGTCTCAGTTAGAGCCAGGAGCTGCAGATTTAGACTGTGGGCGTAGGCAGTAATGAAGTCAGCTTTCTTGACTGCTGATTGACAGTTCCATAAGCCTCCCCGTACTGTGACAGGTGTATTAGTGGCTGTAGGAGGGTAGGAGAGATTAGCCGGGTTGCTAGCAAACTGGCGTGGATGGGTTGAGTCTGTTCTGAAGGAGCAGATTGTGGATATAGGTATGAGGCACATTGTGGTGTCAAGAGTGGCAGGTTGTAGGGAGGAAGCGAGATAGTAGGGAAATAGCAGAGTGGGAGGGAAATATAGGATTATGGTGTACTTAGCACTGGCTGGATCGGTGGATCCCTCGGCGGATAACTCTAGGAAAACTCCTCCTATTTGTCCCTCTTCGTTTCTCGACGCTTCGCTGATGCTAAGCCAGCAAGTCTTTAAATCACTATCACTAATTACTGATGAGTGACACCTGCAGCAAAAGGCCACACCTCCAGTTTCTGTCAGCTGGGTGAAACTAATTACAAACAATTTCCACAACACAATTTAGTCACACACTTCCAAATGATGTACACAGTATTATTCAGTTAAAAGATCCTACCCTCTCTGCTGTTTTCGTATTTAACCAAAAAAAACTGTCACAAGTGCCCACTTAACTACAAAAGCCACATGCACAAAGGCCACACCTCCAGTTTCTGTCAGCTGGGTGAAACTAATTACAAACTATTTCCACAACACAATTTAGTCACACACTTCCAAATGATGTACACAGTATTATTCAGTTAAAAGATCCTACCCTCTCTGCTGTTGTCATCAGAATGGGCGGCTGAGGGGCGCAGTGGGCAAGGCGCTCGCCACTAACGCAGGAGATGCTGGTATCGAACCCAGCTCTCTGTGTTGCTACCGGCTTGGCCGGCCGTCATACTAACACAATTGGCAGTGTTAGAGGGTGGGAAAGCCGGTGGGTGGGGATTGGACGTTGTGGACAGCGACTCCTACAGGTCGGTTGGGTCACGCTGGTGCGGCGGAAACAGGAAGTATCGGGGGAAGGGTGAGCCTCCCACGCGTTACTCCTCGCCACTGAGAGTTCGAGCTGCTGTGGTGAAAAGATGCGACAGGCTGCCTCCTCGTGTACCGGAGGGGACACGTGATGCAAGGCTTCTATCCTCACTACAGCCGACCAGTGGGAGGCATAGTCTAGCAACGTTCAAGACAGGGGAGGGAAGAATTGGAGAAATTGGGATGGGAGAAAAGTAGAAAATGGGGAGAAAAAGTGGATTAAAAAAAACAACGTATTTTATTACAGTGCACAAACATGTCATCACCAGTGTTGTGCTAGTTACTAGTTATATATGTGTGTGTAGATGGGGGGATGGCGCCATCCTCAGGAAGAAAAAGAACCTGCACAAACTCATCTCTGAGGCACTGTATATTACAATTAGAATGATTTATAATTAAACTGTACAGGCTGTGTATTTCAAAATATGTGTTTAACATGGGAGTCAACCTGACAATTTCTGTCACTAGGTTGGTGGGTGAGAGGCAAATATGCCCATCGCTTAATAGTGTTTTTTTTTTTAAAGAAAATATATATGGATTATTGGAATGTGAGTCAAAGATGTGACACTGAGCTACTTTCCTGGCATATACATAAAATATAGCCAACGCTATCCAAAGCAAATTTTTTATTTTTAAAACATCCCCCACTGTGCGTGTCAGTGGTGGCTGGTGCGTTAAAAAATTGGGGAGGACGGGAGAGATAAAAAAAAAATGTAATAAAGAAGTCCGAAATTCAAGCTTTCTTTAACTACGAGGCATTTATTCATAATATTCATTTTTATAATATCAAACAGTAGACTGAGTCTGTGCTAACCGAATACAGAAGCCATGTTCGCTGGATTTTGGGGGAAAACAATATCTTTGACTTGTATTGGTCCCCTTGATACCACATTGTTGGGTATGGCTTATGACACTTGGCCATAGTGCAGGGTCTTGTGAGGTCAAACTTTTAGTGGTGGTGGTGATACTGCTGCTTGTAGAGGTGGGTGACACGTCATCTTCATGATGGGCAGGTGTTATGGTCTCACTGAAGGTGGATGTTGACGGACAGGGTTCCTGCAAGTTTCAACAGGTTACATTTAAGACTTTTTAAGACCTTTTTAAGACCACTTTCAATCCTAATTCTCATTGGTCGGTGAGCTGCTGAGCGCACGGCCATCATACCAGAGTTGCCAAGTCTGTTTATTTCCCGCAACTTTTGGACACACTTTTGCTTGTTTTTGTAGGTCGGCTGGCTCATTTCTCTCACTAAACTGGCAACCTTAAAATACGGGACAAAGGGTGTCCCGTATCAGTTCAATACGGAACGCGTCTTTTAGTTTCCAATTACAGGACGATTCCGTATTTTAAGGGACGGGTGACAACCCTAGAATGATGTAATGTAAGCTAAGCTAAAGTTAGCTAACAAAATCGGCTAACGTTAGCATCCAAGCTAACACTTTACTTACTTTTTCATCCTCAATTTTCTTTATTTTTTTTTTTTTTTATTAGTCTTTTTCCCCCTCCATTTTCCTCCGATTTTCTCCCATCCCAATGTTAGTCGTATGCCAATTCCCAGTCCCTTCCTGGTCGCTGCGCTTTACCCCCCACAGTCAGATCATTTGGGAGAGTGGAGGCTACCACGTGCTTCCTCCGACACACGTCCAGCCAATCACCGCTTCTTTTCACCTGGCAGCGCGGATTCTCATTGAGAGGGCGTAGCGTGTGGGAGGACCACACTATCCCCCTCACGTCCAATCCGCGCTTAGCAGGCGCCCCGACCGAACTGTAGGAGTCGCTGTTTACAACGACCCGGACCCACCCCGCCAGCTTCTCCCACCCTCTGATACAGCCAATTGTATCAGTGCAGACGGCCAGCCAAGCTGGTGACAACCCCGGAGCTGTGAGCTGGATTCGAACAGGCGAACCAAGCTCACAGCTCCGGGGCTGGTGACGAACGCAATCTCCGCTCGACCACCTAACCGCCCCTCAACTTTCTTTCTGATCCAGATGCTGAATTGATATCCGCTATCAGCACCGGTGGGTCTCTGCTGTCATGATCCCGATCTGCCTCATTCGTGTCGGGGCTGGGATGTGGAGATGCGGGCGTGACAGCAGACTCTACGTCTAGTCACTACGTTATGAAAGTAACAGTGACAGCCACCTGTAGTGGAGGCCCCTCGTCACTAGGGGGAGCTCGAGGCCCACGGGCCGCGGCCCTAAACGGCCCGGTCGTTAATCCAAGTTTAGATGCAAAGGATACAGGATTCACAGACCCCACATCTACTGATCAGCCAAGTCGAAAGATAGCACTGGTGGACGGAATGGTGCTTGTGCAGAGGCTGAGCACAAAACTAGCCACTGTACTGTAGTGACAGTCAATGGGTCTCATTCTCCAACAGACTTACGACAAAAAGGGCTTTCTCTTAGGGCCATTTGAGACCTTTTCGGGCAAGAAATGAATATAGACAATATATTATAATATAATATTAATTATATATGTTTTATTGGGATGGTTGGTGAATCCCAAAATCGGCCCGAAAAGGTCTCAAATGGCCCTAAAAGAAAGCCCTTGGAGAATGAGACCCAATGATCTAAGTGACTGCTTCAATGACAGACTGATGTCACTAACAAGAGATTGTGATAAAATCATCCTTGTATTCAACACATACAGGACAGATTATCTGAAGAGTGCAACCAGAGATAAAAACGAAGACAAGGAAAAGCTATCCAATACCAAGTCAGAGATGACACCAACACATCCCACAGAGCAGGTTCCTCTCTTTTGACCAAACCAAGGCTGATCTGACAGCCAAAATGCTAAAATACAACAGGGGATCCTCCAAGCTGATCATCACGTCAGCTTCTGGGCACACTAGGAGCAACAAAGACCTGCTCTTTGAAGAAAATAACCACAAAGAAGGTGGCAACACACCGAAACCCAGCTGATGCACAGTTGATGTTTTTCTCCCCAGATACAGACTTTCTAGTGCTAGTCACAGCAAACTATGATCTCTTGCTGAAGAACTCATCGATTTCGATGGCCTCTGGTGTTGTACAGATTGAACCACTGTGGCAATCTCTAGGAAAAGAAAGAGCAAAGGCTTTGCCAGCTTTCCATGCATTCACTGGGGCTGACAACACAGGCAGGTTATCTCGTATAGGCAAGGCAACCTGGCTGCAGATCCATCTCAAAGCAGATGAAGATATTATCAATGGTCTGCAGATGATTTTGGATGAAGCAGAAGTGACAGAAGGAATGCTGTCCACACTGGCTTCCTTTGTACGTGCAGCCTACTCACCCAAGGGTATCAACATCAAGACAATCCCTGAACTGCGATGGCATATCTTCTATACACACCGGGCAGAGAGTGACATGCTCCCGCGAACACTTGGAGCTCTAAAGCAGCATATCTTGAGGGTCCATGTACAAACCAGGGTATGGGAACAGGCAGGCATTGCTCTGCATCTGGACCCCCTGCACAATGGGTACTTCAAAGACTCAGGCATGAAAAAAGCATTTCATGGAAAAGTATTCTGTATTTTACTATGACAACTAATAAACAAACTTGAACTTGAAACTTGAACTTGAAGCCAACAACCACAGAGGTCCTCCCAGCCCAGAAGGCCATGATTGAGATGGTCCAATGCAGATGTAAATCTAACTGTTCTTCTGGAAGATGTTCCTGCAGAGCTATGGACTTAGCCTGCAGTGGCGAATCCTTGTGGAAGCCAACGGAAGCCATGCCTCCCTATAAATTTCATATCAAATTATGAAATATGAAATATGAAAAAAAAAAAAAATTAAAATATAATTGTTTTTTAATATAGTTTACATTCATCTGTGCATCTGTGTTTTTTTTTTTTTTTTTTTTTTATGTCTCCCTCTTCTCCTTCTCACTCCCTCTAACACACTGTCAGACTGTGCTCACTACTGCAGCTAGTATAGGAGAGAAGCAGTGGGTAGGTCTCTTTCTCCAGGCTTCCAGCATTATAGAGTGAGTCCAAACTCCAAATCCGATCCTAGCCAATCAGATTCGAGCTGACTGCCACTGGCCACACCCTAAAAGTTTAAAACGGAGCTGGGAGGAAGACGTTCAGCATAATATTCCACCTGGAGGCGGGGCAGGTGCCATATTTTCCCCTCTGCACTCTGAACATTGTATTAACCCGTAACTGTTCCCACGGGCCGAATATTGCCCCGATCCTCGCGAGATTAAATCCACGGGGACCTCTCGGCGTGCCGAAGCTTTTCCTAAATCACTTCCATCATCGAAAACGAGGGGAAAAGGTCGGCTCGCGACCCTGAAAATGTCGCGTGATTTTAAAAACGCTGTATTAAGTGAGCCTATTATGGGATCCACGCGAGCTTTCTATCGTGGAAACATCTGGGCGTCCCGCAACTTTTACTGATTCACATGTAGCCCCTAAAATGCTTAGAAAAGGAAAACAGAAAGCGTGGAATAAACTCGCCGAAACGGAAAAGTGTCCCACGGGCGCGCCGTGATTCCGATCCGCGTGAAAATATTCACGGCCATAGAGGAGACCGTGGGACACCTTTTTGCAACCGAATATGTGTCTCGAATTTGCTCCCACGCGGCGCGCAAAATCGCGCAAGGAAAAATCGGACCAAAAATTAACCAATGCTCCAGCAGTATTAATGACCCTGATGTAAACAAGACAAACGTCTTTCTCTGGTCTGCATCCCCTTATACAATTGTGTGTGAATGAATGAAAACTTTATTAACAGATTGCAGAATGGGTACAGTACAGTACAGCTCAATACATACAATTGTTAAGGGGATGCAGACCAGAGAAAGACTTTCGTCTTGTTTACATCAGGGTCCCCCATTTTCAATTCATCGTAAATGTGTATTGAGCCGTACTGTATTGTACCCATTCTGCAATCTGTTAAATAAATAAAAATAACGTTTGACTGGCCGCCAAGCCATACTGTAGTGTACATGGTGACTGCTTGACTTTAAAAAAAAAAAACAAAAAAAAAAAAAAAATTATTAATAAAAATATTGAATAATTTTTTTTTTAATAATTTTTTTTTGGCTTCCCCTGTTATTTTACCCACGCGACGCCACTGTTAGCCTGTACTGACATGTGTCAGTGCAGTAGCCAGTGCTAGAACGACGATGATTCCTATAATCTGATGGATGAAATCGATGGTGATGATGATGTATAGATGTGTATACATTCACATGTCTAATGAAGAAGGTTGCTACTTTTCTGTGGTCATGATACTGAAGTTGATGTCAGTTGCCAATCAGTTAAGGTCAATTATCTGTTAAGTCCTCAATAAAAGTTATGTTAACATGCACTTTAGTGAGTTCTACCTCGTTTTTGCCGAGATATTACAAAACCTACATTTTATGGTGGCCATTTTGGATATTCCAATATGGCCGCCATATAGACACCTGGGCAAATGGAAACATGGATTTTCTGAATCCTTATACAATATCCTTTCCAAAAATGTATAGTATTGCAAATCCCCAAGAAAATCCAACAAAAGTAAATAGTGAACTTGAGTATTACAAGAGCAATTAGGTTCTGCCTTTCCGTGAAAGTTAGTGCCAATTTTCTTTTGGCAATGTTCACTCCGCGATGACACTTTCGCTACAGACAATGAGCACTTTTCTGCTCAGCGAGGGACTCACACTAGAAGTCTGCACGGGCCTGATATTTCGGCCCCAGCCCGGCCCCAGCCCTCGGCATTCAGGCCCGGCCCTACCCCTAGCCCGACAATTAAGCAATTACTAAGCCCTAGCCCGACTAAAAGCCTGAGGCCAATATTACATTGTGATGACAGACGCATGTCTCGCACACACACACACACACACACACACACACACACACACACACACACACTCACTCTCTCACACACATAACTGCTCGTCTGCCATTTCAGAACCAGGCAGGCGCTGTCGCGCCTCGCTGCCTATACCTCTCTCAGCAACAATTAAATGCCCCCACACTGCAGACAGACTAAACCATGAATGTCATCATGACACAAAAGCATACCGAAAACCATAAACTCATAAACCAGCAGCCAATTAATTTGAGTAAATCAGGACTCACCACTGTCGCTGTTGATGAACGTCACGTCAGCAACAAAAACCTCTTGCCTTGAACAACGTTAACAAAACTTCGCCAAACGGCTAAATCCAAGAACAGCGCGAATTATTTATTTAAAAACAAAGCCCTACCCAGCCCGAACCCGTCGGGTCGGGCAGGGCCCCGTCGGGCTCGGGCAGGGATGCAGTCCACTAACTCACACCCTTGGTTTCACATCGCCTTCAATTTGAATTCCATTACTTGCCTTGCCACTTTTCGAATAACGCAGAGGCCTATTAATTACCCAAGTATGGGTTCGGGGTAAAGGTGAACGTGCAATTACAGAATTAAATCAAGTCCCCGTTTAGCTTGTCAGTCCTGACAGAAATAATTTGGGTGAATTATGAAATGGCTCCGTGGCTCTGTGCTGCTTTATTGTAGGCCAAGACATCCCCAACTGGGTGAATCAAAGCTATGAGCCACCAGGGACGCGCTGGGAGACCGGCCCACCACAGCCAGCCCACCACCCCCGCCCCACCGTCGCACATACAAACACACAAGCCCTAATTCCACCACTTATACGTATAATGGATGGATACTCTAGGGTCCAGGCTACAGTAACACTAATACAGAGCTATTTTAAGATCAAGTGATCGCCAGCAGGCCACCACAGTGAGGATACCATGATAGATTCAGGCTACTATACTGTGTAGCCGGTGTTTCATGATTAATGTCTATATTTGAACAGGCTGTATAATCAACACAGGAAATAAATCACAAAATGCCATTGCCAATTTGATCACTTTACTCTCGAAACTTGAAGGACTTACTCTTCAGGGTTACTCTCATGGGTGTTGCTAGTCCATAAACAATAGATGATTACAACCATCAGGTACTAAAGCGCAGTTAAACAATAAACACTATTTAAATAAACTCTAAATAATATATAAAATAGAAGCTTAATTAAGTAGTGCACATATGAGGTAAGACCATTACTCCTGGGTGTTGCTGGTCTATAAACAATACAATCATATTTAAATAAACACCAGGCGGTGCACATATTATACTAGTGCCAGGGTATTGCTGCAGCCATAGACCCCCCTCAGCATTAATCATACAATGAATCATACAAGCGTATGGATAGAGGTACGCCGGCACAAACACGCTCAGTAAAAACCCACAACACTGAACACAGACTGGCACAGCAGCCACATAAACCACACACACATACAGCTGACAGAGACAGCAGCAGCACAAAAACTATACGTTACCCAATAGACAATATTGGAAATTGTAAATTAGCTTATATTGATGATCACAGCAAGAGGTGGCTTGGTGTTGAACATATAGACTGTTTGTTGAACACTTCGATTATTTCATTATACGATTCACTCAGTTCTCTACTGTGACCAGGGTTTATTTTATTTACATTTTCCACAAGAAAACCCATTATATGTCTGAAATCCCTGATGTTGAAACAACACTGGATTAAAAACCTTTCAGTTATTAACAAATGTGCAGCATTAAAAAAAATTAAAGACAGATGAACTTATTTTTTTTCCCTTTTTTTATTATTTTAATTGTTCAATTTGAACAGTTTTACAAAACAAAACAATAAGACAAACAAGGATAATGATAGAACATCAAAACAAAAACACACACACATACATACACACATACACAGACACACACACAATATTGACCTATTTTGATATATAATTATATATATTAGTTCATATTTAAAGGAGCAGCAATTAACATCTTGGTTTACACGAAATGAACAGAGCCTGATCAGTTGTCAGACACTGGGGATCCATCCCATTGGTGGGGAATGCCGTCTGTGAGGAATGCCAAATCTAATTATTATGTGGACTTAATCACTAGCTCTTATTCATTATTCATTATTTTGTAAGGCAGTAAATTCTAACAACAAAACTACTATTTATTTACCTGTATGTAATGTAAATGTAATGATGCTTAATATCTGAACATAGAGAGATCTGCGTAGCCTTTTAAAAGCATTTTGCTGATACTGGTCATTTTCTTTGATAATTATACAGGGCCTTCTCTTAATAATCATGGTCATGTTCACATTGTGAGACAGTTTTCCTTCCAGCCTGTCTCTACTAGTGTTGTTTTTGAAGCATTACAATCCACTGATCTGTAGATCTTTTTTTTCTCAGGCTAATATAGAGCAAATAATGCCACAGGTTGAGGAATACGACCTAAACTAGGTTCCACACGTTCCCAAAACAGCAATACAACACACAAAGGATGAAGGTAGATAACAGAGGTAAATATTTATTTTGAAATTTAATTACAGGGAAAAGACACTAGTGCTCCGTAATGGCGGCACGTACACACAGTTATCTGCACCAAAATGGCAGAACACACACAACATTAACAATGCCAAGTGAAGGGGGCGGCTAGGTGGCGCAGTGGGCTAGGCGCTCGCCACCAACGCAGGAGATGCTGGGTTCGAGTCCAGCTCTCTGCGTTGCTACAAGCTTGGCTGGTCGTTCATACTAATACAATTGGCAGTATTAGGGGGTGAGAAGCTGGTGGGTGGGGATTGGACGTTGTGGACAGCGACTCCTACAGGTCGGTTGGTGCGCCTGCGCAGCAGAATCAGGAAGCAACGGGGGTGGCGTGTCCCTCCCACGCAGACCCTCGCCACTGAGAGGTCGCGCTATGCAGGTGAAAAGATGCGACGGCTGCCTCCTCGAGTACCGGAGGGGACACGTGATGCAAGGCTTCGTCCACATTGCAGCCGGCTTGTGGGAGGCATGGCCTAACAACGTTCGAGACAGGGGAGGGTAGAATTGGACAATACGAAATTGGGGAAGGGAGAAAAATAGAAAATGGGGAGAAAAAGTAGATAAAAAAAAAGTTAAGGCGGCTGAGTGGCGCAGTGGGCAAGGCGCTCGCCACTAACGCAGGATATGCTGGTATTGAGCCCAGCTCTCGGCGTTGCTACCGGCTTGGCCGGCCGTCATACTAACACAATTGGCAGTGTTAGAGGGTGGGAAAGCCGGAGGGTGGGGATTGGACGTTGTGGACAGCGACTCCTACAGGTCGGTTGGGTGACACCGGTATGGCGGAAACAAGAAGTATCGGGGGCAGCGTGAGCCTCCCACGCGTTACTCCTCGCCACTGAGAGTTCGAGCTGTTGCGGTGAAAAGATGCAACAGGCTGCCTCCTCATGTACTGGAAGGGACACGTGATGCAAGGCTTCTATCCTCACTACAGCCGACCAGCCAACGTTCAAGACAGGGGAGGGAAGAATTGGAAACACGAAATTGGGATAGGAGAAAAATTGAAAATGGGGAAAAAAATTGATAAAAAAAAAACAATGCCAAGTGAACAACAATAACAATATTGTAGGTCCACATATGTGGATTCTATGTCTACGGTTTTATATCATGCTCAGCCATACTACTCATGGGACAGATAATAACACAGTGGCTATGCTATGGTTCAAGCTGCTGCAGTCAGGCAAGCGCCTCCGCATACACGCAGCAAGAGAGACTCAGGCTCAGCTTCTTCCCCCCGGCCATCAGAACATTGAACACTAATCTCTCCACACACAAGTACACATGAACACACACACACACACACACACACATTCTGCACTCTCTCACACACAAACACACCACAGGTGACAGCAGGGACGCGGGAAGGGGGGGTGCTGCAGGGGCTCCAGCACCCCCACCTGGCAGGGAGTGTAACTGCAACTGCACGGCTGTTTTGGCTTTTATTCCATTGTAATACCGAGGCTACTCAATGTCACAGAGCGGAGCGGCACTGCAGATTTACCCTACTCTTGGAATTCATTGCCAGATCCTCATAGGGGCGCTGTCTCGATAATGCAGTGTTATTAAAGCAGCGTGAAACATGCGTTGGGTTAAGAATAGACGCGGCCTGGAAGCGTCAGCGCGGAACTGGAAATCCGTTGGTAAAAAAATAGACGCGGCCTGGAATGGTTTTTGGGACGCTGAATTCGCAGTAAAGAAATATCATCAGCTGTACAGTACCGGGCTAAATCAATTAGCTCGTCCAGGGAGGCGTCAGTGGTCAAAGACCTTTTGCATGTCGGCGATGTATGCGGGGAACGAATTGCAGAGGGAGGACTGACTGAAGTGGAGAGCTGTCGCCCATTCTAACGCAGGACCCTTGAGCAGACGCGACAGGTAAGCGATTTTAGATGTATCACTTTGGAATGTGTGCGGCTGTTGTCCGAATACTAGTGAACATTGGAAAATAAAGGCACAACATTTAGAGACGTATAGTGACATAGAGTATAACTGTATATTGTATAATAGTGTACATAGGACTCATTACCTTTTGTATTTTATCTTAGTACTTTTATCATGTCTATTTTATTTCTATTCTATTTTATTCTATTATTATTTGTATTTTTTGCACAATCGAAGCGGGCATGGCCACCTTCATTTCACTATATGTCTTGTGTATGTATGTGATGAATAAACCTCTTGAATCTTGAATCTATGCTAGTTAGCAACAGGCTAAACAGACTAAACATGTACTCAAATGCCTGTGCTTACAAAGGGCATGCAATCAAAATAAATGCTCTGCTTAGTGACTGGTCCCCTCTCTCCCTCTTCCCCCCTCTCCCTCATCCCCCCTCTCTCTCTTCCCCTCTCTCTTCCCCTCTCTCACTCTTCCCCTCTCTCACTCAAGGAAGAAATATACAAGAAAAGTCCCAGTCAACATGTGACACTAACACATATATTGAATATGACTTTGTTGTCAAAAGGCATAGTTCCTAGTACCTTGAAAACGGTTCATGTATGTACATTGCAGGAGTATCATGAACATGAAGGTGTCATCTGCATTTATGTTTCCCCAGACAGAGTAGAGTAGGGAGGTCATTCTGTACGTCACTAATTGATACCCACAGAATTTATCCGATTGACAGCTGAAAAAGGTCTTTCTCCTGGGTAGGGTAAAAAGCGCATATGGGAGATGATTCATGTTGTGAAATATGTCTGTGGCATGCGTCAAGAACTACGAGTGATGGGAAGGCCCTGTCCGACTGAAAGCTGGGTGCTGGTGAGCTGTACGTCTTGTTGCTACTTGGCATGTTGAGGAGAAACTGACACAGGATTAGGATGGGTTGAGAGTGATGGCTGAACTTCTCCTCCTCTTGCTCCTCAAGACGTCTTTTTAGTGACAAAATCAAGCAAACGACTTTGTTTCACCATAATTGAACCATAACCTACATTAAAAACACCTAGCTAGCGGAAGGTGGGCTTCCTGTGAGGGCTGGGGAGGAACTGCATGCTTCCCAACGAGGGGGTGTGCCGAACATTCAGCTCACGCACCTGAGAGTGGTTGGCAGTCAGATCGTCGGGAGACTACAAGTACTGCTGACTGCCTTCCACTCATTGCCAGGTCGTTCCGTTGCTACCATCTACCGCCGCGTCTCTGGGGTGAGACGTCGTGCCATCTACTGCCCTACTCTCTCTCTCTCTGTGGGCCTCGTTCCTGGTGTTTCCACGAGAGGATTCACTCCTTTTTCGTGGGTCCCGTTTGCTGAGTTGCACGTCGGCAGTGTTCTGTGGTGTGAGGCATCGCCATCGCTCTCTATGCTTCCACGGGAGGATGCCTATGTTTTTCACTCCGTTTTCATGGACCCCGTTTGCTGTGTTGCCCGTCGGCAGTGTTCTGGTGAGTCTGTCCAAGACCAGACTCAGAACTTTTCATTCATGGACTGTAGAAGTTTCACCGGTGTATTTTTGTTTTCCCTTAAAGGGACAGTGCCGTTTTTGTTGTCATAATAAATTACGCCCTGTTTTTGGCTAACTCTCATACCTGTCTTGTGTTGTGCTATTGGGGTCGCATAAAACCGTAACACTTCCGTTCCTCTGTGCAATGCGCATTGAATGAAAGAGGAGGTGCTGCTCCCAATCTGGCATTTGCTAAATGCACTGCCACTAAAAAAAAAACAGACCTATCATCGTAATATAATTGGAGGAGGGTGTGGGCTGGTGCAGAATCAAAGTGGGCCGCCGTCGCCGATCCCTCTCAATATCCCTCGTCTTGTTTCTGTATAATGAGCTGCTCAACCAGCCCACAGAGTGACAGGCCCACATGGGTTCGCTGTTGCTATGAGCCCTTATTTATCCTTAATGAAATAAAACTATTAATCATGTTTAGTGCCGTTTTCTTAAAATGTTTTTTCCTTTTATATTCAATTGATCCCCGCCCAGACAAGTACATGTTTTAGCTCAAAGCATATGACTTACAGATATTGCAGCGAGTCACTGTACAGTCAATAGACCATGTTTGATAACGTCCTTTTTCATTTGCAGTGATTATGACAGTAATGTCTAAATTGCTGATCATTATCATGGTTTTCTGTCTAGTTAATGGAAGTCGCAATTAGATATCTGCTCAGGTAATGTATAGATCTTCTGGGGTAATTGTAATAGTTGCCATGGTAACATATTATGGATATTATTGTATTTAAAACAGCCCTATTTACACGTTGCTGTCTTCTGTGCATGATCATCAATGTTAGAATAAACCAGATGTCATGGAATTGTATGGGTCTGTTTCATATTGAATCATAAATGTTTATCTCGATTCCATAAATGTTATCTCCATTCTTCAAATCATGGGTCTACTTTACATGTGCTAGTTTCACAATTAAATCAATAAAAAAACTAAATAAAACAAAACAATAAATAAAAACGACCAGCATGCATGTATAATTCTGCTGCTGGGCAGGTTCCAACTAATAAGCCGAAATGAAGCAAATTTCACTAAATGATGGTCCTAAATTAATAAATCAAGGTTGTGAAGGGTCAAAACGACTAAGTAAGAAGTCAAAAGGTGGTGAGGTTCTTGAATCATTATGTTGCCAGCAGCTGTGTCAGCACAGCTGTGACAATGATTGTACTCTGGTATTTTGCACTTAAAGCTATACCTTGTCAAATATCTTTCTGGCACGGTAGTTAGCACTGTACCCTCACAGTAAGAAGGTCCTGGGTTCGAACCCCAGCCCGGGGCCTTTCTGTGGTGTTCATGTTCTCCCTGTGTTTGCATGTTCTCCCTGTGTGTGCATGTTCTCCCTGTGTGCACTGTTCGAATTATGTGGGGGCCAATGGGGGCTCAGCCCCATGCATAGAGTCTGAGCCATCATAGTCAACAACCCGGAGGTCTCTCAAAAAATTAATATTACATTTTATATATATATATATAATATTTTTTTTTATGTATGAATTGGTATTATTTATGTTACCTAAATAAATTGTTAATAGATCATATTTTTCTTTTCAGTTTTTAAAATAACCGAATGTTAATTATTGGAATAGGCTGCGTTTCACCTCCAAGCCACTATGCGTCGCCCATGAGTGTCTAATGCTACTCCAACCCATTTGGTGAAGAAGAAGCAGCAAGCTTATCGTGATGTTCCTGGTCCTCATGTCCTGCAACTGCGACTCAAGTAAAAAGTAAACAGTACACCACATGCCGCCGAAAAAAGGCTTAAACCGCCACAAGGCTGTACAAGGCTGGACAGCTTTGTCTTTATAAAAAGGCCAAAGACTAATGCTGTTAGCGCAGCAGCTAGCAGCACTATTGAAGTTGACACTGCTAGTAGTGTTAGCCACTGCCAGACCCCAGTCTCCACTAGACCTGGCTGCTGCTCAACCACCACAATGCTGGGGACCGAGTCAGTGGACCTTATGGAAAACTAAATACAGCTTGTTATTTGCCAAGGAGGTAAATGGAGGTAAATGCTGCTGTTAACACATTGACCGCCAATCACGTTGTACGACGGGTTTCAAGGTCATGCGAATTCCGCCAATCCACGGCGTACGACGTTATTGAGATCATATTAAATTTTTTCGCCAATTCATAATTCCCTCACCCAGCCTCGGCTGATACAGTGGGAGCCTGCACAACTCTGCAACGCTTCAATACTGCCGCCTGGTGGATGATCGGGCGAGTTACCAAACCGGAAATGGATCTAGAAGATCTCCGTGCATCTGGTAAATGCGTCCGGCACTCACATATTGTTGCGGGACTCTAGACACACATCCGTGTATATGATCGCTGCCATAACTTAATAATCGATATGATTTGGGCGTTTATTATTATTATACAAACCGGAAATGGATCTAGTCGATCCACGTCAAATAAGTGGGATCTTTTTCCTCCAGTCTCATCGGCGAACGGTAAGAGGACGCTGACGTCATTTTCAGCGTGAGTGTTTATTATTATTAATGCAAACTGCTCTGATCAATATATCACCCATACTACATAAAGCATTTACTGATGATCACGGAATTATAAACGACCCCCCCCCCCCGTTCATCCGCGCATGATGAGTCATAACTAGGGATGCTCAATATTGGCTTTTTTACCGATATACCGATATTGTCCAACTCTTAATTTCCGATACCGATATCAACCGATATCAACCGATACCGATATATGCAGGGTTTCCCCCCCCCCCAAAAAACGGAATCATTTCAGGTAATTAACATTAGATATCTCTTGTTGTGGAATTAACACAACATTATGCATACTTTTGACTTGCTTGCCTGGGTAAATAAAGGTTATAGAAATGTAAAAAAAAAAAAAAAAAAAAAAAATGTAAACCGATACCGATATTTTCCGATATCACATTTTAATGCCGATATCAGCCAATAATATCGGTAAGCCGATAATATCGGACATCCCTAGTCATAACGTATAGGATCGTATTAAGTTGGATTTTTTTTTATATAGCGTGTATCACAAATAAACTGCAATCGATTATCTATATTATGCGTTTTTTTAGGCCTATAACTAGCGTTCTAGGAATTACTGCAGAAAACGATAAAAACATATTTATATTCTAGAGTCGACGGTATTTTCGTATGAATCTATGAATGAAAAAGTATAACGTTCCTACATCCTGAATGATAGATAATCGATGTTGAATGGGCCATAGTAATGTCAATTTAGCAATACAATTTAAAAAGTTATAGCCCTGCAAAGAAGGTAAACATCTCCATAGGCAGAGACAAATAACTGTTCATTCAAGTTCATAAATTTGGTCTAATTTTTCAAATTAAATTGTTGTATTTTATCAGATGCAAATAAGTAAATATGGCATTATATATCAGAGGTGAGTAAGAAAATGAACAAATATTGATGGTTAAGAATGAGACTGAATAATGACATCAGACAATAGTCTAATGATTAGACTGTTGTGTGATGTGATTGATTGATTGATTGATTGATTGATTGATTGATTGATTGATTGATTGATTGATTTATTGATTGATTTATTGATTGATTGATTGATTGAAAACTGTAACAGATTGCAGAATGGGCATAATACAGTATACGGCTCAATACACACAATTGTTAAGGGGATGCAGACCAGAGAAAGACTTCCATCTTGTTTACATCAGGGTCCCCCATTTTCAATTCATAATGACATTTATGACATACACAACATACAGATATACAGATATATATCATGACATTTATGACATACATGGCATACAGATATACAGTACTGTTACATTTGTGACATACAAGATATGCAAATATACAGTACTGTTAAACAGAGATCTTAACAGAAAATATATACATACGAGGGGGAGGAAACTGTACATTAGGAGGGGGTGGGTGGGTGTGTGGTAGGGGGGGTTTGGACATTTACGGGGGCCAGTTTCATTCGTTTTCATTAGTATTAGACTCTAATCCTAATGAGATATTCCTCTAAATATGACTTCGAAAATGGCCAAAATTTCAGGAAAAAAATAGTAAAAAAGAAATTCAGGGGGCCCCCATAGCTCTCAGGTGATAACTCGAACCCTGCCTGTGTGTGCATGTTCTTACTGTGTGTGCATGTTCTCCCTGTGTGTGCATGTTCTCCCTGTGTTTGCATGGTCTCCCTGTGTGTGCATGTTCTCCCTGTGTGTGCATGTTCTCCCTGTGTGTGCATGTTCTCCCTGTGTGTGCATGTTCTCCCTGTGTTTGCATGTTCTCCCTGTGTGTGCATGTCTCCCTGTGTGTGCATGTTCTCCCTGTGTGTGTATGTTCTCCCTGTGTTTGCATGTTCTCCATGGGTTTGCATGTTCTCCATGGGTTTGCATGGGTTTCCTCAAAGTTTCCCCCACACTATTATTGAGAACTACTAGAAATGTCTGACCAAGTGGTGTCTATACTCTTACCACCAAACCTGCACTACATTGTATAACGTATGACGAATAACATGCCAGTTATGGTACCTTGTGTATATTGTTTATTTTACTTTACTCATAGTATATTCAGATTCTAATTCCATATTTATTGTAACATAATATATAACTGCATACAGACCCTCATCTGCACCTTTGACAGACCAAGGTACTGGCATTACAACTGGTGTTGGTTAATATTCAACCTCTACTAGATGAATTAAAGACTGATAGAGACCGGTGGTCTCCACTATTTCTCTCTCTCTGGAGTAGGGCCAATTTACAAAAAAATTCCTGTGTTCCTAAAGTTAATTCGCTTTTGCAAGCACTCCCAATCAAGATTCTGCGTAAATATTTTAAGCAGTTTGACAGATTGTGTAACAAATGTCTTAAATGACTGAATGACGAGTAGGCTGTAAAGGCCGGTAGATCAAGGTGGACTGGGCGTCCGAGACCTGCTGTTACGCTATGCCTTCAGCCTTAAGACTGATAATGCATTGGACCCTGCCCCCTGAGAAAAGCCCCATCATGGTTTGACCTCGAGAGCTCACTGTGACCCACTCCCCCCTATGCATTATATTTCCATTAAAGTCCCGCGAGATCCACACACTAATTACATTCTCTTACACCTGCTGTGTGTATGGAAGAGAGTGACATTTTTGCTCCAATCAATCCTCACCTCCACCTCATAGCCTCTGTGTGTCTGAATCCTAAACTCTGCATAGGAAAGTCTCCATTCCTCTGGAGGCCATGGGTTGATAGGCGGGTCATCATGGTGCCTGGGGGCCTCTATGGAGGCAATGCACGCAAACCCTTTAATGATCTGAGGTCCCAATATGACCAACCACAGCATTATTTTTGGAAATATTTACAGCTTAAAGTGGAAATGAAGCAGTGCGATAAATACATATTCATAGCATCACATTAGTATTTAGATAAGCCACAGAAGAAGTCACGTTATAAAAATAAGCAGTTTCTAAGAAAAAACGATTTGTTGTGTACATTTCTGAAGCATTTAGCATTATGGGCGCGGCCATTTTGTTGCTGACGTCATACCGGGGGTTGGGTGTATACACTCTGGTTAGCTGCCTATATTGAATGGGTCAGTCAGCAAATAAAATGTTGCCTACAAAACAACGGGACCGCGGTGGTTCTGTTTGTATTGCTCCTGGCTGTTCAAACTAATTTTACCATGTGAGAGAGAGGAAAGTTGGTTAATTTCCACAAACTACCAGTGAAAAAAACAGTGTTGTTGACATGTTGGCTCGGGCTGGCTGCACTCAGGCGGCGCGACCAGCCTGTTGGACAGGGAAGGAGGATCTGCAGAGAACACTTCATTGCCTCGGATTATGTTGTTGGGGTGGGATGTTTGTCCAGAAGACCACTAATCAGCTGAAGCCGGACGCGGTTCCCTCGGTCTTCGACAGACAGACCGGCGTTAGCCCTCGGGAGCGATCGCTAGCTAGTTGGCACCAGCCGGGGCCCGGCGTTAGCTCTCGCTAGCTAGCGTTAGCAACCGGAGCGTCGCGGAGCATTCAGCCTGCTGGCTACCTAGACCCACTTCAACCAGCGTCGCGGAGCATTCAGCCTGCTGGCTACCTAGACCCACTTCAACCAGCGTCGCGGAGCATTCAGCCTGCTGGCTACACAAGCTGTGTAGCCAGCAGGCTGAATGCTCCGCGACGCTCCGGTTGCTAACGCTAACTAGCTAGCGTTAGCAACCGGAGCGTCGCGGAGCATTCAGCCTGCTGGCTACACAGCTTGTGTAGCCAGCAGGCTGAATGCTCCGCGACGCTGGTTGAAGTGGGTCTAGGTAGCCAGCAGGCTGAATGCTCCGCGACGCTGGTTGAAGTGGGTCTAGGTAGCCAGCAGGCTGAATGCTCCGCGACGCTCCGGTTGCTAACGCTAGCTAGCGAGAGCTAACGCCGGGCCCCGGCTGGTGCCAACTAGCTAGCGATCGCTCCCGAGAGCTAACGCCGGTCTGTCTGTCGAAGACCGAGGGAACCGCGTCCGGCTTCAGCTGATTAGTGGTCTTCTGGACAAACATCCCACCCCAACAACATAATCCGAGGCAATGAAGTGTTCGCTGCAGATCCTCCTTCCCTGTCCAACAGGCTGGTCGCGCCGCCTGAGTGCAGCCAGCCCGAGCCAACAACACTGTTTTTTTCACTGGTAGTTTGTGGAAATTAACCAACTTTCCTCTCTCTCACATGGTAAAATTAGTTTGAACAGCCAGGAGCAATACAAACAGAACCACCGCGGTCCCGTTGTTTTGTAGGCAACATTTTATTTGCTGACTGACCCATTCAATATAGGCAGCTAACCAGAGTGTATACACCCAACCCCCGGCATGACGTCAGCCATGACGTCAGCAACAAAATGGCGGCGCCCATGTTGAAAACAGGGATATTATATTATATTTTTCAGACAAATAAGATAGATTTCACATTTGATTATAGAACCCTGTCTTACACAAGGTACACAACAAACAAACTAGGATCACATTGCTCACTGCTTCATCTCCACTTTAAGACACTTGTTCTCAAACCTTTGGGTCTGTCTCAACACCTCCCCCTAGTGTAGGCTTGCTGGAACAAGTAATGGAGGTCTTTGGTGAAGGACATGAGGCATCGTTCTATTATTAGACTTCTGAAAGTATCATAATAGGCTCATACAATCTTAGGCAAACTTGGGAGATAGATCTTACTGTATCATTCACAGAGGGGGGTGGAGCAGGATTATGTGTAACTTAAAAAAAAAATCCAGGGAACTCAAAACCCGGCTCATTGAATTTAAGTTTAAACTTAAATAGGATTTATTGGACCCCATCCAAATTGCTTAGGGTAGAATTGACATCAACCCTGACATGCTGGAGATGCCAGGATCATGAGACACCCCCACCCACAAAAGAAAAATATACCTGAAAGGGTTAATACAGCTGCCCATTCTTAAGGCCAAGTGCATTGGATATGTGCAGCAAGGGTTCCACACTGGCCTCCTTGTACCAACGCTGAATTGTAACTGTGTGGAGCTCTCTGCAAACGTCACAGACATCACATGATGCTCACTGAAGGGGCAGAAAAGTAGTGTTGGTAGTGCGACGTCCATCCTGTGAACAACGCAAAGACCATAAATGCACAGAGACACTGCACTGCGGTTGCCCTCTAATATGCAAGGGGCATAATGTGACCTTTAAGGAGCAGACAGGATATAATTGCTCTCTAATATTTTGTTGTGTTATTGCTTTGGAGTCCACGAATTCTGGATGGACCTAACCATGGGAGGTCTTCCAGCAACATTCTCATAGGACCTCTGCCTTGTGAAAATATTGACAAAGCTGGAGAGGCAGAGGCTAAGCTTAACGTTGACTACTGTGGCAAAATCAAAGCAGACCAACATCCCTCGTTGACTCAATTGTTGGGACAACAAGCCTCCCCTAGAGGTTCTAGATCTGTCCCATTTCTACTGAACCATGGTGACTTTAATCCACATCGAGCTGAACCCTCCACCAACTAAATGCTCAGCCATCCCAGACGACAGTTTGTTAACAACCACAAGCCCAATTCTGGAGCGGGTCAAGCATGTTGCCCCTGTCGGCGAAAGCTGAAGCCCCAGGCCAGTTTGACCTTGCAAATGCAAATCCTCAAGGTTGTGACGAGACCAGCTCATTTGTCTACAATGAACATGACCTTGTTGTGGATGAGTCTGTGCCCACCAGACATTACATATCTGTGGGTAGATACTCACAGCCTCACAGCAGGGGTTCTAAGGGCTCATCACAGGTCTTGTTGGATATGGCCCAGTCTGTCATTCTGGTTCCTCTGGCTTCCCCTGGAGAGGCCACATCAGCATCGTGACTATTAGCCAAAGCGGTGCTGGTGGTAAACAAACTGTGGCTGAGTTGTAATTCCATTTTAATCGTGTTCTGACCCATACAATCTCAATCCAAACTCTACACTTACAGGTGAGCCTTGGCTTTCTGCCTTTCTTGTGAGGAAGTTGGGGATGGGGGGGGGGGCAACTGCAAGAAGTCAAACTGAGAAGCCCTTCGCTTTTTCCCACTGCATGACCCTCAACAGCACCATGGTGCAAGTGCTAAAAAGACCAAATAATAAACTTGTTAAGCAGCTGAATGCTGCATGGGACAAAGGATGTAATGCATTGTTTGGTTCTAGACCTAGGCATGCAGTACCTTTGCCCTGAGGGTAAGAGTGTGTGCTCAGACCATATAGTGGGTGCAGTTGATCAGCTATGATCTTTTCTGCCAATTTCGTGGTGTACTGGTCTGACATGTTTGTAATACTGCACATTGCTTCACCAGTTGTCTTACCTCCTAAATAGCATGAAATGAGGTGCAGGGTAGGATTCAGTACCCTCCCTGGCCCCATTGCTCAGTCCCTGCTTAGAGACCTTGATAGCAAAGGTCTGTTCAGCATAACACTGTCCTCTGGGTGTATGATAAAACCAGTATCTTATCCCACTGGAAGAAATCACAGAGTGCACTTCTCAAACAGACAGAGCTCCAACGCCCTTGTCATGCCAAAGCATGTTCCTATGAGGAAAAGCTAACAGGACAACATTCCATTTTTGTAACATTCCAATCCACACTCTACTGTGATTTCAAAATGGCTCACATGGTTCTCTGTTGCTCCGCAAAGAGCTTACACTGGCTGATTTATGCACACAATAAGCTAAATGTATTCACCTGAGAGAGAGAAGAGCTGTAAAGTCAATACATGTTGCAATCATGTTCCATCAATATCCAACACACTGCAGAATACAAATACTCGTAATTCTCTAAATATGTCCAACATTTGCTCTTCATAACTCTCTCACAGATGAATGGATGTGACCAGAGTGCCACCTATTGGTGCCTATCGGCAGATAACCAGTAATGGCTGGACACTGTCTTAATGCTGTACACACTACACAGGTGCTACATAGCAGAAGATCAATCTCTGACAAATCCCCAAATCTGTTTACAATCTGTTGTTTGCCAATATTACCAGTGGTTATGTTAATGTTTCCAAATAGCTTTGGTTTTTCAATGGTTCAATGTCTCCTTGTTCCTCTGGCCTTTCTAAAAGAAAACCCCAAAATATATTATTACAGTGCATGTTTTTTCCTTTTGTATTTTTTGAGAATTGTAAGATTTATACAGTAGTAAGTAACGTCAACGTGTAAAGAACATCAATCCATACACTAATGCCTCTTCAAAGGGAGAACAGACAATGGGAACACAACTGTCATGAGATTAATTAAAGAAAGGCTTCGCTTTACGTGTCAGGCTTTCATCCCACCTCTGAAAGGCGTTGGAGGGTGTGAAATGGTAGACAGATAAGGTTACCCGCTGATCGGCCCATAAATCAATCACTGCACTGAGAACTGAGACCGATGCTGCTATGAACGCTCATCCAGAGCGCGAATGAGGACGTAAGTGACAGAACAAAGTGAAGCAATTAGCAGGGGTGGGAAGGAGGAAGAGCAAAAAGAATAGCTATGGTGTGTCTGATTTGTTCTGGGTGGGTGGGATTGGAGAGTCAAGGGGGAGGGGCTTCATCAACAGGGGCAAGTTACTGCTGTGTTCAATTGGACCTCACAAGTTGGAATGACAAATTAGAAATGGGTTTTATGTGTTCCATTTCGCATTTAAGCAATATCATACGGGAGGGAGTACTGTGTACTGCTATGATGCCTCTAGCTCATGGAATGAACTCCAACAGTCCTTAACTCATTCTGCGCCAACCACGTAATAGTACGTGTTTGCTCGCCAACTGTTGGGCACCAAACACGTAATATTACGTTTTTAGATCTTTTTTTCTTTTTTTCGATTTTAATATTCTATACACGGACCTCTGTGTTATCATTGGAACTCATTCTGAGACCTCGATAGTGCAATGCCGGCCGAATCCTGCTAGGTGGCAGTATCGTCTCCCCTTTGAAACCTTATTTCACACTGTGTGTTACATTTTATATGGTCCGGGCTGAGAATTTGGACCCGGGCAAGTGAAACACTTCATTCGAGCAACTTGGAACGCGTCCAGCACACTTGATGCATATTTTGTGCCATTTCATGTCAGGGACCCGATGGACATCAATACTGGAAATCGCGATCAGACAATTGGAATATTCATTTTGGAATAACTCCTAGCAAAGGTAAGGACTATATGACATCAATCCTACTTTGATCCTACAATGATTTCACATTAATCGCAACGATCAACGTATGTAGTATTCAAAACGTATGCCGTTGCTGATGATCTTCTAGAGCATCACAAAACGACCCCTCCCTTTGATTCCTTCATGATGAAACATAATACCTATATATACCTTTGATTTGGAAATAATATCGTGTCCAGGCGTATTGAATTCATCAACTCCAGAGCCATATCTCACTGTCAGCGCCACAAAAGAAAACAGAACCCAATGCTGTTTTTATCTCATAGAGACATTAGCCACACACAGCACTCCTTACTCTCGATCAATGAATTAATTACCCTTGTAGTTGTACATCCCCAAAAGGAAGGGAGGGAGATAAAGAGAGAGACGGAATTAACCGTGCATGAACAACACCTAACCTTAAAAATCTTAATGAACCGCATGCAAATAGTCTATCTTTAATCTTTCAAAATGTTCAGTTGCTATCGCTATTAGCTCTATTTTTAATCTTTCAAAATGTACAGTTGCTATTGCATGCACTCATCTGTGTTTCACCACACACATGAGTGCATGCTTACCAACTGTCCGTCTGCAACACTACTATCACCAACATCTAAGAAGGGAGATCCCCCCTTGAATGGCCCTTCTAAGGTTTCTCTCCTCCACACTGCCTGTGGAGCTTTTTTCCCTATTGTTAGGTTTTAGTGAGTTTTTCCTTACCTTCGCGTGGGGTATGTCTGGGAGTGCTTGCATTCTTTCATTTATTTGCATTCATCTAAAAAATTTTGGACCTTATGGTGTTCTTGTTCTGTTCTTGACTTATTGTTATGTTTTCTTCTTGACTTGTTTAAAGAAGACCTGTACGGCCCATGGGGACATTAACGTGTGTTGTCGGGCCCTATAAATAAATTTGATTTGATTTGATTTGATTTAGTTGGCACTTTGCTGGTTTGACGTCAAGAGGAACTATAGCGAGATGGTTTATTAGTCCAAACATGTGATTGATATTAATTTCATTGTACTTGATCTTCCCTTTATTATATCCACCATATGAACCCCTTCCCAAATTTCTGTGATATTTGTTCTTTTTTTAAATTGTATTATGACAACATTTTAAACGTATCCCTATTGTAAGATTGAATTGGATGTACACAGCCAACAACAAGACTTGCTCAGGAATGCAGCGAGGAGGACTGAATAACAGTGGGGGGGGGGGGGGGGGGGGGGGGCTGACATGCCATATTATCATGGTCTGTTTAGCTCACCTGCTTGGCAGAACACTGACAGCAAATTCAGTGACTCGCGTTTAGGCCTACATCATGTGACTCAGGACGCATTACACTCCAGTGAATTCTACTTCCTGCTTTTCTTGTAGATGTGATTCACATGACATAATAAAGCCCAATCAGTGATCCAAATGTAAACAAAATAGCCCCACCACCTAAATTAAGAAATACATATATTTTTTCTATTGACTGAGGCTGAGCTATTCAAGGACTAACAGTAGACAACAGGAAAATATTGTATTTTAATTGTATTCACTTTATTGTGTGGCTGTGGGTTTGTTTATGTTTGTTTATGTTGGCCATTTGCCAACAAATAAGATAAGATAAGATATTCCTTTATTGATCCCCTTGGGGAAATTCAGGCATCATAGCAGCATGGGGGGGGGGGGGGGTACAGGTAGTAAAACTACACAGTATACAGGTAGTAAAAAAAAAAACACAGGCAGTGTAAACAATTTGATCAATATGGTCAATATAGTTTACTATCTGACTAGCTGAGGAATATTCACATTATTCACAGTGTCACATAAGGTGCAGTATGCATGAGGTAGTGTTATAATTTACTATCTACTGAGTATACATTATTCACAGTATCACGGTATCCACTAAAATATACATTATTCACAGTATCACAGTATCACAGTATCCACATAGGGTGCAGTAAGCCTAAGGTAGTGTAGGTTGTCCTCCTTGGGTTCCTATAAGTCCCAGGTCAATGTCTGGTAGCAGTCGCTGTCGCTGCCCCCTGTTGTGGAGCCTGGAGGCTGCTAGTCGCTGCGCACTGTTGTGGAGCCTGATGGCCGCTGGTATGAAGGACTGTCCGAGGCGGTTAGTTGAGTGTCGGGGGGGAATGAGTCTGTGGCTGAACGAGCTTCTCATCTTGACTAGCTCGTCGTAGAGGGGGTGGTAGGGGTTCTCCATGATGGCAGCCAGCTTCCTTATCATCCCCCTCTCTGCCATCACCTCAAGTCTAGGTAGCTTGACTCCCACCACGGAGCTAGCCTTCCTCACCAGCTTGTTGAGCTTGTTGGTGTCCCTTGAGTTGATGTAGCCTCCCCAGCATGCCACAGCATAGAAGAGGATGCTGGCCACAACAGACTGGTAAAAAGACTGCAGCAGTTTGTTGCACACATTGAAGGACCTGAGTCTCCTCAGGAAGAACAGCCTGCTCTGTCCCTTCCTGTAGAGGGCCTCTGTGTTGTCCGACCAGTCCAGTTTATTGTTCAGGTGTACCCCAAGGAACTTGTATGAGTCCACCATCTCCACATCCACCCCTCGGATGGAGATGGGAATCGGGGGGGGCCTCTTCTTGCCCCTCCGGAAGTCCACCACCAGCTCCTTGGTCTTACTGGTGTTGAGTTGGAGGTGGTTGCTGTCGCTCCACCCCACGAAGCTCTCCACCAGCTGCTCTGTACTCCTCCTCATCATCGTCGGTGATGTAGCTTACGATGGAGGAGTCGTCTGAGAACTTCTGCAGGTGGCACCCGCTTGAGTTGCGGCAGAAGTCTGAGGTGTAGAGGGTGAAGAGGAAGGGTGACAGCACAGTTCCTTAGGGGGCGCCGGTGTTGCTCACCAGTACGTCAGACTGACTGTCCTTTAGTCTGACGTACTGTGACCTCTCAGTGAGATAGTCCTTGATCCAGGCCACCAAGCCGTGCTCCAGCTGCATCGCAGAGAGCTTCTCCGCTAGCAGTGACGGCTGGATGGTGTTGAAGGCGCTGGAGAAATCAAAGAACATAATCCTCACTGAGCTGCCACAGTGAATAGAATTCATATAAAAAAAAAAAATCAAGTATTAGTTCCAACCAAGTATTAAGGGCTCGGCTACATTCATACGTGTTGTCGGTCCATCTACATCTGTTTTAGATTATTTATTAATGAGGAGTGTCTGCTTGGTGGTCAGGGAAGAGTTCAGAGAGGATGAACTGTTGGACAGAATACTTCACTGTGCATTAGCGCACGATTGTATCCACAAACACACTATTATGTTCTAACTTAATAACTTATCTGTTCTCTCTCTGTGTTGTGATGGATCAATGTAGCCAGTTGTTTATCATCTTACATCTTACATCTTAAATGTTTCTAAATGTTCAGTTGCTATTGAATGCACTCATCTGTGTTTCACTACACACATGAGTGCATGCTTACCAACTGTCCGTCTGCAACACTACTATCACCGACATCTAAGAAGGGAGGTCCCCCCTTGAATTGGCCCTTCTAAGGTTTCTCTCCTCCACATTGCCTGTGGTGCATTTTTTCCTATTGCTAGGTTTTAGTGAGTTTTTCCTTACCTTCGCGTGGGGTATGTCTGGGAGTGTTTGCATTGCATTCATTTATTTTGCATTTATTTTAAATTGGTTGGACCTTATGGCGTTCTTGTTTTGTTTCTTGACTTATTGTGATGTTTCTTCTTGACTTGTTTAAAGAAGATGTGTGCGGCCCATGGGGACATTAACGTGTGTTGTCGGGCCTTACAAATCAATTTGATTTGATTTGATTTACAGTGTGTGTGTGGTGCTCCATTTAAGGCCTGTGTGAGGTTTTGCCCGCTGCTCACCACCTTTTCTCTGTTTCTTTAAAGCCTACTGTTAGAAATTCCCTTCTCACTCACTCTCTCTAGCCCCCACCCTCTCGTTCTTTACTCTCGTTTACTCTCAGTGGCCACACCTGGACTATTATCAATTACCTCTCGCACCTGTGGTGGCAGGCTAATTAGTTCCCCTGTGGGCTTTAAATACCAGGGCTCTTCCCCTCGTTTCGGCGTGGGGTCGTGTTGTATTCATGCTGAGTCATATTCTCTAACATCTAGACTCTTTCGGGAGATCCTCTGGTCTACCAATGCTGTAAGATGGATCTCTCCAGCCTTGAGATGTTTGCTCCAGCCTTCGTCTGCTGTCGCCGTAGCCTGTGGAGGAGACTGTTCTGCGCTCCCTGTAACTTCCACGGGAGGCACCCCAGCGTTCCTCTGCAGACCCCAGCGCAGCTGTTCGTCCTGACGCACATCTAGACCACGCGCATCTCCCGGACCCTCGGGCTTGGCACGCTCTCCAGTCACCAGCGCGCAACGCGCATCTTCAAGGGCTTTGGCCACCTGTCGCCGTTTGCCTGGAGGGAGACATTGTACTGCGCTCTCTAATTCTCTACGGGAGGTATTCCAGTGTTCCACTCCAGACCAGCGCGCCAGATGCGCTCAAGCCTTCGCCACCTGCCGCCGTTTGCCTGGAGGGAGACACTGTACTGCGCTCTCTAATCCTCTACGGGAGGTATTCCAGTGTTCCACTTCAGACCTTCGAGCTTGGCACGCTCCTCCGTACCAGCGCACAGACGCGCATCTTCCAGACCTTCGAGCTTGGCACGCTCCTCCGTACCAGCGCACTGACGCGCATCTTCCAGACCTTCGAGCTTGGCACGCTCCTCCGTACCAGCGCACAGACGCGCATCTTCCAGACCTTCGAGCTTGGCACGCTCTCCAGACCTCAGCGCGCCGACGCGCATCTTCCAGACCTTCGTGCTTGGCACACTCCTCCTCGCAGACGCACCCCGAGGCGTCTCTCGGTTCCGACGCGCACACCAAGGTGTGGCGCGCACTCTGTTCCTCGGCTCCGACAGCGGCTACCCGGTGGACGACACCCTCGCCACCGCCACTGTTCCGACGCGCACACCAAGGTGTGGCGCGCACTCTGTTCCTCGGCTCCGACAGCGGCTACCCGGTGGACGACACCCTCGCCACCGCCACTGTTCCAGCTCTCTGTTCCGACGCGCACACCAAGGTGTGGCGCACACTCTGTTCCTCGGCTCCGACAGCGGCTACCCGGTGGACGACACCCTCGCCACCGCCACTGTTCCAGCTCTCTGTTCCGACGCGCACACCAAGGTGTGGCGCGCCACTCTGTTCCTCGGCTCCGACAGCGGCTACCCGGTGGACGACACCCTCGCCACCGCCACTGTTCCAGCACTCTGTTCCTCGGCTCCGACAGTCGGCTACCCGGTGGACGACACCCTCGCCACCGCCACTGTTCCAGCACTCTGTTCCTCGGCTCGGACAGCCAGCCACCCGGTGGCGATGCCCTCGTCCCGCTGCTGTCCCTGTACCTTTACGCATACGCCTGGGTGAGTTTTGATTGTGATGTCACTCACTCAGCGTAGTGCCCTTGTCCCCGTTCCCGCTGCTGTCCCTGTACCTTTACGCATACGCCTGGGTGAGTTTTGATTGTGATGTCACTCACCCAGCGTAGTGCCCTTGCCCCCGTTCCCGCTGCTCTCCCTGTACCTTTACGCACACGCCTGGGTGAGTTTTGATTGTGATGTCACTCACTCAGCGTAGTGCCCTTGCCCCCGTTCCCGCTGCTCTCCCTGTACCTTTACGCATACGCCTGGGTGAGTTTTGATTGTGATGTCACTCACTCAGCGTAATGCCTCTTGCCCCCGTTCCCGCTGCTGTCCCTGTACCTTTACGCATACGCCTGGGTGAGTTTTGATTGTGATGTCACTCACTCAGCGTAATGCCTCTTGCCCCCGTCTCGCTGCTGTTCCTGTACCATTACGCATACGCCTGGGTGAGTTTTGATTGTGATGTCACTCACCCAGCGTATTGCCTCCTTTAGTTCTCACTTAGTTATTAGTTTTGGACATTTCATCTCCCACTCTGTTTTGTTCTCTCGTGGATATTATTTTGGACATTTCATCTCCCACTGTGTGTTTGTTCACACGAAGATAGTATTTACTTTGTTACTTTGTTATTTGGACTGTTCTGCATCTGCTCTGTTTGTTCCCTTTGAATATTAACCCTCTCCTCTGTTCTGCAGAGCGGCCCAGATGTTTTCCCACCAGTCCCCAGTTCCTCCCTGTCCCCAGCCCGCCTCCGCGGTTCTCTGTCCCCAGTTCCTCCCTGTTCCCCAGCCCGCCTCCGCGGGCCTCAGTCCCCTCTGTCCCAAGTTCTCCCCTTCTAGTTCCACCTAGTCCCTAGTCCTCTATCCCTAGTTCTCCTAGTCCCTAGTCCTCTTTCCCTAGTTCTCCTAGTCTCTAGTTCCTCTGTTCCCTAGGCGTTCCCTTAACCTTCCCTTAGGCGTTCCCTTACCTTCCCATAGTGTTCCCTTTCCTGCCCGCCTCTTAAAGGCACTTTACCTTCCCCTCTTGTGTTATTCCAGTGTTTTGTGTTTTCTCCCTTAAAGGGACAGTGCCCTTTTTCCCTGTTCTAAATAAATATCTGTTTCTTGGCAAACCATCATACCTGTCTTGTGTTGTGCGATTGGGGTCGGTTACAAACCATAACAGTACGACCCCACCAAGTCTACGACCCCAGCCAGCACAGACTGTGTATGTTGAGTTTGCCTTTTTTTTTCTTGTTCCCTCTTGCTTCCCTGTTAGCCCTGTTAGCTTCCCTGTTAGCCCAGTTTAGCTTCCCTGTTAGTCCTGTTTAGCTCCCTTGTTGGCCTGTTACTCCCCTGTTTAGCTTGTTAGTCTCCCCGGTTAGCTCCCCCGTTTGCTTCCCGTTTTGCCCTGTTTGACCCCCCTGTAGCTAGCCATGCCCTGGCAGCTAACCCAGTCCCTCAGCAGAACCCCTGTCTGCTAGCTTAGCCCCGGCTGCTAGCACAGCCTCTATGTTTATGCAGCCCTTGCTGCTGGCATAGGCCCTGTAGCTAGCCATGCCCTGGCGGCTAACCCAGTCCCTCAGCAGAGCCCCGGTCTGCTAGCTTGGCCCCGGCTGCTAGCACAGCCTCTATGTTTATGCAGCCCTTGCTGCTGGCATAGGCCCTGTAGCTAGCCAGGCCCAAGCAGCTAACCCGGTCCCTCTGCATGGCCTCCACTTTTTTGTGTAGTTTATCCCACTGCTAGGACTGCCCTTTCAGCTAGCAAGGTCAGTTTTTCTCACACAGCTAGGACTGTCCTTCCAGCTAGCTTGTGCTCTCATGCTGGTCCAGCCCTGTCTGCCAGCCTAGCTCCGGCAGCTAGCGCAGCCTCTATGTTGATGTAGCAGTACAGCTAGCATAGGCCCTGTAGCTATCAGTGCCCTGGCAGCTACCCTTTCCCTCTGCTAGCCTGGCTCCGGCAGCTTGCGCAGCCTCTATGTTGATGTAGCAGTACAGCTAGCATAGGCCCTGTAGCTATCAGTGCCCTGGCAGCTAACCTTCCCTCTGCTAGCCCCTTCCCGGTGCTTCCATGGTTACCCCTTAGCTACCCTGCTTGCCCCTCAGTTCCTCTAGACCAGTTGCTCTAGACCAGTTCTCTAGACCCAGTTCCTCTAGACCAGTTCCTCTAGACCAGTTCTCTAGACCAGTTCTCTAAACCAGTTCTCTAGACCAGTTCTCTTGCCCAGTTCGCTAGACTAGTTCTCTAGACCCAGTTCCTCTAGACCAGTTGCCCCTCTGCTACCCTAGTTACCCCTCGGCGACCCTGTTTCTTTTGCTAGCCCCACTCTTGTGGTGGCTTCCCCTGCTGGCTTGGCCAGTACCTCTTGTTTTGCCCCCTGCCACTCTGTCTGTATTTGTTTTGGGTCGCCGGGTGGCTCCCGTTGAGGGGGGGGTACTGTGAGGTTTTGCCCGCTGCTCACCACCTTTTCTCTGTTTCTTTAAAGCCTACTGTTAGAAATTCCCTTCTCACTCACTCTCTCTAGCCCCCACCCTCTCGTTCTTTACTCTCGTTTACTCTCAGTGGCCACACCTGGACTATTATCAATTACCTCTCGCACCTGTGGTGGCAGGCTAATTAGTTCCCCTGTGGGCTTTAAATACCAGGGCTCTTCCCCTCGTTTCGGCGTGGGGTCGTGTTGTATTCATGCTGAGTCATATTCTCTAACATCTAGACTCTTTCGGGAGATCCTCTGGTCTACCAATGCTGTAAGATGGATCTCTCCAGCCTTGAGATGTTTGCTCCAGCCTTCGTCTGCTGTCGCCGTAGCCTGTGGAGGAGACTGTTCTGCGCTCCCTGTAACTTCCACGGGAGGCACCCCAGCGTTCCTCTGCAGACCCCAGCGCAGCTGTTCGTCCTGACGCACATCTAGACCACGCGCATCTCCCGGACCCTCGGGCTTGGCACGCTCTCCAGTCACCAGCGCGCAACGCGCATCTTCAAGGGCTTTGGCCACCTGTCGCCGTTTGCCTGGAGGGAGACATTGTACTGCGCTCTCTAATTCTCTACGGGAGGTATTCCAGTGTTCCACTCCAGACCAGCGCGCCAGATGCGCTCAAGCCTTCGCCACCTGCCGCCGTTTGCCTGGAGGGAGACACTGTACTGCGCTCTCTAATCCTCTACGGGAGGTATTCCAGTGTTCCACTTCAGACCTTCGAGCTTGGCACGCTCCTCCGTACCAGCGCACAGACGCGCATCTTCCAGACCTTCGAGCTTGGCACGCTCCTCCGTACCAGCGCACTGACGCGCATCTTCCAGACCTTCGAGCTTGGCACGCTCCTCCGTACCAGCGCACAGACGCGCATCTTCCAGACCTTCGAGCTTGGCACGCTCTCCAGACCTCAGCGCGCCGACGCGCATCTTCCAGACCTTCGTGCTTGGCACACTCCTCCTCGCAGACGCACCCCGAGGCGTCTCTCGGTTCCGACGCGCACACCAAGGTGTGGCGCGCACTCTGTTCCTCGGCTCCGACAGCGGCTACCCGGTGGACGACACCCTCGCCACCGCCACTGTTCCGACGCGCACACCAAGGTGTGGCGCGCACTCTGTTCCTCGGCTCCGACAGCGGCTACCCGGTGGACGACACCCTCGCCACCGCCACTGTTCCAGCTCTCTGTTCCGACGCGCACACCAAGGTGTGGCGCGCACTCTGTTCCTCGGCTCCGACAGCGGCTACCCGGTGGACGACACCCTCGCCACCGCCACTGTTCCAGCTCTCTGTTCCGACGCGCACACCAAGGTGTGGCGCGCCACTCTGTTCCTCGGCTCCGACAGCGGCTACCCGGTGGACGACACCCTCGCCACCGCCACTGTTCCAGCACTCTGTTCCTCGGCTCCGACAGTCGGCTACCCGGTGGACGACACCCTCGCCACCGCCACTGTTCCAGCACTCTGTTCCTCGGCTCGGACAGCCAGCCACCCGGTGGCGATGCCCTCGTCCCGCTGCTGTCCCTGTACCTTTACGCATACGCCTGGGTGAGTTTTGATTGTGATGTCACTCACTCAGCGTAGTGCCCTTGTCCCCGTTCCCGCTGCTGTCCCTGTACCTTTACGCATACGCCTGGGTGAGTTTTGATTGTGATGTCACTCACCCAGCGTAGTGCCCTTGCCCCCGTTCCCGCTGCTCTCCCTGTACCTTTACGCACACGCCTGGGTGAGTTTTGATTGTGATGTCACTCACTCAGCGTAGTGCCCTTGCCCCCGTTCCCGCTGCTCTCCCTGTACCTTTACGCATACGCCTGGGTGAGTTTTGATTGTGATGTCACTCACTCAGCGTAATGCCTCTTGCCCCCGTTCCCGCTGCTGTCCCTGTACCTTTACGCATACGCCTGGGTGAGTTTTGATTGTGATGTCACTCACTCAGCGTAATGCCTCTTGCCCCCGTCTCGCTGCTGTTCCTGTACCATTACGCATACGCCTGGGTGAGTTTTGATTGTGATGTCACTCACCCAGCGTATTGCCTCCTTTAGTTCTCACTTAGTTATTAGTTTTGGACATTTCATCTCCCACTCTGTTTTGTTCTCTCGTGGATATTATTTTGGACATTTCATCTCCCACTGTGTGTTTGTTCACACGAAGATAGTATTTACTTTGTTACTTTGTTATTTGGACTGTTCTGCATCTGCTCTGTTTGTTCCCTTTGAATATTAACCCTCTCCTCTGTTCTGCAGAGCGGCCCAGATGTTTTCCCACCAGTCCCCAGTTCCTCCCTGTCCCCAGCCCGCCTCCGCGGTTCTCTGTCCCCAGTTCCTCCCTGTTCCCCAGCCCGCCTCCGCGGGCCTCAGTCCCCTCTGTCCCAAGTTCTCCCCTTCTAGTTCCACCTAGTCCCTAGTCCTCTATCCCTAGTTCTCCTAGTCCCTAGTCCTCTTTCCCTAGTTCTCCTAGTCTCTAGTTCCTCTGTTCCCTAGGCGTTCCCTTAACCTTCCCTTAGGCGTTCCCTTACCTTCCCATAGTGTTCCCTTTCCTGCCCGCCTCTTAAAGGCACTTTACCTTCCCCTCTTGTGTTATTCCAGTGTTTTGTGTTTTCTCCCTTAAAGGGACAGTGCCCTTTTTCCCTGTTCTAAATAAATATCTGTTTCTTGGCAAACCATCATACGCAAACCATCATACCTGTCTTGTGTTGTGCGATTGGGGTCGGTTACAAACCATAACAGCCTGACTACTATGAGGTGGATGGGGCCTGACTACTATGAGGTGGATGTGGCCTGACTACTATGAGGTGGATGGGGCCTGACTACTATGAGGTGGATGGGGCCTGACTACTATGAGGTGGATGAGGCCTGACTACTATGAGGTGGATGTGGCCTGAGGCCTGACTACTATGAGGTGGATGAGGCCTGACTACTATGAGGTGGATGTGGCCTGAGGCCTGACTACTATGAGGTGGATGAGGCCTGACTACTATGAGGTGGATGAGGCCTGACTACTATGAGGTGGATGAGGCCTGACTACTATGAGGTGGATGTGACCTGAGGCCTGACTACTATGAGGTGGATGAGGCCTGACTACTATGAGGTGGATGTGGCCTGAGGCCATTTAAGTGGACATGCAATTATCATGGCCATTCTCTCTGTTTCCAATAGTAATCTGCTATTGCTGCTATAGGTTGATGTGGGTTTGTCATGAGCACATTCTGTGTGTGTGTGTGTGCGTGTGCGTGTGCGTGTGCGTGTGTGTGTGTGTGTGTGTGTGCGTGTGCGTGTGTGTGTGTGTGTGTGCGTGTGTGTGCGTGCGTGCGTGCGTGTGTGCTTGTGTATGTACGCTTGCACATACATGACCTGAGAGCTTGAGATAGCATTGTGTTGTACTGCCCAGGGATTCCCTCAGCGCCTGTAGAAGATGGGTTCATGATAACAGTGAAAGATGGCCGCCTTCAATCCAGGAAAAATCTTGCTTTTGCACATTTCTAACATATTCTCTCCTTGCTCTTTTTTTCCTATACCTTGAGCTGTAACTGAGTGTTACCCATGAAGTGCTTATTCGCCCCTTTTCCATCCCAGAAAACAATCCCTACCTTGTTTAGATCTTATAACACCTCCCACCCCGTTCTCTAGTCTACACCATCAAGGCCCTTGTTACACACAGTGTTTTTGTGCTCGTTTTTATACGTTTTTGAATACGTTTGCTGTCCCTATTACATAGAAATGCCGTTTTTGCCGGATACGTTGTGGCCCTACTGAAAACGCTAAATTGTGTTTTCCGCTTTGGAGTAGCGCCAAAACTCGCCGACAACATGTCGTGTAATCTGCGTGGAACCGTTGTTGCTCAACGCCCATGCGCAGTAGATACCATCTGCGTGCCCTTCCGGTGACAACAGAGCTGTCCCAAATAGCTGCAGCTACCATGTGTTGTCAAGTTATTGTTATAAGGACCCCAGTCCAAGCTACAACAGTCTGCATTCCCTTAACAATTGTTTGTATTGAGCCGTATTGTATTGTACCCATTATGCAATATGTTAAATAAAGTTTACATCCATTCATTCTGCTAGCATTACCGTGTGCGTGCGTGCGTGCGTGCTTGCATGAGTATGTGTTTGTGCATGTCTGTGTGTGTGTGTGTGTGTGTGTGTGTGTGTGTGTGTGTGTGTGTGTGTGTGTGTGTGTGTGTGTGTGTGTGTGTGTGTGTTTTCCCTGGCTCCCTCCACAGCTCTCCTCTCCTCTCCTTCTCTCGTCCCACAGCAGAGAGCCCACTCTAGCCTGCCAGCTGAGCTGACCTGTGGTGAGGGGGAAATAGTCAATTCCATTTTGCGGCCGGTGTGTGACAGGTACTAGATAGGAGTGGATTGGGTGCATGTAAGGAGCCTGAGTCCCTCTCTCTCTCTCTCTCTCTCTCTCTCTCTCTCTCTCTCTCTCTCTCTCTCTCTCTCTCTCTCTCTCTCTCTCTCTCTCTCTCTCTCTCTCTCTCTCTCTCTCTCTCTCTCTCTCTCTCTCTCTCTCTCTCTCCCAACACTATATTTATTTCACTCTCTCTCCCTCTGTCTCCGAAGCCTCTAGCAATCAAGTGTATGGGAGCCACAGTGCTGTTTCCTTCTACTACCGGTGATGCACAAAAAACACAAGTCAGCCGTAGGGGACAAACTCGGTATAATAGCCGAACTAGTGAAGCTGAACCACCTAGAATTTTCACATGACGGAGAATAATAGATCCGAGGGAGAGAAGTATCAGTGATTAGTGTCTCAGAATGGACCACGTGATTGCAGTGGTTGTGATTGCAACTGTAACTAAATGCCCTCTTGTAAAGGATAATACCACATATATCTTTGACATAAAAGGGGCTCTTGGAGAAACAGGTATGAGACTAGACTTCCCCCACGGTGTCTCATTCTGAGTTAGTCACGTCACTAATGTGTTGCATGTAAAGAGATAGCATTCTTTTAAGTACAGTACAAGCGCCCTAATCAAACCTGGGGAGGCTTCATCAGTTATCGCTTGCACCAGGGCCCACAGATTGAGCTGCTCACTGAGATGTAGCATGTAATACCCAGTAGATGAAGAACTCTCTGTTCATTGATTTGGGGGGGGGGGGGGGGGGGATCAAGCTAAATATGTCAATGGCATGATAATCAGTTAATGCATTTTTAATTAGTGTCTACTTCTCTTATTCTCTTTTGATTCCGATTCAACAACATAGCAATGCGTGCCTTTACTGTAATTCCTTCTCTGGCAGCCTCTGATTAACGAGAGAGAGAGAGAGAGAGAGAGAGAGAGAGAGAGAGAGAGAGAGAGAGAGAGAGAGAGAGAGAGAGAGAGAGAGAGAGAGAGAGAGAGAGAGAGAGAGAGAGAGAGAGAGAGAGAGAGAGAGGGGGAGAAGAAAGAAAGAAAGAAAGAAAGAAAGAAAGAAAGAAAGAAAGAAAGAAAGAAAGAAAGAAAGAAAGAAAGAAAGAAAGAAAGAAAGAAAGAAAGAAAGAAAGAAAGAAAGAAAGAAAGAAAGAAAGAAAGAAAAAAGAAAGAAAGAAAGAGAGAGAGTGAGAGAGAGGATACGGCTGTTAGATTAAAACTTGAGTGGGTGAGCTCATCTTGCTCGCCCATCTGAAATGAGGCCTCAGACAGAGAATCATTTTATGATTTAATAAGCGAATAAATGTGATATGGCAAGTAGCTCTGAGTGCCCTCGGTGGTCACGGCACAGTTTACAATCACATTTAAAGTGTGATTTCCATTATCGTGGCGGTGGAAGGTTGGACAGACGTGGAGAGAGATGACTGTGAATTGAGGGAGACTTGGGGGGGGGGGGGGGGTATAGGAGATGCCACTTCAAGGGTCAAACTCAACAACCAGAGGATGCTGGACCAAGTCCTTTACATTCTTTGAAGAGGGCTTACTGGAGTAATATTGGACAGCTACCATTCTGAACAGCCTGCAGTGAAGGATCCTCAACTCACATTGATACATCAGCGTAGATGGATTATGTCTCAACCTGTCAGAGATTATCCCATAATTACTTTCTAACAGGGTTGAGGTGTGAATAGTCATAGTCATTAGGGCCATTAGTCCTCAACTGTAATAATAAATACCACTTAATTACATTACATTGTCAAAACACTGAATTAATTTGCATGAATTATATATATGTTAATGGTTCTATTGCATAATGCTATGAATATGATTTCAAGTCGAGACTTGTCTGTGTAATTTTTTTCCTTTAGTTTGGAAATAGCACAGATTACACAGCGGCACCTCCTTCTGTAGAAAGGGGGCCCCCTGTCAGTCACGTGGCTCCTCCTGGAGCTGGTGAGGTTTCACACATCCAAAACAAGGATGTTGTTACTGCCGCTTGGTTAACGCATACGGTAAGTGTCCTCCAATCTGAGCTCCTGTCAACAACACTGCTTCATCTGTTCCCATATTCATCACAACTGATCCTAAAGCTTCTGCGTGGTGAGTGGCATAGCCCTGGTATGACTGGTGTCTTCTGCTGTGTGGTGAGTGGCATAGCCCTGGTATGACTGGTGTCTTCTGCTGTGTGGTGAGTGGCATAGCCCTGGTATGACTGGTGTCTTCTGCTGTGTGGTGAGTGGCATAGCCCTGGTATGCCTGGTGTATTCTGCTGTGTGGTGAGGGGCATAGCCCTGGTATGACTGGTGTCTTCTGCTGTGTGGTGAGTGGCATAGCCCTGGTTTGACTGGTGTCTTTATGGATCAAGCATTTTTGCCGTCGCTTTCATTCTGGGATGAAATAGAAAATGACAAAGAAAAGTTAAAAGGCTATTTGTTGTTACTGAATGAAGCAAGTTCAACGTTACATCCTCAATACACTTAATGGACAAGTAGACTGTACTCTGCTTTGGGTAATCTAATTTACCCAGATGTTACGTGTGATTTAATATTGTGCTTAAAACGTGTGTACTATTTTTGGTATTTGCCAAGTTTAATGGAATCATCTTCTAGAATGTATCCTCAAATATTGCTAAATCACTATCACAAATACTGATACAGTAAGAGAATAAAGGAATTAGAGTATATATGGGACAATTTTATCTTTAGTCCATCCATCCAAAAAGAGGATGTGAAACAGATTGCTGTACTCCCTTGTTCTTGGAATTTAAAAGGGCTGACACAAAGGTCACCCTGTTAAGCTTTAAGGAACTCTTCTATGTTAGATACCTACTAAATATACTGCAAGTAATGTATTGTATTTATTCATTTATTTATCTAATATATATAGTATATACTTTTCAAATTCACTAAAGACATAATCTTCTCTGTGTGTAATAATGACAAAAAGGGAGAAATAGAGGCTGGTTGTCGTTGCATTTCTCTAAGAGGATGTTGCCAAATCCTGAAAGATGGGGTTTTGTAACCCCTTGACCACAGCTGGAAGGGAAACATATGTTGATGGTGGGTATAGTCTGACTCACAAGATGTAGACTGTGGGTATAAACATGCCATTGGCCGACCATTTCAGTCGGAATTCTCCTCCTCTTCCTCTATCTGTGACACTATTTTGCAAGGGCACCATTGCTGACTGTGATTGGTCTTAACACATGCAACGTTGCCACATGTGGGCCCTCTTAAGGACGATTCGCCCACCGGCGCGACACGCCACTTTGGCAACCTCTAGTGGCTTGGGTGTGAATATTTTTTAATACAATATATATATATAGCCCTATTTGTTGCCTGTCGATTGCCGTTCAGCGGTTCTCGAGTTACATGCCAATATGTGAGGCGTGTGCCAAAGTCTTTAGCAGACTTTAAAAAAAAATTAATACCACTCCCGACTCCCAAGACTCTACCTCCGTCAATCATTTGGCGATCTCGAAAATGATTGGACAGGGTTGTAACCAATGAGTGTGGCTTTCCAATGATACCCCACATGGGGATGAGCGAATCAGGGATCTAGGTGAAAAGTCACGAGCAAAAACAGTAAGTAAAAAATGCGCCGAATGCATTGGAGTCTATGAGAAACTTTTTTTTTTCTTTTTTTACATTTGACCAAAATCACTCCTAATCACTCATTTCTGAACGGACATTTGTGAAATTTGGAAATGTACTACACAAGACTTCAGGCTATGGATCCAGGGTGTTTCAGCCGTACCAATTTTTTGGGGAAATATACTTTTGGATATTGCAACTACTACATAAAAATGTGAGTACACAAGTTCAAGCTCAAGTCAAGTTCAGACCTATGTTACTCTATTTCATTAGCACTAAAAGTGAATTTCCTTTATTGTATCAGAAACTTCAGAATGTTATCTTTCAAAAGAGACCAGGCGCATGATCTGCTATAAGTATAAAGTATAGTATTTTGGTTTGCAAAAAAAGTATGCAGTCCTCAAAAACTAAAAAATAAAATGGCCACTTTTGGGGGCGCCTGTTAAGAGGTTGGAGAAATACAAACAAGCCAGAGAGTGTTTTTCCCCTATACTGGAATGATGATACGTTCAGCCAGACCTCTCTCTCCAGTGCTGACACAGTGCTCACATATGATGATGATGATGATGATGATCATGATGATGATGATGATGATAATGATAATGATGATGATGATGATGATGATGATGATGATGATGATGATGATGATGATGATGAAGACTTTATTCCAGACTCAAGGTCCATATTACTAAAAACAATACAAACACAAAGAAAACAACGTAAATTAAAATACATAAAGGCATCGTATCACACCGTAGTGTGGAGAGAGGTGTGCTATGCAAGACTATTGTGGGTATAACTAATGTGAATTCCCCATCACTGCCACAGGCAAGTTATAATGTTATTTTACCTATCACAAGCATTTATAATTTTTTGATGAACTTGTAAAATGGAACAAAATAAGTACCCCAGAAAGCATGGGACCGACCAAAGCCTATAGGCCAGATGATGTTGTGTTACAACCAGACAGCTGCTGTGCGTAACATGCAAGAGAGCGGCTGATCCGCAATTACGGTCAAATACATCCTCACATCCTAAACTTTTATTTGTTACCCAATATATGTAAAAAAAAACTTACTAGATGTTAACTTTATATCAATTACAAACAATCTAGACAGTATATGATTCATATTCAACATTTACCTCTGCTAGATCACATTTATAAATAAAAGTGCTATTAAAGAAATCATGTTTATCTTGAAAAATATGAATGAAACAAGGGGGCAGACAGTGAAGTATACACAGTAAACCATTTTGTAAAATTGTTATCTTGTTTTAACCATGTTTACTCATTTTCACCTACAACCACCTACATGGCACGGGAGCACAGTGGTTAGTAGCACTGTGGCCTCACAGCAATAAGGTCCTGTTTTCAAACCTTAGGGTCTTATCTGTGTGCAGTCTGCATGTTCTCTGTGGGTTTCCTGCAGGTAGTCAAGTTTCCTCACACACCACAAGACAGCTAGGTACTTACTCCTGCCACTTTGTTGACTTTAATCTCAAAATGTTTACGTTATTCTGAAACTATTACTATTCTCAAAGGATAATATACAAATTATGTTTTCTTATAATTTAATATTATATTTTTGGATATACTATTTTTGGATATTGCAACTACTACAGAAAAATGTGAGTAACAAGTTTTTCTACAACTCAAGTTCAGACCTATGTTACTCTATTTCATTAGCACATTAGCAATTTCTTTGTTCTATCAGAAACTTCAGAATGTTATCTTTTAAAAGAGACCGCATGTGCTATAAGTATAAAGTATAGTATTCTGGTTTGCAAAACAAGTATGCAGTCCTCAAAAACGAAAACTAAAATGGGCACTTTTTGGGGTGCCTGTTAAGTGGTTAGTATAATAATAATAATAATAATATAATAAACTTTATTTGTATAGCACTTTTCATACAGAAATTGTAGTTCAAAGTACTTCACAGCAGTAAAAAATACAGGCATAAGCGAGCATAAAAAGATAGAGAGGTAGCAAGGTAAAGTAAATCACAGTTTTTCACATTAGGATCTAACATCCCAATACGCTGCTCTGTTTACGGTTTCATTCAGTAATACAAATAAAAAATAGGCAATACTAAAAATTATAAAATAGAATAGACAGAGTAAAAAAGTGTGATAAGATAGTTCAATAAAAATATACAATAACATTTACAACAGAGCATCGCTCATAACACTTTGAGTTTATTTACAAAGTTCTAACATACCACAGAGCAGTGCATCGCTCTTAACACTTTGAGTTTCTTTACAAAGTTCTAACATACAACAGAGCAGTGCATCGCTCTTAACACTTTGAGTTTCTTTACAAAGTTCTAACATACAACAGAGCAGTGCACCGCTCTTAACACTTTGAGTTTCTTTACAAAGTTCAGTTCTAAATTACCTTATAGAACAACAGAGCAGTGCATTTCTCTCAACTTAACAACAGAGCAGTGCATCTCTCTCTACTTTGAGTTTCTTTACAAAGTTCAGTTTTGAATTACAACAGAGCAGCGCTCTTAAAATTGCAGTGCATAAGAGGTAGTGAGATAAAATGTGCATAGAACTGACACATGAATTTGATAGGAAGTTCATAAAAGTAGGCAGAATAAGAATAGTGCAGGTAAAGTACAATTTGTGTCAGGATATCCCTGATGTTTCATTTAAATGCCTGAGCAAAGAGAGTTTTAAGCTGTCCTTTGAAGATAACTAGAGAGTTGGCTTCCCTGATGTTTTTGGGTAGTTTGTTCCATAGTTATATAGCCTACTGGCCTCGCGTCTCGCTCTTCGCCATACTGAGATATATCTTTATCTCCAGTACCTACTGTACTTCATTAACAAAAACAATGCACCCATGCACTTGACCAGGCCCCGCCCCAGTGTCCCCCTATAAGACACCGGACATGGTCATACTCGCCCTTCCTCTTTTTTGTTTCCATCATGGACGATGCAGTGCACTCCATGAACTAGTGTTATGAAATGCAGAAGGAAATTGAACAATGTTGGGTTTTCGCCGGAGATTTTCCAGCCCCTGGAATCTTCTCTGCACGTTCTAACAGCGCATCGGGCCTGTCCTGGGGTTTCCTCGTCTTCTGACAGCGGATCGAGGGACGTCACGCGGCGGCTAGCTCGGGCTAGGTCGTGCCCAGGTAGGGCCTGCGCCACCAGGCATCAATGCTGGCGTTAGTGATACTGCTCGTTGTCCCGTGAGACAACCGAGTTGTGTATTGGCGCAAGGGGCAGGATATCTGGGTAAACGTTGTCGTTTTCCCGGCTATCCTGGAGCGCGCGGCTAATGCTAAATGCTACGATGCTGGGTTACTGTTCCTTTGATTCCCCGCCGAGGGCTGTCTTTTTAAAAGGTCTTCCCTCCTCTTAACCATTCATGCTGACGGTCAATCAGTGTCTACTGTTGGGAGTTTTGACAGGGGCTTGTTTACCTTTTCATGGGTGGATGGGCTGAGGCCTAGGGCTGGTGTGCTTTTTGTGAATCTATGAATTGTGTGCGGGACTGGTGTTTCTCTGGTCTGCATCCCCTTAACATTGTGTGTATGGGCTAGCCCATTTTGCAGTGTGTTGGTGGAGTTTTAGTTCATTTATTCATTTACCCCTTCATGGGTGCACACCACAGTGAAGGTTGCTGCATTCCTACTAGTGAGGCAGTGCTTCACTAGTAGTCGTTTTTGTTGCAACCACCACTGGTGCTCCGTGCTTGTGAAGCAGGTGGCATCAGTCCTTTGCCTCTGGCATGTTGGAACGGTGCCCCGCCCGGCCGACGCCATGAGGTGAGTCGGCCCGGCAGGTGGCTGGTGGGCTGTTAAGCCTATACCGCCACGGTATGGAATTAGCAGCGACTAGTAACTTTGTTGGAATTGCTGTTTTTTCTGTAAAAAATGGTTGTCGGGTGGCGGGGCCATGAAGACCAGCCGACGTCGAAACATCGCGCAAGGTTTTGACGTTATTAGCTTTGACATAGCCTACAGGAAGAGTGTCGCTGCTTTCTCTAGTCGGGTCCCAGCTGCAAAACTGCAGAGTTACTGTATTGCCCTGTATTTTATGTTATGTAGACTGTTCTGTTTTGTGTTTTTATGTTTACGTGTGATGTATTGTGTATTGTGTACATGCACTTTTATTAGTTCAAGTTCTCAAGTTCAAGTTCTTTAATAGTTGTCATACAGAAGTACAGAATACTTTCATACAAAATGCTTCTTACTGTTACGCTCCAGAGACTGTGCTAGACAAGATAGTATCAAATAACATAATAACATAATATAGCATGAATTTAGAAGAAGAAAATGAGGTCACAGTGTTCGGTATAGACATATGTACAATGTTCTGAGTTACCATATAATATACAATACACAATACTATGCAGTGTACTAATGTACAGTACTATCTAGTGCAAAGCAGAAATGGGATGAGGTACAATTTTAGGTACAATTTACAGTAAGGTGTACGAGTTGTAGTGCAATCCTTCATCCATAAATATAAAGTGTGGGGAGTGGGTGCTACAGTGTGTTTGTTTAAAGTGGGTGTGTGCTATAAAGTGTGTGGAGTGGGTGCTACAGTGTGTTTGTTTAAAGTGAGTGTGTGCGTGTGGATGTGTGTGCTATGTGTGTTTGGTGGTTGTTGTTGTGTAGTGTTCATTCATTGTTCGTTTAGCAGCCTGATGGCCTGGGGATAGAAGCTACTTCTGAGTCTTTCTGTGCTCGCCTTGAGACTCCTGTATCGCTTGCCTGACGGCAGCAGTTCAAAGAGGCAGTTGTTCGGGTGGCTCGAGTCCTTAATAATTCTCTTAGCCTTCCCCTTGCAACGCTTGTAGTAAATGTTCTGGAGGGTGGGGAGCCCCCCTCCAATTGTGCGTTCGGCTGAACGTGTCACTCTTTGTAGTCTGCTTTGGTCTTTTGCAGTGCTATTCCCAAACCAGGAGGTGATGTTGCCGGTCAAGATGCTCTCTATTGTACATGAGTAGAAGTTCTTAAGGATCTTCTGGCTGACTTGGAACTTCCTTAGGCGCCTGAGGAAGTAGAGGCGTTGTCGTGCCTTCTTCACCACACTGTTAATGTGTGTGGTCCATGTCAAGTCCTCGGATATGTGGGCTCCGAGGTACTTGAAGCTGTTGACTCTCTCAACCGGTGCCCCGTCGATGCTGAGGGGGCTGTAGTCCTTGACCCCCGACCTCCTGAAGTCCACAATCATCTCCTTTGTTTTGCTGACGTTCAGGGAGAGGCTGTTTTCCTGGCACCATCCCGCCAGGACCTTGACCTCTTCCAGGTAGGCCCTCTCGTCGTTGGCAGAGATCAGGCCCACCACCACTGTGTCGTCAGCAAATTTGACGATTGTATTGCTACTCCGCTGAGCCACACAGTCGTGTGTGTACAGGGAGTAGAGGAGGGGACTCAGAACACAGCCCTGGGGGGCCCCTATGTTGAGGGTGATGGATGAGGAGGTGCAGTTGCCTGCTCTCACCACCTGGGGTCTGCCAGTCAGGAAGTCCAAGACCCACTGGCAGAGGTCATAGCCCAAGCCCAGGTCCCTGAGCTTGGCTATGAGTATGGAGGGGACTATGGTATTGAATGCCGAGCTGTAGTCGATGAATAGCATTCTCACATAGTTCCCCTGCCTCTTGTCCAGGTGTGATGCTGCTGTGTGCAGCACATGGGATATGGCGTCCTCCGTGGACCTGTTGGGGCGGTATGCAAATTGCAGGGGGTCCATGTTGATGGGGAGGGAGGAGCAGATGTAGCCCTTTACTAGCTTCTCGAAGCACTTCATGGCTATGGAGGTGAGAGCTACAGGGCGGTAGTCGTTGAGGCAAGCAGGCTTGGATTTTTTGGGTACAGGGATAATAGTGGACTTCTTCAGGCAGGTGGGGATGACAGCCTGTTCTAAGGACAGGTTAAATATGTCAGTGAATACTGGGGCCAGTTGGTCGGCACAGACTTTTAGGACGCGGCCGGGGATGCCGTCTGGACCTGCTGCCTTCCTGATATTCACTTTTTTAAAGGTCCGCCTCACCTCATGCTCTGTTACCCTGAACACTGCGCCTCCATCAGCAGCCGACCCCCCCCCCCCCATTGCCGAGGCTTGTGAGCTGGTGTTGTTATTACCAGCATCAAACCTCGCATAGAAGGTATTGAGGTCATTTGCTAAGGAGATGTCACTGTTCAGTTTGAGGGAGGCGCCTTTGTAGTCTGTCATCGTTTTGAGCCCCTGCCACATAGCTCTAGAGTCAGCTTGTTCAAACTGGAGTTCAATTTTATCCCTGTAGCGTCGTTTGGCCTCTGACACAGTCCTCCTTACGTTGTATCGCGCCACCTTGTGGTCATTCATGTTGCCTGCCTCTAGGCCGTCGTTGTATGCTTTGGTGCGCTCTCTCAGAGCTTCACGGACGGATTTGTCTACCCAGGGTTTTTGATTTGGGTAAACTTTCATTTTGGTAGTGGGGATTGTTTCTTTCACCCTAGTACAAACATAGTCCAGCACTGTCTCCGTGTAGGCATTAATGTTATCTGTGTCGCGGAACACGTTCCAGTCTGTGTTGTGAAACACTGACCGGATCGTATCCTCTGACGTCACATCCCATTTCTGCACCTCTCGCGAGACTACGGGAGTACTTTTAATTTTCTGTCTGTACTTCGGTGTAAGAAAAATTGATGCGTGATCTGACTTACCGAAGCCACTATCAGAATGAGCCTTGTAGCCACCTTTATGTTCTTGTGTGATGTACCGCACATTTTATTGCCGTCTGATGTTTTCCGGTGTTATTGCTGTCATCTTGGCCAGGTCTCCCTTGCAAAAGAGATCTTGTATCTCAATGGGACTTCCTGGTTAAATAAAGGTTAAAAAAAAAAAAAAAAACTATAACCGCAGGGAGGGCTAGGATGCTGTCAACGCTTGTTTACAGACATCTTGGTTGGATCAGTCTCCCTTTGAGGGGGTGAGAAGTTTTTTTTCCCTCTCCGCAGAGGGACTTTGGTCTTTCCGCAGGAGCGCGGGCGGTATTTGACCTAGGCCCCACACCGCCTCACACGCGCAGCCAGAGGTGAGAGCACGGCCTCGCCAGCGGCTGTGGCGAGGCCCTCAACCAGCGGCCATTTTCCCCCCACCTGAGGTACCCTGGGCACAACGTCAACAGGTGACCGCAAGGCTGACAGCCTTGGCGGCCGAGGGATCGGCTACATTAGATGAGCACGCCCTAAAAAAACGTCGCCATCTAGCTGTGTGCAGCTCGCTCTCCGGTCACTCCCCCCCAACACCAGCGGGATAAGGGCTCTGATTTGTTTCCTTTGGTTGCGGGTCGCGTGTCTTCAATGAAGCGCAAGCGGCCCCACGTTTCGCTTCTCATGGGTACAGGGGCTGACACCCAGTTGATGGCTGAAACTAGGTCTGTCCGTGAGAATGTTGTGCTGTCAAGCGGCTCCCACGCCACACGTCTGCGTCTGTGTTTGGTTGAGCCTGGTGTTACTACAAAGGTTGTCAGCTCTGCTCGCGCGGTTAGCGGGTCCAGGGTTGGCTACGCACAGCGGGCGGGACCGGGCCGCCTATCTACGGGTGCGCTTGAGATTATCATCACATATGGCTACAGCAGTGCCATATGTCGAGGTGGATGGAGAGAACGCTGAGGCGGGGACTTGTGTTTACACAACCCCACCCGTTTTCAGGTTTGGTACAGAGCCTATTGTCAGGGTCACCAGCAGTGACAGCTCTGGCCAACGAGATCCAATCTCTGTGGGCGAAGCAAGCCATCGTCGTGGTCCCAAAGGAGGACGCGATGCGTGGCGTTTCCTCCCGGTATTCTCTGGTGCCTGAGAAATCGGGAGGGGGGGTGTCAGACCCATGCTGGACCTGTCCCATGGAAGGATCAGCATTTTTACCGTCTCCCACCTGTTGAACGCTGTCAGGTGGGGGCCTGGTTCTCCTCCATAGACCTGTAGGATGCGTATTCGCATCCCGATCTTCCATCCTAGGGCTTACCTACGCTTCCTTTGCAGGGTTTAGCATATGAGTACCAGAGGCTGCCGTTCGGCTATTTTCTGGCTCCCCGCATCTTCACCAAGTGCGTGGAGACCGCACTGGGGACTCTGCGTCGTCGGGGGTTACGAAGTGTATTCTGCCCTGGACAACGTTCTGGTCCTTGGCGGTCAGGGTTGATCGTCAGGTCTCGTACCAGGCAGGTGGTGGAATTCCTCACCAGCCTGGGTTTTGCTGTAGACTGAAAGTTGAGTACTCCTCTTCCCAGTCAACAGGTGGAGTACTTGGGCTTATTCTAAGCTCAAGGTCTATATGGGCATCCCTCTCGGAGCGGCGGCGAGTGGGGCACGCTCGGGAGGTTCCGTCCTAGGACGGTTACGGCGCTGTCCGTGATGCGCCTGCTCGGTATGATGGCATCTGCTCATTCTGTGGTCCCTCTTGGCCTCCTCTTCGTGAGGAGGATACAGAGGTGGTTTTCCTGTATGGAAATAGACCCGGTGAGAGGCAAGTGGAAGCGGCTAAGGTTCCCATGTCAGTACTGGGGGACCTCGCCCTCTGGGGAGGGCCTGGGGCCCTCATCAGCGGGGTCCCCATGGGCAGCAGGCTGTCACACGTCACGGTCTTCACCGACGCCTCCCTCACTGGGGGGGGGACGTGTCGGGCCAACGCAGTAGGGGGCAGCTGGCAAGACCATGCTGCCCGGTCTGCGCTACATTCAATGTGTTGGAATTGAAGGCAGTCCTTCTGGTCCTCAAATGGTGTTTTGATCAGGACGGACAACACGACGTCAGCGTTGTATATCGACAGACAGGGAGGAGTACGCTCCCCCCGTCTGCACCGGGCGGCGGTCGGCTGGCTATGGGCGTTTCTCCATCTGCGCAGCCTGAGGGCTCTCCACATCCCCGGCAGGTGTCGCGGGGCGGGGATTATGTCCAGACATAGTCGGGCAGGTCTGGGACCGATTCCGTGGCCGACCTGATAGCTCAGCTGTTGGGGCGGGTACGTCGGGAGCGCGGGACTTGGTCCTGATCGTGCCGGACCGGGGCTCAGCTGTTTGGTCCCCGGCCCTGATTCAGCTCTGTGTGGCCCCGCTGTGGCCTGTTCCGTGGTCACCGCGGGCCCTCTCTCAGGCACGCGGAACTCTGTTCTGCCTTCCTGTTCTGGGGCAGCCTCTAGGCTTGGCTGCTGTCAGTGTGAATCTGGTGGGGATGCGTCTTGGCTATTCTGTGGTTAACGCTATCCGGTACGAGCGCACTCCGTCCTCTACCACGTATTTTCCAAGAGTGGTGTAGAGTGGGGGGCTTGGACCCGGTGTCCTGCCCTCTGGACGCTGTCCTTTCCTTCCTTCTATTTTGGGTAGACTGTCGGCTTCGACGGTGAGGGTATATGCCGCGGCTATATCCTCTTGTCATGTGGGGTTTGAGGGCGTTACGTTGTTCAGCCACCCTCTTGTGAAGCGTTTCCTGCTTAAGCCGGTGAAACGTTCTCTGTCTCCGAGTTGGGACCTCCAACTGGTCCTCGGCCGGTTGCCTGAGGCCCCGTTTGAGCCTCTTGAGCAGGCGTCTTTGGAACAGCTGTCTTCAAGACTGCATTCATGCTGGCCATCACCTCCGCTAAGCGCGTGGGTGAGCTGTGTGCTCTCTCGGTGCGGCCTGAGTGCTTGTCTATTTGTGTCAATAGCGGTGCGACTCTGAGGCCTAATCCAGTCTTCATGTGTGCGAGGGCATTGCCCTTTGCTACACGTTGGCTGGGCTGGCCCCCCCTGGGGGTGTCAGGGCGCACTCCACTCGTGGCCTCGGTGGAGGACATCTGTGCTGCGGCCTCCTGGTCCTCCCCGGGTCCCTTCGTTAGGTTTTACCTCATGGACATGACTGGGGGTTCTGTCTCCCAGGCGGTTCTGAGGTCTGGGACCTCCCCTGCGTCCCGCCCTTCGGTAGGTTAGCAGGGGTGTGTGGGTATGTGCCACGGGGTGATGTGTCACACGTGGTCCTGCCTGTGCTGTGCGTTTTTAGGGGTCTCTAGTTCCCTCTTTTTTCGTACTTTGGTGGAGTTGACTGCCGCCCCCTCTTCACTAGGAAGGGCGGGTGGACGGGACTTCCCTCCCCCCCTGGTGGTAGGGCTTGCGGGTCCTCAGGGGGTACATTTGTCGGGCCACGCGTCTGCTCTGCCCCATATCTCAGTATGGCGAAGAGCGAGACGCGAGGCCAGTAGGCTATATAACGAAAGGTTATAACTATAACCTAGTTATATGAGTACTGGCTGAGAGTATCACTCTTAGCGCGCCCTGAGGTCCCTTGGTTGGGTTTTCTATGATGGAAACTTTTTCCCGAGGAAGGGCCAGTATGACCATGTCCGGTGTCTTATAGGGGGACACTGGGGCGGGGCCTGGTCAAGTGCATGGGTGCATTGTTTTTGTTAATGAAGTACAGTAGGTACTGGAGATAAAGATGTATCTCAGTATGGCGAAGAGCGAGATGCTCAGCCAGTACTCATATAACTAGGTTATAGTTATAACCTTTCATTTTGCGGCGTAGTTGATAAAGGCTGCATCACCAATCCGACTGTATATCAGAGGGATACAGTGGGACACATCCAGCTCCTCTTAATCAATTTGCAACGGAAAAATCAATGGGTACTGACTGGAGCATCCTAACATTAAGTATGACACTGACACAAGGGTGTGCTGACATGGTGGTTGCATTGTTCACACTGAAGCTTCAATTTGCATGATAAATACAAAGGCACTCAGCCACCGGCCAGCCTTTCCTTCCTCTGTGTGGCCCCTATGGATGGATGACATGCACCGTAGCATCCGCCTATACAGCTTATGCTACGGGCAGCTCTGGCCATGTCAACAGCAGCTTGTTCTTTATTTGTTGTTCCTGGCAATAGGCTTTGGCGGCGGAGATTTGGTAATAAATGGCTCTGTTTGGCGGTAATTATTGTAATTTAGTCTATTACAGTAGAGGCCTTGCATGGGATGTTTGTGTAGTTCTCTTTCTTCCAGCATGGCTGCCTGTAAACATAGGTAACCACCTTCAGAAGAAAATGGCTAGTTTCTGTGTAGTGGTAGAATAGGTGAAACACAGGAAAAAGCATGATATAACTGAAAATTTGCATTCTAAACATTTCATGAATAGCCTCTATTAAATTTAACTTTTTTGTTAGTGGTGGTGGGGAGGTCATTTTGTGGTGTGTGCAATTGAGGATAACAAATGTTTGTATCTGTAATGCAGCGTAAAAACAGTGACCTCTTGGCAAAAGGGTTCTGCTCTAAAAAACTAAAACTGTAAACAAAAGCGCAGTACCATGTTGGCTAGAGGTCGCTGTTTGACAACATTACAGATTAAGGTGGAAGGCCATGCTGTGTCCTGATTGGTGAACCAGAGTGATGTGCAAATTAACTCGAGCAGCATGTGATGCATATGTTGGTTGGTCAGTCCAAACTTTACAAAAAACATTGGTTGCCGTTACAAGGTACGTGCTATAGACATGCAATTCGCCATCATGATAGATATCGGCCTGATGGTGCTATAAAAGGTGAAGGTCTACAACTTTGCCACTATAGGCAAATTGCCAATAAAATTACTGTCACACCCAAAAAATGCATCGTAAAACACATGATCATTATATGCACAAAACCTGACACTCGTGTTTACTCCATGATAAGGAAGAAATGTGCAACGTTTTGTGTCGTTCCACCACATGGCATCACTATTCACAAAAATCACATGATAGTAGGGCTGTCTTAAATGCTTCGAAGCTTCGTTCAATGGGCATGGGATTCGAATGGGAAAATACAATTAGAATATATTTAAAAAAAAAAAAATAATAATAATAATAATAATAATAATAATAATAATAATAATAAACAATTCAGTACTGCAACACAGTGATGGGCAATGATGGGTTAAAGTGGATGAGGTCATTGGCAGCTCAGCCACGAGCCACACAGCTGAACCAATCATGAGTGAGCCACGAGCCACACAGGTGAAGCAATCACTATGACTTGCATTTTCTATCCAATGCATTTCTATGGAGGCAGATGCATGACTGCATTGTCACGTTGATTAAAAGAAAACTATAAGAGATGAAGCGTTGTGACGCGCACAGAAGCACTACAATGAGTAGGCGAAGGGTTGTGTGCGATATTGTGGCATTCGTGCGATATTGTGGCACTCCTTCGGCGATCGGAACAGAAGGCTAAAAAAGAGTGTGAAAAAAGAAATTCCTAGAGTGCGATTGCATGGCGGTCAATGGAGAGGAGAACCTTCAAACAAATGGTCGTCAGTTGAGATAGAAATGTCCAATTCCATTTATTTTTCTTTTGTGAGCGGGCTGACAGCCGTGTCATCGTTTTGATGTGTTTGTCTTATTTCTACGTCCAAAATTGAGATCACACTCGCAATTCACCCAAGGTAGGGGAAAAAAGATTATTTCAGATCTCGCACTCTAAATTGCAATGCATTTCCAATGGGGCCGAAATTTTACCGTTTAAAGTCGATTCGTAGCCAGACGGTGCAGTGAAACTTTACGAGTTCGAATACCGCTGTTGCCATAGGCAGGCCGGTCGTTTTGATACCTTTCACGTGTATGGGGCGCGAACGCTCTGGCACGAGTGGTGTTGGCAAAATCGGTGGAATAAAGAATAAAGAATAAAAAGAGTAACAAGAACAACAGTGTGGGTGGCAACCTGGCTTCGCCAGGTCACCCACACTAATAATAATAATAATAATAATAATAATAATAATAATAATAATTCTTCAAAAATAATTAATTTAATCTGCAAAATCAACTCTGCCTCTCTTTGTTAACTACAACAAGCAATGCCGTTTGTTATTTAAGATGAGGTCGTACTCGCCACTGACATATTTGTGTTCATTGTGTTGCTTTTATAAAGCCTAAAATGACGGCTTACAATATTTCATGAAAGCAAAATGTTTCATTTGTCTAAGATTTAAAAAGGTTTAAACTTTACAGCACTGACAATTCTCTATAGTATTTTTTAGTGTCCCGACCCATATAAAAACATGTCTTAATAAAAAATTAAGTCGAATTCTGCCTTTGTCTCTATTAACTACATATAAATATTTATATAATTGTTTGCTTTATAGATGAAGGTTGCAACATAATTATGTAATGTAATGTTGTTGGCTGTGTAACGGAGAGCAGCTCCCGACTCATTTAATGAATTAATCCAATCCAATCCACTTTATTTATAGAGCACATTTAAAAACAACAAAGTTGACCAAAGTGCTGTTCAAGTCCTACAACATACAAAAAATTTTTATAATAATAATAAAATAAAAAAGAAATATATATATATATATATTTTTTTTTTTATCTCGAAGCTTCGAATTAAAATCTAATCTCTGCCCCGAAGCTTCGAATGCCAAAAAAAATTATCGAAGGTCAGCCCTACATGATAGACACATTAAATTCGCCACACTGATAGATAGCCTATTAGTGTGCCAATGCCTCACAACAAGTATCGCTATGATCAAATTTCTAAATGTACAACTTTGACAAGACAAGCGATCCTTGGTCTACAATTTTGCCACTAGATAACTGCATAAAGGTAATACCTACCATGTTCAGGTTGAGTCAGATATCCAGGTAGCATGGGGGTTCCAGTTTATCACCAATAGGCTTGTTGTTTTATGGCTGTGTTTGATTGATTGATTGATTGATTGATTGATTGATTGATTGATTGATTGATTGATTGATTGATTGATTGATTGATTGATTGATCACGAAAACGTTCAGATTCATAACAACTTTCACTATAGGATCAAGGATATGAGATATATCATATTAAAAAATAGCGAAACATTCACATGGATAGAAATAGCATTTTTAACACAATGACCAACCCTACTGCTGTATAATCAACGTTGCAACAATGTTGGCCTAAAGACTGATGTCGTATTAATTAATTAATTTGGACCTGTTTGGACAGCCAATACACAACTAATTGAAGTTGAAATGTTTCCTAGGACTGACACAGCATTTAAAAATAAATTATGTTAAAAACTGAGCCAAAAATAAAAAGAAAAATGTCATTACCATTGTATAAATAAATATAAAGTGTATTAATTTGTGAAATAATAGGAAATTGGCATGGTTTCATTTTACGTTATCTGTATATTAAGCATGTCAATAATGCTTGGTGAATTTTTTTTCAATAGCATCTAACAAAACAATTTAAAACTCATCTCTCTCTCTCTCTTTCTCTACTCTTTCTGGCTCTCGCACTCTTTATGGCAGCCACAGGCAATTAGTAGTTAATCCGGAGAAATGGCCCACTAAGAACGCCAGCCTTTATGCAGACAGCTGATAAGCAGTAAACACACTGAACCTCAGTGGTTTCACATTGTGCATCCGCTGTATACTTTTACACAGCCTCCACACAGCAGTATGTTAGTGTATGGTAATACTTTACACACACACACACACACACACACACACACACACACACACACACACACACACACACACACACACACACACACACACACACACACACACACACACACACACACACACACACACACACACACACACACACACACACACACACACACACACACACACACACACACACACACACACACACACACACACACACACACACACACACACACACACACACACACACACACACACACACACACACACACACACACACACACACTGTTACTGTTCATGTGTTTTGTACTTTGCAAGCCAGACTTAAAATGACTATTTGCCAAATAAATGACAGTGGTAGAGGAGGAGGGGCAACACAAAGAAACTAGATTTCCCAACTTCCCAACTCTGTGGTATCAGTTGCCTGGCATATGTGCGTGCGTGCGTGCGTGTGCGTGCGTGCGTGCGTGCGTGCGTGCGTGCGTGCGTGTGTGTGTGTGTGGCTACCTCAAGACAATGATAAGGAATGGCGACATGTTTCACTAACCAGCCATCCATGGTGCTTCCAGGAAGCAGTCTTCATGGCAGATAATAACAGGCTTGTCTTTCCTCCCAGACGGTGCGGAGGGACACAGGCACAGGCACGCTCTGAGACCAGTAGCCATCTCACCAGTGCTGCATGGTAAACCCCCAGGTTGACATTCCCCAACTTTACATTACTGTGGAATGGTGAGTATTCCAACAACTCTGTCTTTGTAAGGTGTTTAAATAATAATTATTATTATTATTGTTATTGTTGTTATTGTTATTGTTATTGTTATTATTATTATTATTATTATTATTATTATTATTATTATTATTATTATTATTATTATTATTATTATTATTATGTTACAGATATACTTTTGTCATACCCTAAGTGCCAAAAACACATTCAAATTACCCTTTTAACATAAAATTATTCCAGTCCCAACATATAAAAATAGGTTGTTGAATACTCGTTAACTTCCAAATACGTCACCAGCAGAATTGCTCTAATCTGCGTAACTGGAGTCCTTCCGCTCTACACCACTCAGCTAATGGAAAATGCCCCCAGAAAGTCCAGTTACCTTATAATGAGCAGATACACTGACTAGACGAAGCAATAGTGGAGTCATGACTGCTGGTGCGAGAAGCGCTGTGTGGAGGGACAGCCACTGCTCAAATCTATTCATTCAGGACACAGTCATTTCAAATGGAATATCGTATCAGTTTGGAGATATTTTAGAAATATGTCAGGTAATCTTGTAACATAAATGTAACATTAAAAGGATTTTTTGATGATTTGTGAATGTGCCATGAAAACACGTCTGTTGTGAAGGGGCTATAGGGAGGTGTAGTCTTTTTTCCGTTTTTTTGATCCTCTTTTTCTCCGCCTGATTTTCTGTGCTTTTCCTCCCATCCCAATTTAGTCGTTATGCCAATTCCCCCCTCCCCTACCTGGTCATTGTGCGCATGTGCCCCCTACTGGTCGGTCAAGGGAGCCCTGAGGTCTACCACATGCTTCCTCCGACACATGTGGAGACAGCCAGCGGCTCTCTTTTCACCTGACAGCGCGGACTCTCATTGGTGAAGTGTAACGCGTGGGAGGTCACGCTGCCTTCACCACTTCCTGTCTTTTGCTGTGCAGGCGCCCTGACCTGACCTGTAGGAGTCGCTGTCCACAACGCCAGATTACCACCCCATCGACTTCCCTCCCGCTAACTCAGCCAAACGAGTTAGTATAACGGCTGGCCCAAGCCGGAGGCAATGCTGACACCCGGATTCGAGACCGGATAGGGAGGTGTAGTCTGACGTCACTTTAGTTTCCTGCGAGGTCCACCCATATAGGGATTTATCATTGGGAAAATGTATTATCGGCTATTGTAATAATTATGCCTCATGAATATTGGCAAGCTTTCCATTTTTGCACAAAATGAGTTATCAAGTTAGTTAACAATCACTAACATTATTGTTTAAGCATTTTTGGTTGAAATAAAATTATACATAATTACTTTACGATTAATTGTGAATTGTTTCATGTTGAGCTATAGATTGTGGATGAATACACACAGAAAGGTACAACATGCCAATGTTCATGCTTTATTATAGACGATTTAGAAATGTGTCCATTGGAAATACAATGCAATTTCCAGCGAGGTGGACCGGCCGGAAACAACAAGCGCTCCCCATTGCTGCACGTATCCGCTTCAAGGCCCTCGACCTAGCATACCAAAAGGCAAAGGGAACCGCTCCCGCCTACCTCCGGTCAATGGTCTCTAACTACACACCCTCAAGACCCCTACGCTCTGCATCTTCTGGCCGCCTCAGACCTACTCCTATCCAAGCTCCGGGAGGGTCATCAAAGAGAAGCCGCCTATTCTCAGTCCTTGCCCCACAATGGTGGAATGAACTACCCACCCCAGTTAGGACAGCCGAAACCCGTCCAATCTTTCGCCGTCGACTAAAGACGCACTTCCTCAACCATTATCTGAAATTTTAAAAATACAATTTAAAAATAAAATAAGAAAAAAAAAAAAAATCTAACCCTAACTAACCTTACTGTCATGCACTTGTCCTAATAAACTAACCTACACTGTAGCACGCAACACTTTGATGAACATTGTTACTCAGCTGAGTTGTACCCTTCCTGATGACTTGTCGTACAGAACTTGTAAGTCGCTTTGGATAAAAGCGTCAGCTAAATGACTAAATGTAATGATGTAATGTAACCACTACACCTCCCTGTATACTATATACTACAGTATATACTACCAACAGCTTGTAAAGATGGTGTTACAGACTTTTACAACGTTTGGGTTTTGGACACAGCCGCATGAACTTCTATCACCCATCCGTTTCTATTATGACATCACGTGTTATAGAGATCACAACCTGAGTCACACCATCAACCCGTCGGTTTCAACAGTGTGTTATAGGTGCCTTTTGAACAGGAGACATTATCACTTCCAATCCCACTCACACAATGCAGAATCGCCCCTTCAGAAGGCAATTCAAATGTTGTTTTGATATGAGGTGAAAGTATTAATTAATTTCATTTGCACTAACAGGTTTTATCATTATGGGATCAGCATGGGTATCCGCGCTCGCCGCGCTGCTGGCATTAGTGAACGGAGCGAGAGACGGTGAGCGCTGCTTTCAGGATGGAATGACATTTCCAAATGGCAACACCTTGCCGGCGGTTACAAATACAATTGATTAGACATTTTGCATCCCACTGTCTTGGAAATGTTGAGTGAAAGTGAAATGTGGTGCTTCAACACATGTTTGAATCATCATGAGTATGATTTAAGCACCGGTCAATAAATCCATGGCCTCGTCCCCTGGCCCCTGGAATAGAAAGGATCTCTTTGAAAATAATGGTTTCTCCCAACTCCAAGCAGTAGATTGAAGAGTGACTCACTGGACCACACTTTAAGCAGCCACACGTCGGCTGTTAGATCTAATAGTAATTTGTGTGTACGGTATGTTACCCGCGTTCCCATTCATTTGATGTTTATTAGCGATAAAGTGCAAAGTGCAGTGCAAAATGTCAGCCTACTGTCAGCACCTTTCTCACAAAACAAAGGCACTACAGGTGAGGTCTGGTTACATGATTGCAGACACATTGGTATAAAGAAGAAGAAGAATTTCTAGGGCAGTAAAACATGAATATCACACTTACAAATATGATCAAATAGGTATTTGTACATCTGTTCCACTGGGACCGCACACACTCAATGTGTTTTCCTCTTTGTCAGAGAACGACTCGCTTCCGTGTGCGGAGGTCCGTGCGTCCAGCTCCGTGGTGACCTTGGGCTCACCTGTGACAGCCACCTGTGTCGTTCGAGACAGCTGCCCCCTGACGGCGGGACAAGTCGGTCACATCGAGTGGCACCTTGGCCAGCGACTTCTTCCAGGCAGCGGCCCTGCGGCTAATGACAGCGGGGGGAAGACCTCCACGGTCCTCGTGCCGAGCTTCAACGCCACGCGCGAATACCTCACCTGCTGCGTCCACCTCCGTGACCAGGCCTCCCCCTGTCAGGAAGTGGGGGGCGTGGAGATCAGAGCTGGATGTGAGAGGGGATTTTATTAGCTCCTATTCTTTTTTTTCACTTGTTTCAGTGTGTCATATACAGCAGGGGTGTCAAACTCATTTTCACAGAGGGCCACATCAGCATTATGGTTGCCCTCAAAGGCTGTAAAATTGTCAAAGAATGTCTGAGGAGTAAGTGCTTTTGGCTTTTTTCCTTTGTTACTTCATCAATACCTCAGATGTTCAACATACATGTATGTGTAAGAATGTGTAATAACTAAGGCTGTCAAAGTTAAAGCTTTATTAACGCATTAACCCACAATTATTTTAACACTGCTATCTTTTAACCCAATATTAATGTAAAAAAAAATGACGTGGCGGGCCGCATTTGGCCCGCGGGCCGTGAGTTTGACACCTATGATATACAGCATAGGTGTCAAACTCACGGCCCGCGGGCCAAATCCGGCCCGCCATGTCATTTGATGTGGCCCCCCAAGAGCCCAAAAAAAAAAAAAAAAAAAAAAATTTCTTTTTTTTTTACATTAATATTGGGTTAAAAAATAGCAGTGTTAAAATAATTGTGGGTTAATGCGTTAATAAAGCTTTAACTTTGACAGCCTTAGTTATTACACATTCTTACACATACATGTATGTTGAACATCTGAGCTAACAAAGGAAAAAAGCCAAAAGCACTTACTCCTCAGACATTCTTTGACAATTTTACAGCCCAAAATACAAAAAAGATCCAGGCGGAATAGGTAACAAAGGGTTGAAGAAATATTGTCTGAACTGTCAGATGCAAACTGGCTGTGTGACATAACCGAGCATCTCGCTCAATTGAATAAGAAGCTGTAGGGACGCAAACAAGTCCCACCCAAAACTTGACCAATATAGTTGTGAACTGAGACACCCCTTATTTTGTTATTTTTGAGTACAGTTACAGTTGTGTGTTCATGCAGACACATAATAGCAATTTCATTACGAATTGAAAATGGGGGACCCTGATGTAAACAAGTCGAAAGTCTTTCTCTGGTCTGCATCCCCTTAACAATTGTGTGTATTGAGCTGTACTGTACTGTACCCATTCTGCAATCTGTTAATTAAAGTTAATTAAACTATCTTCCATTAGTTGGATGTATGGCCTCTGCAAGGTTGTGTGCAGCCATTTGTTTTTGTAACATCTGCTACATCTGTCCCCCGTGTTCTTTGCAGCTCACAGTTGTTAGTTCTGCCCCTCTTGACTGTGACAAAAAGGTTTTGAACAAACTTAATGTCATAGCTTGTATTTGATGATATTCTTCTTTGTTATCTACTTGAATGGTTTGATCATTGATTGATGGAGTAATATGGGGTTCTGATAAACTAAAATTATTTGTTAAAATAACATAAGCTAACATATATTTTACATTTATGCAAATGAATATGCAATATGTATAACTTGAATAAGTAATAAATACAGAAACACCATGCAATATGTAAATGTGTAGCTACATTTATTTTACATTACATTAACATTTATACGGTCTTTGGCCCTTTGAGGGCAACCATAATGCTGATGTGGCCCTCTGTGAAAATGAGTTTGACACCCCTGATATACAGTGTGGATCTATGCACAAGTTACACATTGTACACTGGTTGGGTTCCTATTGGTGTCTCAATGAACCACAGGAACCTGGATCAGAGTAGCACGTGGAGTGAGAGAGAGAGATAGAGAGACAGAGAGAGAGAGAGCAAGCGAGAGAGAGAGAGAGAGAGAGAGAGAGAGAGAGAGAGAGAGAGAGAGAGAGAGAGAGAGAGAGAGAGAGAGAGAGAGAGAGAGAGAGAGAGAGAGAGAGAGGGACAAAAGGTAGGCCGAAAATAGGCGGATAAAAACACACGGCAGGCCTAAATACTATTGTTAAAACAAAGCAGAAACCATAACCACAGCAAATGATGGTATTGTTTATTTTAAGCAGAAAGCTACGTTGTTGCGGTTGACCTATAATAAAAGGACACCACCCTGTTCTCATCAAACCCTCCTACTTGCCCTCCGGTCGACCATCTAGTACTGAACACAGCGTGCTTTTCATCACAGCCACAGTCTAAATATCTTATATGTCTGGGAGGATAATGGAAATGTTATGTATTTAAAATCTAAGTTTGAGCTGCAGCTTCCCTGGCCGGAAGAATATCAATAAAAAGGTTCTCAAGAAAGACTTTGATATCAAAATGAGACGTGCAGCCTCGTCTTGACTTATTCAGCTGTGCTTTTGGCTGTTAAACCTCTGGTCTTGGTTTATTTATTCACAGATCCACCAGCAGTTCCCCAGAACCTGAGCTGCCAGACGAACCTGACTAACCCCAACACGATGACTTGTCACTGGGACCCAGGACAGACGGAGACCCACCTATGGACAAGGTACACCCTCCATACACAGATATGGTAAGATTCAACGTTTTACATCTCATACAGGTACACCCATTCTGTGATGCAGAAAACCAACACATTGATCAAGGATTATTTTGAGGTCAGGCAATTGAATGTTTAGTGTACCTAGGCACAATGAGTAGGATTGTAAAAAAAAAATAAAAAAAAAAAAACATATATAATCATACAAACATAATCCCTCTCAATCATCACTTATGAGCCACTAGAAGTGTGTGATTGTGTCTTTATGAGCCACTAGAAGTGTGTGATGGTGTCTTTATGGGTCACTAGAAGTGTGTGATGGTGTCTTTATGACTCACTAGAAGTGTGTGATGGTGTCTTTATGAGCCACTAGAAGTGTGTGATGGTGTCTTTATGGGTCACTAGAAGTATGTGATGGTGTCTTTATGACTCACTAGAAGTGTGTGATGGTGTCTTTATGAGCCACTAGAAGTGTGTGATGGTGTCTTTATGACCCAGTAGAAATGTATGGTGGTGTCTGTATGAACTTTCTCTTTTGCTACCCAAAGTTTAACTTAAATATGTTTCTGACTACTAAATGTTTTGTCATATTTGATCTGCAATGCCTAGTTTGACACCATTGTTTTTGTGGTGCTCTAGTGACATCTAGTGGTTGCAACATGGGATTGTGAAATGATGAAAGACATGAGTGCTGTTGCATAATTATGTTTTCCCTATAATGTATTTGTTTTATTTTATTTTCAGGGATATAGACAAGAACTATACCTATGAGCTGCCAACGGGAGTCCAACGCTACACTATCCGTCGCTCTGACTTTTTCTTCTTCTCAGAGATGGAAATATATGTGAGGGCAGAGAACGCTTTAGGTGAAGCTTCCTCAATCCCATTAGTTTTGGAACCCCTCAGATCAGGTAAGATGTGCTGCTTGGGGCTTATTTAAAGACATGTCTGTCTTGACCATACGTCAAGCATGTCTATACGATGTTGGTATTTATACTCCAACAGGGAACAAACCGTTTATTTCGACATACCTTCGTTCCTGCGCAATCCCAGCCTAAAACCCGTCCCGTTTCAAAATAATCCAGTCTCGTTTCCTGGAACACAAGATATTACGTGTTTTATGTGCAGCATGTGCATTTCGTGCGGGTTGCTCGCCTGACACCTATATTATTTCCAAGTCAAAGGTAAACATGACCATACATAGAATGGTTCTATTCACAAAGCCACCATGGGGGGGGGGTGGGGGGGGGGCAACAACTGCATGGCTCTGACTCTAAACTGGAACTAGCATTACTTGGGCGTGGCTTGTAAAGGTGAGATTCCCGATACCTTGGGGTGAAAGGTCAAGGGAACCCATGTACATTTTTCTTGCTTAAATTTGGAGCAATATTTAGCCTCTTTCCCGGTAAACTAACATGGTTGGTATCTAGAGATACCTCAAGGTCTCTAGTTTCATATGATACTGTACTACTACCTTCACTCTTATCATTCAGAAACGATATCTTTGAATCTTTACCGGCGGCTTCTACAGTAATATGTTCCATTGCAGTCAAGTTTGACCCTCCGAAGATTCTGAAGGTTCAAGCTGAGCCCAACAGGTATGGCTGCCTGAGGTTCAGTTGGGGCCTATTGGAGCACCAGGCCTGGGTTCCTGAAGCTTCCCTCAACCTGGAGGTCCGTCTGAAAACTGCTGAGACCAGTCAGTGGAGTGAACCAACACCAGTGAGTTAACTCACCTGACCTCAGTGTCTACCTATTAGGTATCCCTGAATATGCTTGTAATAAACAATCACAATGTGTGTGTGTGTGTGTGCGTGTGTGTATGTTATAGATCCGAGTGACCCGGATCAGACCTGTGGAAGTGTGCCGTCTGTCCCATGGGACAGAGTACAACGCCCAGGTTAGGGTAAGGTACCAACGGAGCCCTTGGAGTGACTGGAGCCGCAGCCAGTCAGGAGTAACCTTGGAGAGGGGTACGTTCAAGCTTAGAGATCAAGACCACGCAAGACAACGCATCACTCCAACAATTCCCAATCGATTACCGTTTCTTCCATTTCCTGGTCTTTTCAATAAATATGCTAATGTCATGTTCTACATCCCCCCATTACTTACTCTTCTATAGCTCCGGTTGTGAATTGACGTATTGACTTTTCCCTGCACTCTCTGGCAGAGAATCTATACAGGCCTGTCTTGTGTGGGAAAGTTCTGCTTTCTTCTGAGTGAGAAGCACAGACGTTTGACGAGCGGTGATGTTGACAGCACTCTTCTCTTCCCCAGCTCCTGTGGGACGTCTCGACTACTGGCTGAAGGTGTCAGGGGAGCCGCAGCAGAGACGTCTCGTACAGTTGTTCTGGAAGGTACGCCCCCCCGCCCACCTGCCACGCGGAGCACTTGACACCTGTCACGAGCCGACGTTTCTTCTGTTTGTGGATGCAGATGCCAGTTGTACTGTTACGCCCCGGACCTGCCCTTAAAACGTTTTCTCGCTTCTTCTTTCCCCCGTTGCAGCCATCAAAGCAATTCCGCGCCAACGGTAGGAACGTGTCCTACGTCGTCTTGCTCCCGAGACTGCCAGGGGAGAAGGGACAGGCGTGCTCCACGTCGGAGCGTCACTGCACCTTCCAGGTCCCCAGAGGGGTGAAGAAGGTGTTACTCTGCGCCAGGAACGCAGCGGGGAAGTCCTGCGTCACAGATGTGCCCGTGTTTCGACACAAAGGTAACGCTTCCTATTGCACCTTTACATACTGTATGCTTGAGGAAATATTGTTATCGCTCAGATATCTGGTATGATCATGATACAGTGTAATCTACCGGTGTACTGTACAGAAAATGTGTTTTGTTGTGTCCCCAGATCGTACCGCACTCTCGGTTGTCACAGTCCTTCCGCGTGACAATGACAGATCACTGTTTGTCCAATGGGCGCGCGTCACGTCCTCTGCTGGTGTCACAGACTACGTGGTGGAATGGAGACCTTTGTTAAACACAGACCCCTCCCTCATCCTCTTTGACCTGGCTGATAGAAACCAGTCAAGCCTCATTATAACGGGTAGGCTATACGTGTGTTGCACAATACTGAATTATAATGGCATATTCCCCAGCAAACACCTTGATTAGCCACCTATTGGCTGTTAGGCCAGGGATGCATATCAGTGGTTGAAAATCACTGGTCTAAACAGTGGCCCAGTGGGATCACAATTAAAGTTGTTCTAATGTCAGTCTTTAGGCGAAATGTTGTTTCAATGTTTTTTTTTTTACTTGAGATGAGGATTTCAAAAGCAGAATACTGCTTCAAGATACTGTTGAATAGTGCTTCAAGGTCCTGCTAAATACTGCTTCAAGATCCTGCTGAATACTTCCTCAAGATATTGCTAAATACTTATTTTTTTATTTTTATTTTTTTAATCTTTATTCCCCCTCCTTTTTCCTCCGATTTTCTCCCATCCCAATGTTAGTCGTTATGCCAATTCCCAATCCCCTTCCGCTTCCTGGTCGCTGCGCACTTACCCCCCACAGTCGGTCTGGGAGAGTGGAGGCTATCACATGCTTCCTCCGACACACATCTAGCCAATCAACCGCTTCTTTTCACCTGGCAGAGGGAGAGATGGCGCCGCAACGAACGGCTGCCTGTCTGTGCGCTCCGTCGAGACTGTGCTTACTTTTGTTAATATTTATAGTTTTTAGAGTTTTGTTTGTACCAACTGTTGGTGCATTTAATGTGTATGACCGTCAGTCACTCATAGACATTGGATTACGGGAAACTTACCAACTGGATTACTCACTGGACCAGCTTTCCGAACCACAACAATGGCCTGAAGAGATTCTCCGGAGATTAGGACCAGATCCTTTGTTCCTTGATCCCAGGAACAGAGGAACCAGACGGCGTGGGAAGAGAGCTGGGATCCGTAACAGGCTGAGATCCAGACGCCACCGAACACCATTGCCCAGTATATTGCTAGCCAATGTACAATCAATTGACAATAAACTGGATGACATCCGAGCAAGGATTCAATACCAAAGAGACGTTAGGGACTGCAACGTTCTCTGCTTCACCGAAACGTGGCTCACACCGGAGGTTCCAGACCACGCAATTCAACCAGCCGATCACTTCTTTATCCATCGCAAGGATCGGACAGCAGAGTCCGGTAAACAACGTGGAGGAGGTATTGCCTTCATGTTTAACAAAAATTGGAGCGATCCAACTAACGTGAAGGAATTATCCAACCACTGCTGCCCAGACCTGGAGTATATAACCATCAAGTGCCGTCCTTTCTTCCTCCCGAGGGAGTTAACGGCGATCATCCTGATCGGAGTGTATATTCCACCGCAAGCCAGCAACAACGCCACGCTCTCCAGACTCCACGACGAGGTAAATAGAATACAAGCGACGAACGTTAACGCCGCCATTTTGGTGCTGGGAGATTTCAATAGCGCCAATCTGAGAAAGGTATTACCTGACTTCTATCAGCATGTGACTTGCAACACCAGAGGCGGTAACATCCTAGATCACTGTTACACGCAATTTAAAGGTGGCTACAAGGCTCATTCTGATAGTGGCTTTGGTAAATCAGATCACGCGTCAATCTTTCTTTCACCAAAGTACAAACAGAGAATTAAAAGTACTCCTGTAGTCTCGCGAGAGGTGCAGAAATGGGATTTGACGTCAGAGGAGACGCTCCGGTCTGTGTTTCACTGCACAGACTGGAATGTGTTCCGCGACACAGATAACATTAATGTCTACACGGAAACAGTGCTGGACTATGTTTGTACTAAGGTGGAAGAAACAATCCCCACTACCAAAATGAGAGTTTACCCAAATCAAAAACCCTGGGTAGACAAATCCGTCCGTGAAGCTCTGAGAGAGCGCACCAAAGCATACAACGACGGCCTAGTGGCAGGCAACATGAATGACCACAAGGTGGCGCGATACAACGTAAGGAGGACAGTGTCAGAGGCCAAACGGCGCTACAGGGATAAAATTGAACTCCAGTTTGAACAAGCTGACTCTAGAGCTATGTGGCAGGGGCTCAAAACGATGACAGACTACAAAGGCGCCTCCCTCAAACTGAACAGTGACATCTCCTTAGCAAATGACCTCAATACCTTCTAAGCGAGGTTTGATGCTGGTAATAACAACACCAGCTCACAAGCCACGGCAATGGGGGGGGGGGTCGGCTGCTGATGGAGGCGCAGTGTTCAGGGTAACAGAGCATGAGGTGAGGCGGACCTTTAAAAAAGTGAATATCAGGAAGGCAGCAGGTCCGGACGGCATCCCCGGCCGCGTCCTAAAAGTCTGTGCCGACCAACTGGCCCCAGTATTCACTGACATATTTAACCTGTCCTTAGAACAGGCTGTCATCCCCACCTGCCTGAAGAAGTCCACTATTATCCCTGTACCCAAAAAATCCAAGCCTGCTTGCCTCAACGACTACCGCCCTGTAGCTCTCACCTCCATAGCCATGAAGTGCTTTGAGAAGCTAGTAAAGGGCTACATCTGCTCCTCCCTCCCCATCAACATGGACCCCCTGCAATTTGCATACCGCCCCAACAGGTCCACGGAGGACGCCATAGCCCATGTGCTGCACACAGCAGCATCACACCTGGACAAGAGGCAGGGGAACTATGTGAGAATGCTATTCATCGACTACAGCTCGGCATTCAATACCATAGTCCCCTCCATACTCATAGCCAAGCTCAGGGACCTGGGCTTGAACTATGACCTCTGCCAGTGGGTCTTGGACTTCCTGACTGGCAGACCCCAGGTGGTGAGAGCAGGCAACTGCACCTCCTCATCCATCACCCTCAACATAGGGGCCCCCCAGGGCTGTGTTCTGAGTCCCCTCCTCTACTCCCTGTACACACACGACTGTGTGGCTCAGCGGAGTAGCAATACAATCATCAAATTTGCTGACGACACAGTGGTGGTGGGCCTGATCTCTGCCAACGACGAGAGGGCCTACCTGGAAGAGGTCAAGGTCCTGGCGGGATGGTGCCAGGAAAACAGCCTCTCCCTGAACGTCAGCAAAACAAAGGAGATGATTGTGGACTTCAGGAGGTCGGGGGTCAAGGACTACAGCCCCCTCAGCATCGACGGGGCACCGGTTGAGAGAGTCAACAGCTTTAAGTACCTCGGAGCCTACATATCCGAGGACTTGACTTGGACCACACACATTGACAGTGTTGTGAAGAAGGCACGACAACGCCTCTACTTCCTCAGGCGCCTAAGGAAGTTCCAAGTCAGTCAGAAGATCCTTAAGAACTTCTACTCATGTACAATAGAGAGCATCTTGACCGGCAACATCACCTCCTGGTTTGGGAATAGCACTGCACAAGACCGAAGCAGACTACAAAGAGTGACACGTTCAGCCGAACGCACAATTGGAGGGGGGCTCCCCACCCTCCAGAACATTTACAACAAGCGTTGCAAGGGCAAGGCTAAGAGAATCATTAAAGACTCCAGTCACCCGAACAACTGCCTCTTTGAACTGCTGCGGTCAGGCAAGCGATACCGGAGTCTCAAGGCGAGCACAGAAAGACTCAGAAGAAGCTTCTATCCCCAGGCCATCAGGCTGCTAAACGAACAATGAATGAACACTACACAACAACAACCACCAAACGCACATAGCACACACATCCACACGCACACACTCACTTAAACAAACACACTGTAGCACCCACTCCACACACTTTATAGCACACACCCACTTTAAACAAACACACTGTAGCACCCACTCCCCACACTTTATATTTATTGATGAAGGATTGCACTACAACTCGTACACCTTACTGTAAATTGTACCTAAATTGTACCTCATCCCATTTCTGCTTTGCACTAGATAGTACTGTACATTAGTACACTGCATAGTATTGTATATTATATGGTAACTCAGAACATTGTACATATGTCTATACCGAACACTGTGACCTCTTTTTCTTCTTCTAAATTACATGTATACTATGTTTGATACTATCTTGTCTAGCACAGTCTCTGGAGCGTAACAGTAAGAAGCATTTTGTATGAAAGTATTCTGTACTTCTGTATGACAACTATTAAAGAAACTTGAAACTTGAAACTTGACTCTCACTGAGAGGGTGTAACGTGTGGAAGGATCACACTACCCCCCTTAGATCCTATCCGCGCTGAGCAGGCGCCCCGACCGAACTGTAGGAGTCGCTGTTTACAACGACTCGGACCCACCCCGCCAGCTTTCCCACCCTCTAATACTGCCAATTGTATTAGTGTGAACGGCCAACCAAGCTGGTGACAACGCCGGGAGCTGGATTCGAACAGGCGAATCCAGCGTCTCCGGCGTTGGTGACGAACGCAATCTCCGCTACGCCACCTGACCGCCCTACTGTTAAATACTTAAAGATACTGCTTCAAAAATCAATAAATGCGCTCTTCCTATGTCAGACATTTGGATTCATGGAAAACAAATTCATGTCAAGTTGTAACACAACGTCACTTGGCCTGGACTCAGGTCAGCCGAATGCTTGCTGGGTAGAAATGTTGTGGGTTTTTATCTTTATGAATTCTTATTATAGGCCATATTTTTCCAAACAATTATATTGTTTTTGTTGTCTCAAACTATCAGTCTTTTGCAATATCCAGCACTGAGTCACTCCAATATCTCTGCTCTTTGTCTGTAGACGGCATCGAGCCATACAAGCCCTACGAGATCTCTGTATATCCTAGGTATGGTAAGGATGCTATGGGCCATCCTTGGACAGTTGAGGCCTACTCTAGACAGAAAGGTGAGTCACTGAAAACACTGTAGCAACAAGAGAGGAGGCCTTTACTGTTCTGTTGTTGCTGGTCTACACAGTATGCCTAATGGGTGAAAAAGAAGAGCAGAACAGAAAGAATATACATGTAAAATACAATATTATATAATAAAGAGCTGGAAAAATATAGACAATGCCATCACATGAATAACGAGTCCCGTGACCCCCCCCCCCCCCCAAACAAACTCCCATGCAGCTCACCCAATTCATCAGATCCAGTTGAATTGTGATACAATACCATCCTCTTGTGGATGTAAAGTGAGCAATGTTTCCTGACACAAACCATCTGACACAAAGGAACCTTTTATATCTGTGAAGTTGATTCTGTATCAAAGGGCATGCCGCTCATATCCCAATAAATCTGTTTCATTCACAATATAATTTTTTATGATACTCACAAGACCTTTTGTTGCCACTTTGTTTACAGCCCCGTCCATGGTACCAACTATAAAGGTGAAGGAAGCCTGGCAATCCAACATGGAGCTTACCTGGGATGAAATACCCATAGGCCAAAGGAATGGAATTATCCAGAGATATAGGGTTTATTACTGGCATGAGGAGAATGTCCTCAACTGTAAGGGAAAAAAATTAAAAAAAAAGATTTGCTCTTTTCAAATGTTTTGTTGTATGTATCTTATACTAAGCTGAGTATCACTATCTTTCAGTCGTTGACGCTGACCTGGAAAAGAGGAGTGTCGTCCTGAGAAACCTCAACTATCTGTCATTGTATAAAGCTTTTATTACGGTCAGCACAGACGGTGGGAGCCGGAATGGTTCAACAGTCACTCTCAAAACTGAGCCAATGGGTTGGTATCATAATTTGTCTTAGCATCTTAATGAAAATGTTTATTCCGTTATAGCAAAACATCTCGTAGTTATCCTCCCCCCCCCTCTTCGCTCTCAGACGCTGTCTCGGTTGTGATTGTGGTGATTTCATGCGGCGTCATACTGGCATTGTCCATTATAATCATGGTGATGACTTGTGAGCAACGGTGAGCATTCAGGCTTTTTGTGGTGACTTGGTATTCAGCACACTGTTCAGTATTTCTACTCAGTAGGTTTTGTATTTCCCTCTGCAGGCTGAAGGTGTGCTGTTGGCCCCCGATCCCAGACCCAGTCAACAGCAGCATCAAGAAATGGACATCAGAAACCATTGAGGTGCAGAGAATCACTTACCTTTTATACAGAGCATGATAGAACACTTTCATGCAAAAAGCCTGTAGATGTGCCCAGAGATGGTGTAGTGGTTAAAGGGGCACTTCACCAAAAAACAATGCTGATTTATTTTGCACATAATCTCACACACATCCAAAAACTCAAACCTGTTTTGCACACATTTAGTTTGACAGATATTGAGAGTAAATTAGTTTGAATAAGGCCATCATTGATCGGGGACAATCACAAAGTGATATAAGAACAGATTTCCTCTTGTTTTATCATGCGGTGTGCCTTACCACCGCTGAATGCCACCACCCACTTCAATGATAGCGCTCTCATATTTGTGAACGCATAAACTATGTCTTAAATTATGGCTAATCTGGCCGTCGCTTATCAATGACTTGTTTGCAGTCAACATTGTCGAAACGGATTGTTTTTTAATCGGTTCATTTCCGTTTTATACCATTTTGAAAAACCCTTGTTTTCTTGAAAGTTTCAGGAAAATATAAAGATTCTGTGATAAACGCCCTTTACTGGAATATTCTGGAATACACAAAACATTTTGTAATTTTTCGGCCTATTTATGAATCGTTTTCAAATAAACGCTAGATTATCGATATGTGTACTTATGCACGCTAGAGAAGCGAGCTGAAAAATCGATTCTCTCATTTCCTGATCAGCACACACACACACACACACACATCTAATCTACGAATTCCAATCTGGCTTCAGAACATCCCACTCCACTGACACATGCCTTCTCTATTTAAACGACCACATCAAACAAGAGGTGGACGCGGGCAAATACTGCGGCATGGTCATGCTGGACCTACAAAATGTACAGTTTCTACGTCAAATGTATATACTCTCTTTTCTGGACTCTTTTTGTATCACAAACAGTACTGTATTTGCAAATCTGGTATGTCATAAATGTATAGATGTAGCAGTACTGTCTATCTGTATGTCGTGTATGTCATATATGTTATGATGAATTGAAAATGGGGGACCCTGATGTAAACAAGACGAAAGTCTTTCTCTGGTCTGCATCCCCTTAACAATTGTATGTATTGAGCTGTACTGTACTGTACCCATTCTGCAATCTGTTAATAAAGTTTTCAATCAATCAATCACACACACACACACACACATATGGCACACGCTGATATCTCTGTGAAAACAGCTCTGATTATCCTAAGACTGGTCAAATAGATTCCTTACCTCAGATCAGATGTTCTCCAAAAAGATTATTCCAATTCCTGATCGCCATTCCAAATATCGATCGCGTTTATTGATTCAGCGCTGGGTACTGGAAATATGTATTCCACACTGTTTTGCGGCTCGGCAATGACTTGGATCTCTTTGGATGGCTTGCCGGAGAAGTAAAATGAGGAAACTGGATTCCCCCCCCCCCCCCCCCCCCATGTTTCATTCAGTCTAATCCAATGGGGTGCAGTACAACAGGGAGAGACGATAGGGGGCGGTATTTTCCCAATGGAGCTCAGAGAGAGTTTGCAGCACTAACGTGAGACTAGATTGATGAAATATGAATTCAAATCGCTAATAAATTAAAAAAACGACAAAAAAACGTAAAAAGTGCTTGTCGTCTTGTCAATGTAACATAATTGGAAACGGTAGCCAAAGTAACAGAAAGATGTTTAATCATATATTTACCATGGGATTAGAAACTGAAGGAATAACATAAAGTAACAACAAACAAACCACAGGACTGTACAAACAGGATCAGCCACACATGCTTCTTCTTCTTCTTCTTGGTGTTTTACGGCGGACGACCACCATCAGAGTGGGGCATTTACCGCCATCTACTGGAATCCTCTATCCCCTACTATGTCCACCCCCCCCCCCCCCCCCCCCCCCGCGTCTATACTTTCCGTAGCCGCATTTCTGGCAGACGCTCTCTGATTGGCCGACGCCAGTTTCTACACTGGTTAAGATTAGGCAATCTTCGAAGTTGGTTAAGGTTAGGCAAGTTCTTTCGACGGTTAAGCTTAGGCACTCTTTCGAAGTTGGTTAAGGTTAGAGTTTGTCTTAGAGCATGGCGATAAAACGCCAGGTAGTTTGCAGGCTGTTTGACGTGGAAATGGGCAAAGACACAGCTCGTCACGCTATTGGGCGCACATGTCACATGACCAGAAACGTCTGCCAGAAATTCAGCTACGGAAAGTATAGACGCCCCCCCCCCCCATCATGAAGTGCAGCTAATGCTGCTCCTTCCTGACTGAGCCCCCCTCCGTGAGACACTCCTTGCCTCCTATGGACTGACTCTGGACTTCTTGGATATTCACAATCCCCTTCTCTAATTCCCTAACCACTTCCCCCCATGTCAGACCATCCATGCCCAAGTGTTGAACTGCCACTCTAACAATAATCTTAATCCTCTCCGTCCTGCTGTTAACCAATGCCGTAGCATTAACTACCCCTGCCACAAAGGCCACAATACAAAATGTCTCCTCCCACACCCTCTCTCTATCCTCCTGTACTACCCTTTCTGCCAAATGCTCTTCTCTAAACTCCTGTACCTTATCTTGACTTCCCTGTCCTACCCTCCTAGCCGCCTATGATAACTTACCTTCACTTCTCACTCTCTGAACCACTACCTACCTTTTCATCACCTCACAACCCCTAAACGCTACACTATGCTCCCCACCACAACTACAACACTTCGGCCTCACTCCCTCTCCACACTTCCCATATTCATGATCACCGCCACATCTTGCACACCTCTGCTTCCTCCTACACGTAATGACTATGCCCAAACTCTTGGCACCTATAGCATCTCAGCCGATTCTGAACAAACTCCCTAACCCTAAACACCATATACCCTACAAACACCTCTTTAGGAACAACCTCACCTTCAAACTGAATCACTACTGTCTCCGTCTCTATCTTATCTGCTCCTCTCTTCATCCTTTCTGCACTTTTAACTTTCTCATTACGTACGTTTCTCTTTAAATCTCCCACCAGCTGCTCTACGCTAACCTCGACCGGTATCCCAGCTATCACCCCCTTACACCCCCCCTCCCTCTTCTCCCCTACTCTTACTACTTTACTACTAACTCCACCAATGCTCCTCATTTCCCTAGCTTTCTCCACCTGTTCTACACACCCTACAATCAGATTCTCATCTCCCAAAACTTTTGCAAACTTTACCTCACCTAATTGCTCGTGTATGAGTTCGGACAACTCGAACATCCTTATTTTCCCCACTCCCCCCTCCCCCTCAAATCTAACCACTATATGAATCACACTGTAATATAATTTCCTCTACCCTCACCATTTGACCCACTTGAGCTATCTCCCCTACCCTTCTTCCTGTTAAGCCCCTTCCCCCCACTTTCCCTGCTCCTCTTCTCCACCTTACTCCACCCTTCTCCCCCACTCTCACCCCCCGCACCAAACTCCATACTGTCATTATCCGACTCCTTTCCCCTGCCATGGCTGTTCCCTTCCCTGCCGTCATATCCTTCGCTCCCACTACCCGCCTCAGCTCCCAACTTCGAGCTCATTCCACCAGGGATCAGCAAGGCGGACACATTCATCGCCTCGACTCCGTCATAGCCGTCAAACTTGACCCAGCATTCTTCACCTTGGATCCAGGAAATAAACCCCGGATACTTCTTGCCGTCCCCCGAAAATACAGCACGACAGCGGGAGCCCACCCTCCACGCTAGTGCCGCCTCCATGTCTCCGTTAGAGATGTTCCGATACCATTTTTTCCTTTCCGATCCGATTCCGATACCTAAGCGTTGGGTATCGGCCGATACCGATACTTATCCGATACCAGTGCATACATTAAAAAAATAAAAAAACATTATATAAATTATAAAACGTTTTTTTTTTTTAATACAGCTACTGTTTTATATATACTGTTTTTTAGTAATAACTATAAAGTAATGGTATTTATTCAACAACAGGTGATTGTATAGATTAGTATTAGTATCAGTAATTGAAAACTATCTCAATGAGTTCACCCACGGAAAGGTTGTTGGCACATTAGTTCCACACGGACATTATTCGTTGCTGCACTTGCTTCCACAAGAAGGCTCCGTTTAGTACCAGAGGCTCTGTTGTTGTGATTTTTGCACAATAAATATTCAACATTCTCTTTTGAGACTCCGCCTCAGACTCTTATCATTTGGCACTAAAAGCTAAACATTGTCGCCGATATGGCTGTCCGCAACATGTCATTAATTGTGTACGCGACGTGCAATTGTGCAATGACAACGTTACCGTGAGCTATGTTAGCTAGCATGAGCTACCGCTATATGGAAAGACTGTAACGTTACTGCCGGTGACATTGTGATTTAACTTGGAATACTCCTTTGCCAACTTGCTGTACTTTGCTTGCAGATCTGCAGCCATTATTGCTGGATTATGTGAATAGCCCCAACTTTAGCCAAGGTAACGTCAAAGCTAGCTTTCGGTTAGCTGTTAAATGCTAATAACACCAGCCACCAAGCGAACTCATCAGAGCTCCCCGTCAACAGCGCTGTCGGGACAATGGCATTTTAAGAAAGTATCTGCTCTGCTGTTAATGGCAATTGACACTTTAATTCACGGTCGATTAAGCACACGTTTGTTTTATAATGCTCACCCAGCGAAGTATGAGTATCTACAGAGCCCAACGTCCGCAGTGTTGTTGATAAATTACATCATGGTATCGGAGCGCAACATTAGAGGGTACTCGCCGATACCGATACCAGCATTTTAGGCAGTATCGGCGGCATTTCCGATACTGGTATTGGTATCGGAACAACTCTAGTCTCCGTACCCCAGTAAACAGTTCTCTCGAGGACTGGGCATTTACGCCAAACTAACCACCACTAGGCCAACTTCGAACTTTGAATTTCAGCGCGTCTCCGCTCAGCTCGACTCGCCCACCTGATTCCCAGCCACACATGCAGGGGAGGACAGAACAGTTATACACAAGGGAATGACGAGACAAGAAACACCTGGGCTGATTACAGATGGATACACCTGGGAGGGAAACGACAGAGAACTACAAGACCAGGACAGGGAACTACAACCAGACATTACATTACACATCACACCTAACGGCAAATCCGGAGCGGAAGAAAATGCCCCCAGCAGGTAAACTAGATCGAAGGACGATAATCATCCTTTATCTACTCCTTGCGGGAGATATTAAATTAACCCCGGGCCCGACTACACGACTACAACAGAAAGTGATGAATCAGAGGCTCCCACAAATAGTGACGGCTACCGTCGCGATCAACAATAATGACAACAACATCCTTTTCAACGACACCAACATCCTAACACCGGCGTCGGGTGCATACATTCCACCCGACACCGGAGCAGTGACGACTGCCGTCGCGATCAACAACAACAACGACAACAACATCCTTTTCAACAACAACGACAACAACAGTGTCAACCCCCGGACCCAGCCACGTCAGGACCCCCGTCAGGACGCGAACCCAGACGTGACGACTGGGTCTGGCACTACAGGATGCAACGATGGCTTCGGGTGCCTACTTTCCACCCGACGCCGGAGCAATCAACACACCCGACGCCGCCGCAGAGGAACACATGGGAGGACGAGACGGGAGTGAAGGCACCGGGGATAATCAACTCGACGGTGGCGCAGGTAGCCGGCAAGCTAACACAGCAAACTACCGGAACCAGAGGACCCTACCCTTCCCCCACCAAAAGCCACCCGGTCAGTGAGACATCACCACAGCAGGGAGCCGGCGGGATGGAATCAACACAGCCCCTGGCCCCTGCCCCCTCCCCACGGAATTTCACCACCAGACGGAATCAACACAGACGCTAGCAGATGAACCAGGGCATGACAAAGAATCACACCCACCCCCCCCTCCCACACACGGACTGAATAATAACAACACAGCCCCCACCCCACCCCCCTCCCGTCGCGGGACACCCACCTTGATCAAAGGATCCCCCACCCCCCCTCCGGACATCACAGAGCCCCCCCCCCCCCCTTCCCACAGAAGAAGAACCCTACCTTTATCTCAAGGATATAGACTACACAGCAAATCAAAATAGACTTCATATCTTCCATCTTAATGTAAACAGCCTTAGACTCAAACTGGCAGAAATAAGGCAACATTTCATTAGCGGTAAGGTAAACATTCTATGTTTCTCTGAAACTAAACTGGATTCATCAGTAACAGACCCGGAAATTGAATTGGAGAACTATTCTTTAGTCCGCAATGACAGGAACAGGCATGGAGGAGGTGTCTGTATGTACATTCATAAAGACACCAAATGTATTAACCGTACAGACCTAGATCATGAGGCTATTGAAACTGTTTTTGTAGAAATTCTATTTGAAAGGGCTAAATCTGTTCTAGTCGGCACAATTTACAGACCGCCAGACTAAAATAGCTTTTATGATGTGTTGGATGCGTGCTTAGCTGGAGCTGAGGATGCAGAAATTATTCTTATTGGGGATTGGAACACGGATATGCAACAAAAAGATGCACCCGTCTTCAAATCCTACAATAGGTTTTGTGATCTGCACGGCCTCAGCCAGCTAATCACACAACCCACACGTGTATGTGAGTCAACTCAGACTACCATTGACCTCATCCTGACCTCTGACAAGTACAAGATCGCCAATAAAGGGGTTATAGCATGCCTGCATGCGGGTTAAGTGATCATTATATCGCTGCTGTCGGGACAAAACCTCATAACTAAATTTTTTTTTTTTTTTTTTTTTTTTTGCAAAACAAAAATTATTAAAAGTCAGTACTCAACACACAATGCATAATGAAACTAACAATCAAGGTGGCTAAAATGACATGCAAGTACAGAAACAGAAAACAAAAAAAAGTCTATAATAATATTTTCTGATTTTTTTTTTATTATATAAATCAACTCCGTAGATCATCCTCCATATGTGTGTGTGGGTTTTACAAAGTTTAAACAATGGGAAAGCATTAAACCGATCATCTGTCTAAACCTCCTAACTCTATTCACCCTCAAATCTGTGTTAGTTTTTTTCATATGCTGAAAAGTTGGGTTTTTGGAGTTATGAGGTTTTGTCCCGACAGCAGCGATATGATATTCTGTACCCGCAAAAAGCTAAAACAAAAGGCTGGCTGTCACAAAACAGTCACATCTAGAGACCTCAAAACCTACTCTAGCGAGGCCTTTAACCTTGAACTGGAGAGTCTGGACTGGTCAGATGAGCTCAATGGTACACTGGTTGAAGAAACATGGCTTGGCTTCAAAACCAAATTTTCAACGATACTAAACAACATGGCCCCCCTAAGAACCACCAGGGTAAAAAATCGCGCGGAGCCATGGATGCACACTGAAATACTGACCGCTATGAAAACCAGAGACAAAAAATGCTCTGAGTGTTATGGTTTGTAACCGACCCCAATCGCACAACACAAGACAGGTATGATGGTTTGCCAAGAAACAGATATTTATTGAACAACAGGGAAATACAGGGAAAAGGGCACTGTCCCTTTAAGGGAGAATCACAAATACAGGAATATAATATGAGGGGAAGGAAAGGTGCCTTTAAGAGGCGGGCAGGAAAAGGGAACACTAAGGGAAAGTAAGGGAACGCCTAAGGGAAGGTTAAGGGAACGCCTTGGGACAGAGGAACTAGAGACTAGGTAAACCAGGGACAAGGAGAACTAGGGAGAGAGGACTAGGGACTAGGAGAGCTAGGGAACAGGAGAAACGGGGACTAGGGGAACTAGGGACAAGGAACTAGGTGGAACTAGAAGGGGAGAACTTGGGACCAGGAACTAGGTGGAACTAGAAAGGGGAGAACTAGGGAACAGGAACTAGGTGGAACTAGAAGGGGAGAACTTGGGACCAGGAACTAGGTGGAACTAGAAAGGGGAGAACTAGGGAACAGGAACTAGGTGGAACTAGAAGGGGAGAACTTGGGACCAGAGGGGACTGAGGCCCGCGGAGGCGGGCTGGGGTACAGGGAGGAACTGGGGACTGGTGGGAAAACATCTGGGCCGCTCTGCAGGACAGAGGAGAGAGTTAATGCACAAAGGGAAAAAACAGAGCAGGTGCAGAACAGTCCAAATAACAAAGTGAACAAAGTAATAATATCTTCGTGTGACAAACACACAGGGGGAGATGTAAAGTCCAAAAATACCATTCTAAGTGAGAACCAAAAACAGAGGCATTACGCAGGGAGATGAAAAGTCCAAACTAACTAACAGAGGCAATACGCTGGGAGATGAAATGTCCAAACTAACTAACAGAGGCAATACGCTGGGAGATGAAATGTCCAAACTAACTAACAGAGGCAATACGCTGGGAGAGTGACATCACAATCAAAACTCACCCAGGCGTATGCGTAAAGGTACAGGAACAGCAGCGGGAACGGGGGCAAGAGGCATTACGCTGAGTGAGTGACATCACAATCAAAACTCACCCAGGCGTATGCGTAAAGGTAAAGGGGCAGCAGCGGGAACGGGGGCAAGGGCACTACGCTGAGTGAGTGACATCACAATCAAAACTCACCCAGGCGTATGCGTAAAGGTACGGGGACAGCAGCGGGAACGGGGGCAAGGGCACTACGCTGGGTGAGTGACATCACAATCAAAACTCACCCAGGCGCATGCGTAATGGTACAGGGACAGCAACGGGAACGAAGGCATCGCCACCGGGGCGGCTGGCTGTCCGAGCCGAGGGAGAGAGTGCTGGAACAGTGGCGGTGACGAGGGCATCGTCCACCGGGTAGCCGCTGTCGGAGCCGAGGAACAGAGTGCTGGAACAGTGGCGGTGACGAGGGCATCGTCCACCGGGTAGCCGCTGTCGGAGCCGAGGAACAGAGTGCGCGCCACACCTTGGTGTGCGCGTCGGAACAGGGAGCTGGAACAGTGGCGGTGGCGAGGATGTCGTCCACCGGGTAGCCACTGTCGGTGCCGAGGAACAGAGTGCGCGCCACACCTTGGTGTGCGCGTCGGAACAGGGAGCTGGAACAGTGGCGGTGGCGAGGATGTCGTCCACCGGGTAGCCACTGTCGGAGCCGAGGAACAGAGTGCGCGCCACACCTTGGTGTGCGCGTCGGAACAGGGAGCTGGAACAGTGGCGGTGGCGAGGATGTCGTCCACCGGGTAGCCACTGTCGGAGCCGAGGAACAGAGTGGCGTGCCACACCTTGGTGTGCGCGTCGGAACAGAGAGACGCATCGGGGTGCGTCTGCCAGGAGGAGTGTGCCAAGCACGAAGGTCTGGAAGATGCGCGTCGGCGCGCTGAGGTCTGGAGAGCGTGCCAAGCTCGAAGGTCTGGAAGATGCGCGTCAGAGCGCTGGTACGGAGGAGCGTGCCAAGCTCGAAGGTCTGGAAGATGCGCGTCTGTGCGCCGGTACGGAGGAGCGTGCCAAGCTCGAAGGTCTGGAAGATGCGCGTCAGTGCGCTGGTACGGAGGAGCGTGCCAAGCTCGAAGGTCTGGAAGATGCGCGTTGCGCGCTGGTCTGGAGAGCGTGCCAAGCTCGAGCGTCCTTGGAAGATGCGCGTTGCGCGCTGTGGACTGGAGAGCGTCTGCGCTGGTCTGGATGTGCGTCAGGACGACAGCTGCGCGGGGGGTCTGAAGTGGATGACTGGGATGCCTCCCGTGGAAGTCTAGGGAGCGCAGACCAGTCCCACTCTCAGGCAACGGCGACAGCAGGCGAAGGCTGGAGCAAACATCTCGACGCCAGAGAATGGAACAGCATAGGCAGACAGAGGATCTCCCGAAAGAGTCTAGATGTTTAGAGAATATGACTCGGCAAGTATACAACACGACCCCACGCCAAAACGAGGGGAAGCGCCCTGGTATTTAAAGCCCACAGGGGGACTAATTAGCCTGCCACCACAGGTGCGAGAGATAATAGAATATCAAACAGGTGTGGCCACTAAGGGTAAGGAACGAGAGGGTGGGGGCTAGAGAGAGTGAGTGAGAAGGGAAAATAAACAGTATAGAAGGGAAATAAACAGTATAGGCTTAAAGAAACAGAGAAAAGGTAGTGAGCAGCGGGCAAAACCTCACAGTATCCCCCCCTCCAACGGGAGCCACCCGGCGACCCAAAACAAATACAGACAGAGTGGCAGGGGGCAAAACAAGAGGTACTGGCCAAGCCAGCAGGGGAAGCCACCACAAGAGTGGGGCTAGCAAAAGAAACAGGGTCGCCGAGGGGTAACTGGGGGAACTGGTCTAGAGGAACTGGTCTAGAGAACTAGTCTAGAGGAACTGGTCTAGAGAACTGGTCTAGAGAACTGGTCTAGAGAACTGGGCTAGAGAACTGGTTTAGAGAACTGGTCTAGAGAACTGGTCTAGAGGAACTGGTCTAGAGGAACTGGGTCTAGAGAACTGGTCTAGAGCAACTGGTCTAGAGGAACTGAGGGGCAAGCAGGGTAGCAAAGGGGTAACCATGGTAGCACCGGGAAAGGGCTAGCAGAGGGAAGGTTGCTGCCAGGGCACTGATAGCTACAGGGCCTATGCTAGCTGTACTGCTACATCAACATAGAGGCTGCGCAAGCTGCCGGAGCCAGGCTAGCAGAGGGAAAGGGTAGCTGCCAGGGCACTGATAGCTACAGGGCCTATGCTAGCTGTACTGCTACATCAACATAGAGGCTGCGCTAGCTGCCGAGCTAGGCTAGCAGAGGGAAAGGGTAGCTGCCAAGGCACTGATAGCTACAGGGCCTATGCTAGCTGTACTGCTACATCTACATAGAGGCTGCGCTAGCTGCCGGAGCTAGGCTGGCAGACAGGGCTGGACCAGCATGAGAGAACAAGCTAGCTGGAAGGACAGTCCTAGCTGTGGGAATACTGACCTTGCTAGCTGAAGGGCAGTCCTAGCAGTGGGAGAAACTACACAAAAAAGTGGAGGCCATGCAGAGGGACCGGGTTAGCTGCTTGGGCCTGGCTAGCTACAGGGCCTATGCCAGCTGCAAGGCTGCATTAACATAGAGGCTGTGCTAACAGCCGGGGCCAAGCTAGCAGACCGGGGCCATGCAGAGGGAAACTGGGTTAGCTGCCAGGGCATGGCTAGCTACAGGGCCCATGCCAGCAGCAAGGGCTGCATAAACATAGAGGCTGTGCTAGCAGCCGGGGCAAGACTAGCAGACAGGGGCTCTGCTGAGGGACTGGGTTAGCCGCCAGGGCATGGCTAGCTACAGGGGGGTCAAACAGGGCAAAACGGGAAGCAAACAGGGGAGCTAACCGGGGAGACTAACAAGCTAAACAGGGAAGCTAAACTGGGCTAAACAGGGGAGTAACAGGCTAACAAGGGAGCTAAACAGGACTAACAAGGAAGCTAAACTGGGCTAACAGGGAAGCTAACAGGGCTAACAGGGGAGCTAGAGGGGACAAGAAAAAAAAAGGCAAACTCAACATACACAGTCTGTGCTGGCTGGGGTCGTAGACTTGGTGGGGTCGTACTGTTATGGTTTGTAACCGACCCCAATCGCACAACACAAGACAGGTATGATGGTTTGCCAAGAAACAGATATTTATTGAACAACAGGGAAATACAGGGAAAAGGGCACTGTCCCTTTAAGGGAGAATCACAAATACAGGAATATAATATGAGGGGAAGGAAAGGTGCCTTTAAGAGGCGGGCAGGAAAAGGGAACACTAAGGGAAAGTAAGGGAACGCCTAAGGGAAGGTTAAGGGAACGCCTTGGGACAGAGGAACTAGAGACTAGGTAAACCAGGGACAAGGAGAACTAGGGAGAGAGGACTAGGGACTAGGAGAGCTAGGGAACAGGAGAAACGGGGACTAGGGGAACTAGGGACAAGGAACTAGGTGGAACTAGAAGGGGAGAACTTGGGACCAGGAACTAGGTGGAACTAGAAAGGGGAGAACTAGGGAACAGGAACTAGGTGGAACTAGAAGGGGAGAACTTGGGACCAGGAACTAGGTGGAACTAGAAAGGGGAGAACTAGGGAACAGGAACTAGGTGGAACTAGAAGGGGAGAACTTGGGACCAGAGGGGACTGAGGCCCGCGGAGGCGGGCTGGGGTACAGGGAGGAACTGGGGACTGGTGGGAAAACATCTGGGCCGCTCTGCAGGACAGAGGAGAGAGTTAATGCACAAAGGGAAAAAACAGAGCAGGTGCAGAACAGTCCAAATAACAAAGTGAACAAAGTAATAATATCTTCGTGTGACAAACACACAGGGGGAGATGTAAAGTCCAAAAATACCATTCTAAGTGAGAACCAAAAACAGAGGCATTACGCAGGGAGATGAAAAGTCCAAACTAACTAACAGAGGCAATACGCTGGGAGATGAAATGTCCAAACTAACTAACAGAGGCAATACGCTGGGAGATGAAATGTCCAAACTAACTAACAGAGGCAATACGCTGGGAGAGTGACATCACAATCAAAACTCACCCAGGCGTATGCGTAAAGGTACAGGAACAGCAGCGGGAACGGGGGCAAGAGGCATTACGCTGAGTGAGTGACATCACAAGCAAAACTCACCCAGGCGTATGCGTAAAGGTAAAGGGGCAGCAGCGGGAACGGGGGCAAGGGCACTACGCTGAGTGAGTGACATCACAATCAAAACTCACCCAGGCGTATGCGTAAAGGTACGGGGACAGCAGCGGGAACGGGGGCAAGGGCACTACGCTGGGTGAGTGACATCACAATCAAAACTCACCCAGGCGCATGCGTAATGGTACAGGGACAGCAACGGGAACGAAGGCATCGCCACCGGGGCGGCTGGCTGTCCGAGCCGAGGGAGAGAGTGCTGGAACAGTGGCGGTGACGAGGGCATCGTCCACCGGGTAGCCGCTGTCGGAGCCGAGGAACAGAGTGCTGGAACAGTGGCGGTGACGAGGGCATCGTCCACCGGGTAGCCGCTGTCGGAGCCGAGGAACAGAGTGCGCGCCACACCTTGGTGTGCGCGTCGGAACAGGGAGCTGGAACAGTGGCGGTGGCGAGGATGTCGTCCACCGGGTAGCCACTGTCGGTGCCGAGGAACAGAGTGCGCGCCACACCTTGGTGTGCGCGTCGGAACAGGGAGCTGGAACAGTGGCGGTGGCGAGGATGTCGTCCACCGGGTAGCCACTGTCGGAGCCGAGGAACAGAGTGCGCGCCACACCTTGGTGTGCGCGTCGGAACAGGGAGCTGGAACAGTGGCGGTGGCGAGGATGTCGTCCACCGGGTAGCCACTGTCGGAGCCGAGGAACAGAGTGGCGCGCCACACCTTGGTGTGCGCGTCGGAACAGAGAGACGCATCGGGGTGCGTCTGCCAGGAGGAGTGTGCCAAGCACGAAGGTCTGGAAGATGCGCGTCGGCGCGCTGAGGTCTGGAGAGCGTGCCAAGCTCGAAGGTCTGGAAGATGCGCGTCAGAGCGCTGGTACGGAGGAGCGTGCCAAGCTCGAAGGTCTGGAAGATGCGCGTCTGTGCGCCGGTACGGAGGAGCGTGCCAAGCTCGAAGGTCTGGAAGATGCGCGTCAGTGCGCTGGTACGGAGGAGCGTGCCAAGCTCGAAGGTCTGGAAGATGCGCGTTGCGCGCTGGTCTGGAGAGCGTGCCAAGCTCGAGCGTCCTTGGAAGATGCGCGTTGCGCGCTGTGGACTGGAGAGCGTCTGCGCTGGTCTGGATGTGCGTCAGGACGACAGCTGCGCGGGGGGTCTGAAGTGGATGACTGGGATGCCTCCCGTGGAAGTCTAGGGAGCGCAGACCAGTCCCACTCTCAGGCAACGGCGACAGCAGGCGAAGGCTGGAGCAAACATCTCGACGCCGGAGAATGGAACAGCATAGGCAGACAGAGGATCTCCCGAAAGAGTCTAGATGTTTAGAGAATATGACTCGGCAAGTATACAACACGACCCCACGCCAAAACGAGGGGAAGCGCCCTGGTATTTAAAGCCCACAGGGGGACTAATTAGCCTGCCACCACAGGTGCGAGAGATAATAGAATATCAAACAGGTGTGGCCACTAAGGGTAAGGAACGAGAGGGTGGGGGCTAGAGAGAGTGAGTGAGAAGGGAAAATAAACAGTATAGAAGGGAAATAAACAGTATAGGCTTAAAGAAACAGAGAAAAGGTAGTGAGCAGCGGGCAAAACCTCACACTGAGCTTCGTAAAAGTCAGTCAAAGCTTACCATAAGCACGAGCAGTGAACTCCAAGCCCACGTGACTGAACTCAAACTGGAAAGAAACAGACTAAGAAATGACGTAAACTCCATGATCAAAACAGCAAAAAAAATGTCATCAATGACAAAACCGAGGAAAACAAAAACAAACCATGTGAACTTTGGAAATTACTCAATAACCAACTAGGCTGCAGTAAAAAACTTAAAACCAGATTCTCAAACATAAAGACGGACAACATGCTCATCACAGACAAGCTGGATGTAGCCAATTACTTAAACAGTTTCTTCACAAACGGCGGCTAGGTGGTGTAGTGGGCAAGGCACTCGCCACCAGTGTGGAGACGCTAGGATTCGCGTGTTCGAATCCAGCTCTCCACATTGTTTTCAGTTTAGCTGGTCGTCCGCAGTAATACACATTGGCCGTATTACGGGGAGGGAAACTGAAGGGTGGGGATCGGGCGTTGTGAACAAGCGACTCCTACAAGTCGGTTGGTGCGCCTGCGCAGTAGAATCAGGAAGTGTCGGGGGCAGCGTGAGCCTCCCACGCGTTACTCCTCGCCACTGAGAGATCGAGCTGCGCAGGTGAAAAGATGCGACTGCTGTTACCTCAAGTACCGGAGGGGACTTGTGCTATGTATGACTTAGTCCACATTGCAGCCGGCTTGTGGGAGGCAAGAAACAGCGTTCGTGACAGGGGAGGGTTGAATTGGATGATACGAAATTGGGATGGGAGAAAATATAGAAAAATGGGAGAAAAAGTGGATAAAAAAAAAAAACAGTTTCTTCACAAACATAGCCACAACACTGGTAAACAAACGACCCTCCCACTCAGGGCATTATGGGGTAGAACACATAGTAGCATACTACAAGAACCTAGGGGTCCACAAAGACGACTTCAAACTGGAAATGGTAACAACAGATGAGGTACTCAAAAAACTGAGCGCCCTCCAACCTAACAAGGCCACTGGCCATGACAACATCCCCTCCAAATTCCTCAGAGACTGAGCAGCCGCCATCACCCCAGTCATCACACACATAATAAACCTCTCCATAAAACAGGGACACGTCCGCAGGACTTCAAAATTGCGAGAGTAACATCCCTGCACAAAAAAGGCAGTAAATTAGACCCAGGCAACTACCGCCCTGTTTCTATCCTTACCTCCATCTCGAAAGTCATGGAAAAAATGTTATACGAACAGGTCGAAAAATACCTTGCGGAAAAAAATCTAATCTACGAATTCCAATCTGGCTTCAGAACATCCCACTCCACTGACACATGCCTTCTCTATTTAAACGACCACATCAAACAAGAGGTGGACGCGGGCAAATACTGTGGCATGGTCATGCTGGACCTACAAAAGGCCTTCGACACTGTCAATCACACCATTCTGATTGACAAGCTAAAAGCAATTGGTTTTGATAGTCTATCAGTGAGCTGGATGCAATCCTACCTGGAGGGGAGAGAGCAGATGGTGGAGGTAAACGGTACCCTATCCCCCCCCCCCTCACAGTAAGCTGTGGTGTTCCACAAGGAAGCATACTAGGTCCGCTACTGTTCCTAATTTATGCAAATTACATTTCGTCAGCTTGTGACTGCAACTTGTTCCTGTTTGCGGACGACTCAGCCCTGCTGGTCTCTGACAAGAACAAGTTACAGGTTGAAAAAACCCTCAGCTCAGAACTAGGCAAAATCTGCATATGGCTCGCTGATAACAAACTATCATTACACATGGGCAAAACAGAGTCCATTCTCTTCGGTTCAAATAACAAACTCAGCAAGACCGATGGCTTCTCAGTTACAGTGGGTGACAATATTGTCACAAGGAAAGAAGATATATTACCTACCTGGGTTCCATCCTAGAGGCAAATCTTTCCTGTGACAAAATGGCATCCAATGTAATAAAAAAAGTCAACCAACGAACTCGATTCTTGTACCGGATCTCCTCACTGGTAAACAAGAATACCCTGAAGACTCTGGCAGGAGCACTCATTCAAGGGTACTATGACTATGCTTGCACCTCATGGTACCAAAGCACCTCAAAGGCGCTAAAAACAAAATTACAAACATCTCAAAACAAACTGGTCAGACTACTGCTTGACCTTACTCCTAGAACCCACCTCACCCCTGCCCACTTTGACAACCTAGGATGGCTTAGAGTAGACGACAGAGTACAGCAACTTGCAATGGGCCTGGTCTACAAGATACACTACACGACCAAGGTACCCATGTACATGTCAAAATACTTCCCAAAGGTCAGTGAATACCACGATCACAACACCAGAGGGAGCTCCACAAATCATGTTAAACCCAGATTCGGCTCAAACAAGGGACTAAACACGTTTCGCAATTATGCCACATCAATGTGGAACGCCATACCCAAAGCTGTAAATGAATGTGAATCACTACCCACTTTCAAAAACACTCTCAAAAAACACCTACGGGAGACTGCAATTCTAAACTGGCCCCTGTAAATGTCCTAACACAACCCCCTCCAATGTACTGTAAAAATTACCAAGTATGGTCTTGTCAATATTCCAATGTACAGTTTTGCTTGTACAGTTGTACAGTGTCCCCCACCCCTCCTACCCAACCTCCCCCCCCCCCCCCACCCACCTCCAATGTACAGTACCCCCCCCACCTACCCAACCTCCTCCAATGTACAGTTTCTACGTCAAATGTATATACTTTTTCTCTGGACTCTTTTCGTATCACAAACAGTACTGTATTTGCAAATCTGGTATGTCATAAATGTATAGATGTAGCAGTACTGTCTATCTGTATGTCATATATGTCATATATGTTACGATGAATTGAAAATGAGGGACCCTGATGTAAACAAGACGAAAGTCTTTCTCTGGTCTGCATCCCCTTAACAATTGTATGTATTGAGCTGTACTGTACTGTACCCATTCTGCAATCTGTTAATAAAGTTTTCAATCAATCAATCAAACCTGATCAGGGTACAAACACACCCATATGTAACATTAGGCAAGACCAAATTCTAAGAGTGGTCGAGAGCACTCTTACCCAGATAAGAAACTCTTACCCAAAAAATAAATAAAAATAAAAGCCTATATATTGCAGTTAGAACAGTTAGATGCTCTGGCCGCCCAGGCCATACGCATAGAACATATAATCGTCTAGATAGAATCTATAGATCTATTTGCAGAGCCAGATGAGTGGCTACTTAACGGTTTCAGATTGCCAAGAGCGGTCCTTTTAGATGTATGCAATACTCTGGAGCATCAACTCAGACACAACACACGCCGCAGTCATTCAGTATTGACAAAACCTACTTTGCTGGAACGATTCATTTCGCACATATACAATAAGTCTTTATTTGTCATCAGATTAACACACACACATACATGCGATGGGCGACCCACAGGAACACATACACACACATGCACAGAGTCGTGAGTGTGTGTGTGTGTGTGTGTGTGTGTGTGTGTGTGTGTGTGTGTGTGTGTGTGTGTGTGTGTGTGTGTGTGTGTGTGTGTGTGTGTGTGTGCTAAGGCTGCCTCGCTAAGCCGTTTATTTATTTATTTATATTTATTTATTTCTGGAGCATTTATCCACTCTGGTTGGATGGTGTTTTGTACTTGTGCTGTATACAATACATTTGAATCTAATCTCATTTTGAGATCAGTCGCAAATCGCTTCCTGTTGAAGGGATCAGCATGCAATGCCGAACTTCTCAAGTTGTTTTGCACACGCCTCATCCTCATGAATTGAGCGCGAACGCGCATTTCAGTTTAAGAATGAGTGGGATTCATCATTTTAACACACCTGGGTAAGAACAGATTTGGACGTTAAGAACGGGTTGATGAATGTGGCGGTGGCTTTTCTTATTTTTAAGACAAATAATAAGAGTATTGGTAAATGAGGCCCATTGAATCCTTTTGTTTCGTTAATTACAGCTCAATGAAATGATAAGGTAGCAGTTCCTATAAGACAAGGTGTTGCTATTTTTTCATCTACATAATTTCATGGAGGTGTAATTAACACAATACAAGGATTCAATGTCCCTGATGATCATAATGGTCATATTGTTTTTAGTTTTTTTTTTGCATTGTTTTTGGTGAAGTGCCCATTTAAGAACTCCGGCTCTGGAACCACATGTACCACTACTGCCCCTACTGGCCAAGGGTCAGATCTGACCTGAACCTTCTCTCCCTCTCAACTTTTTTAATGTCTCAATAAAGAAAGATAACAATGTGGACTGGAGGTAACTCATCTTTAAATAAAAAAGTGGTTGTGATATGTGTGATTAAATGCTCAAACCTAGATTGCACTGTGGAACCCTCCATCAAAACACTGTAGAAGTAGTCATTTCTTTTTTCGGTAGCACTTTATAATAACACCCTGTTATAATACATTTATAAGGTATTTGTAGATAATGAATAATCATGAACAAACCATTTATATACATTCATAAATGATTATTAAATCATTTATAACTACATTTGTTAATGATGAATAGGCTTCACTTCAGATTAGGGCACACAATAGCATCTGCAAATGATTTATAGATGTTTTATGAATGTCTTAACAAATCATTTGTTGAACATGAACAAATAAATGGAAGTACAGTATAGTCGTTTTTTCATATCCATTTTTCAAAGCATCTACAAATGTGTTATTACACATTAAACAACATTATTTAATGATGAACAAATCAAGTACAAACAATGTTGATAATGAGTTCTAAATAATGTATCATTTGTAAATGGTATACAAATATAGTTATAAATGATTTAATAATAATTTACGAATGTATATAAATGATTTGTTCATGATTAGTTCATTATCTACAAATACCTTATAAATGTATTATAACAGGGTGTTATTATAAAGTGCTACCCTTTTTTCTGTATGAAATGTATTGACTGAATATTTTATACAAGGACTGACAAAGCAGCTAAACATGAGTTTAACATGACTTTTGTAAAAGGTGTTTGTAAGTGTGTACGTTTGTAAGGCTATACTGTAGCTTATATCCCATCTACAAGTCAAACTCTTCAAGGACAAAGCCTGTGTGAATATACCTGCCATTTAGATTGCAAATTAATTTGATCTTTAAGTGTGACATGCATTATTGTTAATGGCTATAACTATTTAATTCCCCTTTCACAGGATACCTCCCCTGCGTGGGACATTCAAGAGCCCAATCCAGTGTACCTCTCCCACCTCAGCTTCCTGGACCTGTCCAAGAAGCTGGATAAGACTGATGAAGACTGGCCACACAACGGTTCAGAGACAGGGGATACCACCAGCGACTTGGGCGAGTCCATTTGTGGTTCCCCGCTCACCCCTGGCTACTCCGTGACAACCAGCGAGTCCGTCCCATATGCTACCGTCATCTTCGCCGGGCCATACGCCACCCAGCCAGCCGACCGGGCCCACGTCTACCTGCGATCTGAGTCCACACAGCCCCTCTTGGAGGCGGAGGAGTCCTTCAGTCCAAAGAGCTACCAGAATATGGCTGCAGACGGGGAACCCAATGAGCAGTATTTCTTTGGACAGTGCCAGGATAAAGGGGACGTGGGCATAGGTTGGGATGATTTCCCTATGCTCCGGGCATTAGCCATGAATGATGCCCACGGCAAACTTTAACATCACCGTTTTGACACCATGACCTGTGTTCAATGTAAGCATTGGGATCTGATTTAGAATGTATAAATCATAGATGTAACGTTATGCCACATTCAATGATTAATCGATTTGTAATTGCTTTGTCGGTGCCTTACACATTACTGTAATAAAGTATTATTTTAAACACAGCATAGCAACATGACAGGCCTTAAGTATCCATAATGCTCTGCACTGTAGTCATATACCTATACCTACTCCTCAAACTGTCATTTTTATTTGAGCCCCTGTTAAATCAACACAGCTGGAACTCTTTGAAGTGACCCTCACCCAGTTGCTTTGGCTATTTTCTGTCCATTCTAAACCATCCTCTTTCTGTGCTTAGTGTTACCATTGCATAATATGTCACAGACTCACAGCAATGAGACCAAAAACACATGGGATAAGTCTACAGGGCCTATCTCAGCTATTAGACCTATCCCAGCTTATACTGTATATTTGTGCAAGAGTGGATACTTTTTTAAATAATATTCAACTTACAAATAAATACTTTTTTTCACGCGAAAAGGCTGTTCACAAGCACCTGCACCATTGAGAGTATGTGTTATTGTTACGATTAGTTAGAGATGGATATACCATACTACCACCCAAAAAGTCCTTTTCAGGACTCCCTAGGCATTGTCCAACTAACACCTCTCCCGAAGGCTAACCGGCACTGTCCGCTTCCATTCATTGTGCTAAGCTAGGCTAACGTGCAGCCAGATAGCTTTCTACTGAACGCACAGAGAGGAAACTGGTATCTATCTTATTGTCTCTCTCTGGAGAAGACGATAAGCTATTTTCCCAAAATGTTGGCGTGTTCCTTTAAGGTGAGGTAGGCATCTTCAGAGAAATTAGCAAGAGTGCTTGCTCAACAGAAGTAGCAAGCTCTGGATCACTTTCCAAACCCAGCGCTGTGCACTATGCATGTGCAGAACAGCTTTTCCACAGACCCCCAGAGGCAGGAGCTGGATTTTACAAAATATAATAAAAAATACCTATTTCCTGGCTTCTGATGGTTTTGCACCCTGTGCATACTTTTCAAAGAGTAACATGATGATGGTGGTGAACATGATGATGCAACCCTCAGAAAATCACTTGGCAGGCCGACAAAAATGTGGTTGGTTGTTAGCTAACTTGACATCTCCTTTCAATGAACAGAGAGCCACGTCCCCTCTGCATACTGAGCTCAGAAAGGGTGCACTAAAACAGTTGATACATTTAAAGCTGGAAAATATGCTTTTTCCGACCGAATTAACCAAATTCACCAAATAGGCTATTACCACGTTTTTTTTATTGCCTACCCCACCTTTAATTTCGTTCTTAATTTACTTTAAGTCTTATTTAATGAATACTGCACTGTTTTATAATGGGGCTAATAAAGATAGAATCTGCAATGTCGTCAAACAGCGACCTCTAGGGAAAATTTTCTTTTAGTAGTTGTTTACATTTTGTCTGATGCGTGGGGTGGAGTTGAGTGGGGGTAGGGGGGGGTGGTTACTAATATATTGCTAACCCCAACTCAGGTTCTGCCAAGAGAGGTCTGGATAAAATCACATTAATAAATTATTGAATATATAGACACATTATAATAAATTATTAAATATATAGGCTATAGATAGCTATATGTAACTGAACTGAACTGCAACCCACCTAAGCATAAAAGGTCAACAAAGTGCAATACCAAAAGGGGCTATTTTGCCTAGAGATAGCTGTTTGACGGCATTAGATTCTACTTCTAATGTGTAAAATTAAGGCGCTAAAAACAAAATTACAAACATCTCAAAACAAATTGGCCAGACTACTGCTTGACCTTACTCCTAGAACCCACCTCACCCCTGCCCACTTTGACAACCTAGGATGGCTTAGAGTAGACGACAGAGTACAGCAACTTGCAATGGGCCTGGTCTACAAGATACACTACACGACCAAGGTACCCATGTACATGTCAAAATACTTCCCAAAGGTCAGTGAATACCACGATCACAACACCAGAGGGAGCTCCACAAATCATGTTAAACCCAGATTCGTCTCAAATAAGGGACTAAACACGTTTCGCAATTATGCCAATCAATGTGGAACGCCCTACCCAAAGCTGTAAAGGAATGTGGATCACTACCCACTTTCAAAACCTCTCTCAAGGGACACCTACGGGAGACTGCAATTCAACACTGGCCCCTGTAAATATCCTAACCCAACCCCCTCCAATGTACAGTCATTTACCTAGTATGGTTTTGTCAATAGTCCAATGTACAATTTTGTTTGTTTGTACAGTGTCTCCCCCCCCCCCCCCTCAATGTACAGTTTTGCTTGTTTATACAGTGTGCCCCCCCCCAACCACCTCCAATGTAAATTACCCAGTATGGTTGTCAATATCCCAATGTACCCAACCCCCCCCACCCAACCTCCTCCAATGTGCAGTTTCTACGTCAAATGTATATACTCCCTTTTCTTGACTCCTTCTGTATCACAAACAGTACTGTATTTGCAAATCTGGTATGTCATAAATGTATAGATGTAGCAGTACTGACTATCTGTAGACTGTATGTCATGTATGTCATATATGTCCTGATGAATTGAAAATGGGGGACCCTGATGTAAACAAGACGAAAGTCTTTCTCTGGTCTGCATCCCCTTAACAATTGTGTGTATTGAGCTGTACTGTATTGTACCCATTCTGCAATCTGTTAATAAAGTTTTCAATCAATCAATCAATCAAGGGACTCTGTTACATAGTAGTGTGTGTGTGTGTGTGTGTGTGCGTGCGACCCGGTGCGTGTGTGTGTCAGTGTGTGTGTGCGTGCGTGTCACATCGATCTATTCGACCATCAATGTGTTAGCCTTAGCGGCGTATTTACCAAAGGTAGCCGCATTTCTGGCAGACGCTCTCTGATTGGCCGGCGCCAGTTTCTACACTGGTTAAGCTTAGGCACTCTTCGAAGTTGGTTAAGGGTAGAGTTTGTCTTAGAGCGTGACGGCAAGTTCTTTCGACGGTTAAGCTTAGGCACTCTTTCGAAGTTGGTTAAGGTTAGAGTTTGTCTTAGAGCATGGCGATAGAACGCCAGGTAGTTTGCAGGCTGTTTGACGTGGAAATGGGTAAAGACACAGCTCGTCACGCTATTGGGCGCACATGTCACATGACCAGAAACGTCTGCCAGAAATGCGGCCACCTTTGGTATGGACGATTGGACGCAGCCTAGCGTGGATCTTTCCTGTATCTGTTACTTTGGTCTAGTCAACATGGCGACCTTCTTGTAGGGGACGAGTACGACGTTATTATCTGTCACATTTCCATAACCTCATAGTTTTCCAATTATTTTGGAATCAGTCATGTTCACAAACATGGCTTTACGAACCGCTCTGAAATCAGCATCTGTCGTTTTACGAGAAAGCTGCGCTTTGTCAAAGTTTACAGGGACTTGCTCTGTTCTCTCGTCGAAAAATGTTGCATGCTCTTCAGCTTTAATACCAAGGACTGCAAACAACAATAGTAAGTGCTGCTTCTTGTTCTATCTAACGACTTGCTGCTGTCTACTGTAGTGTCTTGTAATGTTATATTGATGCTATATCTGTAAGCGTGTATAGTTGCAGACAATATCACATTATTTAAGCCTCGCTAGTCGCGACGCGTCTGGCCAACCAATATGCTACGATAGCCCCTTCACTATGCATTGCAAATGGAGGACCCTGATGTAAACAAGACAAACGTCTTTCTCTGGTCTGCATTCCCTTAACAATTGTGTGTATTGAGCCGGCCCGTACTGTATTGTACCCATTCTGCAATCTGTTAAATAAAGTTTTCATTCATTCATCCCTTTCGTGACTGTGATGCACGCCAACAAGGTTTGCCCGAGTGAACCCACAGTCCCTTGCTCCTCAATATATAGGAAACCAACCTAGATTTACTTACCACGAAGAACTGGTCCTACCCGAACCGTTCGTTATACAAGTATCATCACAGAGAAATTTCAAAGGTACAGCACGAGGGTCTTGGGCAGATAATCGCAATGGTTTGAAAGCTTGGCGTTGCTAATAAAAAAATGTGTATCCACTTTTTCTTCTCCTATTTTTCTCCCATCCCAATTTCGCTGTGCCAATTCTCCCCTCCCGTCTCGAACGTTGCTCGCATATGCCCCCCACTGGCCGGTTGTAGGGAGGATAGAAGCCTTGCATCACGTGTCCCCTCCGATACATGAGGAGGCAGCCTGTCACATCTTTTCACCTGCCAGTGCGGACTCTCATTGGCGAGGTGTAACGTGTGGGAGGCTCACACTACCCCCGCCATTTCCTGTCTCTGCTGTGCAGGCGTCCCCCAACCGACCTGTAGGAGTCGCTGTCCCACAACGTCCAGATTACCACCCATCGACTTCCACCCGCTAACTCGACGGCTGGTCCAAGCCGGAGGCAACGCCATCAGCCAGATTCGAACCCGGTGTCTCTTGAGTTGGTGACGAGCGCAATGTCCACTGCGCCACCCAGCCGCCCTCTAATAAACATTTTAAATATTATTTATAAACTGCAGAGCGTAGGGGTCTTGAGGGTGTGACATGGGCCGACTTCGGTAGGTTTGAGATCAGGCGGGCTGCTGCATTCTGAATGAGTTGAAGAGGCTTGGTGGCAGTGGCCGGGAGGCCAGCAAGCAGTGTGTTGCAGTAGTCGAGGCGGGAGATGATTGACAAGGAGTTGGGTGGCTTCTTTTGTCGGGAAGGGGCGGATCCTTCTGACGTTGCTCAGGAGGAATCTGCAGGTTCTGGTTGTCGCTGCGATGTGAGCGGAGAAGTTCAACTGGTCGTCGAGGACAGTGTTGCATTGCTCATATCAACACTGGTTGCATGTAGAGCTGCCGCGGTATTGATATTTTCCTTACCGCACAAATTCGCGTAATATTTCATACCGCCACAATATAACTACAAAAAAAAAGTTGGAATGCATTTTTTATTTTTTTTTAGTCTACTCTTTATAGCATATAGCCTGCCTCTAGTCTAAATGTCTATCTTTAGAGGATGACTTTGCAGCATGAATATTGTTTGGTATTTGGCAATCACGAATTCGTTATTGAAAGTGAAACACGGATTCGAAGTCTCCCCTCTGGTCGTGCGCCGTTCACTCGGTGTCGCCGGCAGGGGTGGTAGGCTGGTAGCGCCCGGTGGTTACCCCCCCCCCCCCCCCCCCCCCCCCCCCGACACTTTCTTCTTATTATTATAAAGTTACTACTTGATTAACAAAGGCATTCGTTTTGTGGCATTAACGTTATATAGTTACACGTTCAATAACATCAGCGTATTTACCGGACCATAGCAAGGCAAGCTTTACTCAATTCATATCTCCGTTCCTTCCTTTGCTCAGAGCGTGTATAGAACGAAGGGCTTTTATTATAACATTCGTTGCAGTAAAATCATTATGCCTTGTTTAGTACTCCTGTGGACTGGAGCTCTGGTAGTCCACTCCGGCGGGGAGCTAATGTTATTAGCCTTGTTGTGATCAATGGCTAACATCCAGGAAGTAAAAACCAAATAGGCGCTTGCCGATTGGTGGTAACAGCAGAGGCGGGTGCAAGCGGTGTGATGTAATTGGCAGATTCGACTGTCAATCAAAAATGTCCCGTTGCATTGCTTTGGTTGAGAGTATTATTATAAAAAACAGCGTTGATGCGGTATTCAGTTAAACGCTGCGGTGGGCGTGACGTAACAGCGGTATTGCGGTAACCGCGGCAGCTCTAGTTGCATGCAAGCTAATGACGCCATGCGCGCTCCCGTGCATGCGCATAAATGTTCCCTCACATAAGCACAGACTAAAGACGGTGCCTAATTGCCTCTACGAATGGAATGTAACGCCTGACGACCGCCGCTATTGATATGCAAAGTAGCCAGGTGGGTACTTAGCGAGTTGGTGCATCAGTCGAGTGCAGCGCATTCCTGTGTGCACGCGCATGCACGCGCTTCTGCTCACAAAGCATGGTTGCACGTCGTGCAACCCCGTCCCATGAGCAACGCATCCCTGGTCGAGGACAACACCAAGGTTGACGCGACCCTCTTTGCGCCGCCCCTGTGCCTCAAATAGATTCGCTATCAGCTCTATCTTTAATCTTTCAAAATGTTCAGTTGCTATCGCTATCAGCTCTATCTTTAATCTTTCAAAATGTTCAGTTGCTATTGCATGCATTCATCTGTGTTTCACTACACACTTGAGTGCATGCTTACCAACTGTTAGTCTGCAACACTACTATCACCGACATCTAAGAAGGGAGATCCCCCCCCCTTGAATCAGGCCCTTCTAATGTTTCTCTCCTCCACACTGCCTGTGGAGCATTTTTCCCTATTGTTAGGTTTTAGTGAGTTTTTCCTTACCTTCGCGTGGGGTATGTCTGGGAGTGCTTGCATTCTTTCATTTATTTGCATTTATTTTAAATTTGTTGGACCTTATGGTGTTCTTGTTCTGTTCTTGACTTATTGTTATGTTTCTTCTTGACTTGTTTAAAGAAGACGTGTACGGCCCATGGGGACATAACGTGTGTTGTCGGGCCTTACAAATAAATTTGATTTGATTTTGATTTGATTTCTGCGGTCACAGCTGCATTCTTGACTGTGATGGAAAGGTCTGTCAGGGGGGAGGATTTGGCCGGTAGGTGGAGCAATTCTGTTTTGCTTAGGTTCAGTTTGAGGTGGTTGGTCGTCATCCACCAGGTGGAGATCCGCTCAGAGACGGATACCCAAATTTCCACAGGGTATGACAGCAGTGACATCTCCTCCACTTTCCCTCATTGGCTCTGACTTTGTGAGACCAAATCATTTGTGTCAGGTTTTAATTCTAGTTCAGACCTTCTAGCAATGCTAGAATATAAACCCCATTTGGGTGTAAGAGTTCAGACTAGCGTTTTATGACCTCACAAAATCAGAGGTCCATTCATTGTTTATGGAGCAGCCCCAGATTTTACATTCCGTTACATCACAGATCGGAGGGTTTTCTCTCTGATTTATAGCTTTAGGAGAGAGTGGCGTGTGTTAACAAATACTGACTGAACTGTCCTGGGGCACAGGAAGAACATGAATTCTTAAAACACGTGACTTTTTTTTCCTCTCGATGCAATGTGATATGATCATCCAGTAACACAGGAAATCACATTTATGACATAGACATTTCGTTGTATACTTGTGTGCAATGACAATTAAAAGTATATTCTATTCTATTCTATTGTATAGATCATATCACAATTTCCAATATCTGTAAAAATAATTGGAACATAACCCCATGGTTCTGCCTTAAAGGGGCACTTCACCAAAAAACAATCCTGATTTATTTTGCACACATCCAAAAAAAATTTTTGCACACATTAATTTAGTTTGACAGGTATTTAGAGTAAATACGTTTGAATATGGCCACCAGTGATGTCATCAGGGACATTGAGTCCTTGTGTTGTGTTAATTATAGATTAATGAAATTATGTAGGCTAGATGAAAAAATAGCTTATAGGGACTGCTACCTTATAATTTCATTGAGACACTTGAAATTCACTTGACAAAAGCTATTCTTCCTGGGGTCCGGCACTTATATTATATATATTATATACAATATTCAATACATTACATCATTATCAACATCAATTACACAATCAATTACATCATTATCAACATCATTAACAATCTCATCCTCAGTTAAGGATGATATTGTACAAGATACTTATTAGTATATAAAGTATTAAAATCAATAGTGCTCCCTGAGCAGCACTCACTGCCATCAACATAAATACAATTAACAGTCAATTGGTTTTCACCGCTATGCCATAAGGCCTCTGGCATACTCAAAAAGTGACACGGACACGCTGCACACGCGCTTCTGATTATACTCTGTGTACAATAACAATAACCACGACTACTGTGTATATTCCCATCAGGAACCGGGACCTTTGCCATTCAGTCAGTGAGACATTATGCCCGTGCTGCAAGGACAAAGAAGCCAGGTATGTCCCACATAGGTCAAAGTGCCATTTTGAATAATCTTATTTGAAGATTATTTTGTTGGTCAACTATCAAGGAACTTTCAGAAGGCTAATTTTCAAACAATTGTTCCTCCAGTCATTCAGAGCCAGTTAAGTGATCTTCCTCCGACGATGCTGAAGATGGATTATGCAGCCGTTCCCATCGCTCAGACGTAAATATATTGTTTCCTATAGGTCTAACTTTTAAATCTGTAGTCATAAATATTTTCTTTTATTTATATATATAAATATATATACTAGGGATGCCCTGATCGATCGGCCAGCGATTGGTATCGGCCGATATTCAGTATAAATATGAGATCGGTGAATTCCGATAATGCTTTATTTTCGCCGATCGTGAAAACCGATCGAAAAACATGATCCAATTCTTAGCGGAGTTGTCACTCGCTGACTTCTCTCTCAAGCACACAGAGCTGCAGCGCACGGCCCCTCCCCCTCCTCCTTCCCCTCCCAGACCCGTGTCAACAGAGGCTCCTATTGCCTCCGGCAGTCTGCTCTAGTCTAGTGCATGGGACCTCTGTGAGCTAACGTTAGCTACTGTTTAAACAAAATGTCAGTCAACCCAGTCAACTATTCACTTTTAGTTTAATACATGAGGCATTGTCTAACGGTATCTAGCTGGCTAGCTACTGATAGCTCTTGATATCAACAAATGCTCCAGCAATAGTCGAGTGCATGATACCTCCGTTAGCTCGGTAGCCAACGTTAGCTCACGTCACGTTAGCTCACTGTTTAAATGAAATGACCCAGTAAACTAAATCGTTCACTGAGGCGTTGTCTTAACGTTATCTAGCCGGCTAGCAGTAGCTAAAGATAGCTCCTGATATCAATGTCTTATAACATTGATTCGATGCGTATTCTCGCTAGAGATGTTCCGATACCATTTTTTCCTTTCCGATCCGATTCCGATACCTAAGCTTTGGGTATCGGCCGATACCGATACTTATCCGATACCAGTGCATACATAAAAAAAAAAAAAAACGATATTATATAAATTTTTTATAAATATAATTTTTTTTTTAACAAATACTGTTTTATATATACTGTTTTTTAGTCATAACTAGAAAGTAATGGTATTTATTCAACAACAGGTGATTGTATAGATTTGTATTAGTATCATTAATCAATGAGTATGGGGCTTCAGCACTGCAGATATACCCTACTCCAATGATCCACACGGACATTATACGTTGCTGCACTCGCTACCCACTGGCTCTGCAGATATACCCTACTCAGTCTGTCTACAAGGCTCCGTTCAGTAGCAGTCGGATCTGTTTTGATTTTTGCACAATAAATATTCAACATTCTCTTTTGAGACTCCGCCTCAGACTCTTATCATTTGGCACTAAAAGCTAAACATTGTCGCCGATATGGCTGTCCGCAACATGTCATTAATTGTGTACGCGACGTGCAATTGTGCAATGACGACGTTACCGTTAGCTAGCATGAGCTACCGGTATATGGGAAGACCATAGAAGACTGTAACGTTACTGGTGACATTGTGATTTAACTTGGAATACTCCTTTGCCAACTTGCTGTACTTTGCTTGCAGGTCTGCAGCCATTATTGCTGGATTATATGAATAGCCCCAACTTTAGCCAACGTAATGTTAAAGCTAGCTTTCGGTTAGCCGTTCAATGCTAATAACACCAGCCACCAAGCGAACCCATGAGCTCGCCGTCAACACCGCTCTGTCGGGACGATGACATTTAAGAAAGTATCTGCTGTTAAAATGACAAATGGCATTGACACTTTAATCGATTAAGCACACGTTTGTTTTATAATGCTTACTCAACAGACCACAGTGTTGTTGATAAATTACGTCATATGGTATCGGAGCGCAGCATTAGAGGGTACTCGCCGATACCGATACCAGCATTTTAGCCAGTATCGGCGGCTTTTCCAATACCAGTATCGGTATCGGAACAACTCTAATTCTCGCCCCTGGCTTGCATCGCAGTCACGAAAGGGGCTAGCTGAGCCTGGGCATGCTGAATGTGATTTGACCAAAGCAGAGTATACCAATAGGGTCCAGCTGCAGCACCGGAGAATCCTGGCTGCAGCTGGAGGCTACTGTTTGTGTTACATAACGAGACGGGAGACTAGAGCGTATCCACTGTGCGTCTGTATTGAATCCCAACCCATAGCACAACAGCATAGCTTACATCCTGGTCCCTGCTGGACCGTACCAACACACACACCATTGTGGGGGGGTTTATATAACAATCCCATTCTCTTGTAACATCTCAGTTACAGCATCCCTTAGTGCAAATTATTATTATTACAAGAAACCCCATAAACGTCCTTATTTAAAACCCTAACCATCTTTTCTGTGCATAATTTTTTTTTACACCATACCATACCCATTAACCAGTCTCTATAAGTCCAGTCTTTGTGGCACTCTCACCAGCCTACCACTGGACGTCCTGTACTCTGGCGCCGGTGGAGGGTCCACTACAGGCTGGTACAGGTCGCTCCGCCTGAACGGCCTGACTTCCTGGGTGGTAGTGTCATTGCCCGTGTTACTGTCCATCCCTTCGCTGGGCGGACTGCTATGTTGCTCCTCAGGTGGGTTGCTGTGCTGCACTCTGTGTTGCTCCGGGCGGCATCCAGTCACATCCACCTCCGCTGGTCGCAGGTCCACCCGGTTCCGCCGGTAGAATGTCCCCTCGACATCCACCAAGTACGATTGTCTGAACAAATCCATACTGACAATCTGCCATGGCCGTGTTGGGAGTGCATGCGACATCATTGTCTCCCGCTGCTGCTCATGAGAATATTCATTACATGCTGAACACTGGCTCACGTAATCCTTGATTTCACCCTGCATGTTGGGCCAGTACAGTGTGTCTTTGGCCTGTCTGTAGCAGGCATCTCCTACATGGCTGGCGTCAGGGTTAGAAATTAAAAAAAAAATTCAAGGGCTTTTTTTGCCCCCCTTAACACTTTGGTTGCCATGGGTTAAATTCATGATATACCATAGGTTGCCGGCTCTATTTGTCTATGGAGAAGTACCCCTTCTTTGCATGGCTATAACTTTTTAAATTCTATTGCTACATTGCCATTATTAGGGCCCATTCAAAGTCCTATATGTATTGTTCATTGTGTAGCAACGTTAAACTTTTTCATTCACATATTCATAGTAAAGTATGGTCTAATGTATAAGTATGTTTTCATCTCTTTCTGCAGCTTTCTCCAGAACGTGATCTATAGCCCCAAATGCATTATATTGATGATGCAATACAGTTTTATGGCAATCAGCGCGATATAAAAAATTCCAACTAGACGTACTTCTAGAAGTTACTACACGTCATCTGATGTTGACCGGATGGGCTAGGGGGCGTTTATAATTCCGTGGGCAGCGTTATACCAATCATCTAATGTGGGTCAAATGTTGATAATAGCAGTTAGTATCGAAGACGGTAACGTTACACGCTAAAACTCACCCCAGTCTCCGCGCGCCGTTGGGCGATCATCGTATCATTATGGGATGTAGATTTACCCGGTCCATCTCCAGCTTGTATAATGGTATATACGTCCAAATCATGTTGTTTATCGAGTTATTGGCAATCGATCGCTGTGTATTGTGACGAGCTAGAATGCCGGGACCTATAGCGAGTGCCCGGAAGTAATACGGCCGTCCAGCACAACCTCTATGCCACTTCCTGTTAAGCGATTGCGCCGATCGGCCACCAGATGGCGCTCCTGAACCGCCAGAGAGCTCAGTGGGTCCTCCTGGTGGATCTCAGGCCAGCGGAGGGGACATATGAATCCGATCGCAGATTTTTGAAATATTGATATAAGGACGCTGTAAAGTGTCCTCCGGCAACTTGAGCATGGCCGGGAATGACGCTTTAACACGGCTCCTGGCAGTGATTTTCGGGGGCTTTTTTTTGTATTTTGGGGGCACTGCATTTTTATGATAAACAGTAGGTGTGGGACGGTTCGGTTCGTATCACGGTTTTGGGGTCACTGTTTTTGGTTCGGTTCGATATACATTAATTTTTATAAAAAAAAAAAAAAAACACTCAAATCTAAACATGCTTCTCATTTCTTCTCATTCACATATAAAAAAGGTTTACAGTGTTTACAGCCTTAAATAATGTTTGGCACACAAAGACCGAACTGACTGAAAAATATAGGCTACATTTGTCAAAGTATTAACTTAATGCAAACAAACTATGCTCAGCCAGCACTAGACTTTACTTTCTTTAATATAAACACAAAAAAAACAATGTCAACCATGTTTAAATTCCCTGATTGGAAAGATTCGTTTTCTGCTTGAAATTATTATGTATCTGTCTACATTTATTTAGACTAACATTATTTATATATTGAGTGCAACTGTGTTGGATTACGTAATTCGTTGAGTTGGAACTATCTATGGGTTGGTGCCGGGTCCCCACGGACATTTTAGCGTGTGGCACCTTCAGCTCCGGTAACGTTAGGAGGAGTTCATAACATCAACAAGCAGCACGAAAGCAGCAATAGTCCCGGTTGGAGTTAGTAAAACACAGTTGTATGTTAGCCTTCTTGGATGTTGAATAAACGCCTATCATTGTCTTTAAACACCCCGCCTCTCAGACTCTCATTTCCTCCTCTGCTAGGCTGCTAGCTAGTAGCACTAGCTACGGTAACATTTCGTTGACTATTAGCTGGGGCTAGTGCTACCATAGTTCAACATGCGTTGTGTAGTACAAACTGCTAACGCTATGGCAAGATGTGTGTAGGCCTATGTAATGTTAATGGCTATGTTTTTAAAGTCGTAATGAAGATTGATTTATATTGTGCTTGCCATTTACACAAACTGACTAGCACCTGGCTGCAGTGCTAGTGCTGCTGCTGCCTGCAGCCAGTGCCCCCCTCTCCCGGCTCCGCCAAATGAAGTTTTTTATTTGCGCGTCATCTGAACCGTACGATACACAGACGCTCCATTACCGGATAAATATATATATATAATTGTAAACTGTCGGGGGCATTTTGTGCCCCCCTTAACTGATTTTCGAGGGCATTTTGTCCATTTTCAAGGGCATTATGCCCCAAGCCCCCGTTAATTTCGAACCCTGGCTGGCGTGTATGCGTTTCAACATTTCTGCCCATAACATTTTCGGCACTATGACTCGCTGACTTTTGAAGAGCACCCCATCTTGTGCACTGATCTCGTCCCTGATTGACCAATACTCTCTGATCGCCAGGGGAGTCTCCTCCCAGTGATCTGGCCATCCCTGGAGCACTGCCGCTTTCAGCAACTGAAGGGTTTCATTTCCCCCAGTGTGTTGCCTGATCTGATTCAGCCGCTGGTTGGTGACATTCAGATAATCAGCCTCATTAATCTGTTCAGTGTCCTCTTGTGCCCTCTGCAGGCTGCAGGCTGTGTGTTTCATGTATCCCGTGTCAGTCCTCTGTGGTGGAGCCGTGGCCCTGCTCAATGTGTCACTGATGTGCATGTCCGGGCCTGGCTTGTATGTGACCTTGAGGTTGTAGTTCTGCAGCGTGAGCAGCATGTTCTGGAGCCGTTTGGGTGCAGTGAGGAGGGGTTTGTTGAATATCGAAATGAGTGGCTTGTGGTCCGTTTCCGCCACAATCTCCCCCCGTCCATACAGATAATAGTGAAAGCGTTGGCACGCAAACGCAATACTCAGACACTCTTTCTCAATCTGTGCATAGTTCTGTTCCGTCTGAGTCAGTGCCCGCGATGCGTACCCTACTGGCTGACCCTCCTGGAACAGACAGCAGCCAAGTCCTTTCTGACTTGCATCACTCTGGATGGTGACCGGCTTGGTCACGTCGTAATATTTCAGGATCGGGCCACTGTGATCAGACACTTGATCTCCTCGATCGCCGCACCATGTTTGGGAAGCCAGTGCCATGGGACGCATTGGGACGGCCTTGTCCAACAGCCTCCTCAGTGGCTTGCATATCTCAGAGAGGCGGGGCATGAACCTTGCGAGGTATGTCACAAACCCAATGAACCGCTGCACCGCCTTGGCGTCCGTGGGGTGTGGCATGTCTTGGACCGCCCTGATCTTCTCTGGGTCTGCCCTGAGCCCCTCTGCTGACAGGACGTGTCCATGAAACTTGACTTCTCTGAGCCTGAACTGCAGTTTCTTTAAACTTAGCCTCAACCTAACCTCTCTGCACCTCTCCATGAGTGCTATCAGTTTAGTGTCATGGTCCTGTATAGCCTCCTCTTCCGTCTCCCCACAGCCCACTATCAGTATATCATCTGCGATGGGCTCTACTCCACTGAGCCCTGCTAAAAGCTCATGCTGCTTTCGTTGGTATATCTCTGGGGCCACAGACACCCCAAATGGCAGCTTTAACCAGCGCTTCCTGCCCCAAGGTGTCCAAAATGTGGTGGTGTAACTAGAGATGTTCCGATACCATTTTTTCCTTTCCGATCCGATATTTATCCGATACCAGTGCATACATTAAAAAAAAATTTAATAATATAATATGAATTGTACTTTTTTTTTTTTTTTTTTATTATACAGATACTGTTGTACTGTTTTTTAGTAATAACTAGAAAGTAATGGTATTTATTCAACAACAGGTGATTGTATAGATTTGTATTAGTATCATTAATCAATGAGTATGGGGCTGCAGCACTGCAGATATACCCTACTCCAATGATCCACACGGACATTAAACGGTGTTGCACTCGCTACCCAGTGGCTCTGCAGATATACCCTACTCAGTCTGTAAGCTAGTGGCAGATAGAACGTTCGAATGTTGTGATTTTCGATGCAAAATAAATATTCAACATTCTATTTTGAAACTCCGCCTCAGACTATCCTTTGGCACTTGGAACTTGCTGTACTTTGCTTGCAGGTCTGCAGCCATTATTGCTGGATTATGAATAACACCAACTTTAGACACGGTAACGTTATCAAGCTAAGCTAGCTGACCTAGCTCGTCTTCCCGCATTGACATTTGATAACGTTAGTCAGCTAACGCTAGTCAGTAGCTACTTAACTTAAATACGATTCACCGTGGGTGCATTATTGTTGATAGACGGTCACGGACAGTGTCAGGTCCTGGAGAAAGGACAGGCGATCATCTGATTTGATGTAACGGGCAGATGTTGTTCCAACGAGCTAGCTTTTCAGCTAATGCTATCATAACACCAGCAAAACACATCCCCTCCGAGCTCCCCGTCACACCGCACTGTCGGGGACAATGGAATTTAAGAAAGTGTATCTGCTGTTAAAATGACACAGCATCACACTTTAAAACACGTTCATTTTATAATCCTCACTCTCCGCAGGACTCGGCAGGAGATAAATTACATCATGGGATCGGAGGCTACAATTCACGTGTATCGGCCGATACCGATACCAGCATTTTAGGCAGTATCGGCGGCATTTCCGATACTGGTATCGGTATCGGAACAACTCTAGGTGTAACTACTTTCCTCGTCTAGCCTGCACTGTAGGAAAGCAGCCTGTGCATCCACAAGAGTGAAAATGCGAGCCCTTGGCAGCTTGTATAGGACATCCTCCAGCGTCGGCATTAAGTAGTGAGATCTCCTTAAAGCCACATTTAATGACTTTGGGTCTATACATATCCTCAGCTTTGCTGGCCGTCTGACAATCACCATATTGCTGATCCATTCTGTTGGCTCCGACACTGAAACCAAGTGGCCATCTTTCTCATATTTATCTAATTGCGCCTTCACTGCCTCCCTAAGTGCCACTGGAACATTACGTGGAGCAGCTTGCACTGGGGCTACATTACTGTCCAACTCAAATTGAACTTCACCTGGGACTGATTCCTGATTAAAAACCTCATCGTACGTACAGACAAGTTGCTGCCTGGTTAGTGGGACTGAGCTGCTATGTCCTACCATCAACAGCTCCTCAGGGATGGTGAAGTAGGGCTGGGCGATATAACGATAACGATAAATATCGCAATATATTTTAATACTCGATATTGAGACAGTGGACAGACTTGTCTTTCTTGCCTGCAACTTAAAGTAATGGCTTTGCTTGTCCAAATGATAATACTGACCAAATTGAGATTTATTTTGTTTGCTTTCTAATTTAAAATACAGTTTGAAACCGTCTGTACACAGTAGGCTATGTGTGCTAGCAGAACTAGACTCCAGTCACGGTGCACATGTGTCCACCAAAAAAGCACCAAAAGATCGAAAAGAAACTAGCAGAGCCAGAACTGTTCAACTCTCCTGGTGCCACAGCCAGCAGAGAAGCCGGTTTACTTTCGCTTTTAAACCAGCTGCAGCCTGAGAACTGGAGTGTGAGGGGATGTAACACTAAAGATGGCGGCAACGACAAAGAATTGCTGCAAAATAAACATACATCTGTACATACATTTTTTTTTTATACTTATAACAATTTCGATAATCGATATTGAGAAATATGATAACATTATCATATCGTTATCGCGATATGATTTTTTGCCATATCGCCCAGCCCTATGGTGAAGCGCATTAAACCTAGGTGCTCACTGGTTTTACCTGACAAAAGGGGTCTCTGTCTGCTTTTTACTACCTCGAAGGTCAGCTTGTGTGTCTTCCCTCTCACTACACACTCTGTTTTGAATAAGCCAAATGAGGGAATTGATTGGCCTGAATACAGCACCAACCTTGTTTGGCTGGGCAATATCTTTGCTCCTGGGCCCAGCCTCCTCATGTCTTTTTTATGCTCATCACATCACAGGTCGCCCCTGAATCTAACTGGCACCTCTGCAACCCTCCGTTAATCTTTAAATTTGCAAAAAGAAAAATGTCCACCTCCCTGAACTGCCCCTATGCTCTCTGCCGTGTATATGTGAGCCTCTGCCTCCCCACTGTGTATATTCTCAAGGTATTCAGTGTCGATGTCTGCTGTATGTAGCTGTCGGGTGGCCTGGCCTCTCTGCATGCATACTACAGCAAAATTATTGAGTTTTGCGCAAATGCGGCAGGTCTTGCCATAGGCTGGGCACTGGTCCCGTCCGCGCCTGTGCGCAGTGCCGCAGAACCTACACGCAGCGCTTGAATTCGTGCCTGGCGCGTAATATTGAGGCCTGTCACAACGTTCCTGCCTAGGTGGATATTGAGGCCTGTCACAACGTTCCTGCCTAGGTGGATATTGAGGCCTGTCAGAGCGTTCCTGCCTGGGTAGAACTCGTGGCCGCCGGCCATCTGACATGTACAGTCTCTGGTATCATTGCTGATGTCTGATGTCTATCCTGTGTCATTGCCTTTATTCTAATATCAGTCATTTCTGCAGCCCGGCATATCTCAATGGCTGATCCCAGTGAGATCTTTCTCTCCGAGTAGACGACGGCGCACACTCTCATCACACACACCCAGCACTACTTTGTCTCTTATCAACTGCTCTCTGAGTTGCCCATAATCACAAGAAGAAGCCTTCTCCCTCAGCCTTGTTATAAATGAATCTATGGGTTCCCCTTCATCTTGATTGCATTTCCCAAACACATATCTTTAAAAAATAATGTTCCTTGTTGGCTTAAAATATGCCTCTAAAGCAGCAATGATGACGGCCACGTCCTTCCCCTGGTCCGCCGTAAGTCCTAAATTATGTCTGTATATATGGCGACATTCACTGCCCATCAAGCGTCGCAAGGTTGCTGCTTGCACCTCTTTTACCTTGTCCTTCAATCCCGCTGCCAGTATGTAGTCCTCAAAATTCCGATCGGAAATTATCCCAGTTACTTGCGAGATCGCCGCTCATCTTCATCTCCTCTGGTGGTGGTATCGCTGTTGCCATGGTGATGCTGTGTTTTGTTTGTAGCTTAGCTCGCCGCAAACGCTCACTGCTTCACTCCCCGACTTCTCCTTTTCCTCGATTTCCTGTGCAGTAGCGCACCATATCCGTATAATTACTCACGTAATTATAGCTACTTCCGACACCATGTTTGTGTTACATAATGAGACAGGAGACTAGAGCGTATCCACTGTGCGTCTGTATTGAATCCCAACCAATAACACAACAGCATAGCTTACATCCTGGTCCCTGCTGGACTGTACCAACACACACAACATTGTGGGGGGGTTTATATAACAGCTACTCGAGTATACACACAGACAGTGGAGCTGTTTGCAGATAGCGAGCATTTTGACTTGTTGCGTGGTGGCGATGTCTCGCAGATAATACAACTACAAGTATGATTATATAATATATATTTTTTTTTTATCCACTTTTTCTCCCATTTTCTATATTTTCTCCCATCCCAATTTCGTATCATCCAATTCAACCCTCCCCTGTCACGAACGCTGTTTCTTGCCTCCCACAAGCCGGCTGCAATGTGGACTAAGTCATACATAGCACAAGTCCCCTCCGGTACTTGAGGTAACAGCAGTCGCATCTTTTCACCTGCGCAGCTCGATCTCTCAGTGGCGAGGAGTAACGCGTGGGAGGCTCACGCTGCCCCCTACACTTCCTGATTCTACTGCGCAGGCGCACCAACCGACCTGTAGGAGTCGCTGTCCACAACGCCCGATCCCCACCCATCAGTTTCCCACCCCCTAATACGGCCAATGTGTATTAGTATGAACGACCAGCTAAACTGAAAGCAATGTGGAGCGCTGGGCTCGAACAGGCAAGCCCAGCATCTCCGTCATTCGTGGCGAGCGCCTTGCCCACTACGCCACGTAGCCGCCCCATAATATATATATTTTATAAATAATAAAAATGATATATATTTTTTTTTATCGGTATCGGCCACTTTACTAGGTTTCCTACAGGTTGAGAATTTACTTGAGGTGGTGGGTGGTACAGTGTGTGACGGCACTAGGGATGTCACAACTTAAGATTTTGATGGTACAATTATTGTGTGAGGAAATCCGTTTCACAATTATTATACTTTTTAAAATATTATATATATATATATATATATATATATATATATATAATAATAATTAAAATAATATATATATATATATCTTTTTGAATTAATCAGTATTGTTAACTCTTTGTCGGCCACAAGCTTTCCCCATCTGCACTGGCTAGCGCCAGATTTTCTTGACCATTTTCGCGATATTTCATGATATTTGCGGAGCTATTGTATATTCTATATTATAGCTATGGAGACAATAGTATGGCTCATTTGACAGACACTATTTCTAGTCCAACATGTTTGTAGTTTATTACACGCTAAAAACATTGCCCATTTCCAAAATAATCCAGTCTTTTTCCATAGATCGAGAGATAAGACGCGTTATATGCAATAAACCCAAATCGTTCTGGTTGATCCCCTGAAACCCCAAATACTCCCAAATCAAAGGTATATACCATGTACACATGTGCCTTCACAAAATCATCAAGGTGTTAGATTTCGATGGTTCAGCAGTATCACTTCATCTGTTTGGCTTGTGTTATCATCTCTCCATCCACTGACCCTGCGTTGTGTTTATTTCGTCTTCTCATACTGGCTGATACAATCTTTGTCATCCCCCTTTAATGCAAATCCGCAAGCATAAGAATTTGACCACCTCCGTAAGAATTCGACCCTTGACAGCGTAATACCTTTCTTGAAAGAACGTTGTTTATTACATAAACAGAAGCCTCAGCTCAGATGTTATCAGATTGTATTGTCCTTGCTATCGTCTCTTCTGCTGTTCAGTCCAATAGTGGCTCAGGCCTTGTCGTTAGCCAGAACCCTTCTCCCGTTAGCCGAAGCTAATCATTCCCCCTCCCCCCCACCGGCGAGGGTGAGAGGGATGAGAGTCTCTGATGGTTTCTTCTCTCCTGTGGGATTCGTTTCTTTGGTCTGGCTTACACCCGGAAGGAACTTACTTTTCTATATTCTCGCCATAGCAACGACAGGCCCGCCCCTCTTCTGGTTACTATGTGCCGCTGCCAAGACAACTGCTCTAACCTTTAAACACACATTTTAAACGTCTGTTTCATTAATGTCAAACTCTCTCCCTCGCTCCTGTGCCTGCTGCTGTTCTTATCAGCTGTTGATGTTCTGATGGAATGCAAACACTCTGCTCGCTGCTAACACTGACTGCCAGCCACTTTTAAACCGCCTCCACCCCCACCATGCACATTTCGACCTCTCTGACCTGACCCCTTTAGATGCTGTCATCGCCCCCAATATACATTACATACTTTGAAAAACACAGTTTTCTCTCAAATGGGTGGGGGGTAGTCTTACCCCGAAAATGCGATCGTTATAAAAAGCTTGGTTTAGGTCCGGTAAAATAAGACACTGTGATCGTTACAGAAACATGTTTCAGCTTCGGTAAAATAGACATAGAATATACCTTACCTTAGCCAGAAGGTACTCTAAAAAGAATAATTCCAATGATCCCATCGGCGATCGCGATTACTCGTTTATATGTAATTACTCGTGTTTACGGGAAACTATAGGTTTTGAGGCAAGCAGATCTCCTAGCGATTGCTCTGCAAGAGCTCCTCCCCCTCAGTTAGTCTTGACAGTCCAGTTCAGACATTGTCTCTACTGATACCTTTCTATCAGAGTTCAAAGGGTAGGCGATTCTGCCACCTGGTGAGATTCGATCGGCATTGCAATTCCAACGTAGGCAAATGAGCCAGGGACACCTAGAGTGATCCAGTTGACTGTTTAGAACGGGGATCAAAGGAAAAATATCAAAGGATCCAAAAGCGAGTTTACTCGTTATTGGCGCTCAAGCGTTGGCGGCGAAACACGAGTTTACTTGTTGTTGGCCACCAATGAGTTAAAGATAACTAGCTTAATCCATGTAGCCTATAGCAAATGTATACACACACTAGGCTTGGGCGGTATCCTTTTTTTCACACAGTCATATTTTGATGACATAATACCCCGGTATACGGTATATGACGGTATGACTTTCATTTTCATCAGCGGGGGGGCAACCCGTGTTACCAAGTAAACTAATCATCGTTAGCTCTCAGTCTCAGAATGGTAGAAGCCTGCACCGTTAACGTTGGCATGTAGCCTAGCCATGGCAGACTATTTGATTCCTTAACTGCTCGAAATTGCCTGGGTTTTGGTCATATGCTCCCGAAATGCTTGCGCTGTTTGGCTACTTCTATGTGCAGTGAAAACTACTCTAATGCTTTATAACCTAGTTATTGATTTAGTTCAGGGTAATCTAAGATTAGCCGCAGAGCTAACGCTAGCTAACATGAGCTAACGTTAGCTAATCAAGCTCACAGAGAGAGATAAACAGCTGACAGCGGATAGTACAGGACGGTACAAATACAATAAAACAGCGGGTGGGGGCTGTTGTGTAAACCTTGTACTCTTTAGTTCACATATAATAAGAGACGGATTATTTGCTTGCTCCACTAGTGCACCACAACACACACCAACTCTCGTCACAACGCTTTACGGTATTTTCACAGCACTGTCGCAACATTACCGTAAAACGTGAACACCGTTGTGACCCACTCGCTCCACTAGACTGGTCTCGCCCTCTGCTGGCGCGTGTGTACACTACACTCAAAACTCTGTTTCACTGTAAAAGAAACTGAAGCGCATCTGTGATTTTGACGTGACGGACGGTATTGATTTTCAATACCGTCGGGATTTCTAAATACCCTGGTATACCGTAATACCGTCATACCGCCCAAGCCTAACACACACACACAAACACACACATAGGCAGAGTTAGGGCTGGGCGATAAAACGATAACGATAACTATCGCGATAAATTATTTCCTCGAAATAAACATGAAACGTGGTCGCAAAGTTTCGATATATCGATTTTCCAAGCTTGGATATGAGCACACGCACTAACAACCAATCAGTGAAGGAGATGGCCGATAGCGGAAGGAGACCCGGAAGGAGACGCGGAGTTAGGACTCAGTAAACAAGGCTGGCTAGGGCTAATTAGCTTGCACGGCGCTATTTTACAGTTTACCTGCCGAGTTGGTGTGTGTTTTGAATTCTGAGGGTAACTGTTATAGTAGTGTGGGGTATACGTGGACGTCGTTGCAATGAATTGGGCGGAACAGAGTATTTTAGGGTCATTTTTAGTACATTGTCATGAGATACTCCGCTCGGAAACGAGGCTGGCTAGGGCTAATTAGCTTGCACGGCGCTATTTTACAGTTTACCTGCCGAGTTGGTGTGTGTTTTGAATTCTGAGGGTAACTGTTATAGTAGTGTGGGGTATACGGTGGACGTCGTTGCAATGAATTGGGCGGAACAGAGTATTTAAGCGTCATTTTTAGTACATTGTCATGAGATACTCCGCTTACTTTGGCTAACTGCTAACGTGCGCGGACTGATGACGACATCAACTCGACTCTCGAGACATTCACAGCAGCAAAACAAGTATTAATAGCCCGTCCATCGGCGCCGGGCATAATAAGTTAATTAAACTTGACAGACATTATATCGACGATAATTATCGATATCGAGTTATATGAAAATAATTTTATAATTTTATCGCGATAACGTTTTTGGCCATATCGCCCAGCCCTAGGCAGAGTGGCTTATAGCAGACTTAATCATTTTAGAATATTTCAGCTAATGAAGTGAAATATTTATTATCAACTATCGAGTTTTGATAGTGTAACTGGTCCAGAGGACTACTCTGCTGTGAGCGGCTCCAGGGTCAGTTTAACTGTTTTAACTGGTCCAGAGGACTACTCTGCTGTGAGCAGCTCCAGGGTCAGTTTAACTGGTCCAGAGGACTACTCTGCTGTGAGCAGCTCCAGGACTGGTTTAACTGTTTTAACTGGTCCAAAGGACTACTCTGCTGTGAGCGGCTCCAGGACTGGTTTAACTGTTTTAACTGGTCCAAAGGACTACTCTGCTGTGAGTGGCTCCAGGACTGGTTTAACTGTTTTAACTGGTCCAGAGGACTACTCTGCTGTGAGCGACTCCAGGGTCAGTTTAACTGTTTTGGGGCCAGCTTAGTTAACGTTAGCATCTAATGTTAGTTTCGGTTTTTACCGTGACTTAGGCATACAGGGTTGGTGAGGATGCAAAAGCATGTTAGACACATTGGACTCATTAGCATTGGTCTATTCTTCAACAACTGTAACTGTTGCTGGGAGTTTTCACTACAAACTGAAACAGTGTAAGCCGAGAGAGGAGTTGTCACAGGGCAATGTCATGGGAACATGGGAAACACTGACATTTGTACACCTGCTTGTTAATGTAAATATTGAATCGGCCAATCATTTGTATAAAAGCATGCACAGTTTGCGCACATGGTCAAGAGGTTCAGTTGTTGTTCAGACCAAACACCAGAATGAGGGAGAAATATGATCTAAGTGACTTTGACTGTGGTGGTGGAACGATTGTTGGTACCGGACCGCGCTTCGAGTATCTCAGAACCCGCTTATCTCTTGGGATTTTCAAGCACAACACTCTCTAGAAAAAACAGAAAAACCAGCGACAGTTGAGCACCAGTTTACTGTGGGCAAAAACACCTCATTAAAGGAGAAAGGTGAGAGGAGAGCGGCCAGGCTGGCTGCAGATGACAGGAAGGTGACAGTAACTCAAAATAACCACGTGTTAAAACAGTGGCATAAATGCAGGAGAGCATCTCTGAACGCACAACATGTAGAACTTGGAAGTAGACCAGCTACAGCAGCAGAAGACCACACCTGGTTCCACTACCTACACAATGGCCACTGAGTGTATGCCTATATAATGAGTAGGTCTACGTCAGTAATTGCAGCTCTAATGTTGGTGTATTTTGTGTTAACAGGGCTGATGGCATTGTCAAAAGGCTTCTTACATTGGAGTTGGCAAGCCATGTAAGTGCTAACACCTTATCTGTTGTGTGTTTTTTAGTTTTTTTCACATTTTCTTTTGGCTGATGATTCATGAGTTATGAGTTGTGACCTAAATTGAAATGTCAGTATCCAAATCATGGGATATTATATTATGATGAAATTCTGATATTCTGATATTGCATTTTGTTGTCTAAGTTAATGATAATGAGCACAAAATGACATCTGAAATATTTTAGGGAGTATCATTTGAAAATGAGGGTAGATTGCACCGACAAGGATACACTTTTAAACGGGATTCAATCATGATTTATCATTTCATTCTGTTGTACTGAGTTTTAAACTCTGTGATTAAATTGAAGGTTTCCTTTAAATCCCAGTTTTTAAACCTAGATCAATGATAATGTGCAAGGAAGGGAGTAGGGACCGCACTCTAAGAAAGTCGTTGTTTTTATTTTAATATGCACAATTTGTATAAGCACAACGTTTTCAGCCATCCGGCCTTCATCAGTGTGCAATGATAGTTGCTTATACAAATTGTGCATATTAAAATAAAAACAACGACTTTCCTCGAGTGCGGTCCCTACTCCCTTTTTTGTGACATAATTAATGTTGGACTACGCACCTGTCTGAGCGCAGTGGTTACCCATTTTTCTACTTACAATGTGCAAGGAAGGTGCATACATAATTTCATAAGATGTAAATAAATAGGGGGTAGATTTCTATCAAAAATAAACAAACTCAAAAGTAGAATCCACAATCGTAAAAACGATCCACACACACACCTCTCAATTTGTGTTTCATAAATCATAAAAACACGCTTGATCTGCTTAGATTTACGTACGGAATCATAAAAACACGCTTGATCTGCTTAGATTTACATACGGAATTCTAAAAACACGCTTGATCTGCTTAGATTTACGTACGGAATTTAAGGACACGCTTGATCAGCTTGGAGTTACGTACAGAATTTTGAGACAAATATTTCACTGTTTTCCTCGTGTGGATTCGTGTGTGAAGCTTCTTCTTCTTCGGTGCTACCGAACACGGCCCGAGGTGTGTTTCGGCTCATGAGCGCTACCAGTGGCCAAAATCGCACATTATCTTTAGCCCTAGGCATCAACATTCCATTATGAAAATGAATGCTATATATATATATATATATATATATATATATATATATATATAGTACCATTTTGAAGATAACAACTAGGGCTATAAAATATCTGTATGATTCTGTATGATAAAATATCTGTATGATTATTATTATTAATATCTTTCATATTTGATACAGAAATTATTACAAAAATCTTGTCCGGCCAACACATTTCAACAAACAACTGCATTTTCAACCACTTTACTGACAAGCTAGCAGGAAACTTAGAGGGTATCGGATATAGACAATTATGTGGGCAATATAGAACAGCTGACAGATTAGAAATATAATTTATTGTTCAAAAGTTATGATAATTATAGTGATAGTAATAAAACAATTCCGTCTGAAAATTTACTTGAATGGGTTTATGATGAATATCTGTTTGTGGGTATGCTCAAAGTAATAATATTATTATATTATTCATATCTTTCATATTTGATACAAAAATCTTGTCCAGCCACCACATTTCAACATACAACTGCATTCTGAATTAATTTAGCCTTGTAGTTTTCTAATCCCATCGTTTATTTGTATTGATTAAACATAAGTCAGTTACTGTACATGACACTGTACATGTCAAATATGCTAAGGTAATTAGCTTTAACTTATTGCTTATGGAGCATTGTGTCCCCGTTTATCCCAGAGGAGTTGATGAACACTGCAGCTGTATTATGTAAGAAATACATATGCAGTATAATAATTGTAAATTATTCTCATCTTGACTAGCTCGTCATAGAGGGGGTGGGAGGGATTCTCCAGGATAGCAGCCAGCTTCCTTCTCATCCCCCTCTCTGCCTTTAGATTGGCAAGAGTAGTAGGGTTTTAGGATTCTACTTTTGCGTTTGTTTATTTTTGATAGAAATCTACCCCCATAAACAAACAACTAAACTGTCTGGAGCCAGAGACGGCCATCATGGCTCAGAGAATCGGAATCAGTTTTGTCTTCTATTCCTGTTTACAGCATAGAGGAGTGAAATTATTTTGTTCTCTGCCTAGCAACAGCATCAACATGAAGTAGAATATAAAGAAAGCAATAAGAAAATAGCATCAACATTAAAAAATGAGCAGCATAAGCAATTATAAGAAAGAAATTCCACTAATTTACGATACTATAATTATGTATAAGTATGTGAAAATCAGTAGCAGAAACGGTGATAAAATAGCACTGGATTTCCTCAGTTACTTGCTGTATTGCATTCTGGTGGGGGTCTTGTAACGGTGCCGAAACATCATGTCTTTTAAAATGTCTCGAATAAAATGAAACAATGTTTTACTGAATGAAGTTTTTCCAGCTTTAATTATATTTTCGTTTGTTGCCTTTTCTTTTGGTTGAAATGTAGACAAAGTACTGTGCTTGGTATAACGAAAGAGTCAGAAACATGTAGGTCACATTGAGGGTTGTTTATTGAATTGAAGGCACCATATAATTCAGTAAACAATCTTACCTGATAATCTTTTTACACTTGCTCTCTCTGAAGGCAAGATGAGTCATGTTGAAATGACCTTTTGTAAATTGCCAAATAACATTTTATCTTGGCATTTCAGTTGTACTGTAGCAATTGTGAAATCAAATCACAAATGTCCTATCCAAGTAAATATGATTACTGTTACCATATGTGCAATATATGAATCATGATATCAATTCCGTCTGTGTCGCCCAGCCGTAATGTACGCATGTACTGCGCAATTTGGTTATTTCCTTCTTTTGTGCGTTAGAGTGAAAAGCTGCAACTAAAAAAGGAGCAGCTCGTTGCCAAAGTCCAGAGGGACAAGGGCGACCGTAGCTCTATAGAGTTCAAGGGTAAGTTCCCACCATCCTACCTATAGTGTTTTCAGTCTTTTCAATCTTCCCCAATCTATATGCAGTCTTCTCCATTTACTTCATTTTCACATCTGTACACACCTATATTTTAGTATTATTATTTATTTTAAAATGTTCTCTGTCTTGTCTCTAAGTTGTCGCCCTCTCTCTGTATTATCCCCACTATGTCGTCATTGTGAAAGTCCATGCACTGTGTTTGTCCCTGTACTGCGTTTGTCTGTATGCTATAATGCCATGTATGTAAAGCGCTTTGAGATTCCTAATGTAAGGCGCTATATAAAATAAATGTATTATTCAATCTATATCAGTATTTTCCATTTAATCTATGCAGTCTTCTCCATTCAATCTATATGCAGTCTTCTCCATTCAATATATATGCAGTCTTCTCCATTCAATCTTTCACTCTATTCATTTTTAACAGTACCCCTGAACCCCCCCCCCTTGTCGACCTCACCCTCATCTCATTTTGTTGCAGTGGCCATTTTGACAGCAAGGATCCGAAACTATCAGGAGCACTTACAGAAACATCACAAGGTGTGTCCTCAGTCCTCACTATTGGTATATAATGCCTTGTCTCCACTAGCCAGGATTTAGCCATGCTGTGGCCTGTCTGGTGCACAGTGAGCGTCTCCATTGTCTTTAGAACCTGGCCAAACCTGGCTGGACCCCGGCTGAGACGGCCACCTTTCACAACCCGGCTGCAACTGTTGTATCATATGGTTTAGCTTGTGTACCACAGTTTGTGGTGTGAGATTGCCTAGCAACCAGAGAGTTTACAAACGCAATGGAGACACAATCCCAACTGTACCCATACCATGCTAGACCATGGCTAGCCCCAGCCAGGCTGAACATAGCTAGTGGAGACATGGCACAAGACAAGAGTCCGTTTCAAAATGCCAGAGTTGAGTTGCTGGTGTGGTTGCTTTCCCCTTGTAAAACGTGTGATGCTAAACAGATTTCAAGAAGATCTGACAAAGTATTATATGATGATGTGGCATGGAATGGTCTCATAAGACAGTTGAGTAGTAGTACTACTAGGACATCAGATGTGTGAACTGAACACATCTCTCCACTGACACTGGTGTGAACGCAGTCTGTGCTACAGGATATCCTGTGTACAACCCCCCCCCCCCCCCCCCCCCCCCCCCCAAGAAATGAGAACATGCCACACTCATGCTCTGTGCTGGGAAATTGTTGCGTTTGTGTGCGTTTTTCTATATATATACACCGTATATAAATATTTATATTTATCATATATATATATAATCCTTTTTATATACCTACTTATGCACCTGCATATAACCCATATAACTCTGTATGATAGCATGTGCAATAATGCTGTATACCGTATACATATATTTACCATATATATATTTATCCACATCTGTCTATCTAGAATATACCTGCATATAATCCTTTTTTACATATCTGTAGATATTATATATATATATATTAGTGCTGTCAATCGATTAAAATATTTAACTCGATTAATCGCATGATTGTCCATAGTTAACTCGCGATTAATCGCAATTTAATCGCATTTTCTTTTTCTTACCATAAACTGATATTTTTCAAGTTTTAATACTCTTATCAACATGAGAGTCAACAAATGCTTGCTTTAAACAGCCATTTAATACAAAAGGATGACCCATTGCAAATTTGCATCAAATTTAAAACAGAGTGATGCACAAAATAACTTAAAAGAAAATAATAATTTAAAACAATGAATAAAGTGCATGAAATAATAGGGGAAAGAAAACGTTAGGAACTTGTTACATTAACCCACACAAGGGCTGAGAACTCACCCCCCCCCCCCCCCTCTCTCTCTCTCACACACACACACACGCACACACACACACACACTCCCAGCTCTCTTTCTCTCTTGCCCCCCCTTCCTCATCTCTCTCACCCCCCCTCTCTCTATCTCTCTCACACCCACACACAGTCAGAAACAAACATAGTATCAATGAGCGTATCAATAATACACCTGAGTGAAGTCTAATAAAAAAAGTTAAAAAGTTAAAAAAAAATTGGAAAAGGTTAATAGTGAGTTAAAAAAAATAGTGGCGTTAATAGAATCGGGCGATAACGCGTTAATACCGCGTTAACTTTGACAGCCTTAATATATATATATATATATATCTGTACATATCCCTTACCTACTCTTACTAGTCATACCACTGGCCAGTATCACTACTACCATAGTGTGTCTTTATACCTTTATTACTATACGTAACAATACTATAATACATCTAATTAGAACTATTACTCTGTAGTACATTTATATATATTTTGTATCCAGTTTAATCACCTGTACATTTGCACTCTGGTTAGATGCCAAAACATTTTTTTTTGTACTGTACTTGTGCTGTATAATGACGATACATTTTAATCTAATTTAGCTTGGTATTTGGTACTGAACTTTCTTACAGGGGTTATATTTTCAAATTGCAACACAATTCTTCATTCTACATTGGGAAATGATGCCTACACACTAGGGCTGACCCCTATTAATCGATTAGTCGACTAATCGGTCGAAAGGAGCCGTAGTCGACTGGCCAACCTCTTAGTCGAATATAATAAAAAAAATAATAAAAGAAATATAATTTTTTTTTTTTTTTTTTTTTTTTATCATTCTTTCCAAAAGAAAAGAGGCCTAGAAGCGTGGCTAACACTAATGGCACGCATACCAGAGGCTAACTGCCTACGAAAACAGGCACAGAGGCACTGAAAGAGGATTTCACCCATCTAATGAACACACTAGACTAGACAAATATCAAGATGTATCCATCAGTGGACCAATTGCATGCTTTTGCAGAGGACAAGAAGCCTTCAGTCGACTCCTTCAGACATTAAGCACCCCCCACAGCCCAAATGGAATGATAAAAAATATAAAATAAAAATAATAAATATTATTATAATATTCTTTTTTTAAGTCAACCAATAGTTCACTAACGGCAAATGTTGGCCAATCCTAGTCGACCATCCAAATCCTTAGTCGGGGACAGCCCTACTACACACACACACACACACACACACACACACACATTCTGTATTTGCAGTAGTAAAGTCAATCCAAATCATATTGAAAACGAAAATGTACTTAGTATATGGTTCTTTGTCTGAAGGATTGGTTGTTATTTGACCTCTGACCCAATTCCTCCCTGTCCCCTTGTATTCTAGGACAAAGCGAATAAGAGGCGCATGCTCATGTCCATCGACCGCAGGAAGAAGCTCCTGAAGACCCTGAGGTTGACCCGCTACGACGCCTTCGAGAATGTGTGTCAGCAGCTCGGCATCACTTATACCTTCCCCCCAGAATACTACAGGCGCACCACCCGCCGCTGGCTGGCTAAGAAGGCTCTCTGCATTAAGGTAGCCATTAGGAGGAGGGAGGTGTACATACTATGTCTGACACTCTTGCCTAAGTTGATGCCTAATGTTCTCTGAATGACGGGACAAATGAAGCCCTTCAGACAAAGAAATATATAGGCATTTTCCATTTAGAAAATGTAAACATCTAATTCTCAGGGCTGCAACGATTTAGATTTTAAGATTTAAAACTATGAGCTTTCACTCTGTTATCGAAACTAAACATTAGGATAGACGATTTCCAAGTCACGTTATGTTTAAAACAAGTATACATGTGTTCCAGCTTAAGTGACTTAACAGAAACGGAGTGCTACAGTGCATAACATTAGCTAATAGCTCAGTAAGCTAACGTTAAGTCACTTTTCAAGACACAAAAGATATACTGCTTGAAGATCCTCATGATTCTTTCAAGTCAGTGGTATGGGAGCATTTTGGTTTCCTCATGGCTTATGGAAAAGGCATGTTTGGAAAGGTTTCCAGGTATGTACTGTAAGTGCTTCTACCATACCCCCCCTAACACAGTCAAAAACGAAGTACTAACAAGAACACATTTCATCACAAACATGTTGCCGCTGTTAAATAATATAAAGGCCTTGAGGAATGCAGAATGAATTGCCCTCACAAGGACTTTCAGAGCTACTTGACCGTCATAGCACACTGCATTAATTAATCAATTTTCACCTTAAAGGGGAACTATCTTATAAATGACCTTTTCCAGTGTTTAGGGTTATTTTCTAGCTATGTGGACTTATAGTAATAGGATCTATGTCTCTAATTCTCGATTTGGCGCATTCTTCCAATTCTCCCCTCACAATAATGTCCCTCCCTCAAGTGAGTCATCTGAAAATTTGCCTATATGGGACGTCATATGGTGCATTTGCATAATAACACCCGCCCCCTCTAGCTGCCCGCTGAGCGAGAGAAGCAGAGAACTGTAAACGCTCTGCGTCTCGAGGAAGTCCACCACCGTGCTGCGCTACAGCTCATGCTCCCGAACCGAGAGAGAACTGTAAACGCTCTGCGTGTCTCCCTCTCCCTCTCGAGGAAGTACCACCGTGCTGCGCTACAGCTCATGCTCCCGAACCGAGAGAGAACTGTAAACGAGCTCCCGAACCGAGAGAGAGAGAACTGTAACACTTCTCTCTCTCTCTCTCTCTCTCTCTCTCTCTCTCTCTCTCTCTCTCTCTCTCTCTCTCTCTCTCTCTCTCTCTCTTCTCTTTCTCTTTCTCTTTCTCTCTCTCTCTCTCTCTCTCTCTCTCTCTCTCTCTCTCTCTCTCTCTCTCTCTCTCTCTCTCTCTCTCTCTCTCTCTCTCTCTCTCTCTCTCTCTCTCTCTCTCTCTCTCTCTCTCTCTCTCTCTCTCTCTCTTAGCAGCAGCAGCAAAACTAACACAACGTATAGACATAGGGTGTCTGTCTGTCTACACCCCCTCTCTCTCTCGACCTACTGTCACTCAAAGTGCTTATGGGCGGAGCCAGGCCATAACAGCCTGATTTCTTGTGGCTGAAAAATGATGGGTTTGAGTACTTGATTAGAAATATAAACCAATGCATTTTTTTTTTTAAACGTACAGATGTCTTCAATAGACTGACAGGAATTGTTTAAAGTTGCCCAAATAGTGCTAGGAATAGTAAAATAGTTCCCCTTTAAAATAAAAGGTAAAATTGGTGGATCAGTGGATTTGATTAATTGTTACACCCCTACAAGTCCCACGTGGGGCTACTGGTTTTAACATATGCACACTCTTGTCTGATGGATTATTATGGATATGCTGATGATGTCGTCATCATTGTGCCATGACTCATGTAGTGGTTATGTGGTCTTTCTCTCAGGTCTTCAAAGAGGTGCAGAAACAGAAGGCAGAGCAGAAGCTGAAGATGAAGCAAGCCAGAGCCAGTACACTAACAGCTGCCGAAACCCAGTAGAAATTACTCCAACAATAAAGTGTATCGGAGCATATTCATTGAGATATTTGTCCGGAACAATGTTCTTACTTTGTCTTTCGCTGTGGTACTGTGGGAAGGGGCGTTCAGTGATTGTTCCTGTATAATAGTGTCAACATGCAGTACATGTTTGAAAAATCTGTCCTCTCCTTTCAGGGTCCTCTCCTTTCAGGGTGAACAGTCAGGATGTAATGCTAATAAACGTAATAGGAACTTTTGAGGTGGTAATTGTTTTATTTGTACTAAAATACAAATATCTTTGGTGATTATTACTCTGTTGATCACAATATGGCATGACATTCCATGAATTACTAACTTCAGAGAAGACATGCTGTAACTACCCCCAGCTTATGCAGATGATGAAGAAAACTACTTAAAAAGAGAGTACACAGTTATAATAATAATAATAACTTTATTTGTATAGCACTTTTCATACAGAGGTTGCAGTTCAAAGTGCTTCACAACAGTAAAAAATACAGGCATAAGCGAGCATAAAAAGATAGACGGGTAGAATCACAGTGTTTCACATTAGGATCTAGCATCCCAATAGGCTCTCCGCTTACAGTTTTCAGTAACACAAATAGTAAAAATAGTTTAAAATTATTCAGTTTAAAAATAGTCATCAGTAAGAAGTAAAAAGTGCAATAACCGACACATGAATTTGATGGGCAGTGTATAAGAGTAGGCAGGGTAAGAATAGTGCAGGTAAATACAAGTTGTGTCAGGATATCCCTGATGTTTCCTCTTGCCACTAGGTGGTAGCAGATTTCTATCAGTGAAATGCCTGAGCAAAGAGATAGGTTTTAAGCTGTCTTTTAAAGATGTCTAGCGAGTTGGCTTCCCTGATGTTTTGGGGTAGTTTGTTCCATAGTTTTGGGGCATAGTTGATAAAGGCTGCATTACCGATCCTCTTTTGACTGCTTCTGGGAGCCTCTAGTAGTCCAGCAGCTGATGATCGCAGTGTTCTTGCTGGTGTGTAATTTCTTAGAGTGTTGGCGATGTAGCTAGGTCCCTGTCCATTTGGAGCTTTGTATGTAAGGAGAAGGACCTTAAAGTCAATTCTAAATGTTACAGGAAGCCAGTGTAAAGCAGCTAAAAATGTGCTCTCTCCTTTTGGTTCTAGTTAGCAGTCGGGCTGCAGAGTTTTGGATTAGCTGAAGCCTCTCTGTGGTTTTCTTAGGGAGACCTGTGAAAAGTGCATTACAGTAGTCTAACCGGCTAGATATGAATGCATGAATTAGCTTCTCAGCATCGTTCTGATTTTTGCTATATTTCTGAGATGGAAGAACGATGTTTTAGTCACTTTTCTAATATGAGAATTGAAGTTCAGTTCTGAATCTAGGATAACCCCAAGACTAGTGACCTCAGATTTGATCCAAGGGGTTAGTCCCCCCAGGTTCTTTATGAATGTTTCTCTTAGTTTTGGAGCCGATAATTAGAATTTCAGTTTTGTTCTCGTTTAGTTTCAGGAAGTTCTTGCTCATCCATTTATTTATTGCCAGTAAGCAGTCTGTAATGGAGCTAATCGCTGTATCATTTGGTTCAGCAGATATGTACAGTTGTGTATCATCCGCATAGCTATGGAAATCTACATTATGTTCTCTACAGCGGTAACATGTAAAGGGAGAAGAGTAAAGGACCTAAGCAACTCCATAGTTGTTGTCGTATATATCAGACATGTGATATAAGTTCCTTTACTTAAAGGGGCCGTTCAGTTTTTGTGACGTAAAGTGGTATGAAATACTTGCCAGTAGTTGTAATCGATGCATAGCCATTAGCTGACTTACCGAGACCCATGGTCGAAGTTCTGGCCGTGTTCAAAGCTAGCCGGGCAGCCTCAGACAGGCAGCATACGGGGTCCAGTAACGGTTTTAACTGTCCTCATGTACTTCCTATGCTTGATTGTTCTCTCAGACTGACTTGATATCTCGGAACTATTTTGATTCTTCAAGAAGCTAGTGTATTACTACACACTATCTAGCTAGTTCCAGATTGGAACTATTAATGATCCCTTTAAGTACAAGTAGAGAGACGCAGATACAATACAAAATTCTACTTTCATAAAAGTAAAACAGTATTTGATATTGAATGTACTTAAAGGTGGGATAGGCTATTTCTGAGTAATGAGCAAGTGTGAACTTCCATTATTATTATTTTTTTTAATTATCTTTTCCCTCCTTTTTTCTGTTTTTCTCCCATCTCAATGTTAGTCCTTATGCCAATTCCCAATCCCCTTCCTGTTTGTTGCGCTCTCTACCCCCTACCGTCAATCTGTGAGGGCGGAGACTATCTCATGCTTCCTCCGACACATGTGTACCCAGCCCACCGCTTATTTTCACCTGGCAGCACGGACTCACTGGGAGAGTAACGTGTGGAAGGTCACACTACCTCTCTTAGATCCTTCCCTTGCTGTGCAGGCGCCCCGACCGAACTGTAGGAGTCACTGTTTACAACGACCAGGACCCACCCTCTAACACTGCCAATTGTGTTAGTATGGACGGTCGGCCAACCCGGAAGCACCACAGCTGGATTCGATCCCACTGTCTCTGTGGTGGTGGGCAGGCGCTTAGTCCGCTGTGCCACCCGGCTGCCCTGTGAACTTCCATTTTCAGCAGAAATAGAACTCAGAATCACTTCTCTCAAGTCAGGCACCATACGCTATTCATGCAGAACAATGTTTTTTCAGAGCTGGATTGCACACAGTGTAATTCTTCAACGAGGAACATGATGGTAGTGTTTGTATTCTAATCCGATCCCTGGAACACCAATTGCAAAATAGTAGAAGGGGAGGAGAATTCCAACTGGAATTGTCGGCCAATGGCATGCTTATACCTATATAAGTTCTCTAAAATGGGAATACTCAGTACAAGTACCCAGTTGTGGGAGAAGTACACAGTTCCTGTATTTAAGTAAAAGTAGGAATACCCAGATAAAATAGTACTAATAGCCATGTTTTCTGTGCAAAATATTTAATATTTTAAAAGATATATATAATGGAGTAAAACATACAATATTTGAAATGTAGAGTAAAAGCACAAAGTTTCCTAAAATGAAAATACTCAAGTCATGTACAAGTAGCTCAAATTCTACTTAAGTACAGTATTTGAGTAGAAATACTTTCTTACTTTCCACCACTGCAATAACTCAAAAATGTGTAATTAAGTACAGTACTTGAGTAACAATACAGTAGGAACATGATCATCTGTGGCTTTGGGTTACAGGATGTTGTACGACTCAAAGAAAGTACTCAAATAGAGTTCCCTCTAACTGAACTAAACAGCTGATCATGATTGGAACATGTGTATGATAAGATAAGATATTCCTTTATTGATCCCCTTGGGGAAATTCAGGCATCATAGCAGCAGGGGGGGGGAGGTACAGGTAATAATAAATAATAATGCAGGACTTCTTTAGAGAGGTCTTTATTCGGCATGCAACGACACAACAACATGCAATGGGCGGCACACACACACACATGCAATTGTCTTTCTCAGGATCGCCAATGCGATTGAGCTCTGCTCTTAACCCATCCCGTCGTCCTTCCCCCCAAGGGCTGCCGGGAGCAGACAGCGCGTCTGCGATGTACAGCGCCCAGGGACCAATCCAAGTGCTCTTGCCCGTCTTCGTCAGGGACGCGATAGCATCAGCGATCTGTTGTGCATGTTTTTCCATTGGGTTTCTCTTATCGGGGGGGGGGGGGGGGGAACCCTTGCGAGCATGGGTAGAACATGCAAACTCCACACAGAAAGGCCTGGGAGATCCCCCACCTGGGTACCTGGCATCGCGGAAACCTGGTCCCCAAGCGGGAATCGAACTCTGGACCTTCTTGCTGTGAGGCGACAGTGTTACCCACTACACCACCGTGCCGCAGGTAGTAGAAGACATGATACAGGTCATAGAGTTATGATACAGTGGAGAAGTAGAAATGTAAATAGAATAAAAATAAGCAGTGTAAACAATATAACAATATAATTAACTCTGGACATGCGCATATGGGCAAGTAGGCAGTGTAAAAAGGTCAAGGTGCAAGATGAGAGTATGTATGCCCTGCCCTCAGTTATATTTGCCCTACAATAAGTATAGTTACAATATATATATAATCTAATAACTAATATCTAATCTAAAAATGCTAAATGATTGGATATTATTGTGGTGTAGCCGGCCAGCTGATCATCCTGCTGTCTGTTCAGAGGGGTAGCTACAATAGCTGTCATCGTTCACCTGTTCAACAATTTTATGATCCGATCATAAGTCATAAGTAGATGAGGTTGATTATCTGGGCTGTGTCTCAGTTTCAGTTGCTTGGGTTCTCTTTTTTTCTTTTTATACAAAGAGGCGTGTTCTTTGTCGTCTTCGGAAATGACAGTTAGTTCGGTTAGTTACCTTCACAACTTAAATGTGTCAACTTCCTGTGAGGGGTATCAGTCAGATCTGCAACATTTCTGGTGAGTGAGGTTCTCTTCTGTTCTGCTCTCACATGTTGTAGATAAACGAATGATTTTAGTTAGTTTAGTACTAATTTATTTGAATTGAGATTGACACTAGTGTACACGTCATGCCTGTAAAGCGAGTAGTAATATTATTTTGTACCTTTATAATAATTCACATCTTTATTGTGAATATTATATCACAATATTATTGTCATCAAATTTCATTCATCATTGCTTTTGATGTGGTAATTATACAAGGCTAAATGACGATCAAGGCTTCACCCTAATTTTGAGCATGGCTGATATCACTGATGCTAACATGAAATGAAAAGGCCTGTTCATGTACTTTGAGTTAACTGAGCAATATGAATTCAGCTTGGAGTCTGTTTTTGCCTGTTAAGTCATGATTTCTAAAACTATAACTACATACTTTGGTATAACAATAACACTGTAAAAGTACAGTTAAATGAACACCTATTGAAAATTGTGATCAAGCACACAAATAACTAATATGATCAGGATCCACGTTGACATTATTTCCTATTTAAGGTGTAACTGTAGTTTGTGTTTAAAGTTTGCATTCTGTGTTTGTTGGGGGGGGGGGCTAGTCTGGGTTTCTCAGATCAGGGGCAGAGTTGGTTGAAAGCAAGTGAAGAACACCGGGGCTTTAAATGTCCCACCCACACACAGTGGGAAGGAAACAAATGTTAAAATAGATGTATTACAGATGTATTTGATAAATTATCAAACTGTACGATGTATTCAGCCCAAAGCAATTTTTTTTATTTGATTGATACAGAAACAAGCAAGTCCAGTGAGCAGACATGTCCAATCCGGCGATCACCCATCAACCAGGCGCAGGCTCTTATGGGACAAATGTTCAAACGGGGGAATGGAGCACTGGCCTGTGCTCCTGCTGCAGTGACGGCTTGGTCTGTGAGTACAAGGCAGTGGGAAACAGATGATGTCACTGGTGGAGAGGAATCTCATGAGAGGAACATCATTGGTTCTCAAAGTGGGGTCCTAGAGGGGGTCCCCAGCAAAACCACTAATCATTTCTAGAATTTAGCACAATGAAAAAATGTATACAAATTACTATTCTCATAGGTTTCTCTCTGTTATCTCCACACCTAAAGACGGCCATGGGATTCTTAAAAGAACACGTCTACATTTTGGGAAGTTAGGTCATCGTCTTCTCCAGGGAGAGACAAGAAGATAGATACCAGTTTCCTCTCTGTGTGTTCAGGAGAAAGCTATCTGGCTGCACGTTAGCCTAGCTTAGCACAATGAATGGAAGCGTAGACATGGCCGGTTAGCCTAGGCATTGTCCAACTAACACCTCTCCCGAAGGCTAGCCGGCCATGTCTGCTTCCATTCATTGTGCTAAGCTAGGCTAACATGCAGCCAGATAGCTTTCTACTGAACACAGAGAGGAAACTGGTATCTATCTTCTTGTCTCTCTGGAGAAGAAGGTAAGCTAATTTCCCAAAAATGTTGGCGTGTTCCTTTAATTACAGTGTATTGTGCAACAAATATCTTCTCAGATGGGGGTCCCTGGGGCATAAGCTCATGGAATTGGGGTCCATGGATTATTACATACCATATCAATTTGGGGGTCCTTCACATGAAATGGTTCGAGAACCACTGTACTAGACAACGAAGCTTGAAATGTCTGTAAGCATGTATTAGAGTAGAAAAGTGTATGGGTTCTTTCAAGAACAAGTTTCAAGTTTCTTTATTAGTTGTCATACAAAAATACAGAATACTTTTTTATGAAATGCTTTTTTCTGTTCTGCTCCTGAGAGTGTGCTAGATCAAATAAAATAAAAAATAGATAGGTAAGTATAAAATAGAAGTCAAGAGACGTAACAAGTGTAAACAAAAGTGTTCAAACTAAAATGTTCAATATCTTCTTTATTATTGGTGGAAAATAACTTTTACTCAAGTACTGTAAATGAAAGTACTTCTACTCAAGTACTGTACTTAAATACAGCTGTGGTACTTGTACCCCGTCTGTAAGTACATTTTACATACAACAGTAATATTCTAAAATAACTATAAAGTATAAAACTGTAATCTATAGAGTAATCCAGAGGAAGACTCAAACTCAGTAACACAGTTACTTTCAGTTACTTTTGTGTAATTTTGCCTCCAGAATTCATAGAATATGCAATTAAACTGCTTCTCCCCAGTTACAGATACTTTGTTAGTGGTAAGAGCGGTGATTGATTGAATGAAAATTGTATTAACAGATTGCAGAATGGGTACAATACAGTATGGCTCAATACACACAATTGTTAAGGGGATGCAGACCAGAGAAAGATTTTTGTCTTGTTTACATCAGGGACCCCCATTTTCAATTCATAATGAATTGTAAGTAAGGGTGCAATTAGCACCGTGCAACCCATTCTTTGTGGATCTAGCCCTATAGTGTTAACATCCCCTACTGAAATAATGGTTGTAGATTATTTCAGGAGACAGTAGGGATGTTTTACATCAGTAACCTCACCACCAATATGTGGTTTTCCCTTCAAGCAGGTTTGAGTCATTCAAGTGTTTTTTTTCTTTAGCAAAAAAACAAACTCGAATCTGATTACTCTGATTACTTCCTTAGGTTAACTGAATTGGATTATATTTTACCAATTTTGTTATCCGATTACTGTATTCCAATTACATGAAATTAATCTGTTATTCCCAGAGTAAAGGAAAGTAATTTAATACAATTACTCAATTACATGTACTCCAAACCTCAGAGTTTTTTTTCTGTAATTAATACATTACCTCATTGTATCACCCCATTACTGCAATCCCATTACATGAAGTTAATCTGTTATTCCCAAAGTAAAGGAAAGTAATTAAATATAATTACTCAGTTACATGTACTCCAAACTTCACAGAGTACCTTTTTAAAAAGCCTGTACTTTTACTTCTAGTCAAAGTAATTTTGTCTATTTCTGTCATGCAGGTGTTCTGGGCCTCTTCTGTCCTATGATAATGGGCTGCTACTCCGCCAACAAGTACGGAGAGCATTGCTGCCTAGGTTTTGTTCCAGGAGGTATGGCAGCCATGAGGACCCACATGAGGTTGACCTATGGCATCCAGGTATGCATGGCCGCCTAGTTATAGTTGAAAGTGGGGGTGCAATTATTTTTTTTATTTATTTATTTAGATTTTTTTACATTTAATGAACACCTGTATGTGCAATTTCCTGCAATATAGAGCCTTCAATCTTGACCAAAATAAAGCTGCTCTTTTCACTATAAAACTCAGTTTATATTGCAGTATGATAGCTATAATAATAATAACTTCACTGCGAGGGCTCTTTTAGCTAACGCTAGCTAGGCACGTATGATAGCCAATTACTATTATAATAATAATAATAATAATAATAACTTTCCCATCCTCCCAAAGCCCCTCCAGCCCCGTTCACATCCGCAGCACCAACAACAACAACAACAACTAATTGACGCTATCAATAGCCCCAGTGAGCGCGGCGGCTGAATGAATGAAAACTTTATTTAACAGATTGCAGAATGGGTACAATACAGTACGGCTCAATACACACAATTGTTAAGGGGATGCAGACCAGAGAAAGACGTTTGTCTTGTTTACATCAGGGTCCCCTTTCGTGACTGTGCTGCACCGAGTGAATCTACAGTCACTTGCTCCTCAATGGGAAACCAACCTAGATTTACCATGAAGGACTGGTTCTGGCCGAACCGTTCGTTATACAAGTATCACAGAGACATTACAAAGGTGCTCACAGTTGCACGAGGGGTTCGCACAGAGATACGGGATGGTTTGAAAGCTCGGCGTTGCTAATAAATATTTTTAATATGTCTTTATAAACTGCTCAAAGCGGCATTATTTCCGCCGTTGGGTGATCACAGCGCCTGCGCACCATCCTGTATCTCTGGATTCACTCGGTGCAGCGCCGAGGCTCACCATACGAGAAATATTCAGTTTCAATCTGTTTGCGCATTTAGTATACAGTCACAGTGTTCGACTTACGTGATGATTTGCTCCATTTTGATGTAAACGCCGAAGAATAATCCTCACAATGTTATCCAATATCCAGCCTGAATTTTTCAAGGGCTTTCGAAAAAGCCGCCTCCCCCAACATGTCGTATACGTCATGCCGACGAACCGTGGCCCGTGGGCACTGGATCAAACCATTAAAGTGGGGGGTCACACAATCTTTGGAAACTTAAAAACGTGCTATTAAGTGTCATTGCGTATTATTAATTTGATTGAAATTACGTAGTTATGGTTAGATAATATTTATATATTGGGGGGGGATATATCATATGATCAAAAAGTGAGGGAGCAAAGAGACAAGTTTGCTCCCCCAAGTTCAATACTGGTAGAGCACCCGCTTCGCCTGCTCTTATACGTAGGCGTCTATGCAGGTATGTCATACTCTCATAAGATAATGTAGAAAATGCCTCAGACTCGCCAGAGTGTGTTGATGCTATTATTATCTGGATCGATTCTATGAATCAGTGCCACTTCCAAATGTCTCCCATATAGAGGAAGACTCAATATCCAACCGTAACCTGACTGTGAAATACAGGAAGATATTTCATTGTGAATATGTTTAGAAATATTCGTTTTTCTTTTTTTGCAGAGGAACTTGAAATGTCAACATGTTGTGAGCTTGAGTTATTCATCCTTGCTGCAATCGGGTTTCACAGGGGACGGTGTGCAACGACGCATTGATGTCCTGCTGCTGTGGCTTCTTGGAGACGTGCAGGATGACGAGAGAAATTCGCATCAGGAATGGAGAGGTTTCATAAAGTAGAAAACTGCTAATTTTCTACTTAATGCGTTGGCTTATTGTCAATGAACAAATTGGTTTATTCCAATTTTCAAGTGAAACTATAATTCAATGCAGTGAGAGAAATGCTATTCTCATGCACACTTAACTTATGTCCCGTGTTTCTGTACTAATCGGCATTAGTGTAAATAAATATTCATCAAGCATAGAACTAAACAGAAAGAAATCAAATATAAAATATATAAAAATAAATTAAGATACTATAAGAAAACGTAAGAAGGATTATTATAATAACTTACTAGAAATTTATTAAAATGATATTAAAGGAACATGGAAAATTATAAACACAATAATTGGAAAATCAAATAACAAACCAGGCTATATTGATAATTTTTCTGTAAATGGAACGGAAATAACCAACATGCATGAGGTAGTGGAGGAGTTTAATATTTTTTTTGTAAATGTTGGCCCAGATCTTGCAAGGAAGATCAAGCCTCCACAAGGGGGAGCTATTGCAGAACAATACATTGATAGAAATCCATCCACAATCTTTTTGTATGACGTATCTAATATGGAAATAATTGATATTGTAAACAATCTCAAGAATAAAACATCTACAGATGTGAATGGGTTAGACATGTCTCTTATTAAAAAACGAATCAAAGAAATGTTTAGATCCAATTACTTTCATATGTAATCTATCTTTTAGGATGGGGACCTTTCCAACTGAAATGAAAACAGCCAAAGTAATTCCAATACATAAAGCAGGAGAAAAAAATGTTTTTACAAATTATAGGCCTGTTTCTTTACTTCCTCAATTTTCTAAAATTCTGGAAAAACTTTTTGTTGCACGTCTGGACAGTTTTATTGATAAGAATGGGATATTGATTGATAGCCAGTATGGATTCAGAACTAACAGATCCACACCAATGGCTCTCATGCAGGTAGCAGAAGAGTTAACAAATTCAATCGATAATAAACAGTATGCAGTTGGAGTTTTTATTGATCTGAAAAAAGCTTTCGATACCATTGACCATGATATTTTACTCAGAAAACTTGAAAAGTATGGAATTAGAGGGATAGGGCTCAGTTGGATAAAAAGTTACATAGAAAATAGGAAACAATGTGTGCAGATGGGGGAGACCAGATCATCCTGCAAAGTGATAACATGTGGGGTACCGCAAGGATCCATTTTAGGACAGAAATTATTTATATTGTATATTAATGATATCATTGATGTTTCTGATAAATTTAAATTTGTCATTTTTGCAGATGATACCAAAAAATGTTGTTCAGGTGCAGACCTACAACAGTTGCTAACAAATATTACAGGTGAACTGGGGAAGCTGAAATGTTGGCTTGATACTAACAAACTCCTTAAATATAAGTAAGTCTAAATTTATTTTGTTTGGTAATAAAAATATACATCCGGATACTCAAGTAGAGATATGCATAGATAATGTTCATCTTGAAAGAGTAAATGAATATACTTTTTTGGGGGTCGTGATAGACCAAAACCTCAGCTGGAAAACTCATATTAACTATGTAAAGAAAAAAACTGCACGTAGCTTAGGTATCTTAAGAAAAACCAGACACATATTAAATTTGAGATCATTATACACAATTTATTGTACTCCTTTATTACCATATCTAACTTACTGTATAGAAATTTGGGGAAACACATACAAAACTAATCTGAATCCTATTATCATCTTACAGAAAAAGGCAATAAGGGTTGTGAACAATGTTAGTTATCTCCATCCTACAAACACACTGTTTTTTGAACTAAGGGCATTAAAGTTCCTCGACTTAGTTGACCTTAAAACAGCAGAGATAGTTTTTAAAGCTAGAAGTTATCAACTGCCATGTAACTTACACATTTTGTTTAAAGAACGAGAGGTGACGTATAATTTAAGAAGAACACTCAATTTGAAACAGCCTAGAGCTCGAACCACACTTAAAAGTATGTCTGTGTCAGTTAAAGGAGTGAAACTCTGGAACAATATACCGGATGAAATAAAAAACAGCAGGAGTATTTTTAAGTTTAAAAAGATGTTTAAAAACAGGGTTCTGGAATCTTATAGTAAAATTTAACCTACAATCTTTTTTTCTTTTCTTTTTTTTCTACCATGAAACTCTGGTATTGCAGATGAATTTTAGATTTGTCCTATGTTGGCTTATGTTCTTTTCAGGAACGTTTTTTTTTGTTGATTGTTGATTTTTTGTTTGTTTGTTAGTTTGTTTTAGCTTGCAAACTTTAACTTTTTTTGTTCTTTTCTGGATATTTTTTTGTTGATTTTTGATTGTTGATTTTTATTAATTTTTTTGTTATATTTTGAAAACTAACTTTTTTGAATTTGTTTTTTGAATTAGGGGTAGGTTGCTCTATAAGCCTTCAGCTTCAAACATATCCTTTTCGTTTGTTTATTTGTGAAAATGTTCGAAAAAATATTTTTTTTGTTTATTTATTTGTAAACATTCGAAATAAAATAATAATAATGAAATTGTGAAACATTTTGTTTATTTATTTCATTTTCAACAACACTATTACAAAATCATCTTTGTATTTTCACCAAAGAGTTATCTGTTTCAAAGTGACAACAATTACATTTTGTCATTTAGCTGACGCTTTCATCCAAAGCGACTTACAAATGTGTACAAGTCAGCAGGAGCATCAGCTGAGTAACAAATGTTCATCAAAGTGTTCAAACTTGAGTGCTACAGTGTCGAGTGTATGTTAGTATAGGAAGAGTGCATGACTGAGGACAGTACAAATTTCAAATATTGATTGAACAAGTGTGTCTTTAGTCGATGGCGAAAGATTGGTTGGGTTTCGGCTGTGGTGGGAAGTTCGTTCTACCATTGTGGAGCAAGGACCGAGAATAAGCGACTTCTCTTTTTTGATGACCCTCCGGGAGCTCGGACAGCAGTGGGTCTGAGGCGGCCAGAAGACATAGAGCGGAGGGGTCTTGAAGGACACACGTTTATTTCCTGTTGCAATGCTTGCTAATGCAATTGGCAGGAAATACATTTGGGTCCAAACTGTTCCCTATCAACATAATTCCAGTGAGACCGTGTAATAATGGCAAATGTTGAAGAGACAGTGGTTGAAGATACACTACTACACCACTAAGATACCCATGTACATGTCGAAATACTCCCCAAAGGTCAGTGAATTCCACGACCACAACACCAGAGGGAGTTCCACAAATCATGTTCAACCCAGATTCGGCTCAAACAAGGGACTAAACCCGTTTAGCAAATTATGCCACAACAATGTGGAACGCCCTACCCACAGCCGTAAAATAATGTGAATCCCTACCCTCCTTCAAAACCGCTCTCAAAGAGCACCTACGGGAGGCTGCAATTCGAAACTGGCCCCGGTGTGGCCAACCTAACCCAACCTGGCCAGTGGCCAACCCCCCCCCCCAACCCCCTCCAATGTACAGTTTCTGTTCCTAATTTATGCAAATGACATGTCGTCAGCTTGTGACTGCAACTTGTTCCTGTTTGCGGACGACTCAGCCCTGCTGTTCTCTGACAAGAACAAGTTACAGGTTGAAAAAACACTCAGCTCGGAACTAGGCAAAATCTGCATATGGCTCGCCGACAACAAACTATCATTACACATGGGCAAAACAGAGTCCATTCTCTTCGGTTCAAATAACAAACTCAGCAAAACAGACAGCTTCTCAGTTACAGTGGGTGACAATATTGTCACAAGGAAAGAAGATATTACCTACCTGGGTTCCATCCTAGAGGCAAATCTTTCCTGTGACAAAATGGCATCCAATGTAATAAAAAAAGTCAATCAACGAACTCGATTCTTGTACCGGATCTCCTCACTGGTAAACAAGAATACCCTGAAGACTCTAGCAGGAGCACTCATTCAAGGGTACTACGACTATGCTTGCACCTCATGGTACCAAAGCACCTCAAAGGCGCTAAAAACCAAATTACAAACATCTCAAAACAAACTGGTCAGACTACTGCTTGACCTTACTCCTAGAACCCACCTCACCCCTGCCCACTTTGACAACCTAGGATGGCTTAGAGTAGACGACAGAGTACAGCAACTTGCAATGGGCCTGGTCTACAAGATACACTACACGACCAAGGTACCCATGTACATGACAAAATACTTCCCAAAGGTCAGTGAATACCACGATCACAACACCAGAGGGAGCTCCACAAATCATGTTAAACCCAGATTCGGCTCAAACAAGGGACTAAACACGTTTCGCAATTATGCCACATCAATGTGGAACGCCCTACCCAAAGCTGTAAAGGAATGTGAATCACTACCCACTTTCAAAAACACTCTCAAAAAACACCTAAGGGAGACTGCAACTCGAAACTGGCCCCTGTAAATGTCCGAACACAACCCCCTCCAATGTACAGTAAATTACCAAGTATGGTCTTGTCAATAATCCAATGTACAGTGTTGTTTGTACAGTTGTACAGTGTCCCCCACCCACCCTCCTACCAAATCCCCCCCCCCCCCCCACCCAACCACCTCCAATGTACAGTCCCCCCCCACCCCCACCTACCCAATCCAATGTACAGTTTCTACGCCTAATGTATATACTCTTTTCTTTCTGGACTCTTTTTGTATCACAAACAGTACTGTAATTGCAAATCTGGTATGTCATAAATGTATAGATGTAGCAGTACTGTCTATCTGTATGTCATATATGTTACGATGAATTGAAAATGGGGGACCCTGATGTAAACAAGACGAAAGTCTTTCTCTGGTCTGCATCCCCTTAACAATTGTATGTATTGAGCGGTACTGTACCCATTCTGCAATCTGTTAATAAAGTTTTCATTCATTCATTCATTCAACGATGTAAACCTCCCCTCCCTTTCCTCCGTACAACGCACGTGCTGACGCACAGAAACCTGATTGGTTGTTTCCTTCGTGGCCTGGCAACCGGGGCAATAGGGGGTATCTGCAGAGCCGCAGAGCCAGGCTGGACGGGTTGGAGGCGGTCTGGACAAGTATAAGTGGTCTGGACAAGTAGTTGCCGATGGGGGAGGGGGGGGGGCGGGAGGGCGGGGTTCGTCTCGTTTACATAGGTTTGATTGATTGATTGATTGATTGATTGAAAACTTTATTAACAGATTGCAGAATGGGTACAAAACAGTACAGCTCAATACACACAATTGTTAAGGGGATGCAGACCAGAGAAAGACTTTCGTCTTGTTTACATCAGGGTCCCCCATTTTCAATTCATCAGGACATATATGACATACATGACATACAGATAGTCAGTACTGCTACATCTATACATTTATGACATACCAGATTTGCAAATACAGTACTGTTTGTGATACAGAAGGAGTCAAGAAAAGGGAGTATATACATTTGACATAGAAACTGTACATTGGAGGAGGTTGGGTGGGGGGGGGGTTGGGTACATTGGGATATTGACAACCATACTGGGTAATTTACATTGAAGGTGGTTGGGGGGGGGGGGGGGCACACTGTATAAACAAGCAAAACTGTACATTGAGGGGGGGGGGGGGGAGACACTGTACAAACAAACAAAATTGTACATTGGACTATTGACAAAACCATACTATGTAAATGACTGTACATTGGAGGGGGTTGGGTTAGGATATTTACAGGGGCCAGTGTTGAATTGCAGTCTCCCGTAGGTGTCCCTTGAGAGAGGTTTTGAAAGTGGGTAGTGATCCACATTCCTTTACAGCTTTGGGTAGGGCGTTCCACAAGGTACATTATACATAGACAGTAATGTTACATCTAGACATGTAATAATAGAGTAAACTTGTACCCATACAGTGTTACATCTAGACATACCAGATCTAGTAATAATAGAGTAAACTTAACTTTCGTCTCAGTAACAATGTTCATAAAGTGTTGAGTGCTACAGTGTAGGTTAGTTTATTAGGACAAGTGCATGACAGTAAGGTTAGTTAGATTTTTTTTATTTAGATAATGGTTGAAGTAGTAATAATAGAGTAAACTTAACTTTCGTCTCAGTAACAATGTTCATAAAGTGTACATCTAGACATGTGTACATAGACAGTAATGTTACATCTAGACATACCAGATCTAGTAATAATAGAGTAAACTTAACTTTAGTCTCAGTAACAATGTTCATAAAGTGTACATCTAGACATTTATGACATACCAGATCTAGTAATAATAGAGTAAAGTGTTGAGTGCTACAGTGTAGGTTAGTTTATTAGGACAAGTGCATGACAGTAAGGTTAGTTAGGGTTAGATTTTTTTTATTTAGATAAATGGTTGAAGTAGTGAGTCTTTAGTCGACGGCGAAAGATTAGACGGGATTCGGCTGTCCTAACTGGGGTGGGTAGTTCATTCCACCATTCCAAGTTAAGTTTACTCTATTATTACAAGATCTGGTATGTCTAGATGTAACATTACTGTCTATGTACACATGTCTAGATGTACACTTTATGAACATTGTTACTGAGACGAAAGTTAAGTTGACTCTATTATTACTACTTCAACCATTATCTATATAAAAAAAAATCTAACCCTAACTAACCTTACTGTCATGCACTTGTCCTAATAAACTAACCTACACTGTAGCACTCAACACTTTATGAACATTGTTACTGAGACGAAAGTTAAGTTTACTCTATTATTACTAGATCTGGTATGTCTAGATGTAACACTGTATGGGTACAAGTTTACTCTATTATTACATGTCTAGATGTAACATTACTGTCTATGTATAATGTACCTATGTAAACGAGACGAACCCCGCCCTCCCGCCCCCCCCCCCCCCCCCCCCCCCCATCCGCAACTACTTGTCCAGACCACTTATACTTGTCCAGACCGCCTCCAACCCGTCCAGCCTGGCTCTGCGGCTCTGCAGATACCCCCTACTCCAAAGAACACTGAGGAGAAGAGGTTGCCACTCCTACCAAACAAAGAGGGGAGGGCTGAGATTTTCTGGTTACTCCTTTACCTGGTGAGAGAGTGGGAAGTACTAAATACCTGTATGTCATGTATGTCCCTATGCCATAAATGTCATGTATGTTGTGTATGTCATAAATGTCACTATGAATTGAAAATGGGGGACCCTGATGTAAACTAGACGAAAGTCTTTCTCTGGTCTGCATCCCCTTAACAATTGTGTGTATTGAGCCGTACTGTATTGTACCCATTCTGCAATCTGTTAAATAAAGTTTTCATTCATTCATTCATTCATTCAGATGGCGCCCTACGCGAGGTGTCTGCGTCTCTGTGTTTCTGTGTCTCTCTCCGTGGCGTGAATACCAAACCAAGCCGCATTTCTCGGAGACGCTCTCTGATTGGCCGACGCCTGTTTCTACACTGGTTAAGCTTAGGCACTCTTCGAAGTTGGTTAAGGTTAGAGTTAGTCTTAGAGCGTGACGGCAAGTTCTTTCGATGGTTAAGCTTAGGCACTCTTTCGAAGTTGGTTAAGGTTAGAGTTTGTCTTAGAGCATGGCGATAGAACGCCAGGTAGTTTGCAGGCTGTTTGACGTGGGAATGGGCAAAGACACAGCTCGTCACGCTATTGGGCGCACATGTCACATGACCAGAAAACGTCTGCCAGAAATGCGGCTACCTTTGGTATAGACGCACACCTACCACCGCGGAGCTTGTTGGGACACCAAGAGCCCCATGATTGAACACGCACACACACACACACACACACAGTGACACGCACACACACACACACACACACACACACACAGTGGTGCAGTCGTAATATGGGCCAAGGCCAAACGCCACGTGCACGCGCGCTCCCGCTCCCGCGCGCATACATGTATCTCTCCTCTTTCATGAGTCGGAGCTGGGGACGAGACGGGCGGTCTTTTGTCACATAACACACGCCCAACACTCCACACACACGCACGCGCACACACACACGCGCAGAAAACTGATCGGAAAAGCGGCAAATTAAACACAATCTAATGTCATTTTCTTCAGTGCATCACAATGCCAAAGAGCTGCCGTGTTACATTTTGTACGAATAACTAAATGTAGCAACCTGAAAATATGCCTATTATTATATAAATGTTTCATTAGGTGTGTAGCATTCCAAACTGCACACTGTCTTCACTAATCTCGTTGCACAAAGCAATGAAAGTAATTTTGATACCCCCCCACAGGACCGTACCATGAGACAGACACCCCTACAGAACTGTACCATCAGACAGACACCCCTACAGAACTGTACCATCAGACAGACACCCCTACAGGACCGTACCATCAGACAGACACCCCTACAGGACTGTACCATCAGACAAATACCCCTACAGGACCGTACCATCAGACAGACACCCCTACAGGACCGTACCATCAGACAGACACCCCTACATGACCGTACCATCAGACAGACACCCCTACAGGACCGTACCATCAGACAGACACCCCTACAGGACCGTACCATCAGACAGACACCCCTACAGGACCGTACCATGAGACAGACACCCCTACAGGACCGTACCATCAGACAGACACCCCTACAGGACCATACCATCAGACAGACCCCCCTACAGGACCGTACCATCAGACAGACACCCCTACAGGACCGTACCATCAGACAGACACCCCTACAGAACTGTACCATCAGACAGACACCCCTACAGAACTGTACCATCAGACAGACACCCCTACAGGACCGTACCATCAGACAGACACCCCTACAGGACCGTACCATCAGACAGACACCCCTACAGGACCGTACCATCAGACAGACACCCCTACAGAACTGTACCATCAGACAGACACCCCTACAGAACTGTACCATCAGACAGACACCCCTACAGGACCGTACCATCAGACAGACACCCCTACAGGACCGTACCATCAGACAGACACCCCTACAGGACCGTACCATCAGACATACACCCCTACAGAACTGTACCATCAGACAGACACCCCTACAGGACCGTACCATCAGACAGACACCCCTACAGGACCGTACCATCAGACAGACACCCCTACAGGACCGTACCATCAGACAGACACCCCTACAGGACCGTACCATGAGACAGACACCCCTACAGGACCGTACCATCAGACAGACACCCCTACAGGACCGTACCATCATACAGACACCCCTACAGGACCGTACCATCAGACAGACCCCCCTACAGGACCGTACCATCAGAGACACCCCTGCAGGACCGTACCATCAGACAGACACCCCTACAGGACTCTACCATCAGACAGACACCCCTACAGGACCGTACCATCAGACAGACACCCCTACAGGACCGTACCATCAGACATACACCCCTACAGAACTGTACCATCAGACAGACACCCCTACAGAACTGTACCATCAGACAGACACCCCTACAGGACCGTACCATCAGACAGACACCCCTACAGGACCGTACCATCAGACACCCCTACAGGACCGTACCATCAGACAGACACCCCTACAGGACCGTACCATGAGACAGACACCCCTACAGGACCGTACCATCAGACAGACACCCCTACAGGACCGTACCATCATACAGACACCCCTACAGGACCGTACCATCAGACAGACCCCCCTACAGGACCGTACCATCAGAGACACCCCTGCAGGACCGTACCATCAGACAGACACCCCTACAGGACTGTACCATCAGACAGACACCCCTACAGGACCGTACCATCAGACAGACACCCCTACAGGACCATACCATCAGACAGACACCCCTAAAGGACCATACCATCAGACAGACCCCCATACAGGACCGTACCATCCGACAGACACCCCTACAGGACCGTACCATCAGACAGACACCGCTACAGGACTGTACCATCAGACAGACACCCCTACAGGACCGTACCATCTCAACCTAGCAGACGTGACTCATAAAAGTTCACCAGAACGCAGCTGAATGGATCCGGACCCATCACACTCAGCATCAATGACTCCACCATCACCCCGACCCCCCTAGTCCGCAACCTCGGTGTCATCCTCGACTCCACCCTCTCATTTGACCCCCATGTCCGCTCCATTGTAAAAACATCACTTTCACCTCGGCACCAACACCACCCTCACCAGATCCAGACCCATCACACTCATCATCAATGACTCCACCATAACCCCCCCAGCCGCCCGCCTCCTCACTAACACCCGGTCTCGTGAACACATCACTCCTGTCCTCCACTCCCTCCACTGGCTCCCGATCAAGGAACGCATAAACTTCAAAACACTACTCCTCACCTTCAAAGCCCTCCATAGCCTGGCCCCCCCTACCTGACTGACCTCCTTCTCCCCTGCCGCCCCACCCGTTCCCTCCGGTCCTCCTCCCCTGCTACCCTCACTGTCCTGTCATCCAAACTTAAAAACGTTGGGTGATCGGGCCTTCTCACACTGCACCTCAACTGGAACTCCCTCCCTCAGACCATCAGAGATTGCCCCACTCTCCACCTTCAAATCCCGCCTCCCTGGCCTTCAACCTTCCCCAACCCTACCCCCCCCCCTCCAACCTGATGTTTGTTACTGTGGCTTTATAATAATAATAATTCATTCATTTTGTATAGCGCTTTTCAATGACCCAAAGTCATTGCTGTTTCCCCTGTGGTCTTATGTTCCTTTTTGTTTCTTTGTTTTTCTTTGTTTCTCTGCCTACTGTCAGCGACTTCGGGTTCTTGAGAAGCGCTATACAAATAAAATTAATTAATTATTATTATTATTATGTTGAAACCAACCTACGCCCTTGATGTAAATACATTCCTAGTATTCGGTTTCAATAAGTAAAGTATATTTATTACGTCGCAAGCATTATTTGATGTGAAACCAAAAACCTGCGAAGTTACAAACTAGTAGGAGATGCTTTTATTTGTAATGTGTGACCCGATGTGCAACTGTGAGAAGCACATCTCGTCCCGAACCTGATCTCCCGTCTCCATAACGACCGGCACCGTCCCGCTCCGTCCAAACGAATCCAACACAAAAAAAGGATCAGCGGAGCAATAATATCAGAGATTTATCTTTTGACTTTAATTGGACAATAATTACAGGATATACATAGTGTTTCATTGAAACAAGACTGTAACACTGGTGGGCAATGCGCCCTCTTGAGCTCCTGAGGCGAGATGCTGACGTTACTCTCCAACCCAGATGTGCGTAGAATAAACAATGTCGTCGATACAAGTTCAGGGGCCAAACAGAAAAGAATAAAATGTGTTTTACACACATTAGCCCACCGCTGCATTGGTTGGGTCCATGTGGGCTTTCACAGATAGCCAAGTGGGACGACATGTTCAAATGATATCAAGAGATGTGGAGCTTGCAGCTCGATAATAAACAGGTACAATTCAAACGTAAAGCTCACCAGCTCTTATTTTCTCTCATACAGCTCCAATGCCTTCAATTTGCTAACTGCCAAAAAGAATGTCAAAAACAAACAAAAGCATATATACAGTTGAACTCAATAGATATATACATATATATACATACAATATATAAATATAGTAAAATAGATAAATTACATTGATTTCACGGTCTCCATAAATAGTTGTTGGACAATAACTGTTCTGGATGAGGTGGAAGCACAGCGACCGCTCAGGGTGTGACGAGGTGACAGCGACCCGTGACGAGGTGACAACGACCGCTCAGGGCGTGACGAGGTGACAGCGACCGATCAGGGTGTGACGAGGTGACAGCAAGCGGGACAGTTATCCTTCTTGCGTTCCAGCTTCTCGCGTTCTTCATTCACAAAGCGCAAATCTGCCCAAACACTGTAGGATAAACACTGAAATCGCGACAGACATTCTCCTAAACGTCGCATCGGAAGCCATCGTACGTTCAGTGACAGGTTTGGCGGTGGCCTTGCTGTCGTGAAGAAACCCCCCAACTTTTTTTTTTTGCAAGTTAAACATGTACATTACAACCACTGCATGTGGTCAGATTCATAGTATTCTCCCATAAAGAAAACATTTTTAAGTCCTCCCCCACGTCAGGAGATGGAACCAGGGGGGGGGGCAGACCAGCCCCCCCTCTCTCTGAAGCAGTAGTGTCGTTGCTGTTCAACAAGGTCTCCAGCAGGTTATAAAGCGTAATAGTTTAAAAGACTCGCTGGTCTCTGAGATGTTCGCTGCAGCTCAGTGTCAGGCGTGAGAAGGCAGGTTGTCCTCGACTTGCACTAATGCATTTTACAAGTGAAGCAGATTCTAGAAGCAAGGTCACAGAGACTCAGGGGGGGGGGGAGAGAGAGAGAGAGAGAGAGAGAGAGAGAGAGAGAGAGAGAGAGAGAGAGAGAGAGAGAGAGAGAGAGAGAGAGAGAGAGAGACAGAGAGAGACAGAGACAGAGAGAGAGAGAGAGGGAGAGAGAGAGAGACAGAGATAGAGAGACAGAGAGAGACAGAGAGAGACAGAGAGAGATAGAGAGAGAGACAGAGAGAGAGAAACAGAGAGAGAGAGAGAGAGAGAAACAGAGACAGAGAGAGAGACAGAGACAGAGAGACAGACAGAGAGAGAGAGATAGAGACAGAGAGATAGATAGAGAGACAGAGAGAGAGAGAGACAGAGAGAGATAGAGAGAGAGACAGAGAGAGAGAAACAGAGACAGAGAGAGAGACAGAGACAGAGAAACAGAGAGACAGAGATAGAGAGACAGAGACAGACAGAGAGAGAGATAGAGAGATAGATAGAGAGACAGAGAGAGACAGAGAGAGATAGAGACAGAGAGAGAGAGAAACAGAGACAGAGAAACAGAGACAGAGAAACAGAGAGACAGAGATAGAGATAGAGAGACAGAGAGAGACAGAGAGAGATAGAGACAGAGAGAGAGACAGAGAGAGATAGAGACAGAGACAGAGAGAGATAGATACAGAGAGATAGAGACAGAGAGATAGAGACAGAGAGAGATATTTTAAATTTATTCAATTTGACACTAAATCTAGGCTATTTTCCTGATGTCTGGAATGAAGGACTCATAACCCCAATTTTCAAGAGTGGAGATAAACATGACCCAAAAAACTATAGGGGTATCTGTGTGACGAGTAATTTGGGCAAACTTCTATGTAGTATCATCAACACCAGACTCATTGAATTCCTTACAGAACACAGCGTTCTAAGTAAAAGCCAAATCGGATTCTTACCAAATTATCGTACCTCTGACCATATATACACTCTTAAAACCCTAATTGACATTCACGTAAAACAGAACAAAAACAAAATATATTCCTGCTTTGTCGATTTTGAAAAAGCCTTTGACTCAATTTGGCACAAAGGTCTTTTCTTCAAAATTCTAGAAAGTGGTGTTGGAGGAAATACATATGACTTGATCAAATCCATGTACACAAAAAACAGATGTGCTGTTAGAATTGGAAATAAAAGAACAGATTTCTTCACCCAGGGTCGCGGAGTCCGCCAGGGGTGCAATTTAAGCCCAACATTGTTCAATATATATATAAATGAATTAGCAAAGTTATTAGAACTTTCTACTGCACCCGGTCTGACTCTGCACGATACCAATGTAAAATTACTGATGTACGCAGATGATCTGGTTCTGCTGTCAGCCACTAAAGAGGGTCTACAACAGAACCTAGACATCCTCCACCAGTTCTGTCAGACATGGTCTCTGAACGTAAACATGAAGAAGACTAAAGTCATGATCTTTCAAAGGAGACACGAGTCTCAGAGTTCACATAATACATTTAAATTAGGCACACACATATTAGAAAACACAAAAAGCTACCCATATTTGGGATTGAAAATAAATCATAATGGAAACTTCAATATGGCTGTGAATGAATTGAAGGAGAAGGGAAGAAGGGCTTTTTATGCCATCAAAAGGAAAATTCCAATTGACATCCCAATTAGGACCTGGCTCAAAATTCTAAATTCCGTAATAAATCCAATAATATTATATGGCAGTGAAGTGTGGGGTCCATTAACTAACCAAGATTTCCCAAAATGGGAAAAACACCCATTAGAAGTACTGCATGCAGAATTGTGCAAAAACCTACTTAAGGTCCACAGACACACTGCCAATAATGCATGCAGGGCAGAACTCGGCCAATACCCCCTAATCATTCAAATTCAAAAGCGAGCCATAAAATTTTACACACACCTCCAATCAAGTGACCCCCACTCCTACCACTACAAAGCCCTTCAGAGCCAAGAGATGAACCCAGATAAGAGTCCCCTCTGCCAGCTAGTCAGAAATCTCTGCCCACAAATGCCTCAGGACAGATACCAAAAAATCTGGCCCAACCAAATAACCTCAAAACAAAAAGAAAACTATATAGAATATTGGAACAAATCAACCAAATCTCAAAGTAAATTAGAATTCTATTTGACCCTAAACAGAGAGTACACGGTGGCAGAATACCTGACCACTGTGAATGATATAAAATTAAGAAAGACATTGACACGGTACAGACTGAGTGGACATAGTCTAGCCATAGAAACAGGCCGTCACAGGCAGAACTGGCTGCCCAGAGAGGCCAGGCTGTGTTCACTTTGTCATCAGGGGGATGTTGAGACAGAACCTCACTTCCTACTATACTGTGAGAAATACAAGGATCTAAGAGAAGTTTTCTTTTATAAAATAAATAAAATTGATCCACAGTTTATCCATCTCCCTGATAATCAAAAGCTGTTATATATATGTGGGGAGAAAAGTCAGTGTACAGTATTAGCTGCAAAATATGTAGATGGTTGTCATACAATAAGAGAACAAGCCCTGTAAATACATGTATCTGGGTGGCTACATCTGTAAAATGACTACCCGATTGAATGATTATTTTGTAATTTAATATGTTTCTGTTGATTGTTTTACTTATTGCTAATATTATGGTATGTTTTATTGCTTAATAATATATATGTTATTGTTTGTATGTTGGACTTGCTTTGGCAATAAGTATGTTGATATTTCATGCCAATAAAGCCTATTTGAATTGAATTGAGATAGAGAGACAGAGAGAGAGAGAGAGAGAGAGAGAGAGAGAGAGATAGAGACAGAGAGAGAGACAGAGAGAGATAGAGACAGAGAGAGAGACAGAGAGAGATAGAGACAGAGAGAGAGACAGAGAGAGATAGAGAGACAGAGAGAGACAGAGAGAGAGAGAGACAGAGAGAGAGATAGAGACAGAGAGAGATAGAGACAGAAAGATAGAGACAGAGAGAGATAGAGACAGAGAGAGAGACAGAGAGAGATAGAGACAGAGAGAGAGACAGAGACAGAGAGAGACAGAGAGAGAGAGAGACAGAGAGAGATAGAGAGAGAGAGATAGAGACAGAGAGAGATAGAGACAGAGAGATAGAGACAGAGAGAGATAGAGACAGAGAGAGAGACAGAGAGAGATAGAGACAGAGAGAGAGACAGAGACAGAGATAGAGAGACAGAGAGAGACAGAGAGAGAGACAGACAGAGAGAGATAGAGAGAGACAGACAGAGAGAGATAGAGACAGAGAGAGAGAGACAGAGAGAGAGACAGAGAGACAGAGAGAGAGAGAGACAGAGAGAGACAGAGAGAGACAGAGAGACAGAGACAGAGAGCCTCGGGTACAAACACTGATAAGCCGTCTGGGTGTTCAGAACAGTAAGTGCTTTTCAATAAAACCAAGACATTTTACAAATACGTTTTTGGCAAAGTAAAAAAAAATAAGACAAAGACTGGAAGGAACTTCATTGTCCTCGACTAGAAGCTACTTTCAAATCGATCGCCTCTATTTGTCTTTTCCAGGTTTTAACGGCTGTTCGGTCAGATCTTTGTCGCTCGCTGCGCTTTGAGGCGACAGCCAGCGCTGCACAGGGGGGGTCGTACCTGGAGATGACCTGCATTCTGACCTCTGACCTCTAAAGTCGCCCCTGTTTGAGGCACCGTCGAAATGATTTGTTTTTTTCTCAACTGTACCTGAACTACAAAAAAATTTAACATTAAAAAAAAGACGTAACCAAAGTTTAAAAAATAAAATAAAATAAACAACAACAAGGAAAAACACCATCTGTGTGGCCTAATAGCAGACTGTACAAAGTTCAGATACATTCTCTTGGAATGGCGTGGTCTTCTGCTCCGCAGAGCTCAGTTCTTTCTTTCCTCCACTGCCTCGCTCGCACTCTTATAGCAGTCCGCCCTCCCCTACGACCTACGACCTCCGACCCTCCTCCCGGGCAGGTGGCCTCCTAGTGCCCCCCGTCTGTGTGAGCGGCGGCGCTCTGCGAGGCGTTGTGGATCCAGTCCAGGATGATCAGGGTCATGCTGCCGGTCATCACCAGGACGCCACTGATGAGGAAGATGGTGGCCTGCAGGGGACAGTTAGAGGAGATACCATGAGATCAGATCAGATGTTCCTTTATTGGTCCCCTTGGGGTAAATGTTGGCATCATAGCAGCATACAGGTATGGGCAGGGTAATAGTAGAAAGACATAAATATAGGCAATAATATAAAAATATAGGCCTGTCCCCGACTAAGGATTTGTATAGTCGACTTTGATTGGCTGAAATGTGCAGATCCCCCTGAATGCAAACATTTGGGGGGATCATTCCATTTGGGCTGTGGGGGGGGGGGGTTGTGCTTAATGTCTGAAGGAGTCGACTGAAGGCTTCTTGTCCTCTGCAAAAGCATGCAATTGGTCCACTGATGGATACATCTTGATATTTGTCTAGTCTAGTGTGTTCATTAGATGGGTGAGATCCTTTCAGTGCCTCTGTGCCCGTTTTCTTAGGCAGTTAGCCTCGCTGGTATGTGCGCCATTAGTGTTAGCCACGCTTCTAGGCCTCTTTGCTTTTGGAAAGAATGATTTAAAAATATATATATATTATAATCTTTTTTTCTTTTTTTGCATTTGACTAAGAGGTTGGCAGTCGACTACGGCTCCTTTCGATCGATTAGTCGACCATTCAACTAATCGAGGTCAGCCCTATAAAAATCTGAATATAAAAATACGAGAAGAGTAAACCATGTAAACAATATAATTACCTCTATAATTATGTTACAATAGATATTAATTAACATTCAAAACTTAGATGTATTGTTTCGTTATCAAAATTATGTCAGGAAAATATGTATTTCATTGGTTGTGCAGCTCAGCGCAGAGAAAAACATCTCCTTACCCCAATCTTCTGCACAGACTTCATGGATTCCTTCTTCACCAGTTTGATGTAGAAAGCGGAGGGAAGGATGAAGATCAACATGGCGGCAGCAGAGGCACCTGGAGGAGAGAGACCGTAATGTTGTCATGACGACATGGAAACATTCTCTCTCTGACTCTTAATAATACACACTGTTAGGACTATCTGACTCTCAATAATAAACACTGTTAGGACTATCTGATTCTTAATAATAAACACTGTTAGGACTATCTGACTCTTAATAATAAACACTGTTAGGACTATCTGATTCTTAATAATAAACACTGTTAGTGTAGGAAAGCCCTGTTAATAAGACTACTTTGTTCTGTAATAGCCCTTTAATATGTTGTTGACAGAAAAGTGTAATTGATTTATGCCAGTGTAATCGTTCAGCGTGATGTGCTCCAGCTAGTGTCGCACTCTAGTCTTCTGATAAGGTTACTGGCCCTTTAAGAGTTTCTTCTTCTAACGTCGCGCAAGTTTGGGCTCAGTTCAGCTGTCTGACGGTGCGGCAGTAGTTTACTTCTGTCCCTTTGAGGAACGTGTGCGTCAATGACAGACGTGAGTACAGTACTTATGTTTAGTTCCTGCCTAATTCATTCATTCAGCTTACCCTACACTTACAGTATGTTCACATTGATCTACTTCTGTTGATGTTGTTTCTCTCTGCTAGTGAGATGCTGCTGTGCTGCGTTGTTAGCTTAGCCGCATGTTAGCTAGCCTAGGCTACCTCTGCTAGTGAGATGCTGCTGTGCTGCGTTGTTAGCTTAGCCACATGTTAGCTAGCCTAGGCTATATAAATATAACTCACTCATTACTGTTAGTGAATTGAATGTATCTTTACACCTGGTTTACAGTATGCCTACTTATATTGCTGCATGTACTGCTTGAGTAATTCCCTGCATAGGCTATGTAGGTTATATATAATAACTCTGGTTAAGTGAATGTCTTAGTTACTAGTTGCACTATATTACTAATGAATATTATTGTAGCTATAGACCACATGTTTATGACATTATGTTTATGTACGTCCCTACTGTGTTTACTAATGTATACTGTATTGTATTCCTTTGTAGACAACCACACATGCAAATTCCCAAATACAATCATTAACTGCAGCACGCCTCTGTGTGATTCTTTAATCGGAGTCACAACCCCATAGTGTCCGCCAGCTCTATCAAACGCACCCTGTGGAGGCCCTAGCCCTCCGTTTCAGTTAGGACTATCTGACTCTTAACACTTTCAATGCCGAAAACGTGATAAGACGTTTTATCAGCCCAATGCCTGAATGCCCACGACGACAATTATCGTTTAATTTTTTTATTAGCGATCTGAATTCATATTTCATCAACCGAGTCTCCCGTTGGTATGCAGCCCCTGTAGGAGCTCAGATGTGAAAAAACCGCCCCCTATCGTCTCCCAGATGGTAATGTACCCTTTTGGAATGGACTCAATGAAAATGGATGAGAAAAGAAAAATCCGGAATCCACATTTTACTTCTCAGGCATGTAACCCGAGCCGATCGGATTCATTGTGGAGCCACAGAACAGCGTGGAATACATAATACAGTATGTAGCGTTGGATCAATAAAAGCAATCGATTTTTGGAATGGCGATCAGGAATTGGAATGATCTTTTTGGAGAACATCTGATCTGAGGTAAGGAATCTATTTTACAAGTCTTGGGATAATCAGAGTTGTATTCGCTGAGATCTCAGCGTTCGCCCTATGTGTGTGTGTGTGTGTGTGGGCGATCGCTTTGAGGAAATCAGAGAATCGATTTTTCAGATCGCCTATATAGCGTGCATACGTACACATATACTATCAATAATCTAGCGTTTATTTGAAAACGATTCATAAATAGGCCGAAAAATGACATGTATTCTAGAATATTCCAGTAAAGGGCGATTATCATGGAATATTTATATTTTCTTGAAAACGAGGGCCTTTCAAAATGCTATAAAACGAAAATGAACCGATAAAAAAACAATCCGCTTCGACAATGTTGACTGGAAAACAAGTCATTGATAAGCGACGGGCAGATTGACTATCTGACTCTTAATAATAAACACTGTTAGGACTATCTGACTCTTAATATTAATAATAAACACTGTTAGGACTATCTGACTCTTAACACATCCAGCGCCACAAACGCTGTCCAGCGTTATTGCCTGCCATGCGTTGTCTGCCAAGATCGCTGTACAGCGTTTTTGAGATCAATATTTCATTTTTTCGCCATGGCATTCATAATTCATCCAGCCAACCCCCGATGTCCTAGCTGGACCCTAGATGTGACTGCAACGGCTCAATACCGCCGCCTGGTGGATGATCGGGCGAGTTACACTCTCGCAAAAACCGGAAGTGCCATCGGTGCATCGAGGAAATTCCTCCGGCAGTGACATCTCGCTACGGGGCTCCTGACAGACACTATAGTACATATGGATCCCTTTCTAAACTTAATAATCTATATGATTTCAGCGTTTATTGCGCCATACAAACCGGAAATGGACCTAGGCGATCGGCGTCGAATAATTGGGATCTTTCACCGCCAGTCTCATCGGCCCACGGTAAGGGGAATATAACGGTATTTTCAGCCCGATTGTTTATTCATTTCACTGCAAACCATCTGATCAATATATCACCCGGATACTACATAAAGCCGTTACTGATGATCAAGGAATTATAAACGACCCCGCCCCCACTTCCCTCCACGCATGATAAAGCATAATGTATACCAATCATATACATTTAAATTTTTTAATATAGCGTGTATGGGAAAGAAACGGCAATCGATAATCTATCATATGCGTTTGGGCCTATAACTAGCGTTTTTGGAATTACAGCAGAAAAGATTAAAAACATACTTATATTCTCGAAGGTATTAACACAACAATGTATGAATGAAAAAGTATAACGTTCCCACATCCTGAACGATAATCGATGTTGAATGGGCCATAGTAATGTCAATATAGCAATACAATTTAAAAAGTTATAGCCCTGCAAAGAAGGTAAACATCTCCATAGGCTTTTAACGGTGGCAGAGGGGTATGAGATGGGCACAACCCCCGGCGGTCAATGTGTTAACACTTTGAGTGCCAATGACGAGAATTCTCGTTATTTCATGCCAACTATTCAGTGCTAACGATGAGAAATCTTAATCGTTATTTTTTTATTAGCGATTTCCATTCATTTTTCATCAATCTAGCCTCACGTTACCACTGGGACTCTCTCTGAGCTCGAACAGGGAAAATACCGCCCCCTATTGTCTCCCGGATGGTAATGCACCCTTTGGATTGGACTGAATGAAAACGCATGGGGAAAAGAAAATCCGGAATCCACATTTTACTTGTCAGCAATGTTCCCCCTAAGGTGCGCCCGTGCGCGCGCGCGCACATGGCAAAACGCTCCTGCGCACATCTGAAATCTGTCGCGCACAGAAACTTTTGTGTAAAATATGCATGTACTGTAGTTAAATTGACTGGCGCGTTGCACCGAATACTACGGTAACCTGTTGCGTGTGACGTTACCAAGAGAAGCCTCGCTTTCAGTGCCGTGTGGGCGGCGCTACTGCGCCCTCACACAGACACACACAACAGAGCAGGAAGCGGACAGATCCGACCAGCATCGCTGGCTCCTCACAATGCCAACGCGAAAATGTACATTACAGATTAACTGCAGAGAAAATTCCCAATTTATCGTCCCGGTCGAGACTAATTGGAAGCGGAGTGCAACGCGTGCAAAGCTTGACCATATGTTTCTGTGTCTAATAAAAGTGGTGGCGATCTCAAAGCTCACATGGACACAGAAAAACATTACAAACAAAGCAGTGCGAGGCAAGAGTTTGATGGCAAAGTTGACCGAATTGATTGAAGTATGCAGCTATACAGAGAGAGAAAGAAAATAATTGAAAACTATTTTGATGCCTCAAAATGATGTTTTGGTTTGATAAGATGCTTGTTATGATACAATCATTCTAAGGATTATGTGTGTAATAAATTAGTTTAGTACACTAATTGCAACAAATCTGAAACTGCATAGTGCACTTTTAAATTAGTATCTTTGTGAGGTTACTGTTTTATAATTTACATTACATTGAAAAGATACAAAGATATATTTTTTAAGCTGGATTTTCTAATACAGAAGAGGTATTAATTAGAACATTACTTCATATTTTTCTTGTTATTTATTTTGTCCAGTAAGACTTGAAAATATATATTATTTTGTCATAGGTTGATTTTGTTATTTTCTTGAGATTTGTCAGATAGATTACTTTAGGCATAATACAGCATGCTTTGGTTATAGAGAGATATTATTTTGTTATATAAAATAATATAAACAATAATTTTATATCTATACAGAGGAGGCATACCTTAAATATATTATAATGATAAGGCATCTTTGAGTAAACTTTGAGTATCATTAAGTATCTTGAGGATGAAGGCAGTGTCCTCTTTAAAAAAAAATCACAATATGGTCACCCTTGAAGTCGCATTATAATTCACTTAATAAAATAATGACGAGTCAGCCTCCTAAAAAGACAAAAGTTAGTGACACGACTCACACCGCCGCCGCCAAAGTAAGGACTTTGCTCTGTATCGTCAATCAATGGTCAAACAAATATTTGATTAAGGAATATAATATGCCTTTTTGTATTATTTCTCTGTGTATCAGCTAAATGTATATATTTTTATGTTAGACATTGAAGGAAATTAAGATTCTCAGATTTTTTACAAACCGCCGCTTATCAACTAACCGGTTAATCGGCAGGTGATGTATGTTGCTCAGTAGTTGCTGATGTCTGCTCAGGAGGTTTGAGTGTTTGCTCAGACCGAAAAAAAATTAGAGGGAACATTGCTTGTCAGGCATGTAATCCGAGCCAATTGCAGTCTTTGTGGTCCCTCAGAACAGCGTGGGATATGTGTTTCGAGCACCCAGCGTTGGATCAATAAACGCGATCGATATTTGGAATGGCGATCAGGAATTGGAATAATCTTTTTGGTAGGGCTGACCTTCGAAGCTTTTTTTGGCAATCGAAGCTTCGGGGCCGAGCTTCGATTTTAATTCGAAGCTAAAAATAAATTATTAATTATAATATATATATACATATTTTTTTTTTATCTTATGTTGTGGGACTTATGTTGCGAAGTATTTAAGACAGCCCTACTTTTTGGAGAACATCTGATCTGAGGTAAGGAATCTATTTTACCAGTCTTGGGGTAATCAGAGCTTTTTTCACAGATATATCAACGTGTCCCCTATGTGTGTGTGTGTGTGAATGAATGAATGAATGAAAACTTTATTAACAGATTGCAGAATGGGTACAGTGCAGTACAGCTCAATACATACAATTGTTAAGGGGATGCAGACCAGAGAAAGACTTTCGTCTTGTTTCCACCAGGGTCCCCCATTTCCAATTCATCGTAACATATATGACATACATGACATACAGATAGACAGTACTGCTACATCTATACATTTATGACATACCAGATTTGCAATTACAGTACTGTATTTGTGATACAAAAAGAGTCCAGAAAGAAAAGAGTATATACATTAGGCGTAGAAACTGTACATTGGATTGGGTAGGTGGGGGTGGGACTGTACATTGGAGGTGGTTGGGGGGGGGGGGGGGGGGGGGGGTAGGAGTGGGGGGGGGGGGGGTGTTGGCGGGGGTTGTGTTCGGACATTTACAGGGGCCAGTTTCGAGTTGCAGTCTCCCTTAGGTGTTTTTTGAGAGTGTTTTTGAAAGTGGGTAGTGATTCACATTCCTTTACAGCTTTGGGTAGGGCGTTCCACATTGATGTGGCATAATTGCGAAACGTGTTTAGTCCCTTGTTTGAGCCGAATCTGGGTTTAACATGATTTGTGGAGCTCCCTCTGGTGTTGTGATCGTGGTATTCACTGACCTTTGGGAAGTATTTAGTCATGTACATGGGTACCTTGGTCGTGTAGTGTATCTTGTAGACCAGGCCCATTGCAAGTTGCTGTACTCTGTCGTCTACTCTAAGCCATCCTAGGTTGTCAAAGTGGGCAGGGGTGAGGTGGGTTCTAGGAGTAAGGTCAAGCAGTAGTCTGACCAGTTTGTTTTGAGATGTTTGTAATTTTGTTTTTAGCGCCTTTGAGGTGCTTTGGTACCATGAGGTGCAAGCATAGTCGTAGTACCCTTGAATGAGTGCTCCTGCTAGAGTCTTCAGGGTATTCTTGTTTACCAGTGAGGAGATCCGGTACAAGAAACGAGTTCGTTGGTTGACTTTTTTTATTACATTGGATGCCATTTTGTCACAGGAAAGATTTGCCTCTAGGATGGAACCCAGGTAGGTAATATCTTCTTTCCTTGTGACAATATTGTCACCCACTGTAACTGAGAAGCCGTCGGTCTTGCTGAGTTTGTTATTTGAACCGAAGAGAATGGACTCTGTTTTGCCCATGTGTAATGATAGTTTGTTATCAGCGAGCCATATGCAGATTTTGCTTAGTTCTGAGCTGAGGGTTTTTTCAACCTGTAATTTGTTCTTGTCAGAGACCAGCAGGGCTGAGTCGTCCGCAAACAGGAACAAGTTGCAGTCACAAGCTGACGACATGTCATTTGCATAAATTAGGAACAGTAGCGGACCTAGTATGCTTCCTTGTGGAACACCACAGTTTACTGTGAGGGGGGGGGATAGGGTACCGTTTACCTCCACCATCTGCTCTCTCCCCTCCAGGTAGGATTGCATCCAGCTCACTGATAGACTATCAAAACCAATTGCTTTTAGCTTGTCAATCAGAATGGTGTGATTGACAGTGTCGAAGGCCTTTTGTAGGTCCAGCATGACCATGCCGCAGTATTTGCCCGCGTCCACCTCTTGTTTGATGTGGTCGTTTAAATAGAGAAGGCATGTGTCAGTGGAGTGGGATGTTCTGAAGCCAGATTGGAATTCGTAGATTAGATTTTATGTGTGTGTGTGTGTGTGTGTGTGTGTGTGTGTGTGTGTGTGTGTGTGTGTGTGCTGATCAGGAAATAAGAGAATAGATTTTTCAGCCCGCTTCTCTA